>NC_141695.1:869823562-870423562 GCF_964263255.1 Lissotriton vulgaris | reverse complement strand
TATATATATATATATATATATATATATATATATATATATATATATATATATATATATATATATTTCCAACAAAGAGTTCCATTTTACCGGGGGCCTGACCCTGCAGGGTGGGCTCTGCAAGACAGGAAAGGAAATCCTGCCACTCTTAACTTTTCACCAAACAAAAAGAGCCCAACTGCGTCTTATCACTGAAAGCTGACTTTATTAGTCTCAACACTGCAGCACGTGACACACAACAAGTCCTGACGCGTTTCAGGGTTGTACGCCTTAATCATAGGGGGTGTGTCCTTAATTTATTCCAAGTGGACCTTGTCCCGCAGCGATTCAACTGCCGGTTCCAGAATGCACCAGGTGAGTGTTCGTAAATGGCTTTTTGCTGTGATAGCATTCTTTTCCCCAGTGCATTGTGTCGTTATAGTTAGTTGGACTCACTATAACTTGCGCACCTGTAATGCACTGCTGATGACGTCACATATTACATCACTCATGACATGGTCAGTGCCAATTTTAGAATGATGCCAGCAAGCTGCCAGAGTTGAAGTTGCAAGATGCAAGTTGCAACTTCAACTCTGGCAGCTTGCCGGCGCCATTCTAAAAGGGTTACAAAGTTAGCTTCAACTCGGGCAGCTGCCTTAACTCTGTAAGTGCTTCCTTTGGGACAAACATTAAACCTCAACTGGAAGCACTTACAGATATAAATAAAGCAGGTGCCCGAGTTGAAGCTCAAATTCAGTAACGTTTTAATCAGCCCAAAACAGTGAGCACAGTCGAGGCTGGGCAAGTGTGCTTTAACCCCATATCTGCCGTTGAAAATTAGCTGTAATACTTGAGGGAGGTCTTTGAATCCATGAGTTTCTCAAGCGCAACCCCAGTGTAGTTCCTGGGACCAGGAGGCTGCTTTCTCCTCACCTGCTGCCCTGCTAGCTCTCTGACCCTTTACGCACAAGAGGCATGTTGACACGCATAGAAGCCCCGCACCACACACTAGCGGTATCAAATATCTTCCCGCCCTTTCCCAACTGTGATGGACAGCTCACTCAAGGGACCTCAGCGCCTTTTGGCACGGTGGCAAAGTTACAGGCACACATGGTCAGTGGAGACAAATCGTTTGGCCATTTACGCAGCTGCAGTGTAGGAAAAGCACTTTACATTTACCCAATGAGGTAGAACTTACTTGATTTGCCAGTAGAAAGTACTCCAGTTGAGTAGAGGTATTGCACAAAACAGTGGCATCTTCGTGGTAACTATGCAGGGCAGGATTCATTCTGGCACGAGGCACCTGTCACAAAAATCAAACTTCAACAGGAATCACTTACAGATATAGCAGGCTCCTGAGTTGAAGCTCAAATTCAGTAAAGTTTTAATCAGCCCAAAACATTAGCGAGCATGGTCGAGGCTGGGCAAGTGTGCTTTAACCCCATATCTGCTGTCGAAAATTAGCTGTAATACTCAAGGTAGGCCTTTGAATCCATGAGTTTCTTGAGCGCAATCCCTGTGTAGTTTCTGTGACCAGGAGGCTGCTTTCTCCACACCTGCTGCCCTGCTCGCTCTCTGATCCTTTATACACAAGAGGCATGTTGACACGCATAGAAGCCCCACACCACACATTAGCGGTATCAAACATCTTCCCGTCCTTTCCCAACTATGATGAACAGCTCACTCAAGGGACCTTGGCGCCTTTTGGCGCGGTGGCAAAGTTACAGGCACACATGGTCAGTGGAGACAAATCTTCTGGGCCTTTACGCAGCTGCAGTGTAGGAAAAGCACTTTACATGTACCCAACAAGGTATCACTTACTGGATTAGCCAGTAGAAACTACTCTAGTTGAGTAGAGGTATTGCACTAAATGGTGGCATCTATGTAAATAACTATGCAGGGCAGGATTCATTCTGGCATGAGGCTCCTGTCACAAAAATTAAACCTCAACAGGAAGCACTTACAGAGATAGCAGGTGCCCGAGTTGAAGCTGAAATTCAGTAACGTTTTAATCAGCCCAAAACATTAGTGAGCACGGTTGAGGCTGAGCAAGTGTGCTTTAACCCCATATCTGCAGTCGCAAATTAGCTGTAATACTCGAGGGAGGTCTTTGAATCTATGAGTTTCTCAAGCGCAATCCCCGTGTAGTTCCCGTGACCAGGAGGCTGCTTTCTCCTCACCTGCTGCCCTGCTCGCTCTCTAACCCTTAATACACAAGAGGCTGTAGTGTAGTTCCTAGTTTCCCAATAGGCCCTGCGCATTGGAATAACATAAACAGTAGTATCGACGTGGAACTGCGGATATTCCAGGCCTCCACTGACTATGCTAAACTTAATTGGGTTGTGTTACCAACTAGCTCAGAGGTCACTGGAAACTTTCTTCTCTGCATAGGAAGTGATCAGCTTCCTTGGCACAGACAAGAAGGGATTCAGTTTTCCAACAACCGTGCAACATGACAACTTTGCTCCTCAGATCAAGAGTCAATCTCTAGGGTCGTGTGAAACAATAGACATGTATTTCACTCAGTCAGTCTAGTGCAGTTTACTTTCACGAGATGTAGAGAATAGAGAGACGGGCGTTTGTCAATAAAGGGTTAACATTTATTGCACAGTCTTTCTTCTCGTACAAGAGAAATGTATTGCCACAATTGCAATAATTGTTATTATAAAAAGTACGTACAGTAAGATAAGTATTGCGAAATAGAACTGTAAAAGCATTGATATGGTTTCTTAGCCATACAATGGTTAAAAGTAATAAAACATATATACAGTCATATATACATTAGGCTAACATACTCAACTGGTGCTTCTAACTAAGCCTACCCCAGTGGGCCTGACCTAAGCCTAACACGTGTAAAGGGGAGTAAGTAAGTAGCTTAAGTTAAGTTGGTTTTGCCAAGCTTTGTTTCAAGAATTCTCGTCTAAGGGTTTAGTCAACACCATACCTCTGAATAGAATGATGGAGGATTGGTATCTCCTTCAGGGGTCTCTCTCGATATCCCAGTCACCCGCGAGGGTAAACCGGAAGCGCCGGGACTGGATTTCTCTGCACAAGAAAGGCAACGGCTTCTCTTCAGCGCGTCGAGGAAGGAGGGGGGACAGCGTCCGCGGGCAGCTGGAATCTGCTGGATGTCTTCGCAGAGGGACGGCTGTTCAGCTCCTTAAGCGTACTGCACCATAGTTCGAGCTTTAGCGGCGATAATGGTATCAGCAGCTTCACCACCACAGGATAGCAGGCTGCAGCGACAGAGTGCTAGATTTACCAACACGGAGTCTTGCAGGCAGCTGGCATCAGCAACAGTAGCTCTCATTGCTTAAGGCAACGTTGGTAATATTTATACCTGACAGGTGCCGGGTTTGACGCAAGTTTGCTGGACATAAGACGTCAATTAAAGATGTCACTAGGAAGTGATAGTTATCAGTTGCTCATTAGAGTTCCATTACTAATCAAAACATAGCAAGCGGGGATTTCCAGGTTTGCTGAGTTTTTATCTTGTTGAAGAACTCGGAGTGTTATCTAGGAATATCAGATAGTGACTACTGCTCTGTCATTGCACTAATTGGTCGCGAAGGAAGTGGCAGAGAGAACTATGCTGGAATGTGGCTCTGTTCGTGTGAGGCCAGAGATGACTTTTCAGAAAAACGCACTTGAACGGTTATGCCAATATAGGGAATAAATGGATTTATAGCCGAATAGGGGCATAAGGTCACAGTATCGATCAGGAACCTAGATAAACACGCAACACCCACTCCACGGGTTAATGTCCATCAAAATTACTAAAACTAAAGCAATTAGATGCATGTGTAACATTGCCCACCCCAAAATACATAAATGCATTCGAAATAGGCGTACTTGTAATACATGGAATTTAGGTACTGTACGTTTTTTTTTAAAAAGCATAGAAATCATTCAAAAAATTATTGCATATGAAATCAATGAACGATTATGCATGAAGAATTACACATGAAGTATCTCTGACAGAAGAAATGCGAGATAAATCATCACATAAAAATGCATTGTAATAACATGTGTGCTAGAGGCTGGTGTAGTATTGTTATGTCTCTAGATGTGTTTAGAAATAGAAGTTTGAAGCTTCTGTTCTCTAAGAATAGTTTTTACGTTAAGCAAAGAATTGTTCGTGCCAAAAAAGGGGTCAATATTAGAAAAATTGTCCAATTCAAAGAAAATAGATTTCCAAAGCTCTTGGCAGTTTTTGTTGATCAAAACTGAAGGCCGAATTCAGAGTTCATGGGAACGCTGTGTGTCGGAAAAGCTTCTAAAAGTTATTGTTTCTGTACGGGTGAGAACATCGTATCAGACAGGCTCGCAAAGAATTGGTCTACAAATTCAGGTGATAGTTCAACCAAATTAGATAGCGCTGTAACGTGGCAGGTGTGAGAATGATTGCTGTCATCATAGTCGGGAGCAGCAATGCTCACTGATGGCTGTACCTGGGTGATGCTGCTTTTGTCGCTTGCTCCACTGATACCACTTAGTCGTAGCACAGGAGTCTCCACAAATGCCGTCATCAGGATTGGTAGCCGCTGGGGACAACACAATGCGTGAGCCGTTATTGGACTGAGCAAAGTATCGACGTCCATTGGTACTGCTGATGGAAGTGAAAGACAGATGTCCAACACGCATTCATCTCCGCAAAGCATACACCTTAGCACAGGTAAAATGCAATTTTGCCATATCGGTCTGAATGAAAGGAACCAGGTCATGTTTAGATCTCTCAGCCTGGCCAATCCAAGGACGTTAGTTATCCTGTCCCGGTAGCGCATTGCTAGGATTGTCTCTTCCATTCCCATGGGAGCTATGTCTGAGCCGAGGCTTGCCATAACGAAGCAGGAGGGTCAAAAATAGAATCCCTGCGACGAGTCCCAAAAATAATGGTATGCCGCCAAAAATGGAGTGCACAAAATTAGGAAAGATTCCCAAAATTGCCTTGAAGGGTGTTAGCAGTCCCGTAAAGACTGTCTTAAATATGCATGGGATGCTTGTTGCACTAGACATGTTAAGGAGTTGGCTGAACATTTCTACGAAATGCACGGGGCAATTTGTTGATAAAAGGTCATGAACTTCAGTAGCTGTCCTTGCAACTAGAAGATCATACGTCTCTTTAGATGACGTTATAGGCACTGTTGTCTGTAAAAGTACAGATTTAACTTTGCTTAAAGTATCAATTCGTATAGAATAGAGATTCAGACGAGGCCAGATGGGAGTCACTATGTCTGGAGGCCCACTCGGAAACAATGCTTGCATACAGCATTTGACCATGGATGTTACTTCTACTAGATAACTTTTCCCTGGCGCGAGGCCACAACATCTGTGATCCGTTCTAAGAATGTAACTCCCGTTTGCGAGTTGCATAAAGAAGGGCTCTATCTGAGTTGCAGGTGTGACTAGCTGGTGGCATGAAAGGTTGTTTGAATTTCCATCACATGCTCCGTGTAAATTAATACCCTGACACAAAAGTATACCGCTTAGTGAATGTTTACAGTTCTCACCACTAAGAAATACATTTTTGTCACTGTCACTATAGCAAGAATGAGTGTATGGTAATTTCCATATAGATTTTACATATCCTTTACCCAATTGTTCATACTGGCCAGCAGGTATGTACTCAAGGCACTTTTTAAATCGGAAAGTTGTTATCGGAATTGTGATAATTCCGTGTATTATCCATTCAATGACAGGACTCTCTGACATTGTCAATGGTAATCTCTCGAGTTTTTCGATGCTCAGGATTGTATAGTCTGCTCCTTTCTGTGCCAAACTGATCTGTTTATCAGTAAGGTTAAAACTGGAAAATAATGACGTTGTGTTGATTAAACGCCAAGGCACATAGCCTGAACGAAGATTTTGCAGCGTCCAGCCTAATTCTATAATAGAACGCAATTGAGACTGGCCATGTTGTAACATTAGCAAATCTCTGTCTATCACATCAAAGGCAGAGGATACAATATTGTCCAACGAATATATTCTGGAAGACAGAGTCGTTAACCCATTGTCTACCACAGAAAGTGATTTCTCCAAATTAATACGATCAATTTCTCGTATTTTTTCAGCAGTTTCAATTTGCTTTACTTTCCAAGCCTCGTTGTAAGCAGCATAGATACTGGTCGCTATGAAACGCTTTTGACGCTGTTTGCGTGGTCCAAGAATGAAATCGCGCAAATCAACACCATCTTTTAATAAAGACAAGTGTTGCTTAATTTCAGCCAGTGTGGATGTAGTTAGCCATTCGAGGCAGAGTTTCCCTACACTGTATGTTGTTATAATCCCTGGATGTTGTCTCTGGGAATATCTCGAGTCTAATCTGGTCATTTTTAACCCCTGTGTTTTATTCAGGAATCTATCTTGACAGCTGTTTGTGTCAGTAGGCCAGATTAACCACTTTTTCCAATCAGGATGTGTTCTGTTGAAATTTAAAATTTGTGACACGCCTAACTCAATATCTGCGGTTACATTTTCAGGTATTGGCTTTGGTATAGACGGTGTTTTAAGGTCTTTGATCTTAGCTAGGCCAAGACAAGATGTTTGGTGTATTGTGTCATTTAAAAACAACATTTGTTCTGGTATCATGCAGGTCCTAAATAGTGCTTCAATGCCTTGCACCTGCCAATCTTTTGTACCCCAGATTGTTTTCGTTTCAATATTATTTTTCCAATAATCAAAACCAAATGTCATCATTTTGTCATAAAATGCTTCAGAATATATCAATTTAGAATTTGTCAGCATTGTTTTCATTCCTGTTTTATCTAACAGTTTGTAATAAAATGTTTCTGCATTACTGGTGTTAAACCCTGAGAAGTATTTGAATTTCTCAAAAAATGCTTTAGAACTGCTTTTAGGTGGTGTAGAACAATGTTCCCATTGATTATACATAAAAACATTTCTAGGCTGTGCAGATTTATGCAAGTAATGATCCCCATAGTGGGTGTAACAGAATAACTGCTCATAACTAGATGAACCTTGTAAATAATCATGATCTGTGAATCTAGCTGACATTACTAAATCAGACATCATGTCATTAATACTGTTAAAGTCCCAATCATCAGAGAATGTACTTGGTGTCACAAAGTCACTTAAGGAAACCTTTAGTTGATGAGGATACTTAAGGATTTCGACCGGACCATATATCTCATAGTCTGTTTTCTCCCATACTACCCCACCAGGTATTGGAATTGCTGTGACATTTACTGTTGACAGTTCTCTTTTCTTCACGTGGGATGATCTGTGTGGCTTCAGGACTAGGTTGATGTTCTGACTTGCTGTGTCCATTCAATTGTAATAAACTTTCCTAAAATTAAAACTAAAATTAGGCATAGTAGGAGTATGAATACCCCTGAGATAATCCAATGCTCAATCAACGGTGAATCCAGATACAATTCTTTGATTTGTTGAAGGAGTCCTGTTGTATTTTCTTTAGAATACTTTTTTATTTCTGGCATCACTTCGGGGACATTTAAATCTTCAGAGAAGTTGTCGAAGTTGATGAAATAACCAGAGGCAGTTCTGTCAATTGATGGGATTGTTCTTTCAATCTGTCTCTCGGTAGCACTTTCTGATGCCACATCATTGTAGACTGGTGTTGTTTCTTGACGAACTGTTTCAATCTGTGTTTCAAGAGGCACGAGTTCCATGGCATTATTGCATAGTCCTTCATTGTGCACTGCAGGCTGATCGAATGTGATTAGTCTTTCAGTTTGAACCTCTTGGATTGTTGCAAGTTTGGGTATTCTGTTGTTTCTTGGGAGTCCACTGGGCCTACTGTTGATTATAGGCCACATGCTTGTGGTTTTACCAGATCGATAGACACGACTCTGTTCTCCTTTTTACCAGCAAGGGGCGGTAGCACAACGGATCTTGTTCCGGTGACTGCTAAGACAGGTACTGCTTTTCTGTAAGAAGGCCCAAATTCCTTCTTAACCGCGATCTTTTCTCTGACTAGATCCCCAATCTTTGGAATCCAGACAGGCCTTGCTGGGGCTGTTGCGGGTGGTGCCTCGTCAGTGGTACTTGGCTGTTGCTTTAACTTTATGTTGCTTAATGATTTTCTTGTTTCATTCAGTTCCTGTAAAACAGCCAAACGATCCTTTACATCAAAGTGCTTTGTTTCTTCTTGTACCACTGACATTTGACTATCGAGGTCCTGAACTCGCATTCTAATTCCGAACAATAGTTCGTATGGGCTGAAACCTTTTAGAGAATTTCTTGGCATGTTGTTAAGACTAGTCTGGACACTTATTAAATGTTTGACCCACCCAGCGCCTGAACCTAATACCTTCGCTGTTATAGATTGCTTTATGTCCCGGTTTTTTCTTTCTACCACACTATTCCCTTCCGGGTGCGATGGACAAGAATACCGCAACCCAATTCCCATGATGGCCATGGCCTCCTTATAGGCTCGAGAGCTGAAAGCAGGACCCTGGTCAGAATGGAACGTGGTAATTGCGTATGTGCCGATAAAGACTCGCAAATCTTTTATAACCGTTCTAGTGTCAGCCGAGCACTGGGGCCACATCCATATGAACCTCGTACAGGAATCCACTGCTACCATGATATATCTATAGTTGCCGTCCCTTTGTAGGGGACCGCAGTGGTCCAGGTAAACGCATGCAAATGGTTTATCCGAGATGAGAAGGGGTGTCTGCGCTGGTCGTTTTACTGTTGATACTTTTATCCTTTGGCATATGTCGCATTCTAATACATACTTTTCAGTTTGTATTCTCAAGCGAGGCCACCAATATCTCTGTTTTAATAGTGATATTGTTGCGGAAACGCCAGCGTGTGCAGAAGCAAGCCCTCCGTGTGCCGCTTTCATTAGTCCTAGTCTGTGTTCCCTGTTTGGAATTACTCTATCCCCCACTCCAGGGATTCGAGCAAAAGGAACATTATTTGTATCCGTTAAGTACAAGTACTTTTCAGGAAAGCCTTTTGGGAGTGTTTTCTTATAATTTTTTACTGACGTACCGACAGCTTGTAGAATATCGCTGTCTATTTTTGTTTGTGACCGAGTTATCGCAGCTACGGAAGCGGTTTGCACAGCTGCCTTCGCGGCTTCATCAGCCAATGAATTCCCTGCAACGTGAACGCCATCACGTTGATGACTCAGTGTATGTATCACGTGAGTCTTTTGTAGTTCTTTCTGTAAAAGAACTACCTGTTCCCAAAGCATTTTATGCTTTATTGTGCCACCTTTTGCATCTTTGAAACCATTTTCCACCCAATTCTGCAAGTATTCATTATAAGATTGTACGCAATAAAAAGAATCGCACACTATTAGTGTGGGGAATTCGCGATCGGTATTTTCTAGCGCCATCTTAAATGCTACTAATTCAGCTCGTTGAGCCGAGCAATCTCCTAGAGATTGTGTTTTGGTGACCAGTGGTCTAAATTTTCCTTTGTGCCAGTGACCTTTTACAATCGTGCACGCAGCACTGTAAGCTTGCTTACCCCCAACGGCGGGTTGTGCTGATCCGTCAATATATATAATACTTCCGTATTCTTCGAGAGGCAGGATTTCAATTGGCAGAGGACATTCATATTCATATTGTAAAAATTCCTGTGTTTTTAAGTTAGGATCAAATTCGTAAACTACGTCTGTTGCAGCAAGAGAATTAACCCACTGAATCCATCTCGGATGCAAAGCTTTAGCATTAGGAATGCTTGCTTTAGTTACCGCTTCTAAAGCCGGTATGGGTGTTACGATTATTATTCGTTTACCTTGTGCTAGGGGCCTTTCTTTCGCTACAGCAGTCTGAACCGCAGTTAGAATTTTCTCCGTTGAACTGAATTTTATTTCAGCCTTTGTGTACAAATGTGATTTGTAAGCTATTGGTACCTTTTCTCCCTCATTAGAGGTTAGGTACGTGAATCCGCATCTTCCTGGGATGACTCGGATTACAAGATCACGTGTGTTGTCACGTGTATCTAATTTTGTTTTTGCTAACATGTCTGTTTGCAGTGATCTCAAAATTTCTGTGTGTTTTTGAGTCCAATTGATTAGTTTAAAATCAGGTTTTATTAGTTCGTAGAAAGGTTTAACCCTCTCTGCGTAATTTAGAATGTAAGTTCTTCCGAAATTCAGAAAACCTAGAATGGATTGTAAATTCTTCAGCGTTTTTGGAGCTTGGAGTACAGCGCACTTCTCTAAGAAGTTGTCCGCTAGGCTTTTCCCTTCACTTGATAATTTGTACCCTAAGAATAGTACTGTCAGATGTGCAATTCAGGACTTTTTAAAGTTGAATTTGTAACCCTCTGCTGCGAACCCAAGTATAATGGTGCTCACTCTTTTCAAATGAGTATCCAAGTCGTCGTCTGTGAGATAAATATCATCTACGTAAGATAATGCTTCATCATCATAGATTGGTAGTAACTCTGTTACCCTAGCTGAGAATAGTCCTGGGCTGTTCTTGAACCCCTGTGGGAGTCGACAGAATTTTTTCTGCGACCCAAATGCGGAGAAAGCGGTCAAATATCTGCTTTCTGGAGCAACGTTTTGACAAAAGAAACCATTAGATATGTCTAATGTCGTTTTATATTTTTTCCTAACTATGTTATTCATTAGGGCTGCACTATGCGAGTTTTGTACTGCAAAAGTTTTGCAACATGTATTAAGATGTCTGTAGTCCAAAACTAGACGATATGAATTGTCTGGCTTGGAGACAGGAAACAAAGGATTGTTCATTTGAGAGGTGCATGTTTCAATCACCCCCTGGTATTCAAGTTGATCTAAGATCTCCCTGACCTGTTTTTTAGCTTCTTGCTTTATGGGATACTGCCGTTGGGCAGTTGGTTCACTTTTTAATTGGATTTTGTGAGGAGGAGAGTCCTCATCCCATCCTACATGATTTTTATACAATGCAGGTGCCTGGGCTACTGCCCATTTCCTTGCATATGTATATTTTTTGTGAATCGGTATGTGATTCGAGAAGGCAGGCATAATCACTTTTTCGCCACGAGGGCCCTCCCTGACAAACTCTGGGGGCCAATCTTTTTCAGCTAACAGAATATCATAGCCTTTTGAGAACTTATCCCAAAATAGACCCTTAATTTTCCTAGTCTTATCACCCTCCATACGCAATGTTATTTCGTATATTTTATGGGGCTCGCTAAGTCTGGTGTCGGCAGTTTCAACCTGAATGTATTCATTCGTGTCCACTGTCTCCAGATGACTCATCAAGTTCTTGCGCGCTATACTGATTTCTGCTGCACTGTCCAACATTGTCAATGCCCACTCCCCGTTTTTCAACTGTGTCCTCAGTATTCTCGGCATGGTTGATTACTCTAATACTGGCTACCTTCTTTTTAGGAAATTGAGATTTTTTACTCTGAGCAGGTTCCTTGTCTTTGGACTTGGTGTGCTCTCCTGGGTCTGACCGTCCTCTTCTTTCCGAATTCTGTGGAGAAGATCGAGAGGGACGTGTATCAATACTTTGATATCTATCAGGTTTTTTCAGATTATCCCTATTTCTAAGGTTATATCTTTTCTCAGAGGGCTCCCTCTGGGGAGACTGGCGTTCTCGAGTCGGAGTTCTTTCCCTCCGTCGAGGAGACCTTCCTCTGGACTGGAAAACTTTTTCCTTGGGGGTGGATTGTTTATTTCCATCCCAGCTCTTTTTAGGAGTGTTTGAATTATTTTTAATAAATAATTTTTCAGGACTTTCGAGCAGTTGGGGTTTTACTGGTTTCCCACCCAAGCTGTCTCTACCTAATTCTTCATAGCATTTTCCTATGATTTTTGCAAGCTCAACAGGATCTTTTATATCTGTTTCCTTCAACTTCTGGCGAATCGCCACAGATGCTGCTTCTCCCTTTATGTTGGCTAATAATATAGCTGTGACCTGCTTGAAGTCTTTCAGTAATTTCATACCTAGATTTAAAGCGGGCTCTGGACCGAATTCATTTTGAATCTGTTTTAGCACTTCTGGTATAACCGCCATAGACGGAACACCGTGTGTTTTTGTGTAAATTGAAGCAAAGACTGTACCCCAAGTGTCACAGTCCTCCACGTGTGGTGCGATTCCCATAGGAAGGCAGATGGTCAAGATTCTGTGTTTCTCTATAGGGGTAGTATCAGGAAATACTGCCTCTATTTGAGTGATTTTCTGTGCTAACCAGAAAGGAATTTGTTCCCGTTTTACGGGTGTTTTACCAAGACATGATTGTATGTTCTGTGGTGTAATTTTATTTGTGTTCCCCTGATGAGGGGTCAGCTGGTGTGAATTAACAGCTGGCTGGACTGTTGCAGTCCGCATTACATATTGGACTAATTGCCTATGTATTTTTATTAATGTGTTTAGCTGTACTAACAGCTCTTCTCTTGACATTCTTACAATGTCAGGATGTGGTGTGTAGCTGGCTAGAACCGGCCACGTTGCTCCTGGTCTACCTAGAGGACCGAGCCTAGTTATGTGATTATTGTGTTTTAGGGCGCCATTAAACCAGAGCAGGTGCTCTTGAAATTTAAGTGGAATTTCAATCTCCTCGAAAGGAGCGTACTCTTCCGGAGGTTTCTCTATTTTGTAATAGTGAAACTCTTGTGTTGTAGCGTTTGCCGCTGGAAAGTTTATCCATGAATAGAATACCTCTGTCTGCCGATACTCGTGAGCCTCTATCACGAAAATTACTGTACCACCTTGAGGTGTCAGTCCGTTTTCTATAAGTTTTAAAGTTATAGATCTTCTTAAGTGAACCGGGATGATAATAGCATCCGGGTTTGCTTGTTCGGGACCTTGCTGAGTCGCGTCTACTGCGGCCCCAGAGGTTCCGTTATTTTCTGGCATTGTAAAAATGCAAGGTTTGCAGAGTAGGTCTCCAAGGAGACAAAGATTAGGTGCACAATATTTTGGAACACTGTATCCTTCAACGTTGAATAAACCAGAGCTTTACATAGGAATCTCTTCCTACTAAGGTCGGGCGGATTTTAACCTTTCACCCACTCCAGACGTCTATTGGAGTATTTACGGGAGAAAGGGGTCTGTGTGAAATATGCACGACTGAGTTACTCTAACTGCCTTGCGTTAGTTTATCGCCTTACCAAACGTTAGGCGCCATGTAGTGTAGTTCCTAGTTTCCCACTAGGCCCTGCGCATTGGAATAACATAAACAGTAATATCGACGTGGAACTGCGGATATTTCAGGCCTCCACTGACTATGCTAAACTTAATTGGGTTGTGTACCCACTGGCTCAGAGGTCACTGGAAACTTTCTTCTCTGCATAGGAAGTGATCAGCTTCCTTGGCACAGACAAGAAGGGATTCAGTTTTCCAACAACCGTGCAACATGACAACTTTGCTCCTCAGATCAAGAGTCAATCTCTAGGGTCGTGTGAAACAATAGACATGTATTTCACTCAGTCAGTCTAGTGCAGTTTACTTTCACGAGATGTAGAGAATAGAGAGACGGGCGTTTGTCAATAAAGGGTTAACATTTATTGCACAGTCTTTCTTCTCGTACAAGAGAAATGTATTGCCACAATTGCAATAATTGTTATTATAAAAAGTACGTACAGTAAGATAAGTATTGCGAAATAGAACTGTAAAAGCATTGATATGGTTTCTTAGCCATACAATGGTTAAAAGTAATAAAACATATACAGTCATATATACATTAGTCTAACATACTCAACTGGTGCTTCTAACTAAGCCTACCCCAGTGTGCCTGACCTAAGCCTAACACGTGTAAAGGGGAGTAAGTAAGTAGCTTAAGTTAAGTTGGTTTTGCCAAGGTTTGTTTCAAGAATTCTCGTCTAAGGGTTTAGTCAACACCATACCTCTGAATAGAATGATGGAGGATTGGTATCTCCTTGAGGGGTCTCTCTCGATATCCCAGTCACCCGCGAGGGTAAACCGGAAGCGCCGGGACTGGATTTCTCTGCACGAGAAAGGCAGCGGCTTCTCTTCAGCGCGTCGAGGAAGGAGGGGGGACAGCGTCCGCGGGCAGCTGGAATCTGCTGGATGTCTTCGCAGAGGGACGGCTGTTCAGCTCCTTAAGCGTACTGCACCATAGTTCGCGCTTTAGCGGCGATAATGGTATCAGCAGCTTCACCACCACAGGATAGCAGGCTGCAGCGACAGAGTGCTAGATTTACCAACACGGGGTCTTGCAGGCAGCTGGCATCAGCAACAGTAGCTCTCATTGCTTAAGGCAACGTTGGTAATATTTATACCTGACAGGTGCCGGGTTTGACGCAAGTTTGCTGGACATAAGACGTCAATTAAAGATGTCACTAGGAAGTGATAGTTATCAGTTGCTCATTAGAGTTCCATTACTAATCAAAACATAGCAAGCGGGGATTTCCAGGTTTGCTGAGTTTTTATCTTGTTGAAGAACTCGGAGTGTTATCTAGGAATATCAGATAGTGACTACTGCTCTGTCATTGCACTAATTGGTCGTGAAGGAAGTGGCAGAGAGAACTATGCTGGAATGTGGCTCTGTTCGTGTGAGGCCAGAGATGACTTTTCAGAAAATCGCACTTGAACGGTTATGCCAATATAGGGAATAAATGGATTTATAGCCGAATAGGGGCATAAGGTCACAGTATCGATCAGGAACCTAGATAAACACGCAACAAGGCATGTTGACACGCTTAGAAGCCCCGCACCACACACTAGCGGTATCAAACACCTTCCTGCCCTTTCCCAACTATGATTGACAGCTCACTCAAGGGACCTCAGCGCCTTTTGGCGCGGTGGCAAAGTTACAGGCACACATGGTCAGTGGAGACAAATCTTCTGGCCCTTTACGCAGCTGCAGTGTAGGAAAAGCACTTTATATTTACCTAATAAGGTAGCACTTACTGATTAGCCAGTAGAAAGTACTCCAGTTGAGTAGAGGTATTGCACAAAACAGTGGCGTCTTCGTGGATAACTATGCAGGGCAGGATTCATTCTGGCACGAGGCACCTGTCACAAAAATCAAACTTCAACAGGAATCACTTACAGATATAGCAGGTGCCCGAGTTGAAGCTCAAATTCAGTAAAATTTTAATCAGCCCAAAACATTAGTGAGCATGGAGGAGGCTGGGCAAGTGTGCTTTAACCCCATATCTGCTGTCGAAAATTAGCTGTAATACTCGAGGGAGGCCTTTGAATCCATGAGTTTCTCGAGTGCAATCCCCGTGTAGTTCCTGTGACCAGGAGGCTGCTTTTTCGTCACCTGCTGCCCTGCTCGCTCTCTGACCCTTTATACACAAGAGGCATGTTGACACGCATAGAAGCCCCGTACCACACAATAGCGGTATCAAACATCTTCCCGCCCTTTCCCAACTATGATGAACAGCTCACTCAAGGGACCTCGGCGCCTTTTGGCGTGGTGGCAAAGTTACAGGCACACATGGTCAGTGGAGACAAATCTTCTGGCCCTTTACGCAGCTGCAGTGTAGGAAAAGCACTTTACATGTACCCAACAAGGTAGAATTTACTGGATTAGCCAGTAGAAAGTACTCTTGTTGAGTAGAGGTATTACACAAAATGGTGGCCTCTTCGTGGATAACTATGCAGGGCAGGATTCATTCTGGCACGAGGCTCCTGTCAAAAAATCTAAACCTCAACAGGAAGCACTTACAGATATAGCAGGTGCCCGAGTTGAAGCTGAAATTCAGTAATGTTTTAATCAGCCCAAAACATTAGTGAGCACGGTCGAGGCTGAGCAAGAGTGCTTTAACCCCATATCTGCAGTCGAAAATTAGCTGTAATACTCGAGGAAGGTCTTTGAATCTGAGTTTCTCGAGCGCAATCCCCGTGTAGTTCCTGTGACCAGGAGGCTGCTTTCTCCTCACCTGCTGCCCTGCTGGCTCTCTAACCCTTAATACACAAGAGACATGTTGACACACATAGAAGCCCCGCACCACACACTAGCGGTATCAAACGTCTTCCCGCCCTTTCCCAACTATGATTGACAGCTCACTCAAGGGACCTCGGCGCCTTTTGGCGTAGTGGCAAAGATACAGGCACACATGGTCAGTGGAGACAAATCATCTGGCCTTTTACGCAGCTGCAGTGTAGGAAAAGCACTATACATTTACCCAACAAGGTAGCCCTTACTGATTAGTCAGTAGAAAGTACTGCAGTTGAGTAGAGGTATTGCACAAAATGGTGGCATCTTCATGGATAACTATGCAGGGCAGGATTCATTCTGGCACAAGGCTCCTGTCACAAATATTAAACCTCAACAGGAAGCACTTACAGATATAGCAGGTGCCCGAGTTGAAGCTCAAATTCAGTAATGTTTTAATCAGCCCAAAACATTAGTGAGCACGGTCAAGGCTGGGAAAGGTTGCTTTAACCCCGTATCTGCCATCAAAAATTAGCTGTAATACTCGAGGGAGGTCTTTGAATCCATGAGTTTCTTGAGCACAATCCCTGTGTAGTTCCTGTGACCAGGAGGCTGCTTTCTCCTCACCTGCTGCCCTGCTCGCTCTCTGAACCTTTATACACAAGAAGCATGTTGACACGCATAGAAGCCCCGCACCACACATTAGCGGTTTCAAACGTCTTCCTGCCCTTTCCCAACTATGATGGACAGCTCACTCAAGGGACCTCAGCACCTTTTGTCGTGGTGGCAAAGTTACAGGCACACATGGTCAGTGGAGACAAATCATCTGGCCCTTTACGCAGCTGCAGTGTAGGAAAAGCACTATACATTTACCAAACGAGGTAGCACTTACTGATTAGTCAGCAGAAAGTACTCCAGTTGAGTAGAGGTATTGCACAAAATGGTGGCATATTCGTGGATAACTATGCAGGGCAGGATTCATTCTTGCACGAGGCTCCTGTCACAAAAATTCAACCTCAACAGGAAGCACTTACAGATATAGCAGGTGCCCGAGTTGAAGCTGAAATTCAGTAACGTTTTAATCAGCCCAAAACTTAAGTGAGCACGGTTGAGGCTGGGCAAGTGTGCTTTAACCCCATATCTGCCGTCGAAAATTAGCTGTAATACTCGAGGGAGGTCTTTGAATCCATGAGTTTCTCAAGCGCAATCCCAGTGTAATTCCTGTGACCAGGAGGCTGCATTCTCCTCACGTGCTGCCCTGCTCACTCTCTGATCCTTTATACACAAGAGGCATGTTGACACGCAGAGAAGCCCGCACCACACACTAGCGGTATCAAACGTCTTCCCGCCCTTTCGCAACTATGAAGGACAGCTTACTCAAGGGACCTCGGCGCCTTTTTGCACAATGGCAAAGTTACAGGCACCCATGGTCAGTGGAGACAAATGATCTGGCCCTTTCCGCAGCTGCAGTGTAGGAAAAGTACTATACATTTACCTAACGAGGTAGCACTTACTGGATTAGCCAGTAGAAAGTACTCCAGTGCAAATCGCAAAAAATCTGCAAATTTGTGAATTTGTTTGCAAATTCGCGTACCGCAGATCCGCAAAATTCGCCCATACTCAGTGCTATCCAAGCCAAGATAGAAATGGACAAATTCTTTTGCCATTTGTACAGCGAAGTCTTTAAGTATTGGATTAGCACAGTGCTATCCACGCCGAGCTGTAAAATGACAAAAGCCATTTACCACTTCAGGCACAATATTACAGCTTTGGATTGGTAAAATACCATCCAAGCTAACCTGAAATGAATAAAAGCAACCCCTGACAGATAGAAAAGCAGACATTTGAGGTGAGCAAATTTAGATTGTTGCTAGTGTTGAGGGTGCTCTATACAGGAGCTGCCTCCCACCTAAACTTGGGAACTACCCAGAGTTCTCTCCTTCTTTTTTGCATAATTTATGCATCACTCTATGCCTGCAGGGGTATTGTTTTGTTATGTTATGTTAACACGTTCTTCTATAGCGCAACAGCTACTCCAAAAGGAGTGTCCCGGCGCTTTGGCGAAGAAGTCCTTCGGGGGTAGCAACATAACTGAAGCAATAAGGAGAGGTGAAGAGCCAAGTTTTTAGAGCCTTTCTGAAAGACATAAGGCTGGGGGTCTGTCTAAGAGAAAGGGGAAGCTCATTCCAAGCACGAGGAGCCAAGTGGTGAAAGGAGCGGCCGCCTTGTCTGGCGCGTTTAATGGTCGGAACTACCATTTTAGACAAAGAGGCGGACCGTAACTAGTTTCCTGATGTAACTAGGGCCAATGTCATGAAGGGCTTTGAAAGTCAGCGTCAGACTTTTGAAAAGGACTCTCTTGGCTATAGGAAGCCAGTGCAGTTCTTTTAACAGGTCCGAGGCACTAGCGCGTCTGGGGAGCCCGTAGATGGCACGGGCAGCTGAATTTTGGACTACTTGAAGTCTCCTCACAAGGTATTTAGGGAGACCTAGGTAAAGGGCGTTTGCGTAATCTAATCTAGACCCGACAAGTGCTTGAACAATGACCCTTCTATGGTTGATTGAAATCAAGGGGAGAAATTTTCTGAGCATCCGAAGGATGCCGAAACATTTCCCCGAGAGGCAAGATATTTGGGGCCCAAAAGCTAAGTCATTATCGACAATGATTCCTAAATTTTTAGCTTTGATACTTGCATTTGCAGGTGGAAACAAGTCTTGCGGCCACCAGCTTTTCCAGTTTGGTTCAGTAGCGCAGCCAAAAAAAAGCAGCTCCGATTTGTCGGAGTTGCATTTTAAACAATGCCCTCTGAACCAGCCAAAGACTGCCTCTAAACAGCTTCTGATGCGAGTCCAGTCAAACACCTCATTCTTGTCATATGTGAACAAGAGCTGGGTGTCGTCAGCGTAGGACACGATCTGAGCGCCGAAAGACTCCGCCACCCCTGCAAGGGGGGCCAGAAAGATGTTAAAGACCAGGGGGCTAAGAATAGACCCCTGAGGGACCCCAACTTCCAGAGGTGCCATAACGGCGGAGTGTTGGGGCGCCCAGATCGTTTGCCGACGGTCGGCTAGAAAGGATTTAAGCCAGTTCCACACCGTCCCCCGAAGACCACATTCCCAGAGTCGTGTTAGGAGGGTATCATGGGGAACGGTGTCGAACGCCGCCGACAAGTCCAACATGACCAACATGGCCTTTCCTCCAGCATCTAACACCTCTCTAATAGCAACAGTGACTTCTAGTAGCGCGGTCTCTGTGCTGTAATTAGCACAAAAACCAGATTGAGTGTTGTGCAACAGATGGTTCTCCTCGATGAAATTAGAGATTGATCTGTGCACATGTCTTTCTGCCACTTTCCCCAGAGCGGGGAGGAGAGAGATTGGCCTGTAGTTGGCATGGACGGTGGGATCTAGGGCTGTCTTTTTTAGAAGTGGAAGAATGAGAGCACACTTCCAAGCCCGAGGGACTACACCAGAAGACAGTGAGGAGTTGAGGATGGAGTTGATAAGACCATTTAGGGCTGGGGCTATTTTGTTGAGACATGGAACTGGGCAAGGATCAAGTGGTGAGCCCGACTTCAGCCCAGTCAGAAGGTCTAATGAGGAATCAAGACTCAGCGAGGGGAATTCCAAGAGAGTGGGAGCCGAAGCAGGTCTTGAGGAGGAGAGGGCACCTGGTAGATCAACCTTAGTTTGTTTGGAGTAGACAGCAAGGGAAGCTTGAATGGATGTTATCTTATCAACAAAGTAATGCGCCAATTCGGTGGGCCAGGGTTTTGAATGGGACTGGACCGGGGTGCCTAGGGACGGTGAAGTAAAGTCTTTGACAATTTTAAAGATTTCCTTACATGTGTTTCCCGAATCATCGATGCGACTTTCAAGATAGGATTTTTTCTCATTCCACAGCAACTTGTGGTAGGATCTAGTCAGATTTTTAAGTTTTACTTTCTCCAAGGGATTGTAGTCCTTCCTCCAAGCTCTTTCAGCTCTCTTACAATTTTGGCGAGCTTCCCTCAGCTGAGAGGTGAACCAAGGGGCAGAGGGCCGTTTGTTCCCAGACTTAGCTATTTTCTCTGGCACAAGAATCGCCAGTCTTTCCGTAAGCCACTCAACAAAGTAGGCTAGGTCATCTTCCACGTTGCCTGACAGAGTACAGGGTGCGCATTCCATAGCCTGCAGTAGCATCTCATTAGAGAGAAGGTGGAAAGGTCTGGATGTTCGCTTGGGAGGGATGGTAGGTTTCATTCTAAAAGGTGGGGCACATGAAAGGAAGAAAGTAATTAAATAATGATCCGACCAAAGCACCGGCTGCGGAGCTTGAGAGTCAATAGTTTTGACTTATACTGGGTGCTCCCTTGTGTCTGGACAAAGCTAAACCTCTCTGAAGAGCTGTAATGACAGTGAAACACTTGCCAGGGGTTGCTTTTATTCATTTGTGGTTGGCTTGGATGGCATTTTACCAATCCAAAGCTGTAATATTGTGCCTGGAGTGGTAAATGGCTTTTGTCATTTTACAGCTCGGCGTGGATAGCACTGTGCTAATCCTATGCTTAAAGACTTTGCTGTACAAATGGCAAAAGACTTTGTCTATTTCTATCTCGGCATGGATAGCACTCTGCTAATCCAATGCTAAAAAACTTTGATAGAAAAGCAGACATTTGAGGTGAGCAAATTTAGAGTGTTGCTGGTGTTGAGGGTGCTCTATACAGGAGCTGCCCTCCACCTAAACTTGGGAACTACTCAGAGTTCTCTCCTTTGGCTCTAATGCATACTCAATGATGTTTCACGCATTGCAACTAACCCATTGAAAGATGGCTGACTCCTTACAGCACGTTTGTCCCTTTTTGATGTTGTTGGTTTAATGTATCACATGCACTTTATTTAACCTATGGTAAAACAACAACACTTACCCGTGAGCAAGGCGGTTGTCCGCCGAAACGCGTAGGGTTGGGTTTGGCTTGTGGTTATGAAATAAACCCAGGATTTGACTAAGCAGACGGCATTGTGTCCGAATTTCATCTGTGTGGAGTGCGTTGTACTTTCTGTACGAGTGGATTTGCATAAATTCGGGATCCTCCAAACCCGACCGCACCGCCAGCGAAGAGTCCCGGTTTTGTATGGAGGAAGTGAAAAGTGAAGTTTTTCGAGTAACCGGTAGACCGCGCCCTGATCAGGTACCCACAGCCTGCGCCTTGTGTCCAGCTTTCCAGGTTATGTAAGAACGCTGCTGTGTGATTGCTACTACAAACGGAACGATTTTCTCTAAACCATTTCCAGCAGAAGCGGCAAAAATAATTACCTGCAAAGAAGCGGAACGCGCACTATTAACGTACGTTGGCTAAATCTGTAACCTGTCAGAAGCGCTACGGTCCACGTGCAAAACAAACCAGGAAGCGAGTGTTTGTTTGCACTTGTGGCGCACAGAGGACATTTTACTTGAACTAACGCTGTAAGTGGGATTACAGTTCAAGTCTGCATAACGTCTGGGCTATTATAACTTGAACCATTGATATATGCAAGCCAAATTATGGGAGAAGAAATGGAAGCGAAGAGAAGACTCAGGGCAACAACAATGTTTGCCGTAAAAAACATCAACGCGCCTGGTAAAGATCCAGTCGTGAAAACAACATCGTTACAGCAAAAGTATTTTAAATTGGAGAAAATGATGCGCAAAGAGATATCCAAGTGGTGGGAGGCGATCACCCTTGAGAAATATCAGGAAGAAAAACGCGTGCCACGTGGTTTGAGGATTCTGATAGCCCCCTCTTATGAAGACGCCGATGAAGAACTGGCAGGGGAGTGGGCAGATAACCTAATGGACTGCTCTAATCGGATGCTATCAATATTAATCAAACACGCATGGAAGAATAGAGGCATTCTATTATTGGCTATTGATGAGTTAAGAAGTGAAATTGAAAAAGAAGAGAAAGATGACATCTTTAAAAGTAAAATGGAGGAAATAAGAACAAGGATTGAAAAACATGAGGAAGAAACTATAGCCAAGAAAGAACGCAAATTCCTGAGGGATGAAATCGACTACCGCTCCGGAAGAGTATTCACCTTTAGTCATAAGTATGACAACCTGACAAGGAAAGGTATACAAGGCACATTGGACAAAATACAAGGCGCAGAAACAGCGGATGGGGAGATCAGTGAGAGCGATATCTCAGAAGATGGAACCCCAGTGGATGATACTACCACCGCCCAATCGACAAATTTTTGGAAGGAATTTCAAGTAATGAATCAAACGCAGAATCAATCGAATTGGCAAAAGGACAGAGGAAGAGGGAGGGGAAGAGGGTTCTCCGGACGCGGCAAAGGAAGAGGAAAAACTACAGAAAATACAGCAACATCCGGAAACAAGTCAGGAGAGGTGGCTGGAAAGGCGACTGCAACCCCTATGGGAGTGGAAACACGGGGCCAAAAACGACGTGGAAAATGAACATCAACAATGTGGTAAATTTATCAAATCATATTCTAACTGATGATGAGTTTGATGTTCTGCAATTTGGTTTATCCTTTTGTCCCACTAATCAGTTCTCTTATCATCGAGAACGTGTTGACCTATTTTGTTTCCTACGAAAACTCCGCCTCCACAAATGGAACAAACTAAAGGCCAAGGGGGGCAACACTAATAAGGGCCCTAAAACAGAGGTTCCTGTAACAGAGACAATCAATGAGGTAGAAACATTGATGGCTCTCGAGGAACTAGAACGTGACAATCCTGACTTACCACCCATTGATGCCCAGTCGTTGGGATATAAAACGAATCTGAGCAGCTGCAATAACTTTAAATCTAAATCCACCTTTAATCCAGTGGTACCATCTAGTGGTATAGACACCTTTGAAGATTTGGTCATAAAAGATTTTAAAAACATGGCCAAAAATAAAATGTGGTCCAAGGACAACTTGACTAAAGCCCAAAGACTGGCCATTAAATTGCTCAAACAAGACACTAATATAGTGATACGTCAGAGTGATAAGGGTGGAAATGTTGTTGTCCAGAATTTATCAGATTACATTGCTGAGGGGTGTAACCAATTAAGTAATCATGAGTGCTATGAAACAGTACCAAAATCCCTTATTGAGGAGTCCAACAACACTTACTATGGCAAGCTGAAAGAATGGCACAAAAATGGACTGTTGGAATATGATGAATATGCATTCCTTTTAAATAGAAACCCCAAAATTGCGATACTGTACCTGTTGCCTAAGCTGCACAAAAACCCAACTAGACCACCAGGGAGACCCATAGTCTCCTCCATGAACTCACTGTTAGAAAACAGTTCTAAGTATATTGACTTCTATTTACGCCAATACGTTGAGACACTACCATCCTATCTGAAGGACAGCCGTGACTTCTTGAAGAAAATAGAAAATGTCACTTGGAATGAAAATTTCCTGCTGATAACCCTAGATGTGTGCAGTTTGTACACTTCAATCAAACATGAGGATGGTGCAAAAGCCTGTGAACACTACTTGAAATCCAGATCTATCTCTTTCCTACAGCACAGTGCGATGATTGTTCAGATGATTTATTTTTGTCTTGAAAATAATTTTTTTGTGTTTGATGGGACGTTTTACAGACAGAAGCAGGGCACTGCCATGGGCACTTGCTTTGCTCCCAGTTTTGCAAATCTATTCATGGGCAGATGGGAGCAGGCAGTGCCCATGAGACATCATCTGTATCGCAGCCATGTGGTTTTGTGGCTGCGATACATTGATGATTTATTCCTAATCTGGAATGGCAGTGCGGATTTGGCTGAATCATTTGTGGGAAGTCTCAATGAAAATGACTGGAATTTAAAATTTGAACACACCACAAGTAAAACTAATGCCAAATTTCTAGACCTAGAGATATCTGTGTCAGACAATAAATTGGTGACTACCTTATTCAGGAAGGAAACGGCGGGCAACACACTCTTGCACGCAGCCAGCAGCCATCCTCCTTCGCTTATTCGCAGCATCCCTTACGGGGAATTCCTTCGGGCCCGAAGGAATTGTAAAACCAATGCTGATTTTGAGAAAGAATGCAACCTCATGACGGATAGATTTGTAGAGCGAGGGTATAGTAAGGAGGTCGTGCGCCTTGCTAGATCTAAGGCTAGTCAATTTTCCCAAAGTGAACTGTTAGATTCATCCAATGATAGACAGGAGGACACGAATATCAGGTACATTACAACCTACAACAGAGGATCCATGAGGGTCAGACAGTGTTTGGCCAAACACTGGCAGGTGTTGAAAACTGAAACAACCATTGAGGAAGCCATACAAAATTTCCCTAATGTGACCTTTAGGAAGGGACAATCTCTCAAAGATAGGTTGTGTAGCAATGACATTGCAAAAAAGAAAGAATCTCCATTGGATGTTAAGGGCTTCTTTACATGCATGGCCTGCAAGGCATGCAAGTACAGCTGTAATGTAAAGAAAGTATTGTACCCGGTAGAAAATGTGGAGAAAATAATTGAAAAACACTTAACCTGTCTCTCAGATCATTGCGTTTACATACTGACCTGTCCTTGCCCCAAGAGATATGTGGGCAGCACCATGTTTGCTGCCAAAAAGCGTGTATTGGAACATATGAGAGCCATCCAAAATAAAGATAAGCTCTCACCCATTGCCCGACACTTTGAAGAGTACCATCACAGTAATCGAGCTCTGTTACGTTTCTGAGTTGTGGACAGGATACCAACTAGCAATAGGGGAGGGGACAGAATCCGTAGACTTAGACAACTAGATTCCCAATATATTCTTAATCTAGAGTCTAAGATCCCGAAAGGTCTGAATTCTGAGGAAGAAATGGCATGGTTCCTGGGAGAGTAGGCCTTACATTGAATATTCAAAATTAGTCTGGTTTGGTCTCCGGAAACATGGGCACTAACGCAGGGGGCATGCTCTACTGACCGACCTGTCCTATCTGCACTTGAATACTTTGTTATGCTGTTACATATATACTGAGTCTAAAGTTTTCCGCTGCAATTTTAACATTCACTGTTTCACTTGTTTTTAATGTAATTAAATGATGAATAGGAGAAATGTCCACACTTTGGGTTATAGATGAAGCAGTTTGGTATATTTAATGAGCTAGGGATGTTTCTCTTGCAGATTGGGGACTCCAGCGAATATATGGAATGGACAATCCATGGACATGAAATTTGCCTGCTTAACTGGGAAACGAAAGAATGTTAAGGAATGTTATTCAATGTGGCATTATGATTTATTGCTTGGACTTGGGAATTATAAAAACTAAGAGACTTGGTGGCATCAGATCATGGACTAACCCACTTGGGTTTTGGAATTCATCTAATTTGTTTATATTGTTCATACTGTTATATTTATTAAGACCAGGATGTGGATTAGGCCCTATCCCTAACAGGTGTATTTGTCCTTTTGTCCTTGAATTTGCCACTGGGCATAGAATATGTGATTTTCTAAAATTATGATTCCCAGACGTTTCATATACCAAATGTTTAAAAGTGTTCAAAACATTCATCCTTGGTTATACATTCTCCCATATATTGTATTATGCCACTTGGCTAATATAATACCTTAACGTACCCAGTTTCCCTATAAACGTTATGCCGATGGCAACTTATTATTCGTGCAGGCGGGTCCTATGTAAATGTAAAATGTAAATGTAAATGTGCTAGACTTATAAAGCGCACAGCTGCCCGTAAGCATCCCGGCGCTTGCTTAGGGAACCCGTCCTGGTATTCCCCTGTGAGAAACCACAGCAGGGAGTCCTATGGGTCTCCAACATAACAAACGCGGGAGGCTCTATCCCAGTGAATATGTTATTATTTCTAAAAATATTGTCTAAGTTAAGTTGGCACACTGATAAAATAATTAATCTTTGGCTCTAATGCATACTCAATGATGTTTCACGCATTGCAACTAACCCATTGAAAGATGGCTGACTCCTTACAGCACGTTTGTCCCTTTTTGATGTTGTTGGTTTAATGTATCACATGCACTTTATTTAACCTATGGTAAAACAACAACACTTACCCGTGAGCAAGGCGGTTGTCCGCCGAAACGCGTAGGGTTGGTTTTGGCTTGTGGTTATGAAATAAACCCAGGATTTGACTAAGCAGACGGCATTGTGTCGGAATTTCATCTGTGTGGAGTGCGTTTTACTTTCTGTACGAGTGGATTTGCATATATATATATATATATATATATATATATATATATATATATATATACTGACCTGCAGAGCCCAGAAAGGGGAGGTGGAAGATTGTGAGAGCTGTAAGTTCTCCTTCCAAATCTCACCCACTTTGCCACCCACTGTTGCGATGTCGGGGTTGCTAGTTTATCGTCCCCCAGGAAGTATTGGCAACTTCACTAGCTCACTTATGGAAACGGTAATAGTCTGTGCCGCTTCTGCAACAAATTTCATTACCCTGGGAGACCTTAATCTCCACTTTGACGACCAGGAAGACCGGTCGGCGACAGCCCTCCAACATGATCTTAAAATCTGCGGGGCTGACCTCATAAATTTGGGGCCTACCCATAATAAGGGCCACTTGTTAGATCCTATTTTTTCAAACGTTTCCACCATGAAAGCAGCCCCCCTGATCCCACTGCCATGGACGGATCACTTCATGATCCCTTTTGCCTGGCAAACTAGGTTGGAGAGCATCCCCGCCACTAGTGTTGGTGCACCTGAAAGACCCTGGGCCAGGCTATCAGTGGAAAATTTCTCACGTAGCCTGGAAGCCTCACGCCCACTACTCTCGCAGGACCCTGTCCTGGCAGAAGCAGACTTCTGTAGATGGATGTCGAACACACTCGACGCCGTCCTCCCTGTAAGATCGGCAGGAAGAAAGGAGAAAAGATTGCGCACCGCCCCTTGGTACACGCCAGAGCTGAGGGTTATGCGGAGGGCATGTAAAAAACTAGAACGGGCTTGGAGAAAAAATTGGGAAGTAGCCTGTAAGACTGAATATCGAACGGCGATGAGGAGTTATAAGCTCTCCATCCGGCTAGCTAAAACTCAAAGAAAGAAAATTAGCAATGCCTCCAATTCCTCTAGAGAAACTTTCCTGGTGGTTAAAGAACTCCTGAGGGTCCCTACACCTTCTGCCCCTACGGATAATTTGGAAGACAAATGCAACGATTTTGCAGAGTACTTCCATACAAAAATTGAAAACATTCTGATCACTTTGCCCCAATCTAAGATAGGAGTTGAGCCCCTGGAGGAAGAGGGTTTACTTCAGAGGACCCTGGATTCCTTTGGGCCAGTTACTAAGGATGAAGCCCTTAAAGTCTTACTGTCCATTAAGAGTGGCTCTCCCCGGGACGTTGTCCCCATGAGGATTCTTAAACTGGTTGCCCCGTCCATCGTGGAGCCTATTACCGAGTTTATCAATGCCTCATTACGCGCGGGTGTAGTCCCACCCATTTAGAAGGGTGCAATAGTAAAAGCCCTCCTAAAAAACCCTAGCCTAGACCCTCTAGATATGGCTAACTATAGGCCCATCTCGCTACTTCCGGGACTCAGTAAAATCAAGGAAAAATTGGTTAATCTCCAGCTATCCAATTTTCTTGAGTCCAACGGTGCGCTGAGAAGCTCCCAAACAGGCTTTCGCCCGGGCCAAGGCACTGACACCGCCTTGCTGGCAGTCACGGAGGAGACACGCTGCATTTTGGATTCAGGAGGATCAGTGGAAGTGATCCTCCTGGACCTTAGTGCAGCTTTCGACACTGTCAACCATCGAGTGTTACTCCAGCGACTGTCAGACGCCGGAGTGAGGGGGACAGCGCTGAACTGGCTCAGGTCATTTCTCAGCGAAAGATCCTTCCAGGTTTGGGAAGGGGGCGCACGATCAGCATCCACCCACCTCCATTGGGGTGTGCCTCAGGGCTCCTTCCTGAGTCCCACATTATTTAATGTGTACATGGCCCCCCTGGAGGATCTGGTGGCTCCATTTAACATCAAGATCGTGAGCTACGCCAACGACACCCAGCTGGTGTTCGCCCTCTCCCAATCTACGGACAATTCCCAGGTTCTACACTCTTGCCTTTCCAAGGTCTACTCTTGGATGGGGGACTCAGCATTAAAGCTGAATGGTTCAAAAACGGAGATAATGTTGATGGGACTGAAAAATCCCTCTCTCCCCTGCTCGGCTTGGCCCAGCTGCCTGGGATCCCCTCCCAAACCCAAGGCTGAGATCAAGAGCCTAGGTATTTGGTTGGAGCAAGATCTCTCCTTTAGGACCCAGGCCTCCAAACTAGCTGGTGTCTGTTTTGGCCTCCTACGATCGGTCCGTAAAGTGCTGCCTCTGATTCCTTTTCTATCTCGGAAGCTCTTAATCCAGGGTCTGATCATGTCCAGGTTAGATTTCAGCAATGCGATCTACCTGGGTGCCCCTGAGATCACTCTGAACAAACTTCAGCAAGTTCAGAATGCGGCAGCACGAATGCTTTATAACATCCCCATGTCACGATCGGCCAAAGCAGCACTGAGGGCGCTACACTGGCTGCCAGTACGAGAAAGGGTAAAATTTAAATCCCTCTGCCTTGCGCACAAAATCTTGCAAGGCAACGGCCCTCCCGTCCTTCAAAAGATGGTGATCCCGTATAAAGCCAGTAGAACTTTACGTTCGGACCAACAACATCTTATCGTTGTCCCCAGGGTCAAAAATGTCCGATCAGGAGGAAGGAGATTCTCCGTTAATGTCGCAACCCTTTGGAACTCACTCCCCCTAGGACTACGCTCGGAGCCATGTCTCCTACGTTTTCGAAAACAATTGAAAACTTTCCTCTTCTGCTAACTCCTGTGCCTCTGTTCTGTCTGCAAAAACAACAAGTGATGGACCGAATGTGGATCAATGTCACACATTCCCCCAGTCAAAAGATCTGGGCCCAAATCCATCGTTTTTTTGCACTCCACACCACCCTGGGTTAGACAATGGCGATATGCAAATCAGCTCTGACCCTGTTGCCCCATGGGAACAGTCCAGTCCGAACTACAAAAGCCATGTCCTTCCCAGAACGGAATCAAGCATCCGAGGACCGGACCGGTTTCGAGGTAACACCTCTCATCAGCCCGGCTAGCTTGACTCCAAGTGGTGTGGAGTGCCTGGGACCCACGTCTGGGCATCCCCAGCGCACTTTGGGCGGCAATTGCAAAAACAACAAGTGATGGACCGAATGTGGATCAATGTCACACATTACCCCAGTCAAAAGATCTGGGCCCAAATCCATCGTTTTTTTGCACTCCACACCACCCTGGGTTAGACAATGGCGATATGCAAATCAGCTCTGACCCTGTTGCCCCATGGGAACAGTCCAGTCCGAACTACAAAAGCCATGTCCTTCCCAGAACGGAATCAAGCATCCGAGGAC
The DNA here is from genome assembly GCF_964263255.1 of Lissotriton vulgaris. Taxonomy (NCBI): domain Eukaryota; kingdom Metazoa; phylum Chordata; class Amphibia; order Caudata; family Salamandridae; genus Lissotriton; species Lissotriton vulgaris. The sequence goes on along the minus strand of NC_141695.1, from coordinate 870,394,450 downwards.
CGGACCGGTTTCGAGGTAACACCTCTCATCAGCCCGGCTAGCTTGACTCCAAGTGGTGTGGAGTGCCTGGGACCCACGTCTGGGCATCCCCAGCGCACTTAGGGCGGCAATTGCAAAAACAACAAGTGATGGACCGAATGTGGATCAATGTCACACATTCCCCCAGTCAAAAGATCTGGGCCCAAATCCATCGTTTTTTTGCACTCCACACCACCCTGGGTTAGACAATGGCGATATGCAAATCAGCTCTGACCCTGTTGCCCCATGGGAACAGTCCAGTCCGAACTACAAAAGCCATGTCCTTCCCAGAACGGAATCAAGCATCCGAGGACCGGACCGGTTTCGAGGTAACACCTCTCATCAGCCCGGCTAGCTTGACTCCAAGTAGTGTGGAGTGCCTGGGACCCACGTCTGGGCATCCCCAGCGCACTTAGGGCGGCAATTGCAAAAACAACAAGTGATGGACCGAATGTGGATCAATGTCACACATTCCCCCAGTCAAAAGATCTGGGCCCAAATCCATCGTTTTTTTGCACTCCACACCACCCTGGGTTAGACAATGGCGATATGCAAATCAGCTCTGACCCTGTTGCCCCATGGGAACAGTCCAGTCCGAACTACAAAAGCCATGTCCTTCCCAGAACGGAATCAAGCATCCGAGGACCGGACCGGTTTCGTGGTAACACCTCTCATCAGCCCGGCTAGCTTGACTCCAAGTGGTGTGGAGTGCCTGGGACCCACGTCTGGGCATCCCCAGCGCACTTAGGGCGGCAATTGCAAAAACAACAAGTGATGGACCGAATGTGGATCAATGTCACACATTCCCCCAGTCAAAAGATCTGGGCCCAAATCCATCGTTTTTTTGCACTCCACACCACCCTGGGTTAGACAATGGCGATATGCAAATCAGCTCTGACCCTGTTGCCCCATGGGAACAGTCCAGTCCGAACTACAAAAGCCATGTCCTTCCCAGAACGGAATCAAGCATCTGAGGACCGGACCGGTTTCGAGGTAATACCTCTCATCAGCCCGGCTAGCTTGACTCCAAGTGGTGTGGAGTGCCTGGGACCCACGTCTGGGCATCCCCAGCGCACTTAGGGCGGCAATTGCAAAAACAACAAGTGATGGACCGAATGTGGATCAATGTCACACATTCCCCCAGTCAAAAGATCTGGGCCCAAATCCATCGTTTTTTTGCACTCCACACCACCCTGGGTTAGACAATGGCGATATGCAAATCAGCTCTGACCCTGTTGCCCCATGGGAACAGTCCAGTCCGAACTACAAAAGCCATGTCCTTCCCAGAACGGAATCAAGCATCCGAGGACCGGACCGGTTTCGAGGTAACACCTCTCATCAGCCCGGCTAGCTTGACTCCAAGTGGTGTGGAGTGCCTGGGACCCACGTCTGGGCATCCCCAGCGCACTTAGGGCGGCAATTGCAAAAACAACAAGTGATGGACCGAATGTGGATCAATGTCACACATTCCCCCAGTCAAAAGATCTGGGCCCAAATCCATCGTTTTTTTGCACTCCACACCACCCTGGGTTAGACAATGGCGATATGCAAATCAGCTCTGACCCTGTTGCCCCATGGGAACAGTCCAGTCCGAACTACAAAAGCCATGTCCTTCCCAGAACGGAATCAAGCATCCGAGGACCGGACCGGTTTCGAGGTAACACCTCTCATCAGCCCGGCTAGCTTGACTCCAAGTGGTGTGGAGTGCCTGGGACCCACGTCTGGGCATCCCCAGCGCACTTAGGGCGGCAATTGCAAAAACAACAAGTGATGGACCGAATGTGGATCAATGTCACACATTCCCCCAGTCAAAAGATCTGGGCCCAAATCCATTGTTTTTTTGCACTCCACACCACCCTGGGTTAGACAATGGCGATATGCAAATCAGCTCTGACCCTGTTGCCCCATGGGAACAGTCCAGTCCGAACTACAAAAGCCATGTCCTTCCCAGAACGGAATCAAGCATCCGAGGACCGGACCGGTTTCGAGGTAACACCTCTCATCAGCCCGGCTAGCTTGACTCCAAGTGGTGTGGAGTGCCTGGGACCCACGTCTGGGCATCCCCAGCGCACTTAGGGCGGCAATTGCAAAAACAACAAGTGATGGACCGAATGTGGATCAATGTCACACATTCCCCCAGTCAAAAGATCTGGGCCCAAATCCATCGTTTTTTTGCACTCCACACCACCCTGGGTTAGACAATGGCGATATGCAAATCAGCTCTGACCCTGTTGCCCCATGGGAACAGTCCAGTCCGAACTACAAAAGCCATGTCCTTCCCAGAACGGAATCAAGCATCCGAGGACCGGACCGGTTTCGAGGTAACACCTCTCATCAGCCCGGCTAGCTTGACTCCAAGTGGTGTGGAGTGCCTGGGACCCACGTCTGGGCATCCCCAGCGCACTTAGGGCGGCAATTGCAAAAACAACAAGTGATGGACCGAATGTGGATCAATGTCACACATTCCCCCAGTCAAAAGATCTGGGCCCAAATCCATCGTTTTTTTGCACTCCACACCACCCTGGGTTAGACAATGGCGATATGCAAATCAGCTCTGACCCTGTTGCCCCATGGGAACAGTCCAGTCCGAACTACAAAAGCCATGTCCTTCCCAGAACGGAATCAAGCATCCGAGGACCGGACCGGTTTCGAGGTAACACCTCTCATCAGCCCGGCTAGCTTGACTCCAAGTGGTGTGGAGTGCCTGGGACCCACGTCTGGGCATCCCCAGCGCACTTAGGGCGGCAATTGCAAAAACAACAAGTGATGGACCGAATGTGGATCAATGTCACACATTCCCCCAGTCAAAAGATCTGGGCCCAAATCCATCGTTTTTTTGCACTCCACACCACCCTGGGTTAGACAATGGCGATATGCAAATCAGCTCTGACCCTGTTGCCCCATGGGAACAGTCCAGTCCGAACTACAAAAGCCATGTCCTTCCCAGAACGGAATCAAGCATCCGAGGACCGGACCGGTTTCGTGGTAACACCTCTCATCAGCCCGGCTAGCTTGACTCCAAGTGGTGTGGAGTGCCTGGGACCCACGTCTGGGCATCCCCAGTGCACTTAGGGCGGCAATTGCAAAAACAACAAGTGATGGACCGAATGTGGATCAATGTCACACATTCCCCCAGTCAAAAGATCTGGGCCCAAATCCATCGTTTTTTTGCACTCCACACCACCCTGGGTTAGACAATGGCGATATGCAAATCAGCTCTGACCCTGTTGCCCCATGGGAACAGTCCAGTCCGAACTACAAAAGCCATGTCCTTCCCAGAACGGAATCAAGCATCTGAGGACCGGACCGGTTTCGAGGTAATACCTCCCATCAGCCCGGCTAGCTTGACTCCAAGTGGTGTGGAGTGCCTGGGACCCACGTCTGGGCATCCCCAGCGCACTTAGGGCGGCAATTGCAAAAACAACAAGTGATGGACCGAATGTGGATCAATGTCACACATTCCCCCAGTCAAAAGATCTGGGCCCAAATCCATCGTTTTTTTGCACTCCACACCACCCTGGGTTAGACAATGGCGATATGCAAATCAGCTCTGACCCTGTTGCCCCATGGGAACAGTCCAGTCCGAACTACAAAAGCCATGTCCTTCCCAGAACGGAATCAAGCATCCGAGGACCGGACCGGTTTCGAGGTAACACCTCTCATCAGCCCGGCTAGCTTGACTCCAAGTGGTGTGGAGTGCCTGGGACCCACGTCTGGGCATCCCCAGCGCACTTAGGGCGGCAATTGCAAAAACAACAAGTGATGGACCGAATGTGGATCAATGTCACACATTCCCCCAGTCAAAAGATCTGGGCCCAAATCCATCGTTTTTTTGCACTCCACACCACCCTGGGTTAGACAATGGCGATATGCAAATCAGCTCTGACCCTGTTGCCCCATGGGAACAGTCCAGTCCGAACTACAAAAGCCATGTCCTTCCCAGAACGGAATCAAGCATCCGAGGACCGGACCGGTTTCGAGGTAACACCTCTCATCAGCCCGGCTAGCTTGACTCCAAGTGGTGTGGAGTGCCTGGGACCCACGTCTGGGCATCCCCAGCGCACTTAGGGCGGCAATTGCAAAAACAACAAGTGATGGACCGAATGTGGATCAATGTCACACATTCCCCCAGTCAAAAGATCTGGGCCCAAATCCATCGTTTTTTTGCACTCCACACCACCCTGGGTTAGACAATGGCGATATGCAAATCAGCTCTGACCCTGTTGCCCCATGGGAACAGTCCAGTCCGAACTACAAAAGCCATGTCCTTCCCAGAACGGAATCAAGCATCCGAGGACCGGACCGGTTTCGAGGTAACACCTCTCATCAGCCCGGCTAGCTTGACTCCAAGTGGTGTGGAGTGCCTGGGACCCACGTCTGGGCATCCCCAGCGCACTTAGGGCGGCAATTGCAAAAACAACAAGTGATGGACCGAATGTGGATCAATGTCACACATTCCCCCAGTCAAAAGATCTGGGCCCAAATCCATCGTTTTTTTGCACTCCACACCACCCTGGGTTAGACAATGGCGATATGCAAATCAGCTCTGACCCTGTTGCCCCATGGGAACAGTCCAGTCCGAACTACAAAAGCCATGTCCTTCCCAGAACGGAATCAAGCATCCGAGGACCGGACCGGTTTCGAGGTAACACCTCTCATCAGCCCGGCTAGCTTGACTCCAAGTGGTGTGGAGTGCCTGGGACCCACGTCTGGGCATCCCCAGCGCACTTAGGGCGGCAATTGCAAAAACAACAAGTGATGGACCGAATGTGGATCAATGTCACACATTCCCCCAGTCAAAAGATCTGGGCCCAAATCCATCGTTTTTTTGCACTCCACACCACCCTGGGTTAGACAATGGCGATATGCAAATCAGCTCTGACCCTGTTGCCCCATGGGAACAGTCCAGTCCGAACTACAAAAGCCATGTCCTTCCCAGAACGGAATCAAGCATCCGAGGACCGGACCGGTTTTGAGGTAACACCTCTCATCAGCCCGGCTAGCTTGACTCCAAGTGGTGTGGAGTGCCTGGGACCCACGTCTGGGCATCCCCAGCGCACTTAGGGCGGCAATTGCAAAAACTGTCTGCAGTATTACTCTGTTTGGTGAAGCGCTGGGATGCTCCAGGGTAACCACGCGCTGTACAAAACCGTTTTAATAATAATAATAATAATAATTATATATATATATATATATATATATATATATATATATATATATATATATATATATATATATATATATATATATATGCAAAGCAAAACGGCGTCCCAAGCGCGCACTCAGGCACAGCAATAACCACACCAACAAATCGGGTCTGCCAATAAGTAGGGTTTATTCACGCCATAAGCCCTACGTGACGCGTTTCGCACTCCGTGAGTGCTTGTTCACACAATAGTCCTCAAAACAATTGCTGTATTTACCGTGTGTGCATACTAAACATCAAAGATGGACTCATACGCCTAACCATAGTATTTGAGGCGCCATCTTTCAATGGGTTTACCTGAATGGTAAATACGACATATATACAAATTCTCACTTGTATTTATAACATACAGTAATTATCTGTTATATACAATTAAATTAATGTACATGTGCAAAGATTCACATTTTAAAGTCGTCATCCCATTGCGACATTATTCACAATAAATATACATTTGCCTGGACTTATATTATAATTCATGCATATAGTCCATATTGCCAGGTGTATTGTGCAAATAGTACTGAAACAAACCCACTCGAACTGGCTTAGAATGTGGACCTGGTGATTGGGTTATCCAGTCACGTGCTTGTTATTTTAGCGCGTGAATGGCCAATGGAACCCCCTCGATCCCACTCGAACTGACACAGAATGGAGACCTTGTGATTCGGTTATCCAGTCACGTGCTTGTTATGTTAGCGCGTGATTGGCCAATGGAACCCCCTGTGGTTCCCTTGGTAACTGACTTGCTTGGCAGTAAACAATACTGTTGTATTGTGACCCCGTAACTGCGCTGGGCTGCCTGGAGGAAAGCTCACGGGTATCTAAATATCCCCTGGATAGTGGGTATGCGAGAGCAAATGTATATATCCAATTGAGGTCCATGCAAATGTATATTTATTGTGAATAATGTCGCAATGGGATGACGACTTTAAAATGTGAATCTTTGCACATGTACATTAATTTAATTGTATATAACAGATAATTACTGTATGTTATAAATACAAGTGAGAATTTGTATATATGTCGTATTTACCATTCAGGTAAACCCATTGAAAGATGGCGCCTCAAATACTATGGTTAGGCGTATGAGTCCATCTTTGATGTTTAGTATGCACACACGGTAAATACAGCAATTGTTTTGAGGACTATTGTGTGAACAAGCACTCACGGAGTGCGAAACGCGTCACGTAGGGCTTATGGCGTGAATAAACCCTACTTATTGGCAGACCCGATTTGTTGGTGTGGTTATTGCTGTGCCTGAGTGCGCGCTTGGGACGCCGTTTTGCTTTGCATATTAACTACCGGATACCTCACCGGCAGCGCGCCACCCCCACGAGACGATGGATGCCCCATTGAGGTAATCTTTGGACTTATATATATATATATATATATATATATATATATGTATATATATATATATTTAAGTTGCCACAATCCTGTTCAGCCCGGGATCCCCAAGAATACAGGTATGGACCACAACGTGTAGATAAAGTGCAAGTGCAGTTTATTGCATCCAAATTAGCAGCATTTCTTGATGCAGAGTGCCTAGCATTACGTGTTTCGACAGTGGAACACTGTGTTGATCACATTGTATAATATATATACTTTCAGGTGAGGTAAAAGCTAGTAAACTTTATTTTAAACAAAAATTGTAAAATATATCTTTAATGAGCACTGGATAACTGCCTTATACATATATAATATATGTACTTTCAGGTGAGGTAAAAGCTAGTAAACTTTATTTTAAACAAAAATGGTAAAATATATCTTTAATGGGCACTGGAAAACTGCCTGTTTTACTAACAATACTGTGTCCCAGTGTATTTTACAGTCACTCCTCTGAATCCCCAGCATAATCCACCTATTGATCAGATGCAGCTCCTGTATTACAAAAGTGCCTTGGGACTTCACAGACATTTTCTCTAGTTTTTCTTTCCCAGGGTAACATTTAATCAGAGAACATGCTGTAGATGCTAGTATGGCTCATTCTGTGATAACCATTGCAGAAGTGCAGATTTAACACCTGAGCAAAGCAAAACAGATGTTCCCTAATTTGAGGTGCAGTCCTAAACAAATTAGGAAATACTTTTACCCGTGTGCCTTAAGTTACAGACATTCGAGCACAAGCAAACATGCCATGGAGTAGTGTACCAAATGAAGGTGGCAAACAGTTAGAGGAACCACCTAGAGTGGCTTTCTCGAGGGAGTGTTGAGCTATCCAAGACCTTCCAAAGACTCTTCCATGGAGCAGTCCCTCAGTCCCTTCCAAAAAAGAGCAGAGGCATCTCTGAACTGCTGACAGTGAAGGCGAGCATTGCACTCTTGTCCCTGGAGGGATTGGAGAAGTACTGAAGACCTCTCTGAGGGGATGCAGTTAGTGGTTGCTTATGTCTCCTCCAAGGAATCATCAAGGATTCATCTCTTTGCGTTAGAGAGGCCTTGTGTACATAAACACAGTCTCCAGAGCATAAGCTAATTTGCTGTGTCTGTGACTTTTTGAAAGGCACACAAGGCATTGCTCGTTAATTATGTATGTTGTATTTCTATTGTGCAAACCTAGCCAAAAAAGCACAGGAGTGCTGTAAGGGGTCAACGGCAAGAATTCAGTCAATGAGTGATAGGAGAGGCCATTGGTGATTGGAGTGTTACTGCATTGTGATGTAATGTTTTTTAAAGAAGTGTGTATTTAACACTTTCATAAATTGGAACAGTATTGGAGTGTTCTTATGGAAACAGGGATGTTGTTCTAGAGCCTGGCTGCATAAGCAGAAAATGCCTGCAGCCTTGGTTTTTCTGTGTCACACTTCTTTGTCTCCACTCTGATGTTGGCCTGGTTGTGGTGTGTCAATAACCACAACATATGCAGAGCTTGCCCACAAGGATTCTGCAATGATGCAGCCAGTTTGATGATGTGAGCCAATGGAGTTCCATCATTGGAGTTCTTCCAGCCCTGGATCAGATGTGCTACACCATGTAGGATGCTCATAAAGGGTGCCAGTGAAGAGTCTGGCAGGCCATGTAGCAGGACATTTCCACCATTCAGCTGCCTGCAAGAGCATGAGGGTTTGAACAGCTCTTCTAAAGTTGCTTTCTAGGAGAAATGGTTTCACCTTCTTTGGAAGAGAGAACTGGTACCAGGCAGGCTTTATTTTTTGGAAATCTGTTCTTTGAGTTTGAGGTTGGTCTCCAAGGTGAAGTCAAATGATTTGGCATTCGATGAATATTGATGCTTGAGGATGTTTAAGTTCAGGTCATCACGCCAGGTTTGAACTATTCTTGCTTTTTGTTCTTGGTAAATGTTGGCAAATGGGTTATTAGAAGTGGTTACCACTGGCAATAAGTCCACCAACATGGTATACAGTTCAGTAAAGGTCTCAATAAATTAGTAAGCACAAGGAGATGATGGACAGAGCACTGAAACTTTTCAGACACTCACCCCCAGTCACAGATCTGGGTTGAATCCATCATCATTCTTTAGCTCACTTCGCCACCTCGGTTCAGACCTAGTCATGTGCAAATCAGTCTTGACATTGTGCCTCATGGGAACAGTCCAGCCTGAACTGCCAAGAAAGGTCTTCCCTGAACTAGAAACAACCATCTTGGGCCGGTTTTAATAAATAAATCCCTTGTTCTTCCCTTGGTAGCAGTCAGGCCTAACTTACGAGACAGGCATATAAAGCATTTAAAAAACACCAATACAATAAATAAGTTAGACACTACACACAATAAAAATTCTACACCTTTTTATATAAATGGTAAATATTTTTATGATATAATAGACACCAAAATGACAACAATCAGATGTAGGGAACCAGAGATATGAATCTTTAAAGATTAACCACTATAGAGTGCTTAAAAGCCTTTAGTGCCACTCTGGGACATCTGGTTGCACATGACCGGGACAAATCAAAGTTTGAGGCCGACTGCGATGGAGCCCTGGCTGGATACACTAAGCAGGAGGCCCCAGTCAAAATAATACCTTTGCACTTAGAAACTTTTCTGGACCTTTTTCTTCCAAGGCCCCTCGCTGCTCCTCACCAGCCCAGATTCAATGAGGGGTTGCCGTCTTGATTTTTCGGGAGCTCCCGTCAAATCCTGGAAGACAGAACTCTGAAGCTTTTCCGCAGGTCGAACCTGAAATCCTGTCCGGGTTGCAGTTGAACATAGCAGGCTTGACTCTCACGATCAGGTTGATCACCTATTTCTCAAAAGTTCTCCAAAATTCTCCAAACTTCAGGAGATGGTTCCAAAAGTCCTCCTTGTAGGGTCAAAGTGTCCTGTAGCAGGGATTCTGCACATACAGAGAACTATGCGCAGGAAACCAGGACCTCGTTTGTAGTGGTATACCAAAAAAAACCCAATCCAACTAGCTATAGTGTCTCATTCATTCTCCGTACTACAGCAAAGCTACCAATGATTAGACAGCCTAGAATATGTCACTCCGACCCTCTCAGGAATCGCAGGAAGAAAAACACTCTTTTGTTCAAACACCCATACTTGTCCACAACATGAGTAAACAGAGACACAGTATAGTTCAAAATGTTTATTTTAACTAGTGTGCTCTATAATGCAGCACACAAGCCAATACTAGCAGCAAAATGCCTGAGAGCAATCGAATCAGCATGGTTACAATTCCATAAAGCACAAACGGGGAAACCATACTATAATGACGGTAGAAACAGGACTATAGCGCCTTACCACCGTCCCCGTGCTATAAGCTAGTTTATAATAATTATAGAAGACCTCTGGTCTTTGTCAGGGGACCCCATACCTCCAAGTTTAGTTGCAAGGAATTACATCTCAGTGCAAGCACAGCTCTTCTTTGTTGGAATGAATTTCTCCAAGTGCCTTTTCATGCATGCAATGCCATATTAAAAGCACCCGACTTTCAGTAGTGCAGCTGTGTTCTATGTTGTGTCTATGGCCGTGGGACTGACCAAAGTGAATCAACAGTATACATTGTTTTTCTACCTTGAACAAGCAGTGCAGACAAGGAGCACAGTGTACAGCTAAAGGTGTGAAAGGCAGACAGTTCTCATGCAAAAATGCACCAGCAGACTATCCACGAGAATAAAGCCATGTAGTAACATGTACAAAAGCAGAAAAATGGCTGCCAAGCATATACTAATGCAAACTTATCAATGTTTGCAGTTAATTCCATGACCTCACTACAGCCCAATACACAAATCTAATGGTCTGGAATCTCCTGGATGGTCTATGGAAGGTCTGGATGACAATTACTACAATACACCTGGCCAAATCATTAAAAGTTCATCAGACCTACTCCAGGATGAGAACTCTTGATGGAGAAGATGCAGGTGGCATTTGTTAACCTGGAGATTGCAGGGTGTCCACTCCTTAAACCTTCTTAAAGCAAGGCGTAGTCCCCAGATATGTATTACCAAATTGTGCAGCAGGTGCAGTGCATGCCTTTGGGTGCAGATTCAGATTCAAGCAGGACAGTCTCACTCTTCCTTGTAGTTTCAGGCAGCAGTACTTAGAGGCTATGCACCTCTCACATGTTTATTCTCAGCTTCTGGGCATCAAGCGGAGGGCAGACCTGGCCAAAGGGATGCAGGGTGCCACCCAGGCGCATGACCACATCCTCCAAAGTGTGGCTTCTTCTTGTCCCTGAAAGCACTATTCTTTCAAAATCTATGATTGCTGAAAGTTCAGCAGAGCAGTAAGAGCTAACTAAATCAGCTCTGCATGTAGCTCTTTTCGTAGCTCTCCTCTCCCTGACATCTGCAAATGCCTTCCTTAAGCCTCTATCTTGCTGAGGTATAGGGGACTGGGGGTAGGTAGGCCTGGCATTCCCTGCCTGTACTGTCCTCCTTCGAAGTCTTATACTTTATGACCCCCCCCCCCCCTCCTGCTATGGCATTCCTGTGCAGCTGCAGAGCTCTCTCCAGCAGATAGCCTCTCCTCTGGATAGCTCCTTATGACCTAATCAAGGCAGTTTTGATAGGCATTTTAGCAATGATCAATCAAGGAAGCCTGCAAGAAGGCTGGATTTTGACGTACAAGCATGAAAGTGTTATAACTTCTTTTCTGCACAAGTTATGGTAAATTAATTAAGAACAATCTGATGGATTTATCAGTACCATTCTGTTAAGTCTTTGAAATATATTTATTCCTTTCCTACCAATATCTTAGGGCGCATGAAATATTGCAATGTTAGCCTATGGGCCAAGCATCTGCAATGGTGAAAAAATAAAATGAGCAGATTTCCCTCCTATAAAACATATGTTGTAAGGACCAAGCTTATAGTTACGTGACCCCGCCTCCTGGGCTGGCCACTCCTAGGACACCAAGGGTATTCCTGGGGGGCACTTAATATCTACAAATAATGAGATTTTTACTTCTAAAGTGCACATAGCACCAAAGCTGACTTTATAGTGAATGTATTTATAAAAGCAGTGCTGCAGAGCAGGGCTGCTTTTAAATTTGACCTCAGACACGCATCACTGGATGCATGCAATTGTAAACAGAGTTGCTGGCCTCTAAACTTACATGTCCTATTATATGGTACGCAGGGCCAGACTGGGAACGCAATCCCTGGCAATTGAGTCAGACCGGTCTCAGGGAGGGGGGTGGGGGACAAGTGCGCGTTGAGAACACTGCAGCTGCTTTTGGTACAGGGGCCGCTATTGCAGCACTGCTGCAAGTCTGCCCCAAGTACCAAAAATGCCACCCCACCCTCCCCACCGGTAAAAACAATCCCATGCCCTTCCGGCCCACCGGGAAAACTCCTGGTGCTCGCTACAGCCAGTTGAGCCCTGATACTAGGGTCTTCTAGGTAGTTTCAATCTCCATGCCCTATTATTTACTATGGACTTATAGGGTAAGTCATGTCAATTGTAAGAATTTACTTTTAAAGGCACTCTGCAAGGCAAGGCTGCCTTTAAAATGACAGACAGCCTCTCATCAGTGCACACATTCAATGTGCACAAAATATGCTGGGCTTCTCAGCCTCTATGCCCTATTATCTACTGGGGGTTTGTAGGTAGAATAACCCCCCTTAGCATATTACCTACTAGGGATTTATAGGGTCTGTCAGGTGCGCCACAGGGGTCTGAGTAGCTGACACCGGAGGGCCTGTTCAAGGTTCGATCGCCGACAGCAACTCAGCTCAGCATCATTTGACTCTGGGCAATAGCTCACTTAATCTCCCTGATGGCCCCCAGCACCTTGAAACCCTTAAAGGGATGATATGTTTGCACTTTACAAATATAAATTATTATTAATATTAATTGTAAGTGTATGCTAATAATAGTATGCCCTACACATGTGTTGCATTTTAAACACACCACTGGCTAGGGCCTGCTGACAGAGCCCAGGGCACAGTCAGAGTCAGTTGCCACCAGTATCCTTCAGCAAAAAATGGGGGAAGAACATGACAAAGGATGACTTTCTAACAGTGAATAAAAGGAGTTCTTTATGCATTGGGTTAAGCTTGAATGTGGTACAGGCAGTATTTGAGGAATAAGATGTCTGGAGCAATGTAGACTTTCAGGAAGAGTTGTGTATCATTGACATATTGCTGACTTTTAATGATGGCATCTGTGAGTAGAGCCTTGAGGGACTCCACATAGAGTTTGAAAATGACATAAGACAGTTTTTAACTCTGGGAACTCTATAGGTAAATGAGAGTTTTTGGAACCTAGAAGTGCCCTTGTGAATAAACTGGTGTTGACTGGAAAGGGTGAAGGAGAAACAGTAAAGGACGTTGCCATTGAGATTGTATACTGATGTATGATGTGCAGACCCAGCATGTAAACCTCATTCCTGGTCTTCTAACAGGCTGTAGACTAAAAAATAATAATAATAAATATGTGTGTAAAACCTAATCTACCCTAAGAAGTGTAAAAGATGACAGCACGTGTTAATATGAATGCATCTACAGTTTCCAATGCTGGAACAGCTATTTAAACCACCAACACATTTTAAAAATAATTTTAAAGCACCTATTTACGGCTTCAAAGGGATAAATTCATTAACATTCTTGTAATATGCAGATTAGCTTATCCCAAACGAATATACTGTGACTAGATTCTAAGTAACCTCAGAGTTCTGCGTGTAAAATGAGGGTGGCTTCGGCCTCGTGACGTCCCTTATATGGCATGCTCCAGGAGGCTCCTGGTTAGCATGTCGCGGTTTATATTTCTTTTTCCTTCATTTCACGTCTCCCAGGTGATCTATAAGAGGACTGTTCAGGCTATATTATGATGGATGTTATTACTAAAAATTTGTGTTAATTATTTACCGGCTAGAGCCTTTTTCCATTAAGACGTGGCAATTACTTTCCAAAAAGGCTATAAGCAGATTCATATTGGCTGATGTCCGAGTAGAAAGTGGAGGGGGTTAACTGAGGCCTTAACCTAGTGCCTTTGAATCCTTCATTCTGTCAGACATGTTTGTTTCCCGAAAGGGTGGGAAAGCTACTCGACTCCTCCTACACTCCCTCAATAATTTTCTGCGCTCGACAGAAGTTGCAGTTCAATTTAGATCCCTGCACAGCCCTCGGAGACGCAGCTCTAACAATGGCTTTCACAGTCGAGCAGAAAATAATGATATAGTGGAGAAAGTGTTAAGAGATCACCAGTGTGCTTGGGAAATCTTTCTCTGGTAGATGTTCTCTGCTGAGCACCTGTCATCCACCCGCGAATGCAGGGCCAAAATTCCATCGACCAATTTCACAGCAGAGCGTTCAGGTATGTAGTGAGTGACCATTTATGAGAAGGAAAAAGAATGTCACAAACCCAGTTCAAATAAATAGAAAAATGGCAAAGAGGAACATCCAGATGTATGTCCATGGCTGAACCAAATAAGTCTGTTTAAACCAGGCCACAAAAATATAGAATTTGGTAGGGGTCAATGATAATGTAGAGTTTGAGTCAAAAGAGAAAAGTGACTGGATAAGAGTATCCGGTTGCAAACCAGGCAATGACTTTGTAGTGGGATAAACATACTCTGTTTCTTCATTAAGACTTGAAGTAGGGAGGTTTAGCAAAGGGTTAATGACAGAGTATATCTCTATGGCAGTGTCACGCTGCATGTTGTCAGAAGCGCTCAACACTGGATTCCTGGAAATTTTTGGACAAGAGGCTGCTGGAGTTATACTATCCAGGATCGGCCAGATGTTGTAACTTAACATTGTCCACAGAGACGTTTCTGTTGTCTTTCCGACCAGGAAGTGGTGGTAAAATGACTGTACGAGTTCCCTTCACGCCAAGCCCTGGGACAGGTACACGATAAGAGGGGCCAAACTCGGTTTTTGTTCTCCAACTCCTCTTGGACAAGATCTCTGACTTTGGGTAGTCAGCTGACTTCCGGAATCTGCAGTGCTGTATCAGTGGCAGATGGTAAATGTTCCTTTGCAAGACTCTCTCTGGTCTTTTGTAGCTTCTGTAATATAGCAGAATGATTATCTACGTCAAAGGTTGCAGCAGCCGCCGCCATGTCTTGACCATCAAGGTCTGGTACAAACATTCTCATGCCAAATAGCATTTCGTACGGGGTCTGCCTACCCAGAGATCTTCTAGGGAGATTATTTAGTACACGTTGTATGCTATACAAATGGGCAAACCAGTTCCTGACAGTACCTAAGACCCTAGCTGTCAAGGATTGCTTTAAGTCACGGTTCATTAGCTCCACAACCCTCAGGCCTATATGGAGACGAAGATTTGACCTGCACTCTAAAAGACCTCATGTCCTCCTTGTACACCTTAGAGGCGAACAGTGGACCCTGTTCTGAATGGAAGGTGACACATGCAAAAATTCTCACAAAGACACCCAAATCCCTGATGACAGTTCAAGCATCATCACTGCATTGTGACCACACCCGAAGAAAATGTGTGCATGAATCAACTTCAACTAAGATGAATTTATAGGCAGTGTCTGAAAAAAATGGACCAAACTGATCAGATAAACACATCCAAAAGAACTATTAGATATACACAGTGGTGTTTGTGGTTGACGTGTTACCGTAGGCGGCAAATATCACACAAAAGCACATAAATACCGTTTTTTTTATATAAACCACGCCACCAGTATTGCTGTAAGATAGAAACAGTCGCAGACACTTCAGCATGGGCCAAAGCCAAGCCTTCGTGTACGGCTGTTATCAGGGAAAGTCTGTGGTTAGCATTGGGAATCAACTAAGGGTGGGCACAAGACTACGCTCCGCCCACGGAGTGTACCTAGTGTTGCCTATTTTGCATTTTGCAAAGTAGGCGTAGTAGGCAATACTACGCACGCTCCGTGGACGGAGCGAAGTTGCCCGCCACCCGCATCCCTCCCGCTCTCCTTTACATACATAAATTTAAGGGCGTGAGGGAGGCCGGAGGCGCGTAGTGGGGCTGCGTGAAGCGCGTGAGCAGGAGTAGCATCATGCCCACTTCACGTAGCTTTGCGTAGCCCCACTACGCCTACTATGCCCACCCTTACAACCAACCAGCCCCAACGTCATGAATCCTCACATAAGGAACTTTATAGGGACTTAAGTGATGAGTATCTTGAAGGGAAACCCTGTGGGTAATTGCCACCCTTCCCTGCAGCAGCAATTGCTGCCAAGATGTCATTATCAATCGTATTAATGGATCTTGTAACCGCTGCAACTAATGTGGCTACTGCTGATTTAGCTGCTTCATCAGCCAAACTATTGCCAACCACGTGTACTCCTACGCGCTGGTGGCCAAGAGTAAGAATTACATGTGTGAGAGGCAGATGTTGTTTACGATCTGCGACTCTAACCCAAACCATCTTGGCATTTAGAATCACAATAGCCATTTTGAGACCAAAACAATAAGTTATCTTTGAAAGACTGAACACAGTAGTAAGAATCACTCACAATGAGAGTAGTCACATTTGGATCTGCAAACTCAAGTGCGAGCACCAGGGTGTGCAGCTCAACTAATTGGGCGGTACAGTCTCCTAGTGCATGAGTGTGTACAACACTTGACTTGAACTCTCCGTTCACTATGGCACCTGTCACAATTGCACACGCTGCTGAGAAGAATGCTTTTAAACTGTCGCCGTTTGTGCTGAACCATCAGTGTGTAAATGATAGAATGGTACTCCGCCAAAGGACGCATATACAGAGGAGCAGGATGAACAAATTCATACTATAAAAACTGCTGTGTTTGCAGGGAGGAGTCGAAAATGAAGGTGACATCCAAAGATGTCAACGAAGATGCAAAGCTTTTGAGTTTGGCACACTTGCCTTTGTCACTGCTTCGAGAGCAAGATATGGTGTCACAACCAAAATGTGCTTCCCCTGTGACAGTGCGTGTTCCTCCAGGATTGCCACCTGGAGGGCTGTCAAGATATTCTCAACAGTGGAAAACCGCACTTCAACCGAAGTGTACAAATGTGATTTGTAAGCAATAGGCACTGTATCGCCTTCATTAAAAGTCAAGTATGTGAAACCCACTGCGCCTGGCACGATACCTATCACCAGGTTAGTGTGGTTATCATGTGTCAACAAGTATTTAGATTCAAGAAGATCAGACTACAAAGATTGCAGGATAGCTGAATGTTCTGGAAGCCAGTAGGCTGTAGAAAAAGTAGGTTGTATCAAAGCATACAATGGTTTGATACGCTGAGCATACTTGGGAATATAGGTTCGACCGAAGTTTGAAAATCCCAGCATAGACCGTAGTTTTTTCAGGGTTGTAGGAGGTCGCAAACGTGCGCATTTCTCCAAGAAGCGAGGCACCAAGCCTCAACTTTCATTATTGAGCGTGTAGCCCAAGAACAACACTGCGTACTCTGCAATGTGTGATTTCGCAAAGTTAAACTTATAACCGTAGTCCGCAGATAAAATTGTTATGCGGTCCACTCGAAAAAGATGCGGCCATAATTCGTCATCTGTGAGAAAAATATCATCAACGTACGAGTACGCATCAGGGTCTATGCCGTCTAACAAAGAGATGACACGGGCGGCGAATACACCTGGGCTGTTCTTATCGACCATGGCCAAACGTCAGAATTGTTTCTGTTTTCTGCCGGCAGTAAAAGCGGTCCATTGACTGCTTTCAGGCAACAGGTTGTGACTGAAAAAGCCATTGAAAATATCAAGGGTAGTTTTATATTTTTTTATGAAAAATACTGTCCACCAGAACAGAACTATGGGTATTCTGAACTGCACAGGTGCGACAATGAGAATTCAAATGTCCGTAATCCAAAACTAACGGGTACGACCCATTGGTTTTGATTAAGGTGAACAGAGGGTTGTTCATTGGTGACACACATGCCTCAATTGCTCCTTGATACTCTAATGGATCTAGCATCTCAGAAACAGGTGTTTTTGCTTCCCACCAGAGGGGATACTGGGGTTGTGGCTGTGGCATAGACTGTAATGGTACCTCATGTGGGGGAGAATCTTTATCCCAGCCCACCTGAGTACGGTACAGTGCTGGTGCAAGCACCAAAGCCCACTCTTCTGCAAAAGCCTTTGCATGCTCCTTGGAGACGTTATGTGAAAAACTCAGGAGTATTACTTCCTCCCCCCTCAGAGCGGCAAGAACAAAAGGCGGGGGCCAATCTGCCTCTGCCAACAAAACATCATAAGAAGAAGTCAGATTTTCTCCAAAACTCCCTTTAATTACACGCTGTATGTCACCTTCAATTATAAGGACTATATCATATAATCTGCCAGGGCGAGCCACCCAGGTGTCTGCCGTTTCAACTGTGATGAACATTTCAGTTGCTGTCGCCTTCAGAAATGGACGCAGTGCTTGCCGCACTACGGTAACCTCGACTGCGCTGTCTAGCAGCATTACTGCCCATGTTAGGTTCCGGAGCCGTGTCCTCACTGTATGTGGCATATCTTGCTGTTAAAGCAGCAACTTTCTTTAATTGGAACTGTGGGCGCTGACGAGGAGAATTGTCTTGGTTCCCCTTTAAATCAGTCTGACAAGGATGCTAACGTCCTTACGGGGCACCTCAATCTCTCCCACGCTCCTAGCATTCCCTGCCACCAGCCTGTGAGCCTGATGTTTCCTGTGAAGAACGAGGAGAACGCTGATCAGGAACCTGAAATCTGTCAGGAGACCTAATTCTCGCGCGGTCGCGCAAATCATAAGTGCGCACAGAAGACTTGGGGACCGGTGACGCTGCACGCAACCCTTGCTTCTGTTGTTGCTGCCCCTGCTTTTTATTTTTCCAATTCTTTTTAGGAAAGATTGGATAGTCGTCTTTAGCAGACTGCGCTGTCTGTGTTTGCTGCTGTGCCTGTATTCTAGCAAAAGGTTTAACACCCAAATGATTGCGGCCAATAGTCTGATAGGCATCTGCAATCATTTTTGGTAAGTTACTGGGTTTCTCATCTTCAGGGATAAGGTACAAAGCATTAGACACTTGAAAGTTACCTGCATCTCCCCTCACATTAGCAAGGATCTGATCAGCAACTACATTGAACACTCCAATCAACTTCATCACCAACTCAACAGCCGCCCCCAGTTAGTGCTCATCTTGAACACGCTTAATCACAGAGGGGAGCATTGTCATAGAAGGTGTGCCAAAACATTTTGCATACACCGCAGTGAACACTTTACCCCAATTTTCACAATTGGTTACTTTGGGTATTAAGTCTTTCTGCAAACTAATAGTTAAAATCCTGTGTTTTTCCACAGGGGTGGTATTCGGAAATACCACTTCCAGCTGGTCAAATTTCTCAGCAAGCCAGTAAGGTAAATCATCCATATTCTGTGGTCGCTTGCCCATAACCGAATTAACCATGACAGGACTAATAGTCAGTCCGCAAGGTCCAGCTGGTTGAGCAGCAATCCCACGTCCTCCCACCTGGAGATTGCGCCAGACGTATTGTACCAGAGCCATGTGCGCCTCACATAAGGAGGCAATAAAGCCATGCAGTTCTGCTACTGTTACTGCCAAATAACGTGGATGTGGTGTGTACACGGCCAAAACTGGCCAAGTGGCCCCTGAAATTGATAAAGGACCTAAACAGACTGAAGTCACTGTGTGAGGTAGGTTGCCAATAAACGAAATACAGTGTTGCCATGCCAAAATCGGAACTTCAGGAGTTCTATATGGCTGATATACATTAGGTGTTGCAGTGTGAGTGTATGCATGGAACAAGTTATCATCTCCAGTCACTGCTGTAAAGGCTACCCAAGAAAGAAATATCTCAAAGTTGAAAGCTGGATCAGCTCCAACCACATAAATAAGTTTGATACCCGCGCTCGGCTCTCCATATGTGTGCAAAGGACGACGGAGTGGTGCCTGGCTATGTGCTGCAATATTGACATCAGCCATAAGGATTAAGAAATAAGAACAACTTAATGCGTGGCAGCACAATATAGAGTAGTAATCCAAAAGAAAACTGTTTAATTGTATCAAGCTTGAAAAAACCTATCACAACATCAGTATAGGTAGGTTATGCCTTCACATCTGTTTACCGGAAAACAGCATCAAGGGTATTGTGGACAAGCACCAGTACTACTCAAGTGACTCGCAAATAAGAACCAAACCAAATGCTGGGCACCATGTTTCAGGGATTTTACACATACACAGAACTATGCACAGGAAACCAGGTCCTGGGTGTGTAGTGGTGTATCAGAAAACCCACCTCGCTGCCCAGAACCCCAATCCAACTAGCTATAGTGTCTCATTCGTTCTCCATACTACAGCAAAGCTACCAATGATTAGACATCCTAGAACATGTCACTCCGACCCTCTCAGGAATCGCAGGAAGAAAAACACTCTTTTGTTCAAACACTCACACTTATCCACAACAAGAGTAAACAGAGATACGGTATAGTTTAAAATGTATATTTTAACTAACGTGTTCTATAATGCAGTACACAAGCCAATACTAGTAGCAAAATGCATAAGAACAGTATATTCAGCATGGTTACAATTCCATAAAGCACAAAAGTGGAAACCATATTATAATGACAGTGGAAACGGGACTACAGCGCCTTACCACCCTCCCTGTGCTATAAGCTAGTTTATTATAATTATAGAAGACCTCTGGGCTTTGTCAAGGGGACCCCATACCTCCAAGTTTAGATGCAAGGAATTACTTCTCAGGACAAGCACAGCTTTTCTTCGTTGGAATGAATTTCTCCAAGTGCCCTTTCATGCATGCAATGCCACATTAAAAGCACCCGACTTTCAGTAGTGCAGCTGCGTTCTATGTTGTGTCGATGGGCGTGGGAATGACCAAAGTAAATGAACAGTATACATTGTTTTTCAACCTTGAACACGGAGTGCAGATGAGGAGCACAGTATACAGCTAAAGGTGTGAAAGGCAGACAGTTCATTTGACGCACTCCAGGATGAGAACTCTCGATGGAGAAGATGCAGGTGGCATTTGTTAACCTGGAGATTGCAGGGTGTCCACTTCTTAAACCTTCTTAAAGCAAGGAGTAGTCCCCAGGGCTGTAGTACCAAATTGTGCAGCAGGGGCAGTCATTCAGAGTGCAAGCCTTTGGGTGCAGATTCAGATTCAAGCAGGACAGTCCCACTTTTCCTTGTAGCTTAGGGCAGCAGTACTGAGAGGCTATGCACCTCTCACATGCTTATTCTCATTTTCTGGGCATCAAGCTGAGGGCATCCCTGGCCAAAGGGATGCAGGGTGCCACCCAGGCGCATGACTACGTTCTCCAAAGTGTGGCTTCTTCTTGTCCAAGAAAGCACTATTCTTTCAAAATGTATGATGGCTGAAAGTTCAGCAGAGCAGTAAGAGCTAACTAAATCAGCTCTGCATGTTGCTCTTTTCATAGCTCTCCTCTCCCTGACATCTGCAAATTCCTTCCTTAAGCCTGCTATCTTGCAGGGGTATGGGGGACAAGGGGTAAGTTGGCTTGGCATTCCCTGCCTGTACTGTCCTCCTTCGAAGCCTTATACTTTATGACCCCCTCCCCCCCCCCCCCCCCCCCCACCTGCTATGGCATTCCTGTGCAGCTGCAGAGCTCTCTCCAGCAGATAGCCTTTCCTCTGGATGGCTCCGTATGACCTAATCAATGCAGCTTTGCTAGGCATTTTAGCACTGATCAATCAAGGAAACCAGCAAGAAGGCTGGATTTTGACTTACAGGCATGAAAGTGTTATGACTTATTTTCTGTACAAGTTATGATAAATCCAACAAGAGCAATATGTTGGATTTATCAGTACCATTCTGGTAAGTCTTTGAAATATATTTATTCCTTTCCTAACAATATCTTAGCGTGCATTAAATATTGCAATGTTAGCCTATGGGCCAAGCACCTGCAATGGTGAAAAAATGAAATGTGCAGATTTCCCTCTTATAAAACATATGTTGTAAGGACCCAGCTTATAGTTACGTGATAACCCCCCCCCCCCCCACTCCCCCACCCCCACTCCACACACACACTCCTGGGAAAACTAGGGGATTCCTCAGGGTACTTATTATGTACCAATAATGAGATTATCACTTCTAAAGTGCACATAGCACCAAAGTTGACTTTGTAGTGAATGTACTTATAAAAGCAGTGCTGCAGACCAGGGCTGTTTTTAAAATGGCCTCAGACACTCATCAGTACATGCATGCAATTGTAAACACAGTTGCTGACATCTAAGCGTACATGTCCTACTATATGCTAGGCAGGGCCAGGCTGGTAATGCAAACCCTGGCAATTGAGTCAGACCGGCCTCGGGGGTGGGAGGGGGTGCGCGTGGAAAACACTGCAGCTGCATTTGGTACAGGGGGCCGATATTGCAGCACTGCCCCCCACCGGTAAAAAAACATCCCCCGCCCTTCCGGCCCACTACGAAAACTCCTGTTGCCCGCTACAACAAGTTCAGTCCTGATACTAGGGTCTTCTAGGTAGTTTCAATCCCCCTGTCCTAATATATACTATGGGCTTATAGGGTAAGTCATGCCAATTGTAAGAATTTACTTTTAAAGACACTCAAGGCAAGGGTGCCTTTAAAATGACAGACTGCCTCTCAGCAGTGCACACCTGCAAAGTGCACAAAATATGCTGGGCTTCTGAGCCTCCATGCCCTATTATCCACTAGGGGTGTATAGGTAGATTAACCCCCCTTAACCTATTACCTACTAGGGACTTATAGGGTCTGTCAGAAGTGCCGCAGGGGCCTGAGTAGCTGACTCCGGAGGGCCGGTTCAAGGTTTGATTGCCGACAGCAGCTCACCTCAGCATCATGTGACTCTGGGCAATAGCTAACTTAATCTCCCCGATAGCCCCCAGCATCTTGAAATCCTTAAGGGGATGATATGTTTGCACTTTACAAATAGGAATTATTTTTAAAATAATTTTAAGTGTATGCTAATAATAGTATGCCCTATACATGTGCTGTGTTTTAAACATAGCACTGGCCTGGGCCTGCTGGCAGTGCCCAGTGCACAGTCAGAGTCAGTTGCCACCAGTATCATTCAGCAAAAAATGGGGGGTGAACAGGACAAAAGGATGACTTTCTAACAGCAAATAAAATGAGTTCTTTATGGATTGGGTTAAGCTCCAGGTAAGGGCTGGCTGTCCAGAGTTGAATGGAGGTACAGGAAGCATTTGAGGAACAGGATGTCTGGAGCAATGTAGACTTTCAGGAAGAGTTGTGTATCATTAGCACATTGGTGACTTTTAATGATGGCATCTGTGAGTAGAGCCTCGAGGGACTCCACATTGAGGTTGAAGATGAAATGAGACAGTTTTGAACTCTGTGAACTCTACAGATAAATGAGAACTTTTGGAACCTGGAAGTGCCCTTGTGAATAAACTGGTGTTAACTGGAAAGGTTGAAGGAGAAACAGTAAAGGGCATTGCCGTTGAGATTGTATACTGATGTGTGATGTATAGACCCAGCCTGTAAACCTCATTCCTGGTCTTCTTAGAGGCTGTGTGTTAGAAAATAATAATAATAAATACGTGTGTAAAACCTAATCTACCCTAAGAAATGTAAAAGATGACAGCACGTCTTAATATGAATGCAGCTACAGTTTCCAATGCTAGAACAGCTATTTAAACCACCCACTCATTTTTAAAGTAATTTTAAAGCACCCATTTACGGCTTCAAAGGGATAATCAACTAACATTCTTGTAATGTGCCGATTAATTTATCCCAAACGGATATTCTGTGACTAGATTATAAGTAACCCTAGAGTTCTGTGTGTAAAATGAGGGCGGCTTCGGCCTCGTCACCTCCCTTATAAGGCATACACCAGGAGGCTCCTGGGTAGCACCTCGCGTTTATAATTCTTTTTCCTTCATTTCACGTCTCCCAGGTCATCTATAAGAGGACTGTTCAGGCTTTATTATGATGCATGTTATTATTAAAAATGTATGTTAATTATTTACCGGCCGAAGCATTTTTCCATTAAGACGTGGCAATTACTTTCAAAAGAGGCTATAAGCGGATTCATATTGGCTGAGGTCCGAGTAGAAAGCGGAGGGGGTTAACTGAGGCCTTAACCTAGCGCCTTTTAAGCCCTCATTCTGTCAGACACGTTTCTTGTACAAAAGGGCGGGAAAGCCACTTGACTCCTCTTACACTCCCTCAATTATTTTCTGCGCTCGACGGAAGTTGGCGTTTCCTTGAGATCCCCGCACAGCCCTCTGAGACGCGGCTCTAACGATGGCTTTCACAGTCGAGCAGAAAATAATGATGCAGTGGGGAAAGTGTTAAGAGATTACCGACCCGCTTGGGAAATTTTTTTCTGGTAGATGTTCTGTGCTGAGCGCCTGTCATCCCCCCGCGAACCGCGGCCCCATTATTGCATATTTTACACTTAAATACACGGGGGACATGCTCAGGAACCAAGGCAGACACGAGACGGGCTTGGCAGACACCATGTTGCCACCAGCAAGCCTCTGACTGCGAGTACGATGCCTCAGACTGTGAGAGCGTTGTCCGTGAGTGACCGGGTCCATTGGCCCATTCGGGGGCGAGAGAGCCTTCTCTTCAGCTGAAGTCTGTTAGCTGGAAGGGATCGACTGTGCCCCTCACTGGGCATTAAGAGCTGTGAGGCAAGCTTGGGATATCGACTTCACTACCGATGCTCTTATAAAACTAGTCTTCAGCCTCCCAACCTTCATCGCGCGCTCACCTCCTGCAGCTTTTCTAATACGCCTCTTCAATGGCCAACGCGCTTAGTAATAAACGTTCCCTTATTGCGCTCTCCCTTCACTCTTCCTCCCGTAGACAATGCTGAATGTTTCTTGTTTGCCAGCTTCGCCACTTGTGATTGCAGTTCATGGAGCCCATTCAGACTTAGAGGCGACCGGTTCTGTATCAGCGTGTAAGTCTCCGGAGTCCATCTACCAGGGACGTACTGGGAACCGGCATCTGCTTTCGGAATCCATCCAGCCTGGAGCTGACTTTATCCCAGGAACAGTTCCTGAGCCCACCCAGCCCTGGTGGTGACTGGCTCTACTCATGGCACAATACCCGTGGCCCAGCCAGCCCTAGAGGTAGGAGATTCGGCATCTTTGTACCAATAGCCAAAGCGTATTCAGCCCTGGAGGTGACAAACTCGTTATGTGTGTACCAGTTTCCTGAACCCACCCAGCCCTGGAGGTGACTGACTCTCTATCCTTGTCACAGGCACCAGTGTGCCTTGAACTCTGTCTGAGTCGGACTGGTACTGCCTGCACTGTACTGGGCCCATCCAGACCTGAATGCCCCACGCGCAGTCTCCTGAACCACTGGCGGCTCTCGCAGGGACACACCGGCACCATGTGCTGCAATCTCTTCAGGGTATCACAGTAGTGTTGTAAGCTACCATCAAACCTGAACTAGATTCAAGGCTGAGGATGTCTTCTGGAATAGCAGTGGCAGGGCATTATTTTTCCTTTCTTCGTGTCCCTTGGCAAGTCTCTAGTTCAATAAGTTTATTAAAGATTTAAAAGGGTAAAAAAAAGTTAAGATACAATACATAATGATACAATTGATATAGGAAAAGAAAAGAAATACATGAGTTCATTACAGTAATCGATTCAATAATAAATAGAGTAACTTAAATAGTATCAGACCAAATCCGGAGTAAAAATAACAGTCACGTTAATGAACCATATAGATTTCAAAATGTATCAGTATCATAACAGTAGGGAACGTAAGAGGAGAGTGAAACAAGAGCCAGAAAGAAGGGGAAAGAGATAAACAGGAAGAAGAAGAATGAGAGGAAAGGAAAAGAAAAGGAAAGGATCTACTGTGGCGCTACATAAACACAACAAGAACAGACAGCATTCAGGTAGACGATACAAAGGAATACTGGTCAACCAAACCCTTTGAGGCCAAATCCATATACATGTCTACGGTTCTCCATACATCACTAGAAATAGCGGGGGAGAGATGAGCCAAATCAACAGAAGTATGTGCACTTCTTAAAAAAGAGACCCATGCCCACCATGTATGATACGATACCGAAGAAAAAGACTTCCATTCCATAAGGATCACCTTAACAGCAACCGTCAATAGCAGATCCAACAACTGTATATCTAAGGCATCCAATGGCAGAGGATCACGAGAAGCCAATGGCCCTAACAAAATCATGGGGAAGGAAAGCTGGAATTTGATTCGGAAAATTAACAGAAGATGTTTATGTATAAAACCCCAAAAGGGTTGCAAAAGCGAGCAGTGGAAAAACATATGTGGATAATCACCAGTAGCCGAGCACAACTCCAACAAAGATCATCATCCATTAAGTGCAGAGAGTGCAAACGCACCGGAGTCATTTAGATTGGAATAGAGAAGGAGCGATTTTATCGCGAAGAGAGAGCTTACCAATCAGTTGCCATGTCTCAGGAGAGATATGATCAATAAGTTCCCCATCAAAATGATGCAACCATTTCTGGTGTGCAACAGTATCGGAACTAGAAGAAGCTGATGACAAAAAGTTATACATTTGTGAAGCAATATGGCCAGATTTGAGCCACAGAGAAAACAAAGCAATAGTGGGAGAGTTGGGCACTAGATGAACCTTGGCAAGGGCAACTTTAATTTTTAAACAGGTATAAAAATCTAAGTTCGAGAGCGAAAACTGCTGAGCCAAGGAGGAAAAAGGTAGGGGATCATTATTGGCGTCATATAAATGACAAACCAACGTAATTCCATTGGAATCCCAGTATTGCACTAGGGGAGGATCAAAAACAAACTTTATCCTAGGATTACGCCACAAAGAATACCATCTTGATTTTTAAATCGGGGTAATCACTTTCTTATCAACAGCTCTGACCGAAGCAATAGTATCCAATATGATAGTACGAGAAAACGGAATACCTAGCGTGGACGTGGTTAAGAAGGAAGAGACTGGTAAAGGAAAAGAAAGATGCTGTTCAATGAACATCCAAGAAGGTGTGTGATCAGAGAGTGAGGAAAACCACAAGGCACCCTGAGAAGCCAAAAACGCCAATTGGTATTTTTCCCAATCCGGGAAGTTACATCCACCCATATTGTAAGGCTTCCTTAAAAACTTATAAGCAATTCTGGCCATCTTACCACTCGAGAGAAACTTAGAAGAAATACCATCAATTTCCCGAAAAAAGGAAGAAGACAGCTTCACCGGGAGCATAGAAGAAACAAAATTAACGATAGGGGTAATCATCATTTTTAAGGTTTGTACTCGACCCCACCAAGAGATATGTTTAGGGGACCAAGTATCTAAAAGACGACGGACCTTAATTAGGGTCTGAGCCTCATTATAAGCCACTGTATCATAAAGAGTACCACAGAACCAGATCCCTAAATATTTGAGATGTTTTGATTGCCTTTTAAAACCAGCTGAACCCATATGTGATGGGAAACAATAAGCATTGAGGGGGAACATATCTGTATTATCTCTGTTAAGAGTATACCCAGAGACTTTAGAAAAAAGAGCAATAGTATCTGTAATCGCAGGGATAGCCGAAACAATATTATCAGAAAAAATAAGAACATCATCCTCATACGCCGCTGTTTTTAGGCAATGCGAACCAAAAGTAAAACCTTTAATGGCAGGGTGGAGATCAAATAACCTCAGAAGCGGATCAATCGCTAATAAAAACAAGAGCGGGGATAAGGGACACCCCTGTCGAAGACTAAAAAACTCAGAGGTAGCACCATTAACTCTAATATTCGCTCTAGGATGGGCATAGAGGGACATAACCATATTTACAAAAGAATCCCCCAGATTATGGGCATGAAGAACAGCCTGAAGAAAATGCCATGAGACCTTATCAAAAGCCTTCTCGGCATCTAAGGCTAACGCCGCGGACGGGAGTGTAGATCGTTTAGCTGTACCCAAAATATGGGCAAAGGTACGGATATTATCCCTAGCAAGCCTACCCTTGACAAAACCTGTCTGAGATGGGTGGACCAGAGAAGGAATATAAGACTCCAATCTCTTAGCAAGAATTTTAGCAAAGACTTTAGCTTCCATATTGAGGAGGGAAATAGGCCGAACATTTTTAGGATCAGAAGGATCCTTCCCCTCCTTTGGAATTACTACTATAGTAGCATCTGCCGCCGTACCCGAAACCGCACCTGGTTGAATAAATAAGTCAAAAACAACTTTGAGGCGAGGAACCATAGAAGGGAGGAAAGTCTTATAGAAGATAATGGGATAACCATCCGGACCAGGGGCCTTACCAGATCGAGTAGATTTAATTGCATGAATAATCTCATCAGATGTGATTCGGGTACCCAATTTCTCCCCATCTTCAATTAATACAGATTTAAGAGGAATAGATTTTAAGAACTCCTGACACTCCTCAAAAGAAGACTGGATAGTGGGGGTATATAGATTATTATAAAAATCACGAAAGACCTCAAGAATCTCTTTAGTTTGAAACTTCTTACTACCAGCTCAATCAGTGATGGAAGAAATTTGAGTGGACCTAAAACCAGATTCCTGAAACTTTAACGTAGTCGCTAGAATCCTGCCAGCCCGATTTTTCAATAATAGCCGTTTCGACTTCTGAGCCTGAACCCCAATATGCGCTCTCTTCGTGACAATAGAATTATGGGAATATTTCACGTTTTTAATGGATTGCTACAGTTGCTTATCTCTAGATTGTCGAAACAGAAGTTCATGTTGCTTAATGCTATCTGATAAAACAGTAAGTTCCTTCTTAATGTCGGCATTTCTCTTCGTCATTATTTTAATGATTTGGCCCGAAGCGTACATTTAAACGCATCCCATACAACCACTGTGGAGTTAACGGAGCCATCATTATCAGAAAAGAAATGATCGATTTCAGCTTGTGTGGCCTGAACTTGAGAAGCATCATGGAGAATCTCTGTATTCAATTTCCAAGAAGAGTGCTTTTTCTTAGGAGCAAGAGTTGACAAATAAAAAGAAACGCTGCATGGTCTGAGACAAGAATAGGATGAATATACGGTGAAGACAAAGATTGTACCAAAGACGAGTGTACTAAGAGATAATAAATACGACAAAAGCTAGAATGAGGAGAGGAGAAGAAAGAGAACTCATTACCCGTAGGGTTATGAAGACGCCATATATCTTGAAGATTCGCAGAAGAGCACATATTTAACAATTGCTTGTGAGATCAAGGAGGACGAGAGGTAAAAGCTGAGTTTCTATCTAAGACAAGATCTAAAAGTAAGTTAAAATCACCACCAACTATTAGATTACCATTATGTTGTGTGTGAGCAAGAACTTTAGTGATCTTTTGCCAAAAAACAGGGTCATCATTATTTGGCGCATAAAAATTCATAACATAGAGACCCGAAACCCCATCAGATAATTTAGATAATAACCAACGGCCATCAGAATCCTGTTCAGTAGAAAGAATCGATAACCTGGAATTCTTAGATGCAAGTGTTATCACACCATTCTTTTTGCCAAGGGCATCCTAACAAACCACAACCAGAACCCATTCTTTCTTCAACCACAGAGCCTCCGTACGGGAAACTTTCGTCTTCTGCAAAAGTACCAAATCTGCCGATAAAGATTTACAATAATCCAGAATTTTAGCCCTCTTGACCGGATGATTCAAACCCTTAACATTAAGGGAAACCACATTCAAACCAGGCATCATACAACAACAAAAAAAGAATAAAAGTCAAGCAATGACAATGACAGCGCAAAGAGGCCATCGGCGATCAATACCACCAAAAGGAAAGCACCAACAGAAGATCCAAGAGGCACAGGATGGCAAGAGAAAAGAAAAAAAAAGGAAGGAAAAGGAAAAATAGGAAGAGAAGAAAGGAGAAGAAAGAGAATGAGAGAAAGAACCACAAGGGAAGGTCTAGAAAGGACCAACATCATGCCAGGGGGGACATGGAGGAGGCAAACAGTGGGATCGACAGGGAACTAACAGTGGTAAGAGTAGTACCATCCATCCTAAATTAGCCAGGGAAACATACAAAAGGTAAACACAATGGTATTAATACATCGTAAGATGTAGGACAAAAGGTAACGTGACATCTCAGATTAGGTAACTAAAGTCATACAAAGCCTATTACATAATGGAATAAAAAAACATTATGAAGAAATGCGAGCAAGGAATATTAAGAGATACAGAACTATCTAATGAGAAAAGCAGTCTACTATCTGTAAAAAGCATAAATATATCATCTAACCTAAATATGGATACTGAATTAGGTCGAATAAAATCATTCTAAATACTGAAATAAGAACATCATAAACACCTATGAAATAGGAATAACAATGAAAAGAACATTATTCAAAGAAAAAAGAGACACAATTATCAGCATAAGGAAAAAAGAGCCCCCATAAACTAATCCACTTAGTAAAGAAGAAGAAACACTGTTCAGTATATATTATATAAAAAGTTCTCTAAGTAGATACGAGAAATAAATAACAATTAAGAGACTCATATCAACGGAGAACAAAACATACCACTAGGAGTAGAGACTAGAATCAAAATCTCTATCGGAAACACAAACATAGAGGAGACTGAGCAAAATATATGGACAAGAAAAAGTATAAGCAAAGGAAAGCAAAATACACATAATCTAAGAGAAACGGAAGAAACAACAAACTTCTAAAGTATAAAAGAGAAAGAACATCAAGTAACCAACAGTGACAATCTTAATCTAGTAGAAATGTAGGAAGTACTATCAACATCATAATCAAAGAAAGAAAGAAAAATGATAAGGCCAAAAGCCAAGACGAGTGTTCACCAATACAAGAGACGAAATACGCAACAAACAAAGAAAGAGGAAGGAGCGAAAAGAGCGACAAGAAGAATCACCTACACAAACGCATCACTGAAACAATGAAGATATACAAAGCACAAAATAATATGAGATGAGACATACCGTCAAACAGAAAGTAACATATGTCCAGAAAAAACTGGGAACAACGCCATCTGAGATTAAAGAGTAACAAAACAATCCAGAAGCATTAGAATCAAGTGCCCGAAGTACCAAGAGAGGAAGAAGAATCCATCTGAGACTCAGACTGATTATCTAGAAAGGCAGAGAGCTCAGTAGGTTCATCAAAAATTCTCGACCGACCTTTGAAGGTGATACAAAATCTGGAGGGGCCAGCAAAAGAAAAAGGGATATTAATTTCTGGCAGGCGTTTCTGCAAATTGAGAAAACCTTTTCGTCGAATCACTGTATCTCTAGCAAAATCCTGCGAAACAGAGATCCGGTGGCCCTCCCAAGACACCGACTTAATCTTCCTCATATGTGCCAGAATCTGTTCCGAATGTTGGTGATGCAGCGGCTTAAAAATTACCACCCTCGGCTGTGTGGAAGACTTAGGTCTAAAGGTTGTGACTCAATGAGCCCGTTCAATTTCAAAGTCCCTTTAAAAAGAAATTTGTAGCGTAGAAGGAAACCACTGGAGTAAAAAATCAATCATTGAAGGAGCCCTCTTCTCCGCTTCCTCCGGCAGACCAAAAATTTGCAAGTTACTTCGACGATTGCGATCTTTCTGCTCCGTAAGATCTCTCCTCAA
Source organism: Lissotriton vulgaris (assembly GCF_964263255.1). Classification (NCBI taxonomy): domain Eukaryota; kingdom Metazoa; phylum Chordata; class Amphibia; order Caudata; family Salamandridae; genus Lissotriton; species Lissotriton vulgaris. The sequence continues at coordinate 870,363,353 of NC_141695.1, read as the reverse complement.
CGCCGCCATTGAGCGCTCCATGTGCTGAAAACACTTAGAATGCTGCCGTGCAGAATCTTCTACATCACTAATCCGTGTCTCCGCAGTCGAAACACGCTCAGACAGCGCCTTGAAGTCATTCCTAATAGCCGCTACCTCAACCTGCAGCAAATCAGTGTTAGTTTTAGTGGATTGCGCAATGTCATGAACAGCATTGAGGCGTGACAAAATGGTGTCTAAAGTAGTGCTCACCTCCTTCTGAGAGGACTCTGGGGTAGGAGAAGTTTGTTTAGACCTCTTAAGCACACCTTTAGGGTCCTTAGTAGTCAAGGGGGGACCCATAATATCAGCCATAAGAGATAACCGCCACCCAACAAAAGTAGCAGAGAAGTAACAAAAAAAGGGTGGGAACGCCAATAACAATTCACCAAATCACCGTAAGGAGTCCAAAAAAGATGATAAAAAAAAACACAGCAAATGAGGTAGGCGCAGCACACAGGCAGGAAGAAAAATAATTATTGAAGAAAGTAGCACTGAGCAGTAAATATCACCTTCTGGTCGAAAGCGTAATATGAAACCGCAAAGAGGAGCATTTTATAGTCTCAGAATTTCAAATAAAAAACCTCAACTGCACTCAGAAGTAGCTATGCAGCAGACAAAGGCGGTTTAGGTCATTAGCAGAAAAACATATTTGTATAAAGTCACCTTAGTCCGCATTTAAATGTGTAGGAAAGAAGTTGTCACTTGACCATGAGGAAAAAAATTCCAGCATCGTCTCCCAGCCTCCAGGCTACAGAATGCTTCACGAAGACGAGAACAGCTCTTCTGTCATTCCGCTTGTCGGAATGCGGCACATTTCATTGGTGGCACTTTCCGACGTTCGGTAACCCTCTTTTGAAGAAGGAGGCAGCACTGGAAGGGAACCGAAATCGTCCCAGAAGTCACCTATGTCCGGATCATACTTGTCGGGTCGTACAGCATGTTTACGATTCGTACGGTTCACCATGAAGAAGGGATATCATCCCGAAATGCATTAGGACTTGCAATAACATCAGCATTGTTTCTAGATTCGCTATAGTTTAATGATTAGCGATTATTTGTATAGGCTGAGCAATTTTGTTTCAGATTATCAATGTATATAGAAAAAAATTGGAACATGTAAAAATGTCATATGTTTTTGCAGGTTACATGTTTGTGTAACACATTAAATGTGTGTAAAGCGTACACATACATTTTTTAATTAATTTGCGCAAACAGTAGGTTTGCAATCAGCAGTGCGGGTAGGGTCAAGTGGGTGAAGACATTTGAAGGTTCCTTTTTTATAGTTTCAACGGAGGGTAGCATCCTCCTTCCCACCCAGCAAGCACCGAATAAACAGTTGATTACTCAGGTTAGAATTTCAGTTTAGATAACACAGGTATGCACAGCCCAAACCATTACTACTTTGGAAACATAAAGCATATACTAGTAAATGATGCTTCTGAATGTGTCCTTCTTTTAACAGTCTCCATATAATGCAACATCTGTAAACATATACACATATATAATTAGGGTCTCTTATATTGGTTCCTTTAGGCTCCTTCGGAAAAGTATAAGAAAGCAAAAAAAAAACAGTCTTTGAACAGTCAAGGAAATTCAACAAATGCTCCAAGGATGATACGTATTCTTTTAAAAATAGTTTTAACATGAACCTTACCAAAATCCTTATGGAATGGTTTGCTTTTGGCAAATTGTTCTGATGTTCTTTTGTTGTTTCAGGGTAAACTGTACCAATTACAAAGAAAAATGTGGATTTAGACGTTCACTAAGGTCTAACAGTTAAATGTTACCAGGAACACTGAAGAGTACTGAAGACTAACAGGAGATAATGTGGGGAACTGGAGGGTAAAAAAGAAAATACTGCAGAACACTGGAGGATAAAAGGTATTCTCAGGGAACTACTCAAAAAAGCATGTGAATTAAATAAATAAATACCAGTTTTTGTAAAGCGCAAACAATTACCCCTAAGGGTGTCAAGGAGCTGGGGGTCGTTGGGGAGATTAAGCAAGCTGTTGCCCAGAGTCACATGGTGCTGGGCTAACCTGCCACTGGTGCCAGGGATGGAACCGTGAGCCTCGGTGTTCTGGAGTCAGCCGCCTTGGCGGCTGCACCTCACGTCTTCCACAATTATGTGCCCAAAAAGACTGGAAAACATAATGCCCAACACCTATAATCACTGGCAAGGTGCTGACTCTTGAATGCGTCTTAAACCTTGTCTCGGGAGCTGAACACTGATGTAAGGGGGTTGGACCACAAGCGGATGCTCCAGGAAACTAGAGCATGACCAATGGCTCCCAGGGGCACATGCTAGGAGCCGTTGTGGCTGTGCCATGCGTCTGATATTGGGCAGCATGGTGGCAGCCGCCACAATCTACTGCAAGTGTATCTGTCTGCTGCTTTATAGCTAAGGTACCGTCCTCTGCATAAAAACTTTAGTTTAGGTTGTTTCATTTTGGCACCTTTGATTATAACACTACATTGAGTGGCCTTTATTAAGGTTAGTGAACCACAGCCTTGCTGCTTTGACAGTTTTATTTATGATTGAAGAGACAAGTCACTTGTCTTGTTTCTCCTATACAAGCCTTTATTTGTATAGTTAGAACCACATTATGGTCTTTTACACCACACAATAAAATAGATTGTAGAACTGTCTTTATCCTGAACTGAATTATTTGAAAGTGTTCTCAGATGTGATGATCATGGAAACATGAGCACAGGGAAGAAAAGTAATCGCCTAGGGTGACATTTGATCAAGCTTGGAAGCCAGATGTGAAACCAGGTTTAATGAATAGACGTGTCCAAATCCGATCCTGGATGGGTATCACATTCTTTCTCCCTCCTGTCTTGATGATGATTTTATTAGTGACCCAAGAGGCAAGTCAATTGCATCGTGCCACCTGCACAAGGCCTTTAGCGCTGTTATAGATGAAGGTGGGTTATTGTAAATTAAACCATATATGAAAGAGAACCTTTTTGTGCAGTGCCCATCCTGAACTCAGTTATTGGAAGGTGCTCTCAAATGTGATGATCACAGAAAAGGAAGCAAGTGGGAAGAAAAGGAGTTACCCAGGATCACCCAGTTTGTAAAGCCGGGAAGCTGTAACTGAAACTAGGATATCTAGGTCAGGCTCCTTTCAACGAGTTTTTGACCTTGGTCCAACAAAAGCTTCTGACTGGACTGGGCATGTTATGCAAGTGCATTCAAAATATCCTTTTCGTGTTTATAAGGCGGGGGAACAGCATTCGAAACACCCCTCTTCACAGTGTATGCCTCATAGAGCAGGAACAGTTCAAGCTTCCCAACTTCAGAGGATGGGTATAACCAGGGCAGGATCAGGACAAGTGCAGGCACAAATCAGGCAGCAGCAGTGGAAGCTTTATTTCCTCACAGAACCTGGACAATAAGGCAGTAGCAAAGTAAGCTTCTTCTCTTTTATAGAAGGCAGCACATGCAGTCTTCCATTTCCCATAGAACAATAGGGCAGACTAGTAGTAGCTTTCATTTCTCACATAACATGTGCATTGGGCGACATTCAGGTTACAGACAGATCTCTGAAGTGGGTGCTTGTGTTATTGAGGTGAAAGTACTGGGGGAAGAGTTAGTGAACATGCGAGTTCTGACACCATTCTGACTTATTCACGCCAGCATCCTCACGCCAGCATCCTGAAAGTTCTCCTGCTGTCATTTGGAGACCTGCTTTTGTGGATTCTTTGGTGTGCAAAGTATTAAGAAGTAGCTGTCAGCTGGCAGGTCATTGTTATTTGGAGCAGCCTCACCACAGCATAACTAACTATAGTCTAGACAGGCACAGAAGTAGCAACATCTACGAAAAAGTTTGGAGTGCCCACACACCAGGCACTGTGCCATCCCCGGCTCGGTACTGTACCTGTTCAAAATATTGAGAGCTGCCAGCCTCCTGAACATTTCAGGCTTGAGATGAAAGAGCCTGGCTCATTGTGGCAATTTCCCGACCTATTGAATCTTTCAGTGTCTTTTGATCATTTTCAACAATGCTTGGTTGAATCTGTGCTTTTTACAGGCACCTGCTAGGTTCCAATCTGTTGTGTGGAGTTGAATATCCTTTATACTCACCCCCGTGCCGAGTAATGCAGCTGCAAAGCTTCCGCTCTGTGGCTCAAAGCTCTCTGATTAGAGAGAGAAAGAGAGATGCAGCTTGGGAAATCAGTGCTCCCAGGAGGCTACAAAATACAGTTATGTTTCCCTGACCCGTAAATGCTGAATCCACACTGGGAGACCGCAATATAGCAACGTTTTAAATCATTTTTCTGGCAATATTCAGACTTCCATGTGTCTATAAAATACAGATTGTCCCATCTGGATCGCCTGCGAACAGGCAGCCTGCCATTGCTCCTCCAAACGGTTAGCAGTGGTTCCTTCACAGGGGCATAGGGGCACTGACCTGCTGTCGCTGTGTGCCACTACCTCCCAGGCTCATTTGTTTAACAATTGATGTAAATAGCTCTGTATTTCCATTCATTTTTCTTCCTTATCGGGCGGAGCTACAGTGCTCTCGCGAAAGCCCTAGGTGGGTCAGATGAGCAGCTGAGGCTGTTAACGGAGCTGCGCATGTCAGATTGGCTGGTTTGTTTGCAGTGGAAACATGGCATGCGCAGTTCAGGTTTCCTCATTGAAGGCTAGCATGGAGCTTCGTAAGCAAAGACTCAGCCCCGTTCGTCTTTTAAGGAGCATTGTGTCTGCATGACCAGTCAATCCAAGCATTGCTGTTGTGCTATTTAGTATTATAAGCAGCATAGGAGCTGTGCTTGAGTTGGCTGCGGAGCTCGGGTTTATTTTCCCCGGCCAGCAAACACATTAACATACAGTCACAGCAACTCCGTGAGACGAGTGGGTTTAACCACAGGACTCAGGGACATAATATCAAGAACGGCGATAACATTATCGCTGCTTTAGCGGCAGGAAAATGCAGCTAAAGCGGCGATAAGGGGCTTGATAATATGCCTTCGAGAATTCCAATAGAAGCCCAGCCTTGATGTCCTTCCCACCAGGACCTGGGCTTGAATTGGAATTTTCTAGGGCATATTATCAAGCCCTTCATCGCCACTTTAGCGGCAGTTTCCTGCCACTAAAGTGGCGAAAATGTTATTGCCCGTTCTTGATAATATGGCCCGGAGTCTAAAGGCCGAAGTGAATGTATGCTGAATCCTACAAGATCGTCAAGATAAGGTAAGATTTCATAACAGTACTAATAAGGTGCAATAAAACATAATTTAACGAGATGAACTGGCACGTTCTATTTATAGCTGTAACTTTATATGCAAGGAATCAGGCACAGTTCCATGTAATTCCGAGATGATTGTAATGGTGCCAGCAAGCAATCCACACTCTAGGCAAATACAGGCTTGACAAATAAGCAACTGTGATCAGGACTTCAGATATTTCTAACTTTCCTGTGCAATTTATAAATCTGATTTCAGGCTTAAAGTCTTGGTGAAGGAGATTTTAAAGACATCCAATGGCACTTTGCCCAAAAATGCATCAACTGGTGATCTGCACTGGTCAAAACGAAGCATATCTCAATATAGTAAGTAGTAAACATAAACATTCCTGGAGTGCATTTTATTGAGTTGAATGAATAAGACATGGCAGCCACGAGATTTATACAGTCCAGCCTCTTCTATTATTCATTCAGTATTCACCCTTTTACACCACTACTTTCAACGTCAAAGCTGTCGGTACTGCAAATATTCCTGAAGATGCTACCATGAACAACACATTTCCTAGGTACTGATTCTGCTTCTGCAACATATCGGAAAAAAGCAACTCTAGCCACTGGTTACTTCCAGGACAAGCCGCTTTTTCTCTGACACAGACATATCCTCCAACTGTTATATTTGTATGCAACAAACAGAACTGACAGCACCTTGTTTCTTTTGATGGACTGACTTCCAGCACAGTTTTTCTTATTGATTGACAGATTGTCAGCACTTTAAAAAAATACTTTTAGTACTTTGTTTCTGTCTCATGGACAGACCCCCAGCACCGTTTTTTATGATAATTGACAAGCTGGTTGACTTTGTCTCTTTTTGATGGGCACACTTCCTGCACTGTTTTTCTTCGTAATTTCCAGACTGGCTTGACATTGTTCACTGTGTGTATTAACTGGTCACTGACTGACTATGTTTCTGGAAGATCTAAAAACGGTGGCAATGTGCCCTCGGTCAATGACAGACTCACTGGGAAGTGTTTATATATATAGATATTCTTAGTGATGTCACTGCAGTGCATTGCAGGGGTGTAAGATACGGTTAGATCAGGCAACTACAACTGCTGAATTTCACTGGTTTTGTATGAGTGATATATAATCACTGAAAAGACTAAAGGTCTCTTCAGTAAAGGCTGCGATCCGTGCAGTTAACAGCAGTGGGGCTTGGCGGGGATTTTGAAGGACGATGCTGAGGGGAAATTAAATAAATAATTATTTTTCCAACGGCATTTATATATATACATACATATATATCTGTATATATATATATATATATATCTATATATATATCTATATATATATATATATATATATATATATATATTCCTGCTGCTAAATTCCCTTCACAATCCAATGCGAATTAGAAACAGCACTCACAGGGGGGTTATCACAGCCAACATTTCTTTATTTGGCCAACCAGCACAGACAAGACGCGTTTCGGCGCTGAGCCTTTGTCAATTGTGAGAGTATACGCGCCGCCATTCTTTTTAAACCACATTGCTTTAATCACAGTGTATATGGCATAAACATAAAGAAAGGACAACAAGATGGAAACTATATCGCCATCTTGAAACGTACAATTGTCACATGAAAACGAAAAGAAAGTTACATTTCGGTGATCATGATTGTTACTACGGGGGTGAGGAAAATCTATTGTTATTTCCACATTGCAATATTTACATTTTTACAATATTTACAATCTTTCATTAAAGCCCAGAATGGGCTAAGCCCCTGTGTATTTCATTAATGCCCACCGATGGGCTAAGCCTAAATTAGTTCATACTGTGACAGAAATTCAATGTATTTGTAAAATAACAGTTCATCAAGCATAAATGATAAAAAACGAGAACAAACTATATACAGCAGAAATTCAACATCACCAATTTGTCCCCATATAGAGCATTAATATCCTAACTGGACTGCTAGTTCTTCATGTGTATTAAGCCCTGTCGGATGTTTACTCTGTAAGTCTATGATATAGCAAGACTCTAAGCGTCGTAATTTTTGTAGACGGTCTCCGCCTCGTGGAAGGGGTGGCACACTATCCAAACAAAAATAGGCCAGCAGGTCCCTGTTGTGCCCATGTAATTTGTTGACTTGTCTAGCCACGAGATAGGACTCATCTATATTGTTGATAGCACGCATGTGCTCCAATATACGCAATTTGACTGGGTTGATGGTACTCCCAATGTATTTTAAACCACAGGGACATACCAAGCAGTAGATGGCATAAGATGTCGTACATGTCAGAAACTTTGTTATTTTCTTCGGAAATTTAAGACCAGGAATGACATATGTAAGGGTCCTTTTGCTGATTTTACAGGCCTTACATCGACCACATGGAAAAAATCCATTAAGAGGTATTCTTCCTGAAATATTGGGTTTCACAATGTGTTGGCTGTGTACCAAGTCATCTTTTAAGGCCCTGGCTTTGCGGTAGGTAACTAATGGATTAGATGGTAAATCATCTCTGATCGTGTTATCCGCTAATAGAATATTCCAATTCTTTTTAAGTATCTTCCTGACTTGTTCTGAATTTTCAGAGTAGGTGGTGATCAGTCTGAAGGTACCCTCGTCATTGTCCTTAGTTTCTATGGGTTTTAGGAGTTCAGATCTTGGTCGTTTGCTAACTTTACTTAAAGCTTGTTGAAGCACTCCCTCTTTATAACCACAAACCCTGAAACGATCTAGGCAGAGTTTCGCTGATTCTTCAAATTCCCTTTCTGTGGTGTTGTTTCTTTTTAATCTTAGAAGCTCACCATAGGGGATGCCTTTGATTAACTTTTTTGGATGATTGCTCGTGGCATGTAATGTGCAGTTGCCTGCTGTTTTTTTCCAAAAAAGTTTGGTACATAATCATCCCTGTTCTACGTTTATGGTAAGATCTAAATAATTGACCTTAGAGTCACTGATTTCACTACTGAATTTTAGATTAACATTATTGTCATTCAGTACATCTACATACATAGTTGCTTCTTCTATCGATCCTTCAAAGATGATAAAAAGATCGTCAATATAACGATACCATGCTTTAATCTTTTGATTCCATGTTGCGTTGTTGTTGTTCCAGGCTATCTGTTCCTCCCACCAGCCAACGCAAAGATTAGCGTAGCTGGGAGAGGAACAGGAACCCATTGCCACACCTGACACTTGTCTATACAACTGGCCATTGAAGACAAATATATTGTTGTTAAGGCTGAAAGTCAGGAATTCTATGAGCATCTTGTTGTGTTCAAAGTATTCTATTTTTCTCATTTGTAGAAAACTTTGTATAGCCCTCAGGCCATCAGTGTGGGCGATGCTTGTGTACAAACTGGTGATATCCATCACCATCATACAGTACCCAGTTTCCCAAACAAATTCACCTAATAGATTCAAAAGACGTGTGGTATCCTTAAGATAGGATTTCAACGCAATAACAAATGGACATAGAAATGAGTCAATGTACATAGACAAATGTTCGGTAAGTCCTCCCAGGGAGGCCGCAATGGGACGTCCTGGAGGATTGAGATTGTCTTTATGCACCTTGGGGAGGTGATAAAACGTAGGTGTTATGGGATTTGTGCAACACAAAAATAATAATTTGTCACTGTTCAACATGTCTTTATCATACCATTTACCAATCATATCATGGAAGTTTTTGATGCTATTTTGATAATCCAAATTAGTGATTTTTAGGTAGCAGCTGGTATCATTTAACTGCCGATGGGCCTCCATTTCATATTGTGATTGCGTCATAAGTACAATATTTCCCCCCTTGTCAGAAAGTTTACAAACCAGGGAAGAATCATCGCATAGTTTGTTGAAGGCCATTTTTTGCTGTCGATTAAAGTTAGTGGTGTTATTCTTTTGATATTGAACATTATGTCTTAGTTTAATCAAATCTTTGATCACAGCTTTAGAGAAAATATCAATAGCATCAGTCATTGTGGGAGGCATGAAGACCGATGGTGGTTTGAAAGAGCTGGTGCCTCCTTTTTGTTGGACATCCATGGCAGAAATCATCTGTGTATTTGTTATATTTGAACACTCTCCTTCCATACTTTCTGTACGTAGTTCTTCCATCGTAATGACGCCACTGAGATCTTTGCATAGCAAACTTTCAGTTATTTCTTGTTGATCTTTCCTAGGAGGTTTGACCGGAACAGGTCTGAGTTTGAAAAATTTGTGGAGTTTTAGCTTCCTCACAAATGTAAATAGGTCTATACGAGTTTGGGAGAATTCAAATTTTCTCTGTGGGCAAAAAGAAAGACCTAGTTTAAGCATGGTTTCTTCATTTGTGGTTAATGTCTTAGTTGTTAGATTGATGATAGTTAAATCCTCTCTCAATTTTAATTCCTTTTGTTGTAGGTCTTTTTGCTTCGTGTCATGGGGGGTGAGCTTACCACATTTCTTGCCCCAACCCCCCCACCTCGTCTTCCTCGTGCCACTTTTCGTTCTGGGGGTTCCCTCTGCCCCCTTCCAGATGTTGTTTTCTCATCACTTTGAATACCTCGTAAAAATGGGAGGAGGTGGGATCTCCCACTCCTTCTTCAAATGATTCCTTGTCAGGTGTGATTTCTGACTCTGAGGTTTCTGGTACTGTAGGTGGTGGACCTGTTTTTTTTTTCCAAGTTTCTTTTCTAAGATTGTCATATTTCTTGGAAAATGTTAATACTCTGCCCAATCTATAGTCTCTTTCATCTCTGTCGAACTTGTCTTCTTTGCGTTATTTAATCTTTTGCTCATATGTTTTCAAACGCTTTTTCATCTGCTCTCGATTTCCTTTTATATTTTCTTGGTCCTGTTCTTTTTCTAGTTCCTCCTTTAAATCTTTTATGGAAGCCAGTGCTTTATCGCGATCACTCCAAGCAAAGCGTATTAAGATTACTAACATGCCTCTGCAGGAGTCCGCTATATGTTCTGCCCAAGCATCTAGCAACAAAGGGTCTGGGTTTTCATAGGCAGGTATGCTGTAAATTCTCAGCCCTCTAGGTACACGGTTGACCTCAATATAGTTCTGCAGTGAGGTAGCCTCCCACCACTTTCGAATTTCACGTTCGTATAGGCGTTCTAGGGAGGTTAATTTCGTGTTGAGACTAGAAACATTTGTACTTCCTTTACTAGGACCCGCTTTATTTGTGGCATTTTCATTTTGCTTTTTTCTGAGCATGCCTGGCGCGGCTTCCTTGCGTTCTGACTCGCAAAACATAGTTCGTTTGTAAGATGCTGCAGCCGCAGCTTCACAAATGTGCAAGTGCTAATCCCCTTCGCTCTATGTAGATAAGACACGTGACACGTTTCTGATGATAATGATAAGATTGAATCTCATCTTATCGGAATCGGGTATATTTTTCAAACGTCTGCTGTATTGATTCACAGATTGCATCCGACGTTTAAACAGGAAACTAGGGATCCCGGTATCAATGTCTCTGATAATCCTTTACATCCACATGGGTCACGATGTCTCTCGTTATGGTGCAGCCGGAAGAATTCAATTTTCTCTCCAAAGTACACCAGCCTGCTGCACTCACGAGCGGGTGCTCTCCGAGGCGGGGGTGTACCCGCCAAACCAATTCCTGCTGCTAAATTCCCTTCACAATCCAATGCGAATTAGAAACAACACTCACAGGGGGGTTATCACAGCCAACATTTCTTTATTTGGCCAACCAGCACGGACAAGACGCGTTTCGTCGCTGAGCTTTTGTCAATTGCGAGAGTATACGTGCCGCCATTCTTTTTAAACCACATTGCTTTCATCACAGTGTATACGGCATAAACATAAAGAAAGGACAACAAGATGGAAAATATATTGCCATCTTGAAAAGTACAATTCTCACATGAAAACGAAAAGAAAGTTACATTTCGGTGATCATGATTGTTACGACGGGGGTGAGGAAAATCTATTGTTATTTCCTCATTGCAATATTTACATTTTTACAATATTTGCCTGGATCGTTTCAGGGTTCGTGGTTATAAAGAGGGAGTGCTTCAACATGTTTTAAGTAAAGTTAGCAAACGACCAAGATCTGAACTCCTAAAACCCATAGAAATTAAGGACAATGACCAGGGTACCTTCAGACTGATCACCACCTTCTCTGAAAATTCAGAACAAGTCAGGAAGATACTTAAAAAGAATATTCTATTAGCAGATAACACGATCAGAGATGATTTACCATCTAATCCATTAGTTACCTACCGCAAAGCCAGGCCCTTAAAAGATGACTTGGTACACAGCCGCCACATGGTGAAACCCAATATTTCTGGAAAAATACCTCTTAATGGATTTTTTCCATGTGGTCGATGTAAGGCCTGTAAAATCAGCAAAAGGACCCTTACATATGTCATTCCTGGTCTTAAATTTCCGAAGAAAATAACAAAGTTTCTGACATGTACGACATCTTATGCCATCTACTGCTTGGTATGTCCCTGTGGTTTAAAATATATTGGGAGTACCATCAACCCTGTCAAATTACGTATATTGGAGCACATGCGTGCTCTCAACAATATAGAGGAGTCCTATCCCGTGGCTAGACACTTCAACAAATTACATGGGCACAACAGGGACCTGCTGGCCTATTTTTGTTTGTATAGTGTGCCACCCCTTCCACCAGGCGGAGACCGTCTACAAAAATTACGACGCTTAGAGTCTCGCTATATCATAGACTTACAGAGTAAACATCCGACAGGGCTTAATACACATGAAGAACTAGCAGTCCACTTGGGATATTAATTCTCTATATGGGGACAAATTCGTGATGTTGAATTTCTGCTGTATATAGTTTGTTCTCGTTTTTTATCATTTATGCTTGATGAACTGTTATTTTACAAATACATTGAATTTCTGTCACAGTGTGAACCTATTTAGGCTTAGCCCATCGGTGGGCATTAATGAAATACACAGGGGCTTAGCCCATTCAGGGCTTTAATGAAAGATTGTAAATATTTTAAAAATGTAAATATTGCAATCTGGAAATAACAATAGATTTTCCTCACCCCGTAGTAACAATCATGATCACCGATATGTAACTTTCTTTTAGTTTTCATGTGAGAATTGTACGTTTCAAGATGGCGATATATTTTCCATCTTGTTGTCCTTTCTTTATGTGTATGCTGTATACACTGTGATGAAAGCAATGTGGTTTAAAAAGAATGGCGGCGCGTATACTCTCACAATTGACAAAGGCTCAGCGCCGAAACGCGTCTTGTCCGTGATGGTTGGCCAAATAAAGAAATGTTGGCTGTGATAACCCCCCTGTGAGTGCTGTTTCTAATTCGCATTGGATTGTGAAGGGAATTTAGCAGCAGGAATTGGTTTGGCGGGTACACCCCGCCTCGGAGAGCACCCGCTCGTGAGTGCAGCAGGCTGGTGTACTTTGGAGCGAAAAAAAAAAATATATATATATATATCCAGGTATACTGCTTGCAGGCAATCACCATCACAGATATGGAAAGCAGGTGCGGACCACAGTTCAGTGCCTATTTTCTCTTTATTTCTTGTCGGCCATTACGTGTTTCAGTCCTCCTGGACCTTGATCACATGACAACGCTATTTGGCATTTTACTCCTTTTAAAATAACAGTGCAATTGTTTGTTGTGCCTGCCTTATGGACACTGAAAACATACTACCCTTAGGTAACTTTTTCTAAAAACAAAGCCCACATTTTCTCATTAAATAAATGGCTTTGTGTTTGCTGAATTGAATTAGAACATTATTAAATATCAAAATACGGTATCATCCTCACATAAAATATTTGGCGATTGTAAACATTCAATAAATAAATAACAATACATTTTAATTATTAAATATATTAAATATTTAAATACCATAGCAGCAATACATACAACAGGGAAATATTAATAAATAGACAAACATTATCCACTATTATTAAAAAAATCATTGTTAAAACAATGAAGTTGTTTAAACATAATTTAAAATTTTCCTGTGCAAAGCATTCAAGACCTCATAGCATAATGCCACTAGTTCATCATATTTAAAACCTTGTGCTTTTTATTTGATTTTTGGTTTATTACTAAAAAATGTATCCTGCCCAAAGCCTTTACCTAATACAAAAAAGTGCTAGTGCTTAAATGATCCAACCTCAAAGAATAAGGTTTGACCTGTTAGGACCTATAATAATAAAAACACCTCCTAATGTGTGTAAAAAAAGTTTTTAAAAAAACATTATTGTTTTGGTTTAGGTCAGATTGCAGCCTCCTATGGTTACAGAAAAATACTCCTACACCTCCTTCTTTAATGCAGATTCCCCTATAGGATTGTCATAGATATTTCCCATGGTAGGTTAGATGCATGTATAAAGATCCTCTGTTGTATTTAAACCCCCTGCGGCCTTTCAGTTGAGGTTTAGGATATCTTTGGTTTCTAAACTCCGAATTTTGCCCTCTCTATCTCCTCCCCATCTATTCTTGGGTATAGAGTCTATGAGATAGTACGAGAGGTGTCTGAGATCATTTTCGTGCATTCAGTTTTGTGTTTCAATATTCAGATTTGATGCTTGATTATCCATTTCAAGGCCATATTCCATGGTGAGTGTTTCCAAACAGGCTGTGTCCCCACTTGTTGTTATTTCTTGTGAGTTATTATTGGGTCTTTCCATCTCTTTGATTCCCTTCTCTTTGTTTTTCTTTTGTCAATGCATGGTATTTTAAAAGTTTCAGCTTTCTTACGAATCTATATATGTCCATCCGCGTACTGCACAATCGAAGTTCGACTTCGGGCTGTATGAGAGGCCTAGTGCTAAAATTTGCATTTCAGCTTCATTTAGGTCGATGTCAGTCAAGTTTATTACCGTTTTGGCTGTCATGTCTCTAGTGTTCATTTGCGGTTCCACCAGCCTCTCCCTCGTTTCTTTTTGTTGTTCGGCCTTTCTTCTTGTTTTTCGCCACTCCCGCCGCCGGTGATTTTGCCTCTTCTTGTTGCATTCTTTTGCGTCCCTGGGTGGTGGTTTCGAGCACTGTTCCAGACATAAAAAATCTATTTCTTCCGCCAGGGTACGACTTGGTAGTGTCCTGCTTGAGGTTGTTTGTTGTCAATCAGGTTCTGCCTCACTTTCTACAGTTGAACTTTAATCGGAATTAGATGTATATGTGTGTATTTCCTTGTGGGTAGAGGCACTTGTCCCTTGTTCATTTTGTGCTTTTGCTTTGTTTGCATCATATTTTCTTGAGAACGTGAAAATTTGTCCTGGCCACCCTATCCCGGTGGAATTTAAAAGCTTTTCGCTCCTTGAATTTATCTTCTTCTTTACGTAATCGTAACATCAGTTCTTCCTTTAGTTTAGTTACTTCCTCATCTTTGTTTAATCTGGTAATCTCCTCATTGAGATTGTCTATTTGATCTTGGAGCGCTGCTCTGTCTCTCTCTGCATATTTTACGTGGATTTCCACAAACCTTTTGGACAACTCCAGATTACTTTGCCCCCAATCGCGCATCATATCAGTTTTTGGTTGATTATAACTGGGGGCTATTAGGATCCTCAATCCCCTCGAGATTCTCCCTACGTTGAGATACCATTGTAGGGATTTGTGTTCCCACCATTTACCCTGCTCAGCGCACATTAACTTTTCAAGTACTCTCATTTTATCTTTGACGTTGGTAGTGGTAGGGTTTGCAGTGTTGTTCCTTGCTAGTGTGCTTGTACTTTTGGTGTTTCTAAACATTTCAGAGGCTGCCAGCTCCCGGTCCCTTAGTGTATCCGCAGGCATGTTGGTCCTTACTCTCTTCTAAATAATTGTGGTATGATTTTATAGGAAGGATTCTGCTAGAGTAGTCTCCCCGCTTACCGCATGCACACTATTCTCCCTGCAATGCCGTATAGTCCTACCTTTCACGTTCAATCCGCGTCTGATGAGTTTTCCGACAAGACACACCCAGAGTCCGCTCAGGCAGTCTGTTTCTCTTTGGATGGGGGGGGGGGGCGACAACTTGATTCCTTGTGGATGCACAAACACAATTACTGCCAAGAAGTAAAGGCTCCTTGTAGTCGTCACCTCTTTGCGAATGGGGCTCCCCGCTAGACCGACTGAAGCCTCTCCAGTCTTTATATCCAGGTATACTGCTTGCAGGCAATCACCATCACCGATTTGGAAAGCAGGCGTGGACCACAGTTCAGTGCTTATTTTCTATTTATTTATTACAGTACGCGTGTCGGTCTTCCTGCACCTTGATCACATGACAACGCTATTTGGCATTTTACCCCTTTCAAAGTGACAGTGCAATAGTTTGTGGTTCCCGCCTTATGGACACTGAAAACACTGCCCTTAGGTAACTTTTTCTAAAAACCAAGACCACATTTTTCATTAAACAAATGGATTTGTGTTTGCTGAATTGATGTAGAACAGTATTAAATATCAAAATATGGTATTATCCTCACATAAAATATTTGGGGATTGTAAACATTCAATAAATAAATAACAATACATATTAATTATTAAGTATAATAAATATTGGGGAGGAGCTTCGTGCACAACCAAGATGGCTGCGTGAGCACAGGGCTCTGGAGACCCTCGTAACCTCCCAAATATATCCTGTCTTTTATCCTGTTTGCTGTTGACATCGTCGTGCAGATGAACCACAGGAGAAGTGAAAGCTGAAATTTGTATCGCGATCGGACCCCGGAGGCCAGAGTCGTGGTGCTGGAAAGTTTGCGGCCTTCGTCTCTTGGATGCCCTGCGCTTGGGTTGGCATGGTGCCCGGGGTGTAATTGAACAACATCGGCCTAATATCGCGGAGGCGGCCGGTCCGGCTTCACTTTCACTTTCGGTTTTGTTACTTGGTTTGGATCCCGGGGACGCCTCATTGAAGCGAAAGCTCGCACCCCTGTTGATGCTTGAGCGTACTGAACAACACACGAGGTGTCGGATTTTGGCCTAGAGCGTGAGCCGTCCTTTTTTTTGGCAAATTTTAGTGCTTTGCCCGAGGGCCATTTTGCACTTTCGCTTTTTGGACTCTGAGCGGATAAGTCACATTGGTCGACTTCCCTAGCAGTTAGGTCTTGTCTACTGCTTGCTAAATGGACACTTGTTTCCCCCGGCTCTTGATTTGGACAGCAACTGGGAATTTTCCTGAAATGGTGAGCAAACCGGAGGGGGACAAGCAGAAGCCGAAAGCCACCAGACGGGGTGGATATACTCAAACCAATGTCATGGACCGATATGCCCAGGTTAAGGGGTCGCCCATTGGACTGGGTAGGTCACTGGTGGAGGCGAAGGACTCATCAGCTCCGGTAACTGAACCAACTTTACAGGACGTGATGGCCGCCATCGATGGTATCAGGTCTTCCCTTGGGAAGCAAATGGAGACCCTTGCCCATAAATTGGATACAGTGGCAATCAATGTGAATTTGATTCACACAGACCTTACAAAGACTAATGAAATGGTCAAATCATTGGATATAAAGACATTGAGTTTAACGGATGATGTCGTTGATCAGCAGACTGAGGTCCGTAACCTGAAGGATTCGAATGACATTGTTGTCCGTCGCCTGGAGGATTTTGAAGGGAGGGCCCGGCGGAATAATGTTCATATAATTGGAGTTCCGGAAAAGGCGAAAGATCAAGCAGCGGACATCTTTGTTGAGGACCTTACCATCAACAAGCTAGCGTCCAGGGACTGAGCAAGTTCTTTACTGTGGAGCGAGCGCACAGGGTCCCAGGCGGCAGACCGAAAGTGGGTGCCCCGCCAAGGCCTATGATAGCACGGATATTCAACTTTCGGGACAGAGACACTATCTTTCAGGCCTCTCGAGCAGATGGGCCCTTGAAATTCGAGAACTCATCAATCAGTTTCTACCCGGATTTCACACAGACGGTCCAAAAACAGAGGCTAAGTTTTCTGGGGGTGAAGAGGAGACTTCGTGATATGGGTCTCAAATACGCAATGCTTTTCCCGGCCAAGTTGAGGATCAAGGATGACGAATGGGTCTACTTCTTTGATAAACCCGAGGTGGTGGCTGACTGGTTGGACACTCTGCCGGCCCAACAAGAACCAGAGAGACAATCTGGCGGAGCAGAGGGAGGAACTATGGAGCAGGAATGAGCACCATCTGTCTGGTTTCTGGAGACACTAGGGGGTTTACTATTGTAGGTGGTTTGAGTTTTGATGTATGGTTAATTTCAGATGGAACGGGGGGTTGCGGGGCTATCGGAGGGTCTCTCTCCTCCTCAGCTATACTTCTTGTAGCTTAGTGTAGATGTGGGGGCGACTCGCACACTGCGAGTTGGGGTGGCTCGCAGTGTGCCATAAGCAGGGGTGCAGGGTGGGGGGTACTGCAACGGGTTGTTTGGGGTGGCGGGGGTGTTGGTTTTCAGGTTACTGTTTTCGCAAGGTGCTATATTGCAAGGCGTTTTCATTGATGTTCTGGACTCAGCGGGGGGTTGTGTCTTCTTTCTCTTTCATGATGAGGGGTAGAGGGTTGAGGTTGATGAGCTGGAATGTTAACGGGTTGAGGACAAGATTAAACGTGAGGTGGTATTTCAAATTTTAAAACGACATTCCCCTGATGTTGTTCTACTTCAGGAGACCCACTTGGTAGGGAATACATGTCATGCCATGAACAGGAAGGGATATCGTCTTGTGGCACACGCTGGGTTCTCTTTAGGGTCCCGGGGGGTTGGAATCCTTATTAAGAACTCTCTCCCGCAAGAGGTGGACTCTACGGTCCTTGATGAAAGGGGGCGCTATGTGGCTGTGTCGGGACGGAGGGAGGGCTGCACGCTTTCCCTGGTGTCTATTTATGTTCCTCCTGGCCTGCAGTATACAACCTTCGCTGACCTGGGACGGGTTCTACTCGATCTCCCTGGGGGGTTTTTGATTCTAGGTGGTGATTTTAATCCGGTGGTTTCCGGTATGCTGGATAGACACCCACCTAGGGATCTCAGGGGGGCTCATGGCTGGCTGCCTGACTTCATTGACACAATAGGCCTGGTGGACTGCTGGAGACTGCTTCACTCTAGCCAGCTGCAGTATACGTTTCATTCGGGCGCCCATGGTTGTCTCTCCAGAATTGATTATGTTTTGGTGCCGGCTGCACAAGTGTCCTATGTTGCGGAGGTCAGGCATATGCCTCGGGGTATTTCTGATCACTCCCCACTGTGGCTTCGGTTTGAATTGGCACCGGGCTCTGGGGGAAGGATAGCCCCTATTAACCCTTGGTATCTTCGAAATCCTAAGACTCGCAGTGAGCTTGTAAAGGCTGTGGATCATTATTTCCGGGAGAAAGAGGGTTTGGTTTCTTCCCCAATATCGCTGTGGAAGGCTTTTAAGACTGTCCTTAGGGGCCAAGCTCTCTCGTTAATTGCTGGAGTTAAGAAGCAGAAAGAGGAGGCTATGGTAAGGGTAGAGACGAGATAGCTGATTTGGAACTGGAACTAGAACAAGAGGTGACCGCTCTAGACTGCATGTCCTGCAATTGAATCAGCTGGAATATAGAACGTTGGTAACGGATGGTGCAAAAGCCCTTAGTCGGGAACAGCAGGGGCATCTCTATGATGTTGCGGACAAGGCGGGCAAAATAAATGCATGGTTGGATAGGAAAGATAGAGCTAGTCGTGTGGTGCCTGAAATCTAGATGGAGAATGGGGTTCTGATCACTGACCCGCAGGAGATAGTGGCATGTTTTGCTGATCATTTTCACACTGTGTACTCCTCCGTGTCGGATAGGCCGGAGGAGGACTCTTGCTTGCTGTTGCGAGATATTGCACTCCCGAGCCATTCTGAGGCGGACCGAGACCTCATGGACTGTAAAATCACTGCGGATGAGGTAGCATTAGCTATGCGTTCCCTACACTCGGGTAAAGCAAGGTGTCCCAACGGTCTCCTGATTGAGCTTTACAAGCTTTGTCCCGACAAGATTGCTCCGTATTTAAGAGACATGTTCCTGGAGTCCCGAGATCGTGATCTCCTCCTCCGCGATCAGAGGTTGGCATCGATAGTGGTAATACATAAGGAAGGGAAACCAAGGAATAAGTGTGCTTCGTATCGACCGATTTCACTGTTAAATGCCAAACCTAAAATTCTGGCCAAGCTGCTGGCTAATAGACTGATCAAGGTCGTTAGTGAGCTGGTCCATCCGGATCAGTCTGGTTTTATTTGGCTTCTTTCGGTAGAAACTCTGGCTTGGTTATCAACTGGGCGAAATCCTATCTTTAAGTTCTTTGTGGTGATGCTCCGATCCTACCGCGTAACTGCCCCATCCAGATAGCGCAAGAGGGGTTCAAATATCTTGGGATCTATGTTTCGATGGACACCGTGGTTCGATATGAAAAGAACCTTCTCCCTCCTTTGAGTCGGTTGAAGCGAGATGTTGCGGGCTGGCGGAAGCACCCGATGTCACTGCTCGGGCGAGCAGCTCTTTTCAAAATGATGTCTCTCCCTCGTTTTCTATATGCCCTTCAGAACACACTTGATATTGATATTGTTCCAGCTAGTTACTTTTGTGTAGTTGAGGGTCTGCAAAGGAAATTGTTGTCGGATGGCAGACCTCGTATTGCGCTGGCCAAGTTAACGCTTCTGTGGTATGATTTAGGCCACAGCTTTCCAAACTTTTCATGTTGGTGACACACCTTTTTGTGAAAAAAAATTCAGGGACACGGTAACGCGAGGAAGCGCAGCGAGCGAGTCCGAACCACCTATGGTGGGTTCAGGCCCCACACACACATACCCCACTCCACACACACCCCACACACAACCCCACAGACACACCACCCCACACCCACCCCACACAACCCCACACACACCCCCACACAAACCCACCCACACACACACCACACACACACCCCACACACATACCCCACCCCCCCACACCCCACCCACACACACCCCCCCACCCCCCCACCCCACACACCCCCACACACACACACCCCACACACACAACCCACACACACCCAAAACCCCCCGCTCACCCCACAAACACACCCCAACACACACCACCCCACAGACACACAACCCCACACACACCCCACTCCACCCCCACACACACACACCCCACACACACACACCCCACACACACACACACCCCACACACACACAACCCCACCACACAACCCCTCACATACAACCCCACACACACACCCTACACAGCCCACCCCACAGACACACCATCCCCCCCACACAAACACAACCCACACACACACCCCACACAATGCCCCCCACACACCCCCACACACCCCACACACCCCTCCCCACACACACACCACCCCACAGACACCCCACCCCACCCCCTCCACACACACACACCCAACACAACCCCCCAAACACACAACTCCACCCCACCCCCACACACACACAACTCCACATGTATTATTATTATTATTATTATTCTGAGTTTTGTATAGCGCCTGGTTACCAATAGGCATCCCAGCGCTTATCAGAACATAACACTACTAAAAGAATGCAGGGATTAAACGGAGAACAAAAAAGTTTTTAAAAGTTTACGGAACCTGAGAAGACTGGCTTCGGAGCGCAGTTGTAGGGGCAATGAGTTCCACAAGGAGGCCACACACACAAAAATGCAAGTGTCTGTCTGTAACACAACTGGTGCTCATGTAAAGCGCTCTGATACCTTTGGCTCTAGTTTGCTCAACAAAAAAAGTTTGGCAAAAGCTGCCTGGTAAAGCGTAAAGGATGTTTTCTTCCATTATTTATCAAGTTAGTTGCTTTCTTAGAAGAGCTCCTGCTCAAATTAAGCACTGCCCTACTTCCTTTACTTCTCATCCGTTTTCCATGGCCGGAGCCGGACAATGATTAAAGTGTCCAGCTTGTAGTCATAAACTGAACTCTGTCTGCTTCTTAAAAACTGCAATAGACGTGGAACCAAAACACGGTGCAGTCGGGTGGTGCGAGTCCATTCTAAAACCTCTGTATTCAGTGAGGCCATGGACAAACTCGATATGGGTTGTTATCTGTTTTCAGCTCAGTTGTCTGCCTTCAGCCGCCCTTGGTTGACATGCAGATGACTTCCAAACTGCATACCAGGGGCAGCATGCTACCTCTGCAACTGCAAGCTGACATTTGGGATAGGGAGGGCCCATTTTAGGCGTTTGATGTCGGTGTTACTAAAAGATAAACTCCAGAAGGGGGCGTGGTGTTGCCAAAGGCTCTTTGATGACCCCATGCAGTAGTCACGCTTAATTGGCACCTCTCAACCAGAAGCTCTTTAGCAGCAAGCAGCGCCTGACACATTCACCAAAAACACTTGAATCAGCGCGTGATGAGGTCCAGATTGGTGCACGGTTTAGCATTCTTCAGCATTTAAAGGCAGCAGAACTTTCGCTTCCGGGGGCTATCTAAAGTACGGTGTGTATATTACATCCCGACAGTTTCATGTGTGCTTATTTTATGTGCGGCAGATAATATTATCACATAAGGTAGTCCAGGCTATTGGATGCAGAGGAGTTACTGTTATGCGTGTTGAAAGTGCCGTGCTACACCTTTTCTGCTTGAATGAGAGAAGCTCTGTCTGCTCCGTGACACATTTGTACTTCCTATGTCTACGTGTGATAAACAAGCAGCCATTCTGTACTCGTATTACCTGAATCACGCCTCCTTTTTGTATTTTATAATCTTGAATGTACCAGTAACTTGTTAAAATGTAACTTTCACCACGAGTACAGTTTTATCTATTTCTATGCGACTCTCATTCCTTATGTAATTTATTTCGCTCTATTGTAAAGTGCTCTGACACCTCTGGGTAAAGATTGCGCTATATAAAAATGCATAAATAAAAATAAGCCCCCACTTACTCCCCCCTCTCCCCCGTCGTGTGTGGCATCCCGGGACCACTCACAGCCGCACCCGAGCACTTCACAGTTCATTAAAGACCGTGTGCAAGTTAATTGGGCATTGTTGTTATTTCAGCCCTTCTAAGAGTCCCTGCAGCCCGATTCTGCCGATTGCCAGCAGAAGTCATCGCATCCCGCGACACACCTACGGCTGGGGCGTGACACAGTAATGTGTCGCGCCACACAGTTTGGAAAGCTGTGATTTAGGCATTGCTCTCCCCGACATTAAAAGATATTATTGGGCGTCGCAGTTAGAGCCATCAACCACGGTATATATGGCCCTGAGGAAAATCCTGGTTTTGCCAAGGATAGGTGGCTACTTTTACATTACTTTATTACAGAGCGTTATATTCTAAATCTGTGGTAAAGACTCTGATGGGGCCGACGCGAACGGCTGTACGGATCTGGCAAGATGCTACTAGTTCGTTAGGGTGAAAGGATCGTTTGACCTTGGCGATCCCACTTTTTGGCTCTGATAGGTTTGGTAAATTGTGGAACACTAAGGGTTTCGACAAGTGGGATCTCATTGGTATCTCCAAGGTGGGAGACCTCTGGGTTAAGGGACAAGTGAAATCGTTGGCGGCCTTGCAGACTGAGTTTGAACTGGGAGGGACGGAGTACTTCCGTTATGCTCAGGTCTGTCATGCACTAATGTCAGTCCTCCTGGAAGGGGAGGAAATACCGGAATCTACCCCGTTGGAGGACCGTGTGTTGGATGGCCAAATCCCAGATAGTACCATCTCCCTGGTGTATAAAAAACTGATTAACCACAGGGCGGACCTTCTGTCGCAATTATGAGATCAGTGGACCCGTGACGGCCTTGAGCTTGATGGTAAAGACTGGCAATCGGCGATCTCCTCACCGAAGGAGGTTGCGATTCCGGCACGACTCAGACTAGTTCACCTCAAAATATTGCATAGGGTCTATGTCACAGGTCCCTGTCTGGTCCGGATGGGTTTTTCCGAGGAGGGTTCTGTGTCAACGGGGTTGTGGACAGCTGGGGACGTTCCTCCACATCATCTGGGAGTGTCAGGAAGTCACTGACTGTTGGAGTAGGATACACAAGGTGATGCAGGAGGTTACAGGTGTGGCTCTCTTGCCGGAGGCCAGCGCTACCTGTTGAATGTTTGGGAGCCCACGGATCATAATGTAGCACAGACCCAGTGGGTGACTCTAGGGGCCATGATTGCTAAACGGAACATTGCACAGTTATGGGGGTCCCAGAGGCCTCCTACTCTTGAGGTGTGGATGGAAAACATGGATTGGTGCATGTTCAGGGAAAAAACTGTATATTAGGCTCGGGTCGCCTCAAAAATGGTATAAGGTTTGGGGTCCCGGGAATCGATATGGAGGGGACATATGTGTACCACCAGCGACTGCAGTCCTTGATGTCCCGCTTTCCCCCTGACCCCTTATTGTTCTTGATTGCTTTCATGTTACTGCTGCACCCTCTTCTCCTCCCCCCTTTCCCCATCAGTGCGTTGCTTATTGTAATGTCTACTGAAATGTTGCACTTCCCTCGTACAGTCTATGCACTTTTGTATTTTGTTGATGCCTTGCTTTGTTTTTTCTTTCTTCAATAAAAAGAATTAAAAAAAAAAAGTATAATAAATATTTTAATACCATGGCAGTGGGAAACATCCTTAACAACGCGGGCATTACCCCGCGCTGCTATTACGACGCTGCCTTTACAACGCAAGTCGTTACGACGACTTGCGCTGGAGGGCGCTATTGGATAGGGAATAGTTAATTTTCTATTCCAACACCTTCCCTACTGTAACGTGGGCTGGAGTTGGAATAGAAAATTAAACTATTCCACTATCCAGCCCTTACAGCGCAAGTCGTTGTAACGACTTGCGTTGTAAAAACAACGTTGTAACGGCACGCGGTGTAAAATCCCGCGTTGTAATGCCGTACATCCTATGGCAGTAATACATACAACAGGGAAATATGAATAAATAGACAAAAATGATCCACTATTAAAAAAAATATTGTTAAAACAATGACATTGTTAAAACACAATTTTACATTTTCCTGTGCAAAGCATTCAAGACATCATATATATATATCCCTCCCTTCAGTCTGGATGAAGAAGGTGTGCAGCTAAATTGCTGGGGGTGCTTGCATAACGCGTGCTCCTGGGCTTATTTAACTTCACAACTCTTCTGTCGTAAATAGTAAACGGAACCACACTCCTCGTAGTCTTCAATTGAAGTTTATTTACACAGCAGAATCACACTGAAAGCTTTCAGTGTGAATCCGCTATGTAAATAAACTTCTGTTTACTACTTACGATGGAATCTCTGTGAAAATTTCCAAAAACGTGCTCTGTTTTACTCACTTTGTGCATGGAACATTTTGTGGAGATCCATCAAGCAGGGGCAGAGATAAAAGGGGGTCCCAAAATGAAAATTCCCCATGCATTTTCATAGGCTTCTTTAAGCAGGGCGACAGCAAAAACTGTTGAATGGAATTATCCCAAACTTGGCAGGAAACTAGATCTTGGTACACAGTTTGTGTTTTTTGTTATTTGGTATAAATCTGTTAAGTTGTTTTAAAGAATAAAAGATTCAAATATATGTGTATATTTGGACAGATCGGTCTGTGTAAGGGTTTCAAGAGTCTCACTGGAGTGTCATTTAAAACATAGAGTGTTCTGATTGGATCAGGGAGCTTTCTAACTCTTGAGCCATTTTGCTCCTGCAAGAGTCAGACTCCCACTGAAGAGAGTGCTCTGATTGGCTGCCAGCAACATGAGAAAAAAGTTGTTTCCAGTCAATACAGGACTCAAAGACTAAGTCCCCTGTCCTGAAGTTACAAAATAAAATTGATATAAGTGGGCAGCGTAGGGATACACTGCTCCCTGGACCCCCTGGGGGGAACTAGAGGTACCCCCTCGGACCAAACAAAATCAGTGTTTCTTGCTGTGATCCCACAGGACACCCGCGGGATCACAGCAAAAACAAAAACAAATGGCAACCTCCTTCCCCAATCATGTTATGGCCTGGGGTCCCCATTGTCAGGGGCCCAATATGTTTGCAAAGGTGGGGCGGCCTTATGTCCCTCTTCTTGAGCCGTAGAAAGGCTCTGGGGACCCCATATCCCAGGGCCTACACTTACAGAAAAAGGTATGGGGACCCATGGCCCTTCTCTTTGAGCATTTAAAGGACCCATGGGCCCCATCCCCTAGAGCCATTGCACTTGTTGTGTGCTGACCCCCTCCCACGGGACACAGTGATTTCCCTGCGTGCACTAGTGTGGGCAGGGAAACTTGAAATTGCTCCTGTCTGCAGGGAGCATTTTCAAATTTCCTGCCAATCAGGAGCAAACACAAAGTCTGCTCCCAGTGGGCAGGAGCTTTAAAAATGCTCCAGAGAGCAATGTCGGCCATTGCAGCATGTGTGCAGCAGCCTGGGGCCCTGTACTCCCCTATGTGCTATTTGTGGATGCCATTTGTGGGCATCAGGGCATCAACCATTTTTAAAGGTAGGGCCACGGTGAGGCGGTCCCTGGGGCCCTAATAGGCTCAGGGAGGCGCCCACTCACCCACCTCCCCATAATATTGGAATTGTGCTTCGAGAGATGGGATCTTCGGGCAGAAAACAACTCAGGGTGGGGGCCACTCGCCACCTTCCCTCAATAAATGGATTAGGCTTCGGAGATGGGGTCCCTGGGAAAAAAACGGCTTGGAGAGGGGGGCTGCATGACCCCTCCCTTTAAATATAGAATGCTTACAATTTCACTTTGTAAGTACACTATTACAACACCTTGAACATCTAGTACAAGGCCTGAACACACATTGTGCAAATGTTTATTTATTTATTTTGAAAGTTTTATATAGCGCGAACAAGATCTTAGATATCAGAGCGCTTTACAAAAACAGGGGGTAAGGAAACAAGGGAGTGATTAACAGACTTTTGAGCAAAGAATAGTTGTAGGTAAAAAATGAATAGCAAAATAGGGTAGGTACATGGGGGAGCATAATAATCAACTAAAACCAATGATACAAATCGACAATCAGACAAACAATAGTGCAGATAGGTGCAGAGTCTCAAATAGATCCAAAGTACAAGTTCAGGTGAATTTAGTCATGAGAATAGCTTTTACTTCTTTCTTAAAGAATGTAGTGGAGGAGATAAGTCTGGTTTCTGGAGGGAGTGAGCTCCAGATCCTTGGTGCCATTCCTGAAAAGGAGCGTTTATATGTTTTTTCCTTCCGGAATCTACGAGGTTTCAGAAGAAGATTCTTTGTGCTTCTAGTGGTTCTTGTGCCACCAGATATTGTCAGCTTCTGAGTGAGGTAGCCGGGTGAGTTGTGGTGTAAAGCTCTGTGCGTCATGCAGGCAATTTTCAGGTGTATTCTGGCTTCAAAAGGCAGCCAGTTCAGGGATTTTAGGTCAGGGGAAATATGTGAGTGTTTTTTTGATCCAGTGATGAGTCTCGCTGCAGAGTTCAAAGAGGCTCTCAGGGGTGCAGTTGTAGATAGAGAGAGTCCGCAAAGGGCGACGCTGCGGTAGTCTAAGCGAGGAATGACTAGGGCTTGTACTGCAGATTGGAAGTCCTTGGCTGGTAGGACGGGTTTAAGTTTCCTCAGGGTATTGATTTGGAAATTTGCCCCCGTAGTTGCCTTGCTGAGATGCTGCTGCATATTGAGGTTGGCGTCAAGTGTAATGCCTAGGGATTTCGCTGAGTCCACGATGGTAGGTTGGACATTGAGTGCAGTTAGGTGCTTAAACCAAGTTTGAGTGGTGGAGATTTTCGCGGGAGGTGAGATCAGAAGGAACTCAGTTTTCAGAGCATTGAGTTTGAGGTGATTATCGGCAAGCCATGATTGGGTATTTCTGAGAGTTGAGTTCAGAAGTTTGATGTCTTTGGGGGATTGTAATTTGAGATATAGTTGGGTGTCGTCGGCGTACATGTGAAAGTGTACATTAGATGCTTGTAACAAGGTGGTGAGAGGTTCCATGACCAGATTGAAAAATGTTGGGGATAGAGAAGATCCTTGTAGGACGCCTAATGGTACAGGCACTGGTGGGGACATCAAGTTGTTGCTCTTTAATTTCTGAGACCTGTTATGCAGAAAGGAGGTGAACCATTTGAGAACAGTCCCAGATAGACCCATTCTGGTGTGTAACAGCTCGAGTAAGTTCTCGTGTTTGACAGTGTCAAATGCTGAGGAGAGGTCAATAAGGATGAGGAGGCAGGTATCATTTTGATCTAGGATTTGGAGTGCGTCATCAATTCAGTGTGTCATAGCAGTTTCAGTACTGTGCCCTGCTCGGAAGCCTGATTGATGAGGGTTGAGGAGGTCAAACTGATCAATGTGTTTTGTCAATTGGAGTTGTACACATTTTTCCAACAGTTTTTCAAGGGTGGGAATATTGGTAATAGGACGGTAATTGTTTAGGTCAGTAGGGTCAGCTGTTGGTTTCTTGAGTATAGGTGTAACTTGTCCAATTTTGAGGGAGTCGGGGATGAGTCCTTGTTGAAGTGAACTGTTTATAATTTTGGTCCAGAGTGGGAAGAGTAATGGGATGAAGTCCTTTAATGCGTTTGGCAGGGAGGGGGTCTGTGAGGTGATTAGAGGGTTTCAATTTCTTACTGGTGGTACCAGGAGTGGTAACTGGTCCCCGATGACCCTTTACAGCCAAGGGGACTTCCTCCCCCAAACAGAAGTACACCAGGAGGCTTGTTTGCAGAGGGGTGGAGAAAGGGGGCAAGGCCTCCGAAGAGATCCCAGCAATCCCGCTGTGTGGGACTTAGGGGTAGTAACAGGAGGCACTCTTTGCCCCAACATCCTTCAGCATCCAAGGGGACTACATCCCCCAACGAGAAGTGCGCCAGGAGGAGCATTTGCAGAGTGGTGGAGAAAGGGGGCAGGCATCTGATGAGCTGCAGTATTATTCACCATTCCACAGGGGACCCACACAGAGTCACGCTGACCACCACGGGGGATTCGCAGATTCCTGCAAATCGAGCGAAAAAACATTATAAGGCAATTCTTTGGATTTTAAGGGTCCCCTCTAACATACCTATCAGATCAGGGTACCTCTACCCTGACCCCTGATTCACTTTGCACAGACATTTTCAGTGCTGGGGACCATTTCCCAATAGATAAAATGGCGACCACTACTTACCAATCAGGTTATGGTCAGCCAATCAAGGCATTGTCTTTGGCACGTGGATCTGCACATCCACCTTGTGGATCTGCAGAGGATCCGCGTCCCTAGATATACAAATCTGGTTTTCAGAGAATGTTTCTAAAACTACTGAACGGATTTACACCAAATCACAAAAAGCAGACTTTCTGGCGCAGGAGATAGCTTTCAGCTAAATTTGGTGCAATTAAGTCAAGCGGCTCAAATTGTAGTCATGTTCAAAATCCATATGGGAATTTGCATGGGGAAAAAGTGCTCTGGGACCCCCACCTTTTTTATAGCCCCTGCTTGATGGATCACCCCAAAACTTTCAAGACAGCAGCTGAAATGAGTGGCAAACTGACTTTGAAAGTGTTGTGAAGATTTGTCAAACTGCGCCAGTAGAGAATATAACCAAAGATTAGAGGGACGTTACCATTAGTTTCAGATTTTACTCACAAAAAATCATAGAAATGTAGCAGTTATAGTTATAGTTATCTCAAGTTAACTCGCACCATCAAATGGCACAGTTTTCTCATCAAAATTTTACAGCAAATGTTGCAGTGATGAATATATGACAAAATTCCGCATACAATCATCCCGCATACCATCATCCCGCATTTTTCATCCCGCATATACTATAAGGCCGCAAACTAAAAGAACTAAAACTTTTAGAACGAATATGCCTTTAGCACGCATGCCTTTGCAACGTAAAAGCATGCATGTTAAAGGTATACTCATTGTAAAAGTTTTAAAGGTAAGTGAAAGTACACTACCCTACCATACACTACCAAACACTACCCTACACTACCCTACACTACAGTCCTTTTATTACATTTACACTACCCAGCACGACCCAACAACACTACCATTAAGCACTTTACTTCCCTACAAAAACACTACAACAGTACCTTAATACACTACCCCCAGCATGACCCTACACAACACTACACTACTACACTAAACCAATACACCCCAGCATTACCCTACACTACACAAACACTACACCACTACCCTAAACCCTAAAACACTACCCCCAGCATTACCCTACACTACGCAAACACTACAACACTACCCTAAACCCTAAAACACTACCCCCAGCATGACCCTACACTACGCAAACACTACAACACAACCCTAAACCCTAAAACACTATCCCCAGCATGACCCTACACTATGCAAACACTACAACACTACCCTAAACCCTAAAGCACTACCCCCAGCATGACCCTGCACTACACAAACACTACAACACTACCCTAAACCCTAAAACACTACCCCCAGCATGACCCTACACTACGCAAACACTACAACACAACCCTAAACCCTAAAACACTACCCCCAGCATGAGCCTACATTACGCAAACACTACAACACAACCCTAAACCCTAAAACACTACCTCAGCATGACCCTACACTACACAAACACTACAACACTACCCTAAACCCTAAAACACTACCCCCAGCATGACCCTACATTATGCAAACACTACAACACTACCCTAAACCCTAAAACACTACCCCCAGCATGACCCTACATTACGCAAACACTATAACACTACCCTAAACCCTAAAACACTACCCCCAGCATGACCCTACACTACTCAAACACTACAAGACTACCCTAAACCCTTAAACACCCCCAGCATGACCCTACACTACGCAAACACTACAACACAACCCTAAACCCTAAAACAGTACCCCCAGCATGACCCTACACTACGCAAACACTACAACACTACCCTAAACCCTAAAACACTACCCCCACCATGACCCTACATTACACAAACACTACAACACTACCCTAAACCCTAAAACACTACACCCAGCATGACCCTATATTACGCAAACACTACAACACTACCCTAAACCCTAAAACACTACCCCCAGCATGACCCTACACTACTCAAACACTACAACACTACCCTAAACCCTAAAACACTACCCCCAGCATGACCTTACACTACGCAAACACTACAACACTACCCTAAACCCTAAAACACTACCCCCAGCATGACCCTACACTACGCAAATACTACAACACTACCCTACCCCCAAAACACTACCCCCAACCCCTATTACACTTTCCCCAGCACGACCCTACACTAAACAACCACCACAACTCAACACTACACTAACACAACACTACACTACACAATCACTACCCCAGCACGACCCCCACCCTTAAAAATTAACCCAAACCCACTTACCTCTCTCATCGTCGTGGTTTACAACGCAAATACATTTACCATACATGCCTTTACAACGTAATTCGTTGTAAAGGCATGCGTGATAAAAGCACATGCGTTATAAAAAATGCGGTATAATGGTATGCGGGCTGAAAGCAATTGTGGGATTATAGTATGCGGGCTAATGGTATGAGGGATAAAAAATGCGGGATAAGGGTTGATCACCTGCAGTGATATTATAAATGATGTCTTAGAAAATGTCCTGAGTGATGTAATATATGGGGTAATTAGAAGTGCATGATAAGAGTGTGATTTATTGTTACCTTAGGGCAGTTAGATTTTTAGAGAATTCCTTAAGGTTTTATGAATTCTATTTCCTGTCTACAATGTGCCAGGAACCTTTGTTTTATCAGTAAATTTCTTGTTTTTTTTAATGTGAAGTAATTTTTAATTGCCATACATTAATCCAACCGCCAATATGCACGGTCCTTTGGCCATGCAGGGTGAGGGGTTGGCTGCAGAGCCTGCCCTATCAACCCCCACATGCAGCCAACACTGTGCCGCACATGGCCTTTGGCTGCAGGAAGTGGGGAGTTGGCTACAAGGCCTGCCATGATAACCCCCAAAGGCAACCAACCCAGGAGGGGAGCATGTGCCTCCCTTCCTGGGCTGATTTTGGCCCTGGGGAATCCACCCCTCAGGATCCGGTGCATTTTGTAAGGGGGAGGGGTTCATGCCCCCCCCCATTAACAGCCCACCTCCCCTGGTCAATATCGGCCACAGGAACCTCATCCTCCAGGGGATGTCCAACTACTAAAGTGGGAGCGGGGCTGTGCCCCACTACCCCAGGCCAATTTCAGAACTAGGGACCCCATCCCCTGGGACTCAGCAAACAAAGAATTGGTGCCCACACAGGCACCCACCATGTTCAAGTAGGGGGCTGCTCCCTGCATCCAGCAAAAGCCAGCACAGCCGCGGTCGGTAGTGGGAGTACCTGGCGGGCGATGATGTGGGGAGGGGCAGGGTGGGGGGTAGTAAACTATGGATTTTGTTGCACGCACTGCATCGCATTTGGTGATGCAGTGGACGCAACAAAATGTGTTTTATTTATTTATAGGTTTACTTACCTGTATACGTAATCCATAGTTTACTACCCCCCACCTTTCCCCTCCGCACGTCACCGCCCGGCAGGTACTCCCACTCCCAACCACGGCTGAGCCAGCATTGTGCTACCCCACAAGGGGCAGGTCATAATGCATCTCCCTGTGATTGGGGGCAATATTCAGATCTCTTTTCCTGCCCGCAACACTGTGGATGGGAAAACAGATCAGAATTCCGCTCCCAGCTGGATAAACCACTTTTAAAGCTCCTGCCAACTGGGAGAGGACTTTGTCTTTGCTTCCCCTTGGCAGGAGCTGTGAAATTGTCAGCCCTGGGGTATGGGGTCCCCAGGGCCATGAATGGCTCCAAGATGGCCAGGTCCAAAGGACCTATTCTTGTATTGCTGCTACTCAGGGTCAAGTGTTGTAAGGGTTGTTACAGTAGGACAGTCTTAGACCATAAGAGAAAAAGCAACAAGCCCCCACGGCTGGGGCCTGTGGTACCTGTTTGTTCTGTACCCACCTAAATGTGGTGTAACAATACATTTTGCTTGCTATCCCACTGGACATAATTTTAGTATGGAATAACTGCGCACAAATTGTGCATTATACATATTCTTGCAGAATATTCTGCCTGCAAGAATTTTTTTGCAATAGACTTCATAGGTGTGCTATGTTGTGCAACGTCTGCAAAATTCTCAACAGTCTAAAGTTGCAAAATAATTCTGAACTGTGCACAACTTCAACTGAGGAATATTTACTTCACACAACCCTACTAATGAATTATCGGACAGTACTGTGTTTTCTGATAATTGACAGGTTGTCAGACCTCTGCACTGATTTGTTTTAGTCCTGATTCTGGCCTGTCTGTATGCATACCAGAGCAACAAGTAATTTCTGCTAGTTTTTTAATAGAAAAGGTTTCCAAGTGCCACACGAGCATGTGAGGGCTCAGCTGATATAAGCAGGATCCTACTTCTTCACCAAAAGCATTCGTGTGAAAGGCAAAGATAATTATAGCCATATAAGAGTAGTGACATGGCAAGGATGCCTTTGTCCCTAATACAAGCTAGGAAAATGAGCCCCCAATCTCGGACTTGATAATAAAAAAATGGCTATAATTGAGGAGCAGAGTAACTTACATCCCTATGTCCTGGTACCACTGCACCACCTGCACTATTTATAGCTACGTCCGTGCCTAAGAGTTCCTACACATTGCATTAAATTCCTACTCCAAAGTGAGTGGCAGAAATATAACTTTCTTCACTATAACATTTTAAATAAATGGTTACATAATGGACCACTCGATGGTTGGGGTATTTCTCTTCCGGCATTACACATTATGAAGGAGCCCAGCCAAAATTTAAGTCAGAGGTAGGTTGAATGGGATCTGCACCTGAAATGCTTCCTGGCTCACGTAAATTTGAATTTCTCACCGTGAAAACTGCTTGTGCACACTTTCCAAGTGCACATTTTGTGTGTGAATTGAACAAGCACAAAATGTGTTTGTTTAACCTGGAAAAATCCTTTGTGAATCTGGTTCAATGTGTCCAGCTCTGGGCTTTCATTTAACAAATGACTCCAATCTGATAGTTGAAGTAAATTAAACATCTAAACAAACATTTCTTTATATAATTTCAATCAGATTACCACAAATAACAACAATAGTCTGCGAAATGAAATCAAAGCCAGAGCTGGATACATGGTGTTCATCTAGCAAGGTAATATCTGTCATCTCTATGATACAAGGGCACA
Organism: Lissotriton vulgaris; assembly: GCF_964263255.1. Taxonomy (NCBI): domain Eukaryota; kingdom Metazoa; phylum Chordata; class Amphibia; order Caudata; family Salamandridae; genus Lissotriton; species Lissotriton vulgaris. The sequence continues at coordinate 870,330,130 of NC_141695.1, read as the reverse complement.
GGCCCAATGGCGATTGAGGTGACAACTGCAGTCCAGTTATGGCTGTCTTTTATTGTCCAACTGTGGATCAAAGGACCTACTTCACTTGTCTGCATTAGGTCCAAGGCATCCTTCCTGCCCCATGAAAACATAGTGGTGACTAAGCTTATCACTCACCACTGCAGTAATAGCAATTGAAGAAACTTGCCGCCATATTCATGAAAATCGGCATTTGAGATTCTGAAATAGCGAAAAAAAGCGAATCGCTATTCAGAAATCGCAAATCCGAATTCATGAATAATTGCGATTAAAAAAAGCGATTTGCACGCGATCGCAAAATCCGATTGCGATCCGATTGAAATTGCGATTAATCGCAGAATAATCGCAATTTCCGGCTACCCGCGCCTGGACTGCGATCTCGCAAATAGCGATATAGCTATTTGCGATATCGCTATTTGCGAGATCGCAAACTCGCGAGATCGGGAAAACGGGAAGTCGCATTTCGAGCCCAGTGATGACATCACAACCAGGAAGCTGCCGGTTCACACCACCATTTTGCACATTGAGGCAGAGAGAGAGGGAGCACATTGGAGAGCTGCAGCTCATCTTGGAAAGTACACAGATCCACAGATCCACAACCCTATACCATGGCTGAGGAACCTGCACCTGGGACCAGCAGCTCGTCTGGGCGCAAGAGAAAACTGAAATTCTCTGAGCAGGAGCTGGAACACCTAATTGAGGGGGTTATGGCCAACCATGACCAACTGTTTGGCGCTAATTCACGGAGGGTCCCAGAAATGGAGAAGCGGCGCATATGGCAGGGGATAGCCTCAGCAGTGAACTCCGTGGGAGTGGCGGCCAGGTCCCTGGAAGAATTAAAAAAGCGGTGGTACGACCTCCGAGGCCGTGCCAAGGAGAAGGTGGCGGCGCGCCTTGGGGAGTCCTCGGGCACAGGAGGAGGAGGACCAACGGTACCACCAAACACCCCCATGGAGGACCAGGTTGAGAACACCCTGGAGAAGGAGGCCTGTGTCGGTTTCACTACACTGGACTCATCCCGCCCCACCCAAGACACCCAAGGTAAGTGGCATGCGACCCGACCCTGCCCCCTATGGATGTCCATGACCAAATAGGCTCCCCCAATGTCCCATAGGCATGCCATAGTTGCACATCAAGGAATGTCCTGAAGCATTGTGGGAGATGTAGTCTGGCCACAATGTTGTAGTACCACAATGCAGCCAGACAGGTCCCAATGCACACAAAACCACTGCCATTCAGGGAATGTCACCCAGCATGCATGTAGCAACTGCACGTCTGCCAGATACATGCAACTAATGATCCACCACTTACCCCCACAGGTGGCGATACCAGTGGCAGCGATAGGCTGGAGATCGATGAGGGCGTCCCGGAGGTGGAGGTGCCAACACCAACCCAGGCACCAGCCCCTGCCGCTGCATCTACACCAGCAGCAAGTACCACCAGCAGCGTCCCCCCTGCAACTGGTGCAGCACCCACATTCGCTGGCATGTCAGCCCCCATTGTGCCTCCTGCCACCGCTGCTCCTCCCAGAGCCGCAGCCAGGGCAGTCACTCCTGTGCCCCCTGCATCAACTGCTACTGCCACACCAGCAGGCACACCCCCTGTGACTGGCTCACCTGCAACACCGGCGGTCTTACCCCCAGCAGCTGTCGCCTCAACATCCGGGGCTGCGCCACTGTCCACACAGCGGCCAGCCTCACACTCAGACCAGCAGGGCAGGCGTGGCAGGTCACGCCAGCGCTCCACAGCAGCTACCAGGCGGGCCAAAGCCCATGGACTGGCGCGGCTCAGCGTCGAGAGACGGATGCTGCGCATTCACCAGCGCCAGGCTCAGCAGCAGGGAGCTATACAGCTCCAACTGCACATGATAGGGCGCAATGTGGCCTCTGTTGCAGGCCACATGGAAGGCATGAGGGCAGACCTGGCAGGTGTGGGAGATGGAATGGCCCGCATTGCTGCAGCCGTGGAGGCCAACACCCGTGCCATGTTGAGAGTGCGCAGTGGGCAACGCCGGTGCCACCGCCAACTATTGACCCGGCTTGGCACTTACAGCAGGGCAAGTTATGTGTCAGCGAATGCGACATCTCTTTTGGCGCGGCGCTGTCTGACCCAGCAGCACGCAATCATACAGTGCAGCGAGGACATGACAAGGGTGCTGGAGACCCTCACCACGGCCGTCGTTGCTCTTCACCCTCCACCTATTCCATCTGTTGTGGGGGGTGATGATGCGAGTGAGGGGGCGTCCAGCGTCAGCTCACAATCTGCCTCACAGGCCCCACCACCCACCCGCAGCACCAGGACCCCCCCATTGCCTGAAGCCCCGGAGGAGGATGCCCCTCAGAGGCGCTATTGAGGAACGCGCACTAGGCGCACCTAGAGAACTGCACTTAACCAATGGCACAGGCTGAGGTCAAGCCTGCCATGCAGTGATGCACAGCAGTATGGCGTAATACTGTTTGTTGGACTTATTTGGACCGAAACCTTATATTTCATTTTGTGAATTTAACAAATACATTTATTTTGCTACTCACATTAGCGTTGTGTCATCATTACATTTTGCATGCATTGTTGATTTGTGGGGTGATGGAAATGGTTGTACTAGAAACTGTTCACTGTGATGTGGTTGCGACGTCTGTGCCCTTCTGCTGGGTTCTCCCCTTGTGCATGGCGCGCATGTGCAGGTAGCCGGTTGTCCCCCTCAGATTCACTGCCAGAGATGTCAACAGGTATCCGGCGCTTGGTTGCAATGTTATGTAGTATTGCGCAGACAGCCACTATGCGGCAGCACTTTTCAGGACTGTAATACATGGCCCCACCTGTCTTGTGCAGTATGCGGAACCTGCTCTTGAGCAGGCCAAATGTCCTTTCTATGCAATTCCTTGTCCGTATGTGTGCAATATTGTAGCGCCGTTGCTGGGGTGTAGCAGGGTTGAGGTATGGGGTCAGGAGGTATTCACGGAGGGCGTAGCCACTGTCACCTGAATGAGAGGAGCAGATGGTGATTGCCTGTGCTGCGCTGTTACATCTTTGCAATGTGACATTTCAATCAAAGTGTACTTACCAAGTAGGTGTCCTTCCCCAAACTCTCCCCTGACCAGTCGTGTGTGGAGTCCGCTGTGCCGGAAAATGAAGGAGTCATGGGTACTCCCTGGGTACCGTGCGACAATGTCAGTGATGTATGTCTTGGCATTGCAGACCATCTGGATGTTGAGGGAGTGGTAGCACTTTCTATTGCGGAACATATACTCCATGCCAGTTGGTGGGCAGATGGCGACGTGGGTACAGTCTATACATCCGAGCACATGTGGAAAATGGGCTACATTGTAGAATTGTAGCTTGGTCATGTCCAATTCCTGTTGGCTGGCGGGGAATTTGATGTGACGGTGTAGCTGGGTGAGCATGGCGTCAACAAAAGTGTGGAGGCAGCGTGACATGGTGGGCTGGGATATTCCCCCAGCAGCCGCTACTACCCCCTGGAAACTTCCGGAGGCCAGGAGGTGCAGGCTACACAATACCTGCACATGTGTAGGCACAGCATTGGTACGGCTTGTTGGGTGCTGCATCAGGGGGTCAAGGTCCTGTATTAGCTGCATTATCATTTCCCCATTCAGCCTGTATTTAGCATATATCTGCTCTCTGGTTTGGCCCAGCAAGGTGACCCGCTGGTGGAATATCCTGTCCTGGATCCTGCGTCTCCTCCGTGCTAATCGCTCTAGCCTGCGACACCTCACCACCATGTACATTCCTGGCATTGTGGGACTCCTAATGCTGCTGCTGATGAAGGTCCTTATGTGTGATTGGTCAGGCCAGTACCTGTTGGTGATAGGACAACGGTTTTTTGAAAGTTTTTTTTCCATGGCTTTCATGGTTACCACCTGCTTTGAGTTGTCCTTATTTTGTGCGGTGCAAATTGCGATTTTTGGGTTTTTCGCTAATAGCGATTTTTCTTGAATACCGATTGCGATTATTTTGCGATTTCGCTATTATTTTCGCAGAATCCGTGGTGTGTCGCTATTTCCGATTCGCTAATGCTCAGCGGCCGGGATTCTGCGAATATATTCGCGAATTCGCAAATATGTGTTTGCGAATTCGCTATTTTGTTGTTGAATGCCGATTACGGAAATTGCGCCCGCATTTGCATTTTCGCAGCGATTGCGGGCGCAATTTCACTTCATGAATCAGGCTGTAAGCATCCAGTGGCTGCTCCTCCGCTAAGGCAGAGGAGCGTCGACCACAGCATTGAAATAAAGGAAAAAATAAAATAATAATAACACATAGTAATTATCATTTTATTTGTTCCTTTTGCTGCAGCTTTGGAGGCAAGACGGGATGCTCTGATGACAGATGAGCAGGGGGAGGAGTGGTGGCACACTACAAGTGCGCGTGACTGCTTTTACGGCCGTCTTGGGCGAGCCAAACAGTCTTGCACACTTTGCATGCTCTCCACCCAGGCTGTATTTCAGCCTGGGTGGACAACATGCCCAGGCTCCCACTACCTGTCCGAGCACCGAACCACAGCGCTCAGACCAATCACAAAGCTGCATTGCAGCGTAGTTGCAGCGTTGTTATTGGCTTTGGGGAGCCTGAGTGCATCCTGTTCCGGCCCAAAACGTAGGAGAGATGCAGCGATAAGTTACATTTTTTTCTTTTTTTACACCCCCGCCCTGCTGCTCCCGATCCGTGCCAGCCGACACAGGAAGCATCCAATGACCGAGTGGGGGATTCGCATCTGTAACACAGAAGATAGCCAGGAAGGAAGAAAGGCGGAATCTCTTTAACTCCATCCATTGAGGGCGATCCTGGCTTCTGCTGATAAGAGCTGGTTGCTGAAGGGAGTGCAGATTGAGGGGAAGTTTACTCTTCTGCTCAGAGAATGCGAACTGGCATCAGCATGAAAGGTGAATGTTTTCATTTCAGCACCATCACTTCAGCAGATGGTATCTCTTGCTCTCATACATAGGGATATTTCTGGCTGCGTTAAGAAAGGGAAATCAAACTTGAATTTGTCTAATCTCTTCAATCTTTTTGCCTTTTCAATTATCAGTTAATTTATTCCAGGTAAAACAGTCTTGCGGTTTTTCTTCATATGTTTTTTTTCCTCTAGCTCACATATTTCTTCCATTCTACTGATATTCCCGAACCTTCCCATAGCAATGCAAAAATGAACAGAATAAAAAATATGAACATCGCTTTAGAGCAAAAAAATATATGTTACTTCATCCTGAAATGGCTGCCTTCTTTCATCCAGCGTCAAACATCAGGCGTCTTTTTAGGCCCTGTTCCAATTCCTGAAAGGATATTTTACATCCAGAACTTCAAAGGAGAATTTCGACTTAAGTATCAATCCAAGTTTCAAGTCAAATGTGAAAAAAATAGAGTAGCCCGTAATGTGCATAATTCACGCAATTTCAGGTTACACAAATGTCATACAATGTTGGAAATTATACCGGCCCTGCATTTCTCACAATCGTTTGCTGTGGAAGACAGGTTTGAGCGAGAAATTGTCTCATGTGAGACAGGGTAGAGCAGAAAATGAGTTTCGAGTGATTTTTTTTTCTGCCAACCAATTTTCTTGTCAGTAATTCCAGTGACTTGAGATACCTCAAAGTGCATTTTACATAATGTAGACATAATCTCATGAAGTGTTCCTGACATTTCACATAATTTTGGGAAACAAAATCACACGTTAGCGCAGCCTTAAGGATAAAGCTGCAGAAATCAATGTTTGCAAACATAGGAAACAAAACTGCCCACAAAAGGAATCACTGTGCTGACTTCATTTTATGGTATCTAATGGGGCAGACGAATTGGAGGGAGTGTAATCTCAAGAAACAGCGCAACACAAACTCATGTTTTTTTCAAAGCTCTGAAACTTAATGGGGCAGTGTCTAAAAACTCAAGTGCCTCAGAAGAAAGTTGAATTAGCCTAAATTTCCTCTGGGGCAAATGAACAAAGGGTACAGAGATCCATGGAAATCTAAAGGATTCTTAATCTTAAAGTTGATGGGGTGTATGCTTGATCAGGAATGTTGTATTTTACAATCCCTGCTCACGACTCGCCAAGGCAGTAGCTCAGTTTACTGAATCCAGACTGTAAGTGACTGTTATACAAGAGCAGTCACAGAGAAGTGGGACTGTTTTACCAAGCATGCAACTCTTTATCTGTGGTCAGCCACAGGCCACTGCCTTTGAATGGACTGGCTGGCGATGCTCTGACTTTATGCTTTGTCAAGGACTGAATGCAGAGAAGATCTTTTGAATCTCTTTTTTAATTCCCCGAGGAAAGGGCTACTCCTCTCATGTCTGTGCCTCGTTCTGAGGGCCACATGGCAAGCAGGAGCCACTGGGCCCAACTGTGGGGGGTCAAGGCCTGTTACTCCTGATTTCCCAGGCCTGACCTACTATGGATCCCTAACAATTAGGCCCCGTCAGCACTTGACTGTCAGTGGTAGCATGAGTGGAGCAATTCAAGGCTTCTCTGCGTTTAGAGGGATGGTCGGATACAGGGGGCTGACACAGGGTCACAACTCAAAATATGTACAGTAGAAGCAATAAATGACTCTTAAAAAAGGAGAATTTATATATGAACTCAAAGTAAAATATGGCATTCACAAACAATGCGCACAGTCCCATCAGGTCAAGGCTCTAGTGTTTTATATGGGTGTGCCTATCTCCCATTCTCCTCTCACTAATGGTAGTGCTTATTTTCCATGCACTATAATTGACATTCATGTTAAGCCCCACTAGGATTACCAATCTAATTCTTTATTGAAGTCAAAAGTAATCCAGCGCCTGAAGCACTTCCTGGGTGCTGAAACTGAAGCGTCTGTCTCCAGTAAGTTCTTCACAAACAGTTCAGGAGAGGAAGCAGGGGGTGTTCCTGTGCTACTCACTCAAGGTCCTGTGGAAGCAGCAGCCGGGAAGTCCTCGCTGCTCCTCCAATGCTGGTACGTTTCCTGGGATCTTTGCCACAGGTTGGGGGAGGGGATAATACTCCCGGTACTGGTCCTCAGTCAGGGATTGGGTCTGCTCGAGTCACTACGGCCTTCTCCTCTTGACGACAGTCTCAATCAGACCTTGCTCCTAGCCTAGCTTGTGGTGCCCCAGCATGTAGGGTCACTACCCTCACTTTGTATATGGGCTACGGCTCAAATGGAACAGCAGCAACTTCACAGTGGGCCCACCTGGCATAAAAGGTCACCTACTTCACTCCTCATATTGGGCTATGGCCCAATTTGCATGGCAGTCATCTTCATGGCTGCCCCTCCTGGCATATGGGGTCATTAACTTCGCTCCACACACATGCTACAGCCTGATCCTTATGGCAGCAATCTTTACAGCAACCTCATCTGGCATATGAGGGCTCCGACCTCAGTCCCTATAAGGGCTATGCCCTGATCAAAGAAGTAGTAAGCTTCACCGCAGCCCTATCTAACATACGGGGTCCTTGTCTTGTCTACACACATGGACTATGGTCCAATTGGCACAACAGTAATTTTCAGAGACCCCACCTGGCAGACAGGCTCACTGACTTCAGACCTGCACAAGGCCAATGACCAAATCAGTGAAGCAAAGTTCATGGCTCACTTCACGGCTGCCCTACTCTGGCATATGCTGGTTGCTGCCTTTTCCATGTACTTGGGTAATGACCCAATTGGGGCAATAGCCATCTCCTAGCACATTGCTACAGGGATCCAACTGCCAGGATCCCCCACTGGACCTCACTCCCTCCAGTCCTCATCTTCCTCACAGGGGACACTGGTCTTGGCAAGCAGGCAGACACTGGTCTTGGTTTCCCTGTGTGATTTCCTCTAACCCAGCTGGAAGACTGACAGGCCTTGAACCCCAGTCCTGGTAACAGATAGAAGTTTTTCAAAGCTTCTCCTTTCTGCACTTCCTAACTGGCTGCTTGACAGTTGAACCCGAGCTCCCCTTAAGTGATTTAGAGTATGAGTCATTGAAGTTTATGTTGGGGGTCTGCTTACTTTTGTAGTGACCTTTGCTCTGCCCTTTGTCCAGATAATAGCTTCTAACAGCAGTAGTGACTCCAAACCTGATAGCTCCACAGCACAGGCCACGGGAGTGACTAGAGATTCACACCTGGATATCAGTCACAGTGATATTTGCATCAAAAGGTTCACCCAGGGCCTCAGCCCTACTCTTTATGATTATCTTAACAGCCTCATCTCCTCCCTATGATGTGCCAGGCCCCTTCACAGTGACCTCTCTCTGAATCAATGAGCACCCTTTGAAATATACTGGAGAGCCTAGCTCTCTCGCTTACTTCAGTGCGTCCTATCAAGCTCACTGGAATGCAGCAGACCACGAATCTGCTTGGGAGGATTCCCCTATTGCCTCATATTCCGCCAGTGAGCTCTTGGAAACTAGAATCTTCCATGTATTGTACCATTCACAGGCACAAATACACCCAGCACATGTATATAACACACACGCACTGTGCAGTGCTGCATCATCCCTATATTGTACAATTCACACACACACATGCCCTTTGCAGCACTACACACCAATCCGATGTGGGCCACTGGTGAGTTAGGCACACAGCAGTGGAACTATAAATGAGTAAGCCGGTAGGCCTCTCTCCAGTGAAACAGGTAAAAAGGCCTGTCCACTTCAACTGATCACTACACAGTATGCTTCCAAGCCCTGCCCTAACCTGCTGTACTAATCTGCTGATCTCCAGGCAACAGCAGAAGTCTTTCATCACAGTGAGGTTAGGACTTTGGGCATCCCTCCAGGTCCGACAAGACCACAAACTGTGAGACAGGCCTATGTCATCACGCACACTCATGACTATATTCACCATGACAACAAAAATCAGCATCATGGATCCAGACATTATTACAGTTGGAGCACTCCGGGCAGGTGTGCACGTCCTTCACTATGTAAGGGACTTTTCCATTCCAACATCTCAGCAGCCGTAATGTCACCATGCACGTAACAGTGTACGTCAAAGGTGTTAAGTGCATTCTTAAGAGCATCACAAACAGGAGGGAAAAGTCACAAAGTGCTAAAGAAACTTCCTTGGCAATCATGTAGCTCTTGATTGTAGATGGAGATTAAGATATAATTGAATAGCAAGGCACCAAGATTTCCCTGACACCCAGGAGAAGGAAGAGCTGGCATAAACAATTCAACAGAGTCTCTAGCTCAAAGGCTAAATCATCAAGGACAAGAAGATTAGCAAATGAGCAATGTTTTTGAAATAAAATAAGGGGATGAATGTGTTATTTTGCATCCATCACTTATAGAAGTTTCCTTATGTAAGATTTTAAGAGGAACTGTGAATCTTACATAGGTTTTCCTAGATACACCACCATCTTGTAAAATGAAGATAATAAGTCTTGTCTGTCGTGTGGTCAGTCACAATATGGATGGATGGCACTCTGCTTAGTGTTACCCCCTTTAAGATGGACTTGGGAAAAGTCAGTCTTTGATCACCTTTCCTTTTATCCTATGAACCCAGGGAGTCCGCATATAGCAGCTGAGAAGATTAAACGTGCACGCTTCCTGATCGATGAAGATGTTAGTAATCTACTATAAATATACTTCCTGGTCTCGCCATTTTTTTCTACTGAGGCTACTTTCTGAGATTTATCCATTTATTTCTAATAACAGAAAAGTGGCTGTCGCTAATGCAGCAATTAACTCTGGGTTAGATTAGGCCAATACCAGGGCTGCCAGGAATAGCCATTCTTAGCTTCAACAGGTGCAAAACTGTGTGGTCACACCATTTTTATAACATATGTAAGCAGGACTCTGTCCTTGTATTGCGAAGATAGATCTATTGACTGCTGGTGGGGCGACATTTAACGGTCACAACTGTGTGCCTTTGGTATAAAGTGACCTGTTGAAGGACTAATTTATCAAGCAAAATCTGCTAAAGAAAAACAAAATATCAAAAAATAAATGCCTTATAATCCAGACCTGTTACATGTTTCCAGGGTCAATTATACCAGAATAAGAGGTAACGTTTTTTCTGTGATGGCAACTAGGGGCTTGTAAAACTTGTGTAATCTCCTCATTTGTAATTTCATAAACATTTTGGAAAATTATGAAAAATTACACAAAATGCCAATCCTTCGTTTAGTGCTATATTTTAGAGCAAAACTGACACATTTTGTGCTCAAAACAAATAGTGAACATCCACTTAGCGAACAGACACTGTCAACTTTTTCTGTGAATGCCACGTCATTGTGCAGAGTAGCATAATTGCAACATTTCAGGAATTTTGTTGCAACAAGCAGAATGTAAAATTCCCCATATTATGCGAACTACAATGGCGTAAATTATGTGAACTACAATGGCGTAATTTACATTTCACACAGGCCTAATGGTAAAGCGATTGTGGAATGGGCTTACAATGTTTTTTAAAATGCAGAATAGCTTTCTGTGTTTTCAATTTAGACATGCGCCGAAAACCTATTTGTTTATCTAATTGTGGGTTAGTGAAAATTAAAGTATATTTGATTGCAAAATTCAAGTGCCAAGAAGCCTTGGGGCGAATGTCTGTGCTTAAGAAATTCAAGTTCAATCAATCTAGACTGGCCCATGCCTCCTTCCTGTAACAAACAGCTTTAGTTGGGCATAAGAAGATAGCCACTTTTGACCTCCTTCGTTGCATGTTGTGCTCCGCAGCTCTGCTGCATCCCTTGCTGCTTGACAACTCATGGAACACACCTCCAGGTGACCGTGAGTGCAGAAACATCTGTGTAGTGGGAGCATCTGAGGGTGTGCTAAGCACAGCTGTCTGATGCACGCAGCCTGTCTGCCTAAGGCGCATGTCGCCAGCACGCCAGTAACTCCTGGTAAGCTCTTCACCCTTGGGATTTTTTTATATGGATGTAACAGACATTTTCTTACTTCTCCATCATATCGTCCCTGAAGATTTCTATTGGACTGACCGTAGGTATAGCCATGAAGTAATGGGCAGGTATTCTCCTTCCAGAACTCTTGCATGTTCGTTTTCATTGCCGATCACAACAGCTGTGCCTGTCTCCCTCACACACTCACAGATTGGAAAACAGCAGTGCAAGTTTCACCTGTGCAGCACACCTGTAGCACAGTTCACAGCACACATACCATGCACAGCACAAGCAGCAGCAGTGCACGATTTGTTCACAGAATCGCAGCACCGGCAGCATCAGGAGAAGCTTCCCACACAAAACAAGTACCCCATAGGTTGCAGCAGTGCATAACAACAACACATAAAACAGGAACAAAAAGGAAAAGCAGCAGAGCAAACATACCTCACTAAACAAAGGTACACAAATGTATTAATGCTTAATTATTCAAAACCATTGCATTGAAAACTGGCTTATTTTAGCAGGTTAAATACTTTAAATACTACTGTTTGTAAATGGCAAACAAAAAATTGGAAAGTGAGGCCCCAACTGAATCTGTCTCTTTCCTCTGTGTTCTCTCCAACTATCAGTGTTAGAGACCACCAGTTTCAAGACAAGTTATTGAAGGTCTTGGCAATTAATGCACTTTACAAAACCAACATGTATATGAATATGATCAGGTTTGCTTTGAAAAAACCACCCCAAACTAAGCATGGGCGAATTTTGCGAATCTCGCGTTTGCGAATTTTGCGGATTTGCGAACTCGCAATCCGCAAAATCCGCGAATTCTCGCGAATTTGCGGATTTTTTATTTTTTTTTGTGTTCGCGCGGGTTTCTGCCAGTTCGCGAGGGTTTTGTACAATTTCGCAAACGCGAACTTACCTGTCGGGTCGCAAGTTTTGCGAACTTGTTGTTTCTACGTGTCCAGCCTGTTTGGGACTCTCTTCTTCATCACTGCCACTCTCTGTCACCACTGCCACTCTCTGACTACTCATGCCACCCTCTGGCCCACCCATGCCACCCTCTGTTTCATCACCGCACCCTCTGGTTGTCCAGTGTACATTATTTTCGGCAAAGCAAAGCACACCTTCCCTGCCTCACGTGACCTGAATTAATTTGGGGCTGATTAATGTGTCACAGAATATTTTTTTAGCTGGCACCTGCTTCCTTAGTGCTTCCTGATTAGTGATCTTTTGCACTTGCTAAGTGCTTTCATTGTTGCAAAATTAGTTACAACACCTGCCCTGCCCCAACTGACAATAATGAATTAGGGGCTGATTAATGTGTCACTGGATTTGAACTTCCAGCCTGGCTCCTGCTTGTCTGCCTTAGCTGTAATTCAGGACCTTTGTGTAACTATTCTGAGGGTCAGAGCAGGGTCACATAATAGTTGCAAGTAGGCAACTGAACTCTGGAGGGGCCCCTCAGGAAGCACTACAGGAAATGGCTACTAATGATGAGCTTGAACTTTTGAACCTGGTAAGTAGTTTCAGTTTTGCTAAAATCGTATTTCTGCAATTTAGCGCTTATTCGCGGGGCGCGAAGTTGAACTGGGAAGCCGCGAACTCACGCAACAGTGCGAGCAAGCCATAAAATCCGCTGCTCGCGGATTTGCGGATTTTGCGGGAAATTCGCGGATTGCGAATTTACCGAAAATCCGCAAAATCCGAGAGCGGAACGGATTTTCTGCCCATGCTTACCCCAAACTTATTTTTCTAAATCACAAATTGGGTTGCCTAAGACCCGGGTGAGCGTCAGTGGATCAGCCATGTCATCTGGTGTGATTTCAACAGAGAAAAGCATAAACACATCTGCACACTGAGATTCAATCCAAAGACAAGTCTTTCAGGTGTCACCAAGAAAGAGGCAGGCCTCCGAAGAGATCCGGAACAGATCCAAATTTTTCAAAAAAAGATTATAGTGGCAGCCAATAAATGGGTTAAGAGTTCTCCAGAACTAAGACAGCTCCACTTCTTCTCAAGTGCAGAATGCATTCAATACAATGATAATTCTCTAAATATATTTTACCACAATATACTTCACTAAATAAAGAAAAACTACAAACTATCCACAGGTATCTACTCAGCAGCCCACCATTACCAAAAATGTGTGTTATCGTTGGATACCTTTGGGTGCCCGGTCATAAGCATGGAAGAAGCTCCCCTTTCCTAAGATGAACTACACGAAAAGTGCTCAAGTGTAAGACAGTGTTTTATTTCGACACCTTCCCTCAAGCAGCTTTTCATGTCACTGTGAACGTTATCTTCAATAAGCAAGAGCATGTACACCTCAGGCTAACAGCGTCATATAAGAGATTCTAACAAAACATGTAGCCACATTCATCGCCCTTGGGTCGAGAGGCAGAGTGGGCGCCTAATCTATATGTCTCTTACATCAAAGGAAAGAGCACAATACGCGTGGACGAATTATGCATTTCCTCTCCGCTTGTTGCAGACGCACACAGTACAACAAGTATCTTCTCCTTCTTATGTCATGATTTCAAGGAGATACGGAGTGGGGGTGGGGGCTTACAAGGCACCAGGTCCGCGAAGGGTGGCATCTATAAAATGGGAAATTTAATCCAATAAAACTAGTCTTACATTTCCGACCCTTAACACGTTCACAAAAACTGCACACATGCACTCATTCATATCTAAAAAGTCATAGATTTCCAGGAGTGTTCGAACCTGCAAATTTACGCAGGCAGATTTTCCAGTAGGGCCCTCCTTATTTGCGGATTGCCTGGAGTAGAATGCCCTGGGCGGATATCCTTTGGGTTAACATATGTGGGCCAGTAATTTTCCCACCCGGAATTAGCAGGTCCGCAAATACCAGATCGTAGAACTCTGGGTCCAGAGATGTCAAACCTGGTTTACCCAAGTTCATCTCCCCACCCGGTGATGCCGTGGGCCGGGCAGCTCTTAGCTCCGGCCTGCACTTCTTGAGCATCAGCATTGTTGTGACTTGGTAAGCCCTTGGTAGCCTGGCGTCAAGTAACTGGAAGTTCGTAATTAGGCTCTAGGTGGAAAATCAATGCATGAATCACGCGATATTATGCCTCTGCACAATTCACTTTTTTCTTTCATTCATACAAAGACAGATATTTGTGCCGATGGAGAAACTCCTTCTCCCACGCCTTTTTACAAGTGGAGTCATTCCCTTCCGTTTTCGAAAGGCACTGAATCCTGAATTACACATGAATACACCTATGTATGTTTCTGGGGCCATAAACTTCCTGTGAGACCTAATGAATGTAGTAACTACCTCAATCTTTCAAGTTTAGGAGTGTTTGCCTTCTTTTGCACAGAGGACCACATGGATCATTTCCTTTATGCTGCCTCTAACCCTAAATTTCGAACGAAAGAAAATCTGCAATACTTTCATACTTTTATTTCAGAATAGAGATAATAAAAATAGCATCTGACGTAAATATCGCACCCTACGTGTTGTTGAAAAATAGTTCCATTGGATGTAGATGTTGTTATTATTAAATGCAATGGGATGATATTTTTATAAACGGTATGTAGGACACAATATATTTGTCAGACGATTTTTTTGCCATCACATACTGGTGCCAGGGCCGGTTCTAGGATTTTTGGGGCCCCAGGTGAGGGGAAATGCGCGAGGCCCCTCAAATTAAAATAAGTGACACCTTCAGAGCTCCAGAAGCTGCTTTGTACAGACTCCTCCTGGGCCACAGCTTCCCTCTCTGCCCCTTACAAGCACCTCTTTCAAGGCTTATATTGGGCTGAAGGTGTGAGAATAGCTTGGGGGCTGAGAGTTAAAACAGTGCAGACTGTAAAGTGCTGACAATGGGTGTCCCACAGTGTCTCTCAATCGGCAGCCAGGCAGGCGGCCTAATTGCAGGACACACCTGCAAAATGTGTCTCCTTGCAACTGGCACAAGATGAAGTGTCCCCCTCCCCTAGGCCTCCCCACACCATCCCTGAGATGCCCAGGTAGGCGGGGTGGGGGGCCTCCTGTAAGCCCAATTGCAAACAAAATTCTTCAATGGGATCAACAGGGGCACAAGAGGTTTGGTGGTGTGTTGCACTGGTGCTCAGGCCCCATGCTGCTGGACTGAGTGCGAGGCCCTGTGCAGCTGTCCATGCCTAGCGCCTGCCCTGACTGTAATGTAATGTAATGTTGATACTTATAAAGCACACTGTTACCCCATCTCGGGGTGTCCTGGCGCTGAAGACCGCTGGGGAACCCGTCCTGGCTTTTCCCTGTGAGATGGTCCCTTCTGGGTATCTCCAAGGTGAAACCAGGCATCCCCGGCGTCTGTGGGGGGCCGTTGTAGAGATGAGGCAAGCTTAATGCCCAGAGTTGCCGAGTGTGATCCCTGGTTAGAGTAGGCACCGAGGCGAGAATTATCGAGTCCGTTGACCCTGGTCCACGACCCTGCCGCGTCGGGAATTGAACCCTGGTCCCGGGCTGTTCTCTGCTTCCGGGTCTGCCGCCTCTAACCAGTGAGCCACACCACTCCATATGGTACCATAGCATCTTGGTCACCTAGATGAGTGCAGATAACATTCCACTTATCCTGCATATAGGAACTAGGTTGTAGGATGTATGATTACAATTGATTTTTTTTAAATATTTATTTTTCCCAAATTGTGAATTAGGCCCGTAATAGTTGTCTCGGAGATGCGCAGAGGTGTAAATTAGGCAGTTGGCTCTGTTTGTGTTACATAATGTTATGACCTAAAATGCTTTTCAAGAGCACCTACAATGAGTCCGCGTCATGTTGCTAGGGGAAAGAGCTTGTGCAGCACAGTTCCAACCTGTAATATCCTGATGGAGCAAATCTTTTTTTTAAAGATATTTATCAAGTGCAGTAAGACATTGCATAATATGGCTGTTAAGCAAGCAGTCACATCAGTACAAGTAAATTACACAGTAGTCCATGGCTTACACATAACACGGGTCCTGGATCTATCTAAGGAATGAATGTGTCGCTGAACTCTAGGGCAGCAATGGGCAGTGGTCGGTCCAGCCTTGAAAAAAATAGTCAGCCAGCCTCTGGATTACCTCTTGAAGTAAAACAGGTCACTATTCGGGGGGGGAGCGTGTACTGTGGATGGTTAAGCTAGGGAAGTGGTTAAACTGTCTGAGCTAAGCTGTGCCAGTAATTTCTGAGGGGGCCCCAAATGTCTTTAGGCCTGGATGTGATAGGTTGAAGGGATGCATATATATCATGGTGATCATTACAATCTCCCAACCATTCGTCCTTTGTCAGGACCTGGGATGTATACCAGCACATGGCCACGCTCCACTTGGCCAGTAATACTACCATTGAAACATATCTATCGATGCGGGGGGAGACCATTTAACATAGCTGAGGAGACGGTCTGCAGTTATTCGGAGGCCTGTCACGTCCTTGAGTATAGGGAAGATCTCTTCCAATATTGATAAAACGAAATGCACATCCAGTCTAGATGAAAAAATCTGCCCAATTTGCCATATCAGGCATTTATGGGATCTTAAGTGATCAATCCATCAATCCTCTGTTGTTTTAGCAGGTGTGATAGAGTCTTGATATATGCACTTAGAGTGTAAATGTTTATGACAACGATTAATTAAAATTGATCCTTGTGTACAGCAGTATGTGCACTTGGTTGCTGGTATCTCGTCCCAAGGTCCCTTTCCCAGAGATGAAGAAGTGAGTCGCCAACATAGAGTCCAATCATCATCGCACAGAGCTGAGAAACCCACCTCATTGCAATGGAGGACTTAACTATTTGCATCAGAGGGGGCATTTCCTGTATTTCTTTGGGAACCCTGGTATATTCTCCTGAGCCATCCATTTGCTGAAGCCTCATGTATGTGTAGAAGGCTAGGGATGACCAATCACTGTGATGTAGCAATTGATTATGCGACAAAAAAGTCCAGCTGGGGTATATGTGGCCGAGGTCTGTGAGTCTCGCATTCAGCAGTAGACGGTGAACTCAAAGTTCTTTTGTCAAGGGCAGAGGGCTGGGGACTACAAAAAAAGAGAATCCTGCAGTATGTTACATCCTCATCCAGGCCCAGGACAAGGCAGCAGTGGTGACAATCTCGGTTTTGGGCTGAGGAAGATGCCCATCTGTAACAAAGACGCCAAGGGGGTTGCCATATTTTGCTCTTTCTTTGGAACAGTACATGGTAGACTGTGATGTCATATGCAAAAGAAACAATTGATGGACGGAATGTTGGACAGTGCAAACATTCACCCCCAGTCACAAGGATATGGGTTTACTCCATCATTCTTTTGCTCACCACACCACCCAAACTGCCATGCCAGGTCCTCCCTGGACTGGAAACAAGCATCCTGGGACTGGTATTAGGGCATCCTCCTTCATCACCCAGGCTGGCTTGAATCCAGTGGTGTAGTGAGCACGGGACCCAGTTCTGGACATTCCCTTCCCACTTAGGGTGACATATGCAAAAGAAACATTTGATGGATGGAACGCCGAACAAAACAACCATTCACCCCCAGTCACAAGGATCTGGGTTAAATGAATCATTCTTTTGCTCACTACACCACACCAGTTTGGACCCAGCCATATGCAAATCAGTCTAGACCCTGTTCCTTGTGGGAGCAGTCCAGCCCGAACTGTCAAGCCAGGTCCTCCCTGGGACGGAAACAAGCATCCTGAGACCGGTTTCAGGGCATCACCTTGCATCAGCTAGGCTAGCTTGAGCCCAATGGTGTAGTGAGCGCGGGACTCATGTCTGGGCATACCCTTCCCACTTAGGACGCTATATGCAAAAGAAACTATTGATGGACGGAATGCTGTAAAATGCAAACATTCACCTCCTGTCATAAGGATCTGGGTTTATTCCATCATTCTTTTGCTCACCACGCCACCCCAGTTTGGACCCAGCCATATGCAAATCAGTTTTGACCCTGTTCCTTGTGGGAACAGTCTAGCCTGAAGTGCCAAGCCAGGTCCTCCCTGGACCGGAAACAAGCATCCTGGGACCGGTTTCAGGTCATCACCCTTCATCAGCCAGGCTAGCTTGAATACAGTGGTGTAGTGAGCACAGAACACAATTCTGGGCATACCCTTCCCACTTAGGGCGACATATGCAAAAGAAACATCGGCCTGGCTGATGAGGGCTGTTAGCCTGAAATTAGTCCTAGGATGCTTATTTCTGGTCCAGGGAAGACATGGCTTGGCACTTCGGGCTGGACTGTTACCATGAGGCACAGGGTCAAGACTGATTTGCATATAGCTTTGTCTGAACTGGTGTGGCAAAGTGAGCTAAAGAACGATGATGGATTTAACCCAGATCTGTGACAGGGGGTGAGTGTCTGAAAAGTTTCAGCGCTCCGTCCATCATGTCCTTCTGTTTGCTTTGTTTGCCCTAAGTTGGCGAAGTATGCCCAGACGTGGGACCCTTGTTCAGTTTGCCACTGGATTGAAGCAAGCCTGGCTGATGAGGGTTGTTATCCCGAAACCAGTCCAAGGATGCTTGTTTCTAGTCCAAGGAAGACATGGCTTGACAGTTCGGGCTGGACTGTTCCCATGAGGCACAGGGTCAAGACTGATTTGCATATAGCTATGTCTGAACTGGGATAGCAAAGTGAGCTAAACAAAGTTGATGGATTTAACCCAGATCTGTGACTGGGGGTGAGCATCTGAAAAGTTTCATCGCTCTGCCAATCATCTCCTTGTGTTGAGTCTGTGATGTCAGGCATGATGATTCTTAAAATATGGTTGGGATGACGACCCCTCCACTTTCGCATGGCCAGAGTGCACCCCAGTCACTCCCGCTTCCTATATCTATGAGCCTGCTCAAATCTGCTCATGTAATGGACCTCTTTGTATGCAAATTAGTTATATTGATGTAAAAGTGAATGTAAGTACTGGGGAAGGTGTGCCTATGGATCGTTCACCAGCTAGCCTTTTAAGTCTTTAATATTATCTTCAAAGAGCTGCAACTGTCTACTTATATCTCCGAGGATTCCATTGTGTTCTGCAATTGCTATTCTTTGTATGTATACCTTGAAGGACTCCATAGGGTGGCCACAGACAACACAAAGTTCTTGTTGAGCTCCAAAACTTCTAGTATGGAGGTTTTAATCAAATCTCGGAATACAGGGTTGTGTTAGGTATTGGATGGGATCTTCAAGGATAAATTAGCGAGGCTCGATTGGGGCATATTGATCTGTATTTCCACTGGTGAGTGATTGGACAGTGTGCAAGCGTGATGCAATGGTCCAGGGCCGGACTGGGAACCACAACCCGCCCTGGCAAAGTGCACGCCCCCCCCCTCCCCACTTGGGGGAGGGGGGACGGGACAAGCACTATGCCGGCGCAGGTTTTCGGACAATTTTGTTACAGGGCCTATTTTGCAGCTATGCTGCAAAACCGGCCCTGTCACAAAAAAACGCCCCCCTGGGCCCCAAAACCGGCCCCCACCCGTGCGGCGCACCAGGGGATTGCCCGGTGCCCGCTATGGCCAGTCCGGGCCTGAATGTGTCCCTTACACAGGAGTTTGCATCTGGGGTCATTAACCAGAGGCCAATATGTGACAAAGAATTGTGGGGCGGGGAATAAAAGGAAAACGCAATGGTTGTCGGGTGTCAGCAAGAGAGCAAATATCCAGAATTTTAGTCAGGGCCTCAGCTGTCCATGAATGTCTGGGTTTTCTCCACTGGAGTGGTCTGGAGAGGGATTAAGGACCAAATTGAAATCTCCTCCCCAGAAAACCATTGTAGTATTAAAGCACCTCAAGACAATATGTATGTCCCAGAAAAAATCCAGACAGTTGACATTTGGGGCATAGGTATTAAGAAGCAATAATTTATGGCCATGTAATGTTCCATCAAGTAGAAGATATCTCCCCTCCTGGTCTGTAACGCAATATGTTTGCAAATGAGTATGGAGACTCCCCCTAGTGTAAGAGCTAAATGATGAGAAATACTGATGAACGACCCATTTTCTGGCCAGAAAGCAGTGCACATTGGTGCATATTATGTTTTCTGGAGCACAGCATAGTCTATGTGATGGCGTTCTAGGTTTGTGAGGACACGTCAGGCCTTGCTTATGCAAAGGAGGCCTCAGACGTTCCAGGATAACAGTTTCAGCATCTGACTAGCTGGCGAAATATAAGTGTTGCAATAATGTGGATTGGGCTGTGGAAGGCAGATTAATGCTAGTGATAGTACTGTCTTGGAGCGTACAGCTAGAAAACTGAAGGAATGTTATTGAACTTTCAAACTCGCCCCACCCCCTCCTGCAATGAACAACCAAACTATCAGTGCCAAGAACCCCAAAAACTCAAAATCCAAAATCCTGTTGGCTAAACATTTGGTGTTACACACCTGGAGCGTGGCCTAGTGGCAACTATCATCGCTCGAATAAAGGATTACGTGTGCCACCTAATCAGAAGCACAAAGACTTGCACATACTGTGACCAGTTCCAACCGTAGATTGGAAAGCAGTGTAATTTGCTGGGCACTGTAAGATCATTCAGGAAGCTCATAGGAACACTAAACTGTAGCAGGGAATCTGCTCATACACAGAACTGTGCATAGAGACTTGGAACTTCAGTAAATTAGGGTGTACCAAAAACTCACCTTAGCAGCCAAAATCCCCTACCAGACTAGCAATCAGTGTCTTATTGGTTCTTCCATAACCCCAATGATTAGACAACCAAGAACATGGAACTTAGAATACCTCAGGCAATTTGGACCACATGAACACTCTTCCGTTATACTCTCATACCAGTTCAAAACAGGGAGTAAAAAGAGACATGAGCAAGTTTGAAATATTTATTTCTAATGCCGTGTTCTCATGCGCAGTATCTTAGCTAATACAAGCAGACATATTATAAGCAACAAGATTATCAGCATAGTTACTATTCCATAAAATACAACAGGAGAAAGCATGTTACAGTGCTAAATAGAAACAGGTTAGAATACACCTATATCTCACTCTCCCTTGCTAGTAGGTTATTTTATATCTACAGAAGGTCTCTTGGGATTACAAGGGCGGCCCCATACCTCTGGTCCTAGCCGAAATGGATCACATCAGTTTCTGCACCAGTTCTCTGCATGCGAATGCTCTCCAAGTGTGTGTGATCATGCCTACGCAGTGCATTATTAAACTCGCCAAAATCAGAGGTGGCCACAGCTGCATATATGTAATGTCTAGAACGTGCGCTGATCAGTCCGAACAACAACAATTGTGTTGAAATAACCTTGAAGGCCTCGGCACTCACTGTTCAAACAAAGCTTACCAAGAAAGGCTGTTAGTATAGAAATTTATAACACATGAAGTATCTAGGAGTCAGATAAAAATGTAACTTAACTGTGGACACAGACCTCAACACAATAGGTAAATACAGTGGAGACCCAAAAGTGCAACCAAGTGTGACATATTTACTCCAAGCTAAGACTCAAGGGCATGGGTTAATATTCCCATCAGTAGCCACTCTGTACCGCCCTTTTAACATCATGTGGGTTCTCCTTGCCCAGGAGACAAAGAACACAACCTACAGATAATCTCACGGCTGTGTTCTCAAAAGGGGTGGTTATGTGAAAAGTTATTAATATAAATGGCCACTGAATAAGCAGTGCAAAAAAAGTGAAAAATAATCAGTGAAAAAGAATAAAATTGGATAAACTGAGTGGAGTATTGAGTTTAATGTTATCTCTCAATTCTCCAAATCTAAAAATTAACGTGAATCATCAGATTTAACAAAATATCTGTGAGCAATAATGGTCGACATGTTTCAGCATTCAAATAGAAAAGTTCCAAATGCTTTCTTCAGGACCCGATGGTAACTACTGCTTATATAATGTGCAATTTAAAAGGATATCACCTGCAATTTTCAGGTAGTTTACTCCACCACAGACCATTAGTTGTAGTGATGGCGCTTCACCCCACCTGGCTGCAGCTCAGGTATAGAGGAGCACCGCTCTGACCGTCGGTGTCTCCGGACAAGCGTCTGAGTGGATATTTGGAGAATGGTGTGGGTAAAGAAACACCGGAGGCGATCCTCGCTATGGGTAGGGGTGAAAGCAAAAAGAACACTGGTGCTGGCAAAGGACGGGTATGTCCTGATCGTGGAGCTTTACTCTATGGTGGCACGGGTTGTGCGGAATATACGGTCTGCATCCGGGTAGTGGAGGATTGCCTTCTTTGGTGTTTCTTTACCCACACCATTCTCCCACGCTGGCGCCCTTCCACACGAGACAGCCCCAGTACAGCCCTGATGAGTCACCACCCGTACACGGTGTGACGAAACACGTGTCGGCTTTGTGCTCTTATTTGTACTGATTTTCTATGCAGAACCATTAAAACTGTCCTTCAAAAACCCCTCTGTTGAAGTACATTATTCCTCTTAAAGAACCTAACTCATTCTGGTTCTCACCTGAGAACTACGTACCTCCAGCGTGTGCACAGGACACTTGTTACACCCACTCTTGTAGTGGCATGCTTCATCATAGGGTCTCATCCCGGTCCTTGAAAACCAGGATGTGCTAAACTGTATTTCAGGGAGCACTTTGAATATTTTTCGTAGCTGGGGTACCTGAAAAGATAAAAATAACACAAACCAACCTTTGGTTCCCTTTATTAACAGTTGTTTGGGTACGGTTAAAACTCACATCCGAGTAGGGGGGTTAATGATGATATGGTCCTATTACCCTAAACTACTAGTCTGACTACTAGTAAACAAAGTTCTCCCTGAAATACGGTTGAGCCCACCCGATGATGAAGCCTTTCACTACTAGAGTGGATGAGGGTCCACCAAAGAAAAAAAGGATTCTTCCTTTTTTCATCACTAGCAAGGCTTCTTTCATGAAGTGAGTTTTTAGCCTGGCAAGAGAGTCCACTTTGGGACTTTTGGCTCAAATAGGGAGAGTGTATTTGCCTGCGTATTGAAGTTCTCTCTTCCCTTCCCAGTAGTAGGACCCCTGTGGATCCTTCAGCAGGGTGTTTGGTTTGTAAGGCCCAGCACAGGAAACCAATGAACGGATTTCATCATTCTTGGGGATGGATAGAATGAGAAGAAACATTGATTAGGCCTGTTTCCTGATTGTGCATTACATGATATACTGAAAATGGATATAAAGGAAGGCCAATGTACAATGAGTAAGCCAGACCTAAAATACCAGACCAATTTTCATTGTGAATGCGTATTCCTCATGGCACTAGGCCACGAGGAAGTTCCTTGTTTGGGACTTACAATGCCTCTGAGGACATTGTTTTTTTTGCCTTATTTACTGGCATTTCAAAGCAAGCTATGTGCAACATACACTAATTAGTCATGGTACACATTAAAATGTCCTAACATTACCCACACGTGTGTTTTGCTTTATGTCGAAGGGGGCCTTTTCACTTAGTGCATTTTTGCTCCTGCATTGAAAATTATTCTGTGAAACGGACAATACATTCTCTGTCATCAAAGTAAAGTAATATTTAATTTTAATTTCAACGGTGAATACATAGACAACCTCTCTACCTTTAATGCACATACATCATGTCCTTGGTAAATGCAAACACCCTTACTGTATAATGAGTCCGATTGCAGACTGGCGTAGCCGGGGAACGAAAGCATCCCTTAATTACATTTGAATTATTGCAGCCATCCATCAGTTTCAATGTAATTAATGCAGTGGCGGTGCTCTTTGGGCGCTTCTGTGCGCCGCGCCAGCAGCTTCAGGCGCATAGTCTCCGTCCACATGAAATACAAGGGGGGACAAGGCTGACTGGTTCCACTGGGACTCAGTTTTAGAACGCTATGTGCATTCCTAAGAATGACCATTCCTGCTAGGACGACTAACAGACCGACGTCTGCTATATATTGGGGTCAGTGATGCCCTAGACTGAACGCCTGAGCAATCCCATTTAGAACTGGCATTTACCAAACTCCCACATCTCTCCTATTCGTTCCAGTTCAGGAACATTTCGAAGGAAACATTGGTAGGGAGGCGAGATTGCTTCACAGGCGAAGACGGGAATGCGTGGGCCCATTTGTATATAGAATCTTTAGCTGTTGTTGCCAAGCAACAGATGCATTGAGCTTCTGGAAGATGTACTACTTCTGCCTAAATGCACTGGACTACAGGTACCGCCGTGCACTGCTGCCCTACGTTCTATCCTCAGGGGAGGCGCATGGTATCTCCTTGGGACACTCCCACGATAGGTGCACTTGCTCCTTGGACCCACAGCCATTAAACCTCTCCCAAGGGGAGCGCAGGCTCTATCCTGATATGGGGTGATCACGCAGTGGCCCACTCAAAGCCCCGAGTAAGGTAATTCAGATATTTTACTCACCACACTCCTCCCCATATTGCATAGTTATGGCATATCTATGATATTTTATTGTTCTGCATGTTTTCCTCTTACATTTTTCATTTTTATTTAGTAGTTAATGGAGCAATCTGGCTTTTGAGTGTCGTAGCTCTTGAGCACATCTGCTCCCGTTCCACGCCGTCCCCACCTTAGCGGTGGGACCCGGCGTTTACGAGAAGATTTACTGCTGCTCGAGCTCTGCCAGCTGTGCATCCGCTGCACGGCAGAGCGGTCCCCTCTCCTGCTCTCAGAACTGGTGAGATGGGAAGGGGCGGGCTCTCCTGTGCCTTGGCTTTATTCAAACCTTCCATTAGCCGCCCACGATAAACTGACTCTCCGAGGGCCCAACGGAATCCTCGCTCGGAAGAAGCTACGGAAATTAGGCGGACGAGGCTGTCTTGCTTTCAGCCGCGTTCGTCTCTTTGGACAACGATGTTTTGACAGGGTGTCCTACAAAGGTTCCGGGGTTCGAATCCGTGTCAGTTTTTCAGGAACTCATGACTATGAATACATTTCAAACTGGATTCATTGTATGTAAATGTATTGTACCTGAATATTCTGAAAATATGGAATGGGACTTCCGCTTCTGGATCTGTGTGGCAGACCATTGTATCAAAACAAAGATACTGAAGCTTTTTAAAAACTCTGCACTTGTGCGCTTTGTGTGAATGCAAACGGTGAAATCGAATGCAGCATAGGCAATTTCCGGGAGAAAGACATTTTTGGAAGCACTCTACTCATCATCTTTGTGTTTCCCATTGTGATGCCTTCAGTTTGACAGGTATGTCAGGCAAGAATCCCGTGCTTACTGTGCAAGAGGAGTCAAGTTTTACCTCACTGTCAAGGACTAACTAGGTTCAAACTGGTTTAGGGGTCCATTGCTGTCCACTTCAGAGCGGACTGGCCTAGAGTGGGCTGAATAGATCCATTTGGAGCAGGGGCGAATATGCTTTTCATATAGCTTGTCTCTCTCTGTATGTGGTGACATAGTGGGTGAACATTGATGGACTAGAATGAGGCCTGGAGTAGTTGCCTATGACTCTGATTTTTTTTCAAGCATTCGACATATTCCATTTTTGTTTTCTAAGTGAACATTAACATCAACAACGAGGAGCTTAACTATACTACCACTAATAAATCAGCCAACAAAAACTACCAACTGCGAGGAATTCTATTTAAAATGGCTACCTAGGCCAACACAATTTCATCTATAGCATAACGAGCAAGTTATGTTGTGTTGTTCTGTCATGCCGAATTGTATAGTGCACTAATCACCAGGGAGGGTATTCAGGAGCTTGAGCAGGTGTGTAAGCATGTAGACTCGCCGGGTTTATTGAAGAGCCAGGTCTTCAGCCTCTTCCAAATTTTGGGTGCCATGTAGAAAAAAGAGAGAACTCCTACTTTGCTTTTGTGAATGCGGAGAGTGTATGCAGATGAGACTGAGGCAGAGAAGAGAGTAGGTATCTGGCAGACTTGTGAAAGTGACTGCAGTTGTTCAGGTATGGTGGTTCAATGTTGTGTAAGGCTTTGTATATGTGATTGAGAAGTTTGTATTGGCTACGCTTGTGAAGGGGGAGCCAGTGAAGAACCTTGAGGTGTGTTTTGATGTGGGTGCAGCATAGGAGGTATGTATGAGTTTTTGTCAGTGTTCTGGATGTTCTGAAGTTTGTTTAGGAGATGCTTGTAGACTCTGGTGTAGGTGTGACTATAGGGTCCAGTGTATGTCCTGTGGTGTGTGTTGGTCCTGAGATAAGTTGGGTGAGTCCCATGTTGCCCAGGCTTTCGAGGAGTGCTGTGGAGCATGGGTCAGTTTTGTCTTCCAGGTGGAGGTTGAGGTCACAAAGGAGTATGTAGGCTCTGGAGTCAAGGATGTGCATGGTGATTAAATCAGTGAGGAGACTGGTGAAGTTGGCTCTATCCAGGTGGTCAGTAGGTGAGGTTTCCATTCAGAGAAATTTATAGAGATTTGAAGCTTGAAGTACAGATGTTTCATGAATGAAGTGCCTTCTCCATGGATGACGAGCATTCAGTAGATTCCTTGTACAAGATTGTGAGTCCTCGTCCTGGCTTGTGGGTGTGGGCCTGTCGAATGCTCTTGTAGCCTGCTGGGATTGCCGCAGAGATGTCTGGAGCCGATGTGGAGTTAAGCTAGGTTTCAGTGATGAAGAAGAGGTCTGATCCCAGATTAGGGCTGCTAATTTGCTGAGTGATCCTGTGCCGAGTAGCTTGATTGGCAGTGGATTATTTCCATACAATGAAGAGTTAGGGCTGGGCACTATCTTATTTCTTCTGTGTTATCCAAACAACAGTGCCAGGCCATGAATGTCACAACCTTCAGGTAGTCCCTGGCAATTTTTTGAATCTGTTTCTGTAAAACTACTGTGCAGTTTTCCATAGCTGAATTCACAAAGAGAGATTTCCCTAGTCAAATAGCACTGCATTTTTTATTTATTCTGCACAGATACAGGCGGGTGCTTAAAAGCATAAGCATGGTCATGGCAGATGTATATGCAGACATTGGTACAACAACTGGAGGGCTTAAGTGGGACAAGAGCCCCAAGTCTTGGAATTTTCCTTTTACTGCCACCAACACAAATATATAAACTGCTCATCCCCCCTTCGATCAATCAAACAATTCTTGTGTAGGTCACCTTATCACCTGTGAGGGTATCCAGGTGCCGTGAGATTTAATTTAAAAGCCAGTTCTTGTGTCCTTTCCTGATGTTTTTCAATGATGGAGTAGTTCAGAGGTGGAGGGGGAGAGCGTTCCAGGATTTGGAAGTGAGGTGGGAGAAGAAACGTCCACCAGTGCAGTATCAACAGATGCACAGTGTCTGGCCGAGGTGGGCAGAGCAGCAGTTTCTGTGTGATTGGTGGAAGTTCAGTCAGTAGGTTCATGATGCAAGTCCTTGGTCATTGAGGGCTTTGTAGTTATGGGTCAGGAGCTTGAATTGACATCTCTTCTGATGGGAAACCAGTGGAGGTCTCTCAGGTTTTGGGTGATGTGAGTCCTTTTAGGCAGGTTCAGGAGCAGTCTAGCTGCTGTGTTCTAGATAGTCTGGAATCTTCTCATGAGTTTGCTGTTGTTTCCTGCATAGAGCATGTTGACGTAGTTGAGCCGACTGGAGATGAGGGCCTGCTTCACTGTTTTCCTGGTGGTGTTGGGTAGCCATTTGAAATTTCTGCAGAGAATGCCGAGTATGAGGAGGCAGGCTGATGAGATGGCATTGTCTTGTCATTTCATGGAGAGTTCGATGTCCAGAGTGATGCCGAGGTTGCGGGCCTGTTCTTTCGGAGTGAGTGCAGTACCGAGTTCCGATAACCACCAGGAGTTGTTCCAGAGAGCAGTGTGTCTGCTGAAGATCAGCACTTCAGTCTTGCCTGTGTTGTATTTCAGGCAATTGCCCTTCATCCAAGCTGATATGCTGGATTGTGGCTTTCAGGTAGGGAGAGGGATGCTCTAGGTGCAGCCCTGGAGGGATGCCATCCACCTGAGAGCATCCTCTTTGATTCCGATCTGGTGTAGTCGGCCGATGAGAGTGTGATGGGAGACGGTGTCAAAGGCTGCGGAGAGGTTGTAAAGGATCAGGGCGGCTGATTATCCTATGTCGATTAGTTTGTGGATGTCTTCAGCTGCAGCGATCAGGAATGTATCAGTGCTTTGGTTGGCTTTGAAACCTGATTGGGAGGGTTGGAGTAGGTTGTTTCTCTCCAAGTGTTTGGTCGGTTGGAGGTTGAAGGCCTTTTCCAGAACTTTGGCCGAAAACAGGAGTAGGGCAATAGGGTGGTAGTTCTGGAGATTGTTAGGGTTTACAGAAGGTTTCTTGAGGAGGGGTCTGACCTCTGTGTGTTTCCTTACATCCAGAAAGGTGGGCTGTGGTGATGGAGGTGTTAAGCATGGTGTTAATTTGGAGACTGATCTTGTTGCTTCAGAGGTTGAAGATTCGGTGAGGGCATGGGTCGGTGGGTGCTCCAGAGTGGATGGAGTTCATTAAGGTGTTCATATTGCTTGAAATCCTAAATGTATATGCCACAACACACTCAATATTGCCAGAAGTTTGGTAAGAACGGCCCCTAATCCATCGGCCTTTTGGCTAGGTTCGAATTATATAAGCATTAAATACATACATGAAGTAGGTTACAGTTCAACTGACAAGGTATTGTCATTGGTTCAAGTATAGGTGCAGGGTCTCAGCCCTAAGACAGCCCTGCGAGTGCTTCCGTGAGACTGACAACCCTTTGGATGTCACACAGGATGTATGACCCATCGCCCACACAATGAGCCTCACTCCTGATTTTCAAGCACCCTCAAGTCAAGTCGCACACAACCGTTCACTTTTATTCCGACCAGGACCAACCAGCAGCATTCAAAATCACTCTACTGCTAAACAAAATACATCACCCAACAATGTACCTTAATACCACAACTGACCTACCGCCCAGCTCTCTCATTCACACACACACACACACACGCACACACACAGACACACAAACACTCACACACACACACACAAACGCATTCTCTTGGATACACACATAACATACTCACTTTCCTTGCTGATACACATAGCTGTGTTGACCCTTCTGATTGTCTGCAGCCCACACCAACAGTAAAGTAACACACATTTATACTAGTACAACTGAGAAATGGCCTGCAGCACTCCACAGCACTTTAGTTTTGGTGTAAGGCACATTGTTCTGCTGCTACACTCTCATTCACTTCTTTCCTGCAGCAGTTACAGCTGAGTCTATTTCTCTACTGACACACACAAGCCCACACATCTCTACCAATACATTCATCTCTGATCACTAGCAGGCCAATATTCTACACCTGACAGACGAATGGCTGCACAAGAGCTCTTTAGTAATGGGCTGCTGAGATACAGACAATTACACACACACACACACACACACACTTTTTACTCAGTGCCACAAGGGCAAGCATTGCTGTCCCGAGTGTGGCTGGCGCCCGCAGAAACATCTGGTCGGTGCGCCGCAGAAGGCGGCAGTCAGCGTCAAACATCTGGGCTTACTGCTTAATACTAGATCTCTCGGCCGGCATGCTCTCGATATCTTCGATCTGTTGGAATCAGAAAAACCACTGTTTCTGATGCTCACCGAGACGTGGCTCGGTGAGGCGTCCAACCCAGATATTGCCACTGCTATCCCGCCCGAGTATACCATCTTCAGGCAGGACAGGCCGAAGGGGCGCGGAGGTGGGGTTGCACTGATAGTAAACAAAAGTGCCACCTGTACCATCATTCCCTCCGACGGGATTAAGGATTGCGAATCCCTTGCCTTTGTTATAGTCCTTTCACCACATCAATCGGTGAAAGGTCTTCTTGTTTATCATCCGCCAGGGCCCACAGGCTCTTTTTTTGAAGAGTTCCAGTCGGTGACCTCATCCCTGTTACTCACGTCAGAGCATTGTATCGTCACCGGGGACTTTAATGTCCATATGGACGTCGAAATGGATGCCGACGCAATTAAAATGATGGATGTCACAGCCCCTCTGGGCCTGGTACCCTATCACGTTGGTCCGACCCATGAGAAGGGACATACCCTAGATCTTACTTTCTCTACGACCCCCATAGAGATGTTGGCTCCTATCCAGGTGCTTTGGTCTGATCACAGGCTGGTGAAATTTTATCTCTCTGAAGTCAGGAAGCCTTCCGGTGCCCCCCGGCAGGCTTCCGCGGGATTCAGGGCTCTCCACCGGGTCACCCCGGAACTGCTGGCACAGTCTTGCGCGGACCATCCCTGTGTTTTGACTGGGGACCTAGAGGAGGATGTTGAGCGACTGCAGGCCTGGCTCTTAGAAAGGTTAAATGATCTTGCTCCTTTGAGACCCCCCCGCAAACTTGACAAGGGTGCATCCGCCCCTTGGTTTACGGATGCATTGGCGGCTTCACGTCGGCAATGCAAGATAGCGGAAAGAGCATGGCGCGTGAAATACGACTCAACAGCGAAACTCGCCTACAGATCTTTGGCGAAAGCTTATCATCGGGATATCCTTTCGGAGAAGAAGGCTTATTTCGCGAGAAAAATTGAAGCTGCCTCCAATTCCTGTAAGGAGCTTTTCGCCATTGTGCGGGAGTTTACAACTTCACGCGCGGCACCAACTCAGACCCCCACTCCTGCGCCTTGGGTCAGGGCGACCGCGGACTTTTTTACCTCTAAGATCCAACGGATCCAGGACTCTTTCCCTGTGCAGGAGCCTGAGACGCCCGGTCGGGCGGAGAATGCCGCTGTTACCCTGCCCAGTGCAGGTGTGGACTTGGCAGTTTTTCCTCCTCTCTCCATG
The DNA here is from genome assembly GCF_964263255.1 of Lissotriton vulgaris. NCBI lineage: Eukaryota > Metazoa > Chordata > Amphibia > Caudata > Salamandridae > Lissotriton > Lissotriton vulgaris. The sequence goes on along the minus strand of NC_141695.1, from coordinate 870,299,650 downwards.
ACCGCTTCATTCGATCTGATGGCTTGTCTTAAATCAGGTTCCCCCCGGGATGCCTGCCCCGCAAAATTTCTGGCAAAAATGGCAGCCACCATTAATCCTTATGTGAACCCCCTGCTGAATTGTTCGCTTGCACAGGGTGTGGTTCCCCAGTCCTGGAAGCAGGCGATGATTATCCCCTTGCTCAAAAAGCCCGGTTTGGATGCGGAGGTGTTGGCGAATTATAGGCCTATCTCGCTCCTGCCTGCTTTTGCGAAGGTCATTGAAAAGCATGTACACAAGGTGCTTGCCGATTACCTGGAGTCCCACGACCTACTGCACCCCACCCAATCGGGTTTCCGCTCCAATCTTAGCACAGAAACAGCTCTCCTGGAAGTCTCGGAGGCGATTAAGGAGGTGCTGGATTCGGGTGGCAGGGCGATGCTGGTGATGTTAGATCTGTCGGCGGCCTTCGACACCGTCCCCCATGAGGGTCTTCTTGCAAGACTCTCAGAGATTGGTCTCCGGGGGACGGTGCTCCAGTGGTTTCGTTCGTTCCTGGCAGGCCGTTGACAAACGGTCTGGGCTTCTGCTTGCTCCGCCGAGATGTCGCCATTGGGTGTCGGAGTTCCTCAGGGCTCAGTATTGAGCCCAACTCTATTTAACATCTTCATGACCCCTCTGGCGGCTCTGGCGGAGTCTTTCGGGGCTCAGATCGTTTCCTACGCCGATGACACCCAGCTCCTCTTCACCTGTGAGAGGGGTGCGGATTTCGATGGAGGTAGGATCCAGGGTTGCCTTGAGGCTGTGTTTCAGTGGTTCCAACATAACAGCCTCAAGTGCAACTCGGATAAATCCGAGGTCCTCTTTTTCGGATGCAGTTCGGATCCGGACTGGAAAGTGTGGTGGCCGGAGAACATGTTTCCACCAACAAGTTCGTCCCAGGTGGCAAAAAACCTTGGGATTAAGATCGACAATGGCCTCACACTGCGCTCACAGGTAATCGGTCTCACTGGCACCTGCTTTGGCCTCCTCCGGATGTTGCGTAAGTTTCTCCCCCTGTTATCGGAGGAACACAGGAAGATCACGGTGCAGGCGATCATAGGTTCGAGAATTGACTACTCTAACATTCTTTATCTCGGCCTGCCAGAATACCTGCTTCAACGGTTACAGGTGGTCCAGAATTCGGCAGCACGGGCCATCTTTGGATTATCTCGCCGTGCGAGAGCCTCGGGCCTCCTGGAGGCACTGCACTGGCTCCCTGTCCGGAAGCGGATAATCTTTAAGACCCTTACTCTGGCACACAAAGCCTTGCACGCCTCCGGAGCGAAATACCTCCAAAAAAGGCTGACCTTCTACCATCCAGCCAGGTCGCTGAGGTCAGAATCCTTGTTTCTTGCTGCGGTGCCTCGTGTGAAGAGAGCACGTATTGGAGGCCGCTCTTTCAAATTATTGGCGCCCCAGTTGTGGAATAAGCTGCCTGTGGCCCTGCGCAGCACTCCAAACCTGTTGGCTTTCAGGAAGGGGCTCAAAACCTGGCTTTTTACTTCTTAGTTTTTTTTGGCCTTGTCTGGTTTCCTTTTCTCTGCCTTTTATTTGTTTTTTCCTGTTATGTTATGAGTTTGGTGCGCAATGCAAAGCGTCGGGACACTCTTTCGAGTAGCCGTACGCTATATAAAACCCCGGTATAACATAACTCCTGCTAGCAATGTCCCAATGACTCATGATGAGCTTTGCTAAGAGTCTCCTGATGGACAGTGCCCACTGTTATTTAAGACCTCTGCAACATACACACAGGTACCAATACTGTGAACATTCTACCTGGGGAAACCATTCATTTAGCTATTCGTGACTGACAAATCTATTCTTTTGCCAATTACCTCAATTCTGAACTGCTAGGTGGTACTCCAGTCATAGTGATACAGACACAGACAATCATGTGTGCACACATAGAGACACACACACATTAACATGCACACATAGCCTATATATTTTTATGACAGTGCATGTTTACCCTTTGGGGTATCTTGTTTCTGAGCAACACATTTCATTTTACCCAGCTGATTTCACCAACCTTAGAATGATGAAAGGCTGAGTAGACCTACCAGGATTTGAACCTGTGGCCATAAGGTTAAACAGATTCCTGTACACACACATTCATGTGCACAGACGGTTCTGTTAGCACTTGCTCAAGTAAACACACACTCACATGCGTGCACAGAAACGCGCAGACGCTCACTTGAACATTCACTCTGCATTCCTTCCAAAAATATCACACAATGAATTATGGATCAGGTCAAAGGAAGCAGACCTACTGGCAGCCCTTTTTATCCATGTCCACCACAAACCTTCAAGAAAATTCTTCTAACTACCTCTGCTACCAGTAAGAAGAATCATCAACAATTCCTTAACTAGGGAATTATTTCCAGAAGACCTAACAAAGTCACACATATACCCATTACTAAAGAAAACAAACCTTGATCTGCTTAACCCCGACAACTACAAACCAAGTACAAATGGAGCTTTCCTGGGCAAACTGATAGAAAGAGCAGCATTCGCCCAAGAGGGCCCGTCTGATAGGAGATGGGCGAACGAATTTCATAAGTGGGCCCACAGTGAAAGCACTGTAAGACTTAGGTTGGCATCCGGTACAGCTCATGAGAAGAGCTTGGAAATGGCGAGGGCATGGGAAGGACTAGTGCAGACACTGAGCACCTGTTTAGAACAAGAGGAGGAAGAGGGAGTGAAGCCTTGAAGTGATACAGGTGATGCAATGAAAGATTGAGTATTGATCCCTCAGGTCTCGTCTGACGAAGTATAGTTCTGAATCAAGCCCACACCAGCAGCAGTTGGGGGGGAGGGTAGGGGTGGGGTAGCAGGGGGTCCCATTGAAGATACAGGAGGTAACGGGAGCTAGGCATCCAAGATGTTGACATCATAGTAAAGAGGTACACGCCACAAGCTAGCAATGCTCACCCGCAACCACCATTTGAGATAAGGGGCAGTTTTGTTGGGGGGTCAGGGAACTGGGGAGTTACAGAAAAGCAGATCGTTGATCGATGATCGTCTTGCCTAACAGGTATCAGTGCTGGTTCTTTTGATTTCTGTTATTAACACTTCTTTATCGCCGCCCGGCCTCCGGGATGCGGGCTAAATGGCTGTGTAATGCTACCTTTGCGACCTGCGCAGGATGTCTGTAGGTGGTGGGAAGGTCGCCCTAAACGATTGTACATTTCTGAATCTGCAATAAAAAACATAAATAAAAATTAAAAAAAGAAAAAAAAACAGAGCAGCATTCGCCCAGATGTCACAATTCATTGAAGATAATTCCATACTTCCAGATTTCTAAACAGGATTCCATCCAGGAAGAGGTAAAGAATCTGCCCTCATTGCCATCGGGGATGACCTTAAGAACACAGTTGACTGGAACGGAGTGGCTTGACTACTTTTCTTGGACTTCTCAGCTGCCTTTGACACAGGTGATCATGACACTTTACTACAAAGACTCTATAAAGCCAGCACAGAGGGGACTGCTCCTTACTGTAAAAGTATCACTTAATTCCTTCAAATCCGAACAAATATCATCCATATCCCCCCTTTCTCATCCAAATCATACTTCAAATATGCAGGGGTCCCTGAAGGCTCTATCATCTCACCCATGCTTTTCAACATCTACAAGAAATCATTACCGGCACTGTTCAATAAATTTCGACTCACATGCTATGCAGATTAGACACTAATACTCTTAACCTGGAAAGCCCCAAAGTCATTGGAAACTCACAAATGTTCAGTTGCCTCAAAGCGGTGGAACACATGGAGCCATCTCAAATTGAATGCTTCCAAAGCAGAAATACTCACATGTGGCGACTGGAAAAATTATGTTCCACTTGCCTCCTACCCTGGCAACCTGGGAACATCGCCTAAAGTATCTAAGGAAGTAAGAAACCTCAGAATTACCATGGACTCCTAGCTATCAACGAATGCCAAAGTGGACAAACAAGCAAGATCAAACTTCATTGTCTTAAAAACTCCACAACGCATCTTCCCCCACCTGGGATTTCCACACAAGGTCCAAATTACTATCTTTCTTATACTGTCCAAACTCAACTTCGCCAATAGCCTCTACCACAGATCATCTTTAACAACAATGAAAAGACTATAACACATTCAGAACTTTGATGCCAGACCACTCTTACATGTAAAGCCACAAGCCCACATTTCCCCTGCCTTGAAGGCCCTACATTGAGTACCGGTTGCCAGAAGATCCACATTCAAGCTGCTTTGTATCACCCACAAAGCAATACACGGAACAGGGCCATTCTTGATCAGGAAAAAATTAACCAAATACATTCAACAAAGGAACCTCCCCTCTACATTTGCACATTACCTCAAAATCCCACCATACAAGAGAAAATCCATAGGCGGCACATCCTTCTCTGTTCTAGCAGCCACACTATGGAACTCTTTAACCCCAAGCATAAGATCTACGAATAACTATCTATCTTCAGAGGACTACTTAAGAGTTGGCTCTTGCGCACAAAGTGGCCTCTAGGCTACAAATCATGGATTGAGGATAGCCCTAGGATGAATTGAGGACCACTAGGATGAATGGCAATCCGAGAAATTCCTGGGCTGTTGGCACAGCTCTGATTATGCCTTGAACAACAAGAACTTATGATGGGTCACAAGGGTTCCAGGCTCAGTGAGTCTGTGCACTTCGTCAATGGAACAAAGGTTTCCTTCAATTGTAAAGTACTTTGTGGAGCCACGAGAACTTCTTGGACACTATAGACTTGATGAAAATGATGCGGGTGGGAGATGCCTATTCCGGCAATAAAACCCAGTTTATGTGGAGGTGCCGCTATAATAATCCCCTCACTCTCAACCTCAGAAGTGAGGTCAATGTCCATCAGCAACACTTAGAGACTGGATGGAAAGTGCGATGTTCCTCAGCATGAGGTGGAATAGCAGGATGGGAACATGAGACATACAACTAAAGTGCCGGTTGGAGTCAGGGGTGGAGGAGTACTGTAATCTCTGTACTAAATGGGAGCGGTAGTTAAAAGAATCCTTTCAAATAAGGAACTTGAAGGATTTTGCAGTTTGGACAGTATCAGCAGGTTCAGGCAGGAAACATGACAGTGCTTGGTGGTATTGACAAATTGGCAAGCCAAACAAATCTCAATAAGGTTTTAGACTCGAGATTCACAGGAAGGATACATTTAGAGCTTGACAGAAAAACTAAACACTTAAAAAGAAGAAAAGGAAATAAAGGTCGGAGACAAGGACGACAGGCAAATAAAACCCTGTCAGCACAGGAAACTGGTGCACAATTCTTCTCGCTTACTGCAATCACATCAGATCCTTCTGAGAATAATGACAAGAGTAAATCAACAGACTCTGAGAGTGACTCATCTCCTAGAGTGACGTGAGAAACTGGCACGTACAGTTTCTTGGCATGGCTGGTGAAAGAGAGGACATTTTTTGCATAACAGAGCTCATATTTAGCCTTATATGTCAACGTGAAAAAAAACTCAGTAAAATGACATGAAGAAAAATTAGAAAAGTGCACCAGGAAGCCATATTCACTGGTAGGCTGCTGTTATCTGTCTTCTTTAACTTTTAGAAATTGCTGAACCACTTATAAATGTATGTGATCGTTTGACTTCAATGTGACTTACTCAGAATCTTCGTCATAACTGCAGAATGTTCCAACTTAAAGAAGTATTGTATTCTTTAAATTACATATTCTTGCTGGGCTTGAACTTCCTATCTATCTTGTGTTCGGACAATAACTCTCATTTACATGAAATACACAAGGCATTACCTAACTAGATATCTACAAGTAAATATTTCTTACCTTAGTATGGTTCATTGTAACACAGTGAAACACTGAATAAATGATAGAGTAGACAGCATGAAGCTTCCCTGGGAGCCAAGGTTAAATGTTTTCAGTTATACAAATGTTTAGCGATGTCTGTTACATATTTGATAGCAGAAAGATAGCAGAAAGCTGCTCACTATCAAAACATGTCTTCCCTTTGGACCAGAAGGATTGGACCAAAAACATTGTTGATACATGTGTTCTTGTCTTTTATATTAGTACATGTTTCCAACTGGGTTTTAGGTCTTTTTGGCATTTGCTTCATAGCGCCACGTTTGATGAGATGCTCCTAGACTCAAGGGAGTCCCTATAGAGTTTTATCCAACCTTCCCTTGTTCACCTTTTTTGATGGGTGTAGCTACTCTGTGGAAAAAGGTAGGGCCGATGACCTTTTTCAAAGTTGCCCGGCGCTAACCGCCTCTATTACCACTCAATTTACCAAACAAAGAGGCAGGCGCTGGAGACTGGAAGGCAGGAAACAGAAGCTTTATTCCGACGGAGCAGAACACATCAAATCAGACAACAGGGTATCTTCTCGAGGTGCTCTAATCGCATCTCTGAGGCCTGGCCTCATACACAGGTTAATGATCTTTATTACAGTTTATTGCAGGTGGCACATTCTTGCAAATACTTTGAAGTCCGGAAAGGCATTCTCGGAATCCCCGCTTCAAGCCCGTTCCCACAAACATTTACAGTAGGAGTCCCCACCCCGGTCACAACAGGTGACGATTGTCGCGCAGCTGGACATTCCGCCGATTCACGGAATGTATGTGGTCGATCGGATCTCATGGGGTGGGGGCTTTGATCAACTTGTGGATCCTTTGATGGGAGAAGCTTCTGGGGGGGCAATAAACAGCATCCGCAGGGCCAGGTGGCGGCATGGGAACGAGCAGCACAATCGGGCACAGAGGAAAGGGGGTTTTATCAAAGGACCCGGGATCATGAAAGGAACAGAGAGAGGTGTTGAGCTGGGAACAGGATGGGGTTCCGAGGCAGGGTTGCGCTGAAGAGGGGTTTATGGCCCAAGCATGTGAGAGCGGGGGCTGTCAGCACGCGGGGGATGCCTGCGAGGTCAGGAGAGAGAGAGAGAGAGAGACGCGCTGGCTATCGGCGATGGGCAGAGAGGTCATGGCATTTAAAATGGCTGCCGCTTACGCGCACGAATGGGCCCAAAAAGGGAGCAAGATGGCGCCGATAACATTGACACTGCAAGCTTTATTTTAATAGTCCTCCCTTTTCAACATATCTAGCCAGCTTGTCTAATCAATGTCTATCCGCATCAGATTCCTAACCTCAACATCATACAGTGCTCTCATGCGTTCCTTTCCAAAGTCCACAGTCTTAGGGCAGATACAATCCGCACATAATGAACACAGAGGCGGTAGGCATTGAATTCCTAAGCAGAACCCACATATTACAACCACAGGAATCAGGATAATAGTAAACAGTCTCCAGCCCCAGTCCTTAACCGTACTCCAAAACCATCCACCAAGCGACCATTCTTCTTGCTCCTGGTGAACTTCTGAGGAGAGTCTGTGGAGATGTTCGATGGCTTTGTACACTGAGGGTGAATTGTCCGGTATATATGTCCAGCAGCTGGATCCAATAATGCGGCATGCTCCACCACGATCCGATAGAACCACATCTAGAACAAGGCGGTTCTGGAGAGCCACCAGGCGGACCGCTTGAAGCTCGGCTGTATTGTTTGCAAGGATGCCAGCTGTGATGTTCATTGTTGTCTCGACTGCCTGAGTCAAATGCCGGATGGCACGGCTGTTTGCCATCGGGCCCCAGAGTGGAACAAGTCCCTTCATTGCATCGAGGAACTGTGCTCCTGTAGAGTCGGCTTGTTCAATGTCCTTGGCTCGTTTTTGCCTATGGTTATTCGCCGGAGCCACATAGGTCGGAGGAAGGATGAAGGAGATAAAACAGGTGCCCCCCCAGCCTTTGGGGAGCTAGGTGTAGGCTTTTGTGCCGCAAACAAAGTACATGTTTGGAGAGGATACAAAGGAAGGTGGATCGGTGGAGTCCAAAGTTCTGGTGATGCGGCAGGCACTGCGGCCCACCAGCTGTGTCCCAAGCCCTTCTATGCACATAAGGCCTGTGACGTTGATGACGGATAGGGCCACAGTCATGGTGGCAGCTGTTCGTTTCCGGAGGTAGGAGTAGGTGGGTCTGGTTGGATTGTTAAACACCTGCATTTCAATTCATTCTTTGACAGGGATGTCCATGTGGATAGAGTCGTTGGAGGTCTGCGGGCAGAAATGTGTCTTCGTTTTGTTTCGCCAGACCTCATGAAAGAAATGCGTTATAGTTTTGCTGGAGGTGGCATTATCTCTATAGCTCTCTTGCAAGAGGATCAGCCAAGCAAGGCAGGAGCCGTGAATTGAGAAGGGTGAAGGGATGAAGGGTATCGAATGTCCAGTGGCGTGGGGTAGCAACCCACAGATCCAGCAGTTGGTGGCATTGGTGGCAAGATTGTGCTGGTGCAGCAGTTGCACGAAGGAGTTGTTCCAAAACTCCTTTCGCCTCTCTCTGAGTTGGGGTGAAAGAGAAATCAGATAATGTTCCTTCATGGTGGTAGGCTGTGCAGTGGTCAGGAATGTCTCATGAGCGGGTGCGTTTTCTTCCACAATCCAGAGGGTGGTCATGAGGAGGAGGCAAAAGAGGATCGCGATGAAGAGTGCAATTGTCTTTGAACTGTGGATTTTGTCAGTCTTTGGGTTTTTGTAGTGAATCTTCGGATGTCCGGTTGCTTCCATCATCTTCTTATTGGGCACTTCCATCACCTTCTTATCGGGCGCTTCCATCACCTTCTTATCGGGCGCTTCCATCATCTTCAAGGGAGCTCGGTAGCGGGCAGAACTAAAAACCTCGTCTGGCTTTCTCTCCTGACAGCCTTTGTAGTGTTAGGCCACCGGTCTGAGAATTATGACTTAGTCGATGGTCTGCTTAGCCGAAACTCCCTCCTTTCATCGCAGGTTATACCCTTCTCTGGATGGCACAGTGGGGTCAGGAATCTTTGCTAGTTCGAGTGTCTCTGTGTCAGGATAGCAGTTCAGTGATGGTCGGTCTTTGTTCAGGAGCTCTTCCTGGGTGGTCACGTCTTCGGTCGTCGTCAGAGTCGGGGGGATCCGTTTGCAGTGGTGCGCATGTACCCAGGTCCGTTTTCCCTCCACTCGAAGAGCTGTTCGGGTGGTGAGGAGGACTTGCCAGGGGCCCGTCCACCGGGGTTCCAGACTCTTGGCACGCTGGAAATTTCTTATGAGCACGTAGTCCCCGGGTTACAGGTTGTGTCCGGGACCCCTGGAAGCGTCAGGGATGGCATGCAGCACCTGTTGGTGAATGACAGACAGTTTCAGTCAATTTATACAAGTAATCAGACATTAGGACGTCCGGGACGTCATGAATGGAAGTCGGTTTTGGTGCAGACCAGACGCTCGTGGGTCGGCCGAAAACGACCTCGTAAGGTGTCAAGTGGTGTTTGGTGGGGGTGGAACGCATCGATAGCAATGCCAGTGGGAGAGCGTCTGGCCATTTCAGTCCTGTGGTGGCCACTATCTTAGCTAGTTTTAGTTTTAGTGTGGCATTGTGTCGCTCAACAAGTCCAGCAGACTGGGGGTGGAAGACTGCGTGGAACTTCTGTTTTACACCCAGCCCCTTCAAGATGAGCTGGATAACTTCGGCTACGAAGTGGGGGCCATTGTCGCTCCATAAAATTCGGCAAAGGCCGTAGCGAGGGAAAAATTCCTTCAATAGTACTTTTGCAGTGGCCATAGCAGTGTTGTCACGGGTTGGATAGGCTTCCACCCATTTGCTGAATGCACACACCACAACAAGTACGTATTTCAGGCCTTGGCATCTGTCTAGCTGGATGTAGTCCATCTGCAGGACTTCAAATGGGTGATTGGGAACCCCAAACCCTCCCCGGGGTACTACAGTTCCTTTCCCAGGGTTATGTTGCAAGCATATCAAGCATTGTTGGACCAGACGTTTGGCGGAGTCTGTGATTTTGTCGTTGTGCCAAACTCTGGAGACAAGTTCGATCATGGGGGCTGATCCTATGTGTGCAGGGGAGTGTGCCATAGTCAATATGGGAATCAGGTATGAGTCAGGTAGCAACCATTTATTCGTGTCTTTTGTTCGCCAGCAGCCTTCATCGTCTTTCAGTCCCACCCGTGCCCATTCAGTCAATTCGTGTTGTGAGCTGGCCATTTTAATGTCCCTAATCGTGTCCCTAGCGTCGGTCCATTTCTCTGCTTGAGACCTGGTCACGTACATGCGTGTCGTTGTCCTATTCTCGGCGGTGGTCCGGGCAGTTATGTCAGCTAGTGCATTTCCCTGTCCAATAATGTCTGTCACCTTCTTGTGTGCCTGGCATTCGATGACTGCAAGTCGTTTGGGGAGGAGGACGGCTTCGATCAGGGCGGAGACTAGATCTCCGTGTAAGATGGGAGTGCCGTGTGAGGTCAAGAATCCCCTTTCCTTCCAAAGGAGCCCAAAATGGTGAACCACCCCGAAGGCATACTGGCTGTCAGTGTAGATGTTTGCTGTGGTTCTTGCTGCTAGGATGCATGCACGCATCAGGGCAATTAGTTCTGCTGCCTGGGCAGATCTTTGTGTGATGCGGGCTGTCTCCACTACAGTTCGGGCCGTGGTGACCGCATAAGCAGCTGAGGTGGTGCCATCAGGGAGTTTGATGCAAGAGCCGTCCACCCACAGCTCTCCATCAGGGTCAGGAAAAGCCGTGTCTCTGAGGTCAACCCTACTTCTAGTCTGTTCGTCCGTGAGGGTCACACAGTCATGTACAGGAGACACATTTGGATCGTTCTCTGGTAGGGGCAACAAAGTTGCCGGGTTCAGTGTGGTGCATCTTTTCAGAGTGATATGGGGTGCAAGCAGAGACAGTTCGTATCCAGTCAGTCGTGCACTCGTCAGGTGTTGCGTCTTAGTTTGGTTCAGGAGGGTGTCAATTGCATGGGGTACTAATACCGTGAGGGAATTCGAGAGCACGATCCCCTCACTTTGTCGGATAGAGATAGCAGCGGCAGCTACAGCTCGAAGGCAGGCAGGCAGGCAAGGCTCTGGCTACGGGGTCAAGAGTGGCAGAGAAGTAAGCGCATGGTTGTTGCTTTGGGCCAATGGACTGGGTCAAGACAGATAAAGCACACCCCTCCCTTTCGTGAGTGTAGAGGGAGAAGGGCTTCGTGTAGTCGGGGGTTCCTAGGACAGGGGCCGTACAAAGGGCATCTCGTAGTTCTATGAAGGAGGATTGGCATTCAGGGGTCCAAGGGAGTGAGAAGGGGACATTTTTAGCTAGTAGAGAAAGCAGCGGTTTCACAATGAGGCTGAAGTTTGGCAACGACTGCCGACAGAAGGAGGTGAGGCCTAGTAGGGAGCGGACTTGTTTCTGAGTCTTGGGGACAGGGGTCCCTAGAATGGTTTGGATTCGGTCAGGAGTAAGTTTCCTTCCGTCTTTGGACAAAAGATGGCCTAGGTAAGTGACCTGGGGTTGGCAGAATTGCAGCTTCTTTTTGGAGACCTTGTGGCCATTTTCCGCAAGGGAGTGCAGGAGTTGGATGGTGGCTGTGACTGCAAGTGGAGTGGTGTCGGCCGCCAAGAGGATATCATCAACGTACTGTATCAACACCACTCCATTGGGTAACTGGACTTCGTCCAGTTGTCTCTTGAGGGCCTGACTGTAGATGCTGGAGCTTTCTGTGTAGCCTTGGGATGCTCGACAGAATCTATACTAGCGGGCTTTTAGGGTGAAGCCGAAGAGGTATCGGCTATCTGGGTGGATGGGGATAGAGAAGAATGCGTTTTTGAGGTCAATGACAGTGAAGGTGGTGGCAGTGAAAGGAATCAAAGTCAGGATAGTGGTGATGTCTGGGACCACGGGGTACTGGGGTACAACTACTTTGTTGATCTCTCGGAGGTCGATGATGAAGCGGTACGCTTTCTCATCTCCCTCTCCTTGTTTCTTTATGATGGGTAAGATAGGGCTGTTGCAAACATTGCTAACTACTTCCTCTACCACTCCTGCGTCTATACGTGACTGAATAATCTTTACCAATGCCTTCTCGCCCTCGGGCGATATCCGATATTGTGGGAGTTTCGGGAGTATTGCGTCCGGTCGAACAGTGATGTGCACTGGGTCAATCATCATTAAGTATGGCCGGAAAATCCGTTCCGCTCGCGGATTTTGCGGATTTTCGGTAAATTCGCGATCCGCGAGATTCGCGAATTTCCCGCAAAATCCGCAAATCCGCGAGCAGCGGATTTTATGGCTTGCTCGCACTGTTCGCATGAGTTCGCGGCTTCCCAGTTCAACTTCGCGCCCCGCGAATAAGCGCTAAATTGCAGAAATACGATCTTAGCAAAACTGAAACTACTTACCAGGTTCAAAGGTTCAAGCTCATCATTAGTAGCCATTTCCTGTAGTGCTTCCTGAGGGGCCCCTCCAGAGTTCAGTTGCCTACTTGCAACTATTATGTGACCCTGCTCTGACCCTCAGAATAGTTACACATATGCCACAAAGGTCCTGAATTACAGCTAAGGGAGACAAGCAGGAGCCAGGCTGGAAGTTCAAATCCAGTGACACATTAATCAGCTCCTAATTCATTATTGTCAGTTGGGGCAGGGCAGGTGTTGTAACTAATTTTGCAACAATGAAAGCACTTAGCAAGTGCAAAAGATCACTAATCAGGAAGCACTAAGGAAGCAGGTGCCAGCTAAAAAAATATTCTGTGACACATTAATCAGCCCCAAATTAATTCAGGTCACTTGAGGCAGGGAAGGTGTGCTTTGCTTTGCCACAATAATGTACACTGGACAACCAGAGGGTGCTGTGATGAAACAGAGGGTGGCATGGGTGAGCCAGAGGGTGGCATGTGGTGACAGAGGGTGGCAGTGATGAAGAAGAGTGTCCCAAACAGGCTGGACACGTAGAAACAACAAGTTCGCAAAACTTGCGACCCGACAGGTAAGTTCGCGTTTGCGAAATTGTACAAAAACCCTCGCGACCTGGCAGAAACTCGCGCGAACACAAAAAAAAATCTGCAAATTCGCGAGAATTCGCGGATTTTGCGGATTGCGAGTTCGCAAATCCGCAAAATTCGCGAACGCGAGATTCGCAAAATTCGCCCATGCTTAATCATCATGCGTCCTACGTCCGAATCTGTCTTGGCCCACAGATACGGAGGCAGAGTGTCAAGTAGGGACGAGTCAGTGTCAGTGATGGAAAACATGTGTCGGGAAGGGCAATGTCTGAGCAGAATTGGGTTGTCGTACAGAAAAACTCGAACTCCGTCTTGTGAATATCTAATATTAGCTCGGAAATGTTTCAGCAAGTCAAGTCCCATAATGGTGTCAGGAGTACTGGCGGAAAGCAAAAACGTCGTGTCAGTTGTGTTGTTCTCTAAGTCGAAGGAGATCGGTGTAGACAAAGGGTTAGTGGAGGGCGTTCCATCGAAACCTATCGATGTTACAAGCGAGCCAGACAAGGGTGCCCTTGGAATCAGTTGTTTAGATAACGCACTACGTGTCGCGCCAGTGTCTACCAGAAATGGAGACTTTGTACCCAGGACCTTAGCGGTGACATAAGGACCTTGCTGGTCAACATAGAGCTCGACTGGATCCCTCCCTTGCCCTAGGCAGTCCTATGCGATGTCGCGGGCATCGTCGCAGTCAGACTGCTGGTACTGGTTCTGTCTGGGACGGTCAAATGTATTCGGTCTGTTTGATCTATCGTTATTTGTGTCATTCGTGGACCCCCGTTGCTGCCCTCTATTTCTCGGTCCACCCGCTACGTCCTTGGGGTCCCTATTTTTGTTCATCTCCATCAGAACCGGACACTGGGATTTCCAATGGCCGAATCCTTTGCAGAATGCACACTGGTCCTCGCTAATGTCTCTACGTCCAACATGGGGTGTCGGGGTATGGTCTTTAGGGGGTGCGTTCCTAGGGACATTTGTCTGGTAGTTCCCCTTGTATTGCTCTCGTCGTATAGTCACCCCTTGCAACTGCGCAATCATCACCCTTTCTTTTAAGTCTTTCTTTTTTTTCTCTGTCGCTCTATCGTTTTCATTTTTCTGGTGCTCGTAATATTGGGCCATCTGGAGGATAGCCGCGGGTTTGGAGGCTGCCCAACTACTCTCGCTGGCCTGTAGTTTCTGAGAAACCTCCTGCGACAAACCCTTTACATAATTTTGGACAAACAGATGGTGTCCAGTTGCAGTGGTCATGTCCTGGCCGCTGTAATCGGAGAACACTGTTTCAAACCGGGAGAAGTATTCCGATGCGTCTTCCTGGGGTTTCTGACGACAAGCCGTTACTATCGACCAGTCCACTTTCTTTTCTGGGATCAGGGTTTTCAATTTCTGTACAATTTTGTCTGGGAGTTCTAAAATGGATTTCAAAGGCTTCTGCCCGGGTCCTCGTTGCCTATCTATGCCATCGAGTTGTGACCAGGTATGTCCGAACAGCTCAAGGTGGTCGACTTTCCGGATTTGCTTCCACACATCAGCTGGCAGACATAACCCGAAAAACAAGTCAATGTCAGCCAGGGTCATAATCGTTGAACCTAGGGCTGTACCTAATTCAGTGTAGAAGGCAGTGGGGTTTTCACGTAAATCGGGCAGAGACTTCCGGAACGTTAGAATATCTTGCCGATCCCATGGCTGGTAGACCCAGTTGTACACTACCCTCCCTCTTGCATCTTGGTGGTTGACGTCATCGTGTGTTCCTAGACCTCACGGGGGAACCCAGTAGGGGGCAGCCTCTCTTATTGGCATCATGGTGCTAGCACGCTCAGTTCGGGATTCGGTCGCTATGGGTGTTGTAGGTTTAGCTTCCGATTCTTGTTCAGTGAGGTGGCGGAAAACCTCAAGCATACGCATAAGGAGGTCTGTCACGTCACACTCGCCCTCATCCCCAATATCGACCTTTCTATACAGAGTCGTTAGGCTCTCGGGACCTTTGTCTCGATATCGGTCCTCATACGCATTCAGGGCATGATAACACAGTCGTACGGCAAAGTGCCGTCTGTGGCTCCCTGCATATGAGTTGAACATATCCGTGATGTGCTCCTCACTCTCCTTTCTTTCTACCAGTGTCCTTACTATCTTGTCAATCCCTGCTCGCTCATCTTTGCTCAACCTGTTCGTTCTCGTGGAATCTGTCTTTCGGGCCTCTGGGTCATCAAACACTGTCGTTTGTGCTGTATCTAGTACAAGGGGTTCGGCCGGCGCGGAGGCCATGGGGACCGAAGCTCTGGTACTATTCTCGTCTGTGCTCGGGGGTAGTGAGTGCTGTGCTAAAGGTTGGGAAGGGGCATATGGAGGGGGCATGTAGATGATCGGAGGACCTAACAAAATATCATTGTTGACTCGCTGTTTTGAGGGTAATTCAGGGTAGAGCATAGAGGGTGTTCTAACCGGACACTGACTTGATGTCCCTACCTCTTGTTTCTGTTTGGCTTCTTCTCTCTCCTTTATCTCTTCTTCTAATTTCTTAGCAGCTAGGTGGGCTGCCTTTCGTAGCTCTTTTCCCAACCTACTTTCATTTCTCTTTTTACGTTGTTCAGTTTCTTTGCGCCACATGCCGAGACTATCAAGCATAGTGGGCGTTGTCTTGTGTTTCCCAAGGGCTGTTTCTAGCGCGCTTATTTTATCCTCATCGAAGGATCCTATCAGTGGCCACTGACTTTTCTGATCCTTCTTCGTATATTTATGCCACAGCTTGCTATAGGCTATAGCGATCAGTCCATGCTTCATAAACATGTCCTTATTAGGGGTGCCTTCCAGTGGAGCCAGATGGTTCATCTCTAATAAGCGGTCCGGGCTAAACAGGCTACCAATCAGTGGGGAGAAGATAGGCATGACGGATTACAACGGGGACAAAAGTCTGCACTACCTATCTTATCACTGTGTGCAAAGACTAGACAGAATATTTCTATTCTTCGTTATTTGCAGGCAGTGAATACCTCAAAAGAACCAATATCGAACAGTCAATGTTCGGTCAATCAAACAATCAATGGGGAGAATAAGTAGGCACGATGGGTTACAATGGGGACAAAAGTCTGCGTTACCTACCCTTTCACTACCTGCAAAGAGAGAACCTGTTTTTCCCTGTTTGCAGACAGAGAATCTCCAAAAAGAACCAACAATTCAAAGAGTAATACTAGTATTTTCCAAATCAAACAATCATTTCGCAATTTGTCGTGTTACACGACCTTACCCGGACCGCATGGACAGTTTCTTGTCTTCCGAATCCAGCGCCCGATCGTCCTCTATTCTTCGTGACCGTTGCGCCACTCCTGATGGTTCCCAGTCAGGACCGTAGATCGCTCGAGAGAGGTCTGTTCGGAACCAGTGAAGTTCGGATGATCGGCTGTCAGACGAGGGTCTATCGGACACGAGCTCTCCCGATCGTTGCAGTCGTTCACTCTGTCGTCAGGACCTCTCCCACTGGATCCACGAGTCACTGATGGGCCCCATGTTTGGGACGCCAATTGTGGAAAAAGGTAGGGTTGATGACCTTTTTCAAAGTTGCCCGGCGCTAACCGCCTCTATTACCACTCAATTTACCAAACAAAGAGGCAGGCGCTGGAGACTGGAAGGCAGGAAACAGAAGTTTTATTCCGACGGAGCAGAACACATCAAATCAGACAACAGGGTATCTGCTCGAGGTGCTCTAATCGCATCTCTGAGGCCTGGCCTCTTATACACAGGTTTATGATCTTTATTACAGTTTATTGCAGGTGGCACATTCTTGCAAATACTTTGAAGTCCGGAAAGGCATTCTCGGAATCCCCGCTTCAAGTCCGTTCCCACAAACATTTACAGTAGGAGTCCCCACCCCAGTCACAACAGGTGACGATTGTCGCGCAGCTGGACATTCCGCCGATTCACGAAATGTATGTGGTCGATCGGATCTCATGGGGTGGGGGCTTTGATCAACTCGTGGATCCTTTGATGGGAGAAGCTTCCTACTGTATGGGGGGGAGCAATAAACAGCATCGGCAGGGCCAGGTGGCGGCCTGGGAACGAGCAGGACAATCGGGCACAGAGGAAAGGGGGTTTTATCAAAGGACCCGGGATCATGAAAGGAACAGAGAGAGGTGTTGAGCTGGGAACAGGATGGGGTTCCGTGGCAGGGTTGCGCTGAAATGGGGTTTATGGCCCAAGCATGTGAGAGCGGGGGCTGTCAGCGCGCGGGGGATGCCTGCGAGGTCAGGAGAGAGAGAGAGAGACGCGCTGGCTATCGGCGATGGGCAGAGAGGTCATGGCATTTAAAATGGCTGCCGCTTACGTGCACGAATGGGCCCAAAAAGGGAGCAAGATGGCGCCGATAATGTTGACACTGCAAGTTTGATTTTAACAACTCCTGCATCTGTTTGCGCCATAAGTGTTGGAAATGGCCTTTTCTGGGGTGCTTTCCCTTAACCTTTTTGCATTTCTCCTTCCCAGTTTTCCACAGCTCTGGATGCTAGCCTTAGGACTTGAGCACATTTGGCACTGCAGTGCCATGTCAAAGCGCTGTGTTTGTCCTTTACATATCGTGGAGCGATGTATATATGATTGGCTAATTCAAGTTAGCTGTAAGTTCCTTGTCATGGGTTAAGGCCTATAGCAGGGGCATGTATCTCAAATGTGCCACTATGGGCCTGGCACCGTGGCTGGGCCATACATGGAGGTAGCTCACTGATTGTCCCACATGTTTGCACTGGTGGGGCCTGTGTGCACGGGTTACTGTTACTTGGTTTGGCATTTAAAAAGCTGCGTACCATGGTTCTGCATGTCTTCTGCTATATCGGAGTTCTCCCTGGTGACTGGGTGCGGTGTTGGAAAAAGGTTGGCCATGTGTGTGTGTATGTGTTACCTGCAAGAGTCCTAAATGTCACCGGATGGTGTGTTAGGTACGATGGGGCATCCTTCTCGCATTGGATTAGCATGAGGGGGTTAGGGAAAGGCTGTTGAGCATTATTTCCTACAGGCAGAAAAATAACAGTATAGTGTTTGATATTAATAAGTTCATAATGGCAAATCCTCTCAGGGGTATTCTACCTTTACTACGTGGTCATTACTTCGTATTACCATTACTATGCATATTTTAGTTCGCAGATGCCCTTACTTAGCATGCACTTACTTAGCGGGTTCAGGGTGCGTTTAAGGTTTGGGGTGCTGGGGTATTTTTGGGGTTCAGGGTGCGTTTAGGTTTTGGGGTGCTGGGATATTTTTAGGGTTCAGGGTGCGTTTAAGGTTTTGGGGTACTGGGGTATTTTTGGGGTTCAGGGTGAGTTTAGGTTTTGGGGGTGCTGGGGTATTTTTAGGGGTCAGGGTGCGATAGGGTTTTGGGGTGTATGGGGTATTTTTAGGGTTCCGGGTGCGTGCCAGGGGATAGGTTACTATTGCGATAAATTTTTAGTTTTAAAGTACCAATAATGGGTTGTAACTGTATGCATAATAATTACCTGCGAGGTAAAACATTTTTTATGTATTTGTATATATTTGCAAAGTAAAAGCATGCGCACTAAAATCATGCGTAGTAATGGTTAATGGTATTTGCAAAGTAAAAACTTCAAAGTAAATACCTGCGGAGTAACGGTATGATAAGTAACATCATATATTCCCTCTCAGGTAGTGGCAGGGGTTTGACCTTACGGTGCTGGAAATCTCACTTTGGGAAACTGAACATTTTGATGCTTGGGGCTCTGGGTGCCTGGCAACGTGTCTCCTAATTCACAAATGGATGCTAGGAGGGAACCCACACCGACACATTCCTTATAGAGGGCCATGAAGGAGGAGTTCACAGGAAACTGGGGACCTCCCTCTCTTAGGGGCCTTTCTGGAACAGTTACCTAGTGGTGGAATAGGCACCTGCATTCCAAGGGGCAGAATCTTAGCCGCACTAAAGATTGTGATCAAACCTTCTGGAGTAGGGGGTGTGGCTTGGTGGTCTAACAATGAGGACGCGCCGACGCCGAGCTCCCTGAAGCCCACTCAAAATCCTTCAATTATCCTGACACATCTTTACCACTATCGAACTCTGCGCTTAAGGAGACTTCATAGCACCTTACCGACACTCGCTGCTGGCTCTGGAGTGAAGATCAAGGTCCGTGGTGGGTGTTGCGGGAACCATAGGTCTGCGGGCTTCATGAGTGGGGCTGGCGACTTCCCGTAGTGAGGGGCCGGTGAACAGAGGCTCGAGCTCTGTTTGTTGGGGACAGCCGGCGCTGCATGCGGAGCCGAGTTCTTGCAGGTAGAAGGGCCTGCGTCGGGGTTTTGGGGCCCTGCCTGTAGACATCTGCTCTCTGCTGCTGTGGTAGCCTCGGCGGCTAACTCAAGCCAATGCAGTCCTGTGGACTGCGGACCCCGGTGTCCTCTGGGTCCTAGACAGTGTGGTCGGTCGCACGGAATTAGGGCCCCCTCTCCTGCTGGACAGCCTTCTTTTGCGAATCTGCGGTGGAGGGAAGGGCGGGTGTGGAAATGGAAATGGAAAGAGGATTTATAAAGCGCAATAGTTACCCTGAGGCGTCCTAGCGCTATAGACTGTTGCGTGCTGAATGAACAGAAAAGAAATTAGTCCGGGTGAGAGAAAAGTAATGTTTTTAGATGCTTGCGGAAGCGCAGTAAATTTGGTTCCGCACGCAGATTAAAGGAGAGGGAGTTCCAGAGTTTTGCTGCATTGAGTGAAAAGGACCGGCCTCCACATCTTGATTTTTTGATCTTAGAGACTGTCACCAAAGAGGAGGATGATGATCTAAGATGTCTTACAGGGTTATATGTGGTGACCAAAGAGTGATTGATGGGAGGTCCAGTTTTCCAGTAGGCTTGATGGACGATACAGAGAGTCTTAAACTCAATTCTTCGTCTTACTGGCAGCCAATGAAGGCTCCTCAGTCCGGACTTAATTGAAAGGCGACGAGGGATTTGGAGGAGTGTTCGTGCCGCACAGTTCTGTACAATCTGGAGAGTTTTGAGAGTAGATTGGGGGGCACCTAGGTAGAGGGCATTTCCAAAGTCCAATCTGGAGAGGACAAGACCCTGGACCATTATTTTCCTAGCTTCGTAGGGCAGTAAGGGGAGGATCTTCCTGATTAGCCTGAGTAGGCCAAAGCAGGTTGCCGATAGTTTCGTAGCTTGTGCACTTAGGTTCAGGGATTTGTCCATCCATATGCCTAGGCCCTTAATTTGTTCTTTGGGAGTGGGAGGTTGCCCAAGTAAGGGAGGCGAAAGAGTCGCAAGAGCTTGTGGGGAGGGATTACCGAAGAACATTAGCTCGGTTTTATCACCGTTCAATTTGAGGTATTACTGGGTCATCCAGTTGGAGACTTCTTCCAGACAAGTCCTGATGTTTTCGGGATTTGTATTTAGTTGGTTGAGGGAAACCACTAGCTAGGTGTCGTCTGCGTATGTGATGATTTTAATTCCAAATGGATGGACTACCTCAGCTAGTGGCCCCATATAAACATTAAACAGTGTTGGGCTCAAGGATGAGCCCTGAGGCACACCGCAGAGAAGGGACTTGCTTGGGGAGATGAAGGGACCCTCAAAGACTTGAAAGGAACGATCGGTGAGAAAAGATTCAAGCAAGGATATAGCCTTACCCGTGCTCCCGATGTTCGCCAGCCGTCGTAGGAGTGTGCCATGGTTGACAGTGTCGAAGGCGGCACTGAGGTCCAGGAGGATAATGGCCGCTGATCGTCCCTGGTCCAAGATATTCCGTGCCTCCTCGTCACTGCCAATAGCGCAGTTTCCGTCCAATGTTTGGGACGAAACGCGGTCTGGGAGTTATCAAGCAGGTGGTTGGCCTCAATAAAATTTACCAGTGGGCGTTGGCATGTTTTTCGAGAATTTTACTCATTCAAGGGAAGTAGGCCGGTAGTTTTTTAAGTCTGTCTGATCGAGGTTGTTTTTTCTTAGGAGGGCTTTAATCATGGCACATTTCCATGGAAGTGGGACTAGGCCCTTAGCTAGAGAAGAATTGAGTAGGTTGAGTACTGTTGGAAGGATACTATAATTTACCTTGGTCATAGTGTGTGGAGAGGCCGGGTCGTTGGGGGAACCTGATTTCACTTGAGGTAGTATAAAATTTAAGGAGGCAAGGTTAAGAGGCGGAATGGAGTGCAGTGCAGCCATTGGGGGAGTTTGCATGATGGAAGTGGTTACTGGTTGGGCCGAAGAAAGGAGGGACGGGTCGGAGGAGTAGATGCTTTGAATTTATTGCAAAAAAAACTCGGCTAAATCGTTACAGCGGACTTGAGCGTTACA
This sequence comes from Lissotriton vulgaris, assembly GCF_964263255.1. Classification (NCBI taxonomy): domain Eukaryota; kingdom Metazoa; phylum Chordata; class Amphibia; order Caudata; family Salamandridae; genus Lissotriton; species Lissotriton vulgaris. Next base: position 870,278,515 of record NC_141695.1, on the reverse strand, counting down.
TGGATCAAGGAGCTGTTCACGACGTTTGAGCAGGGATTTCGCGATCCGGTAGATTTCTTTTGGTTTAGATGCTAATGTATTGATATTTTCTGCAAAAAATGCTGATTGGGCTAATTTAATCTCTCTTTTGTAGGTTCTGAGCATCTCTCTATATTTGAATTTACTCGTGGGGGAGAAATCTAATCTCCACTTCCTTTCCAAATGTTTACATTTGGATTTTAATTTGTGAAGAGAGGGAGAGTACCAGGGGGCTGTTTTTGAGCTCCGCTTGGGTTCCATACTATGTAAAGGGAGTACTGAGTCTAAGGATTAGGAAATCCAGCTATTAAACTCCTCATTTGCTGAGGTGGGGTCTGGATTGTAAGGGGGTCGGGTTGTTGTCTAGGGTCATCCGCCAATCGTCCAAGGGTAATTTGGACCAATTTCTATGTAGAGAAATATTACTTTGTGACGGGCTGAGTGAATCAGGAGCCGACCAGGTGAACGATATTAAATATCGGTCCGACCATGGGATCGGGGAAGGGTTCAGAACATCCAGTCCCGGGCAGTTACTAAAGATGGGGTCAAGAAGGTGACCCTTTGTATGAGTTGGATTGGTTACTAGCTGGGTCAGTTGTAGAGCCGCTAGGCTATCGAGCCGGTGTCGGGCAGTGGAACTGGTAGCGTCATTGAAATTAATATTAAGGTCCCCCAGGAGAGTGAAGTTCGCTGGCGAAGTCGCAAGACAGGCTAATATAGGGGGAAGATTAAAAGGTGAAGTCAGTTGAAGTTCCGGGAGGGTGTGGGCCGTGTCTCTGCCGCTTGCCGGCTGATTCTGCGCTCCGGCGGCCTGGTCGGGCAGCAGTGGATGGCCAGACGGCCTTGCTTGCTGTGCTTCCTGAGGCCCCGGATCTTGGCAGTGCTGTGTCCCTGAGTTGCTGCCATTGTGAGCGGCGGGAGACCCCACCTATAATTTTGGTGGCAGTGAAAAGTGAAAAGGGAAAAAATCTTTATTGTTTCAGTTAATAAAATCCATACAATATCAAAATAATTTATATTCTCTGTATCTTAAAAATTTTTTTGCAAAAGATTTAATAAGAAGATTATATAGAAGGTATTTCGTACAAAAGTATACAGTGTTGCTGACTTTCTAACTAAGAACAAAACATAAAATCCTTTTAAAACCTATCTAACCTATTAAAACCGAAATACGTAGACCAATTTATAATTGCCAAGAAGCTGGCCTTCCATTACTACTTATTTTAGTCCCAATATTATAGTCAATAATGCAGTCCCTACTACCGATTCATATTTTTTCTTTGCTAATGGACTTAACATTTTTTTGTTGTTTTAATATTTGCCAAACACTGCCCCATCAATGGCATGGTGATTTTGTTATCCATTTTCATTATTATCTGTTCGTATCGTATCAGAAATGTCATCATCTTACAATTTAAATGGGGATCCGTTGTGTCCAAACCCTTGATGATTGCAGTTCTACAAGACCTAATACTTCTCTCATTAAATGCCTTTTTCAAAAACCACACCTGAGTCAACCTTAAGCCATGACATATACAAATAAGATGAATGAGGTCTTGCTTCTCAATGCCACGTAGTGTGCATGATGTAGGCCCACTGGATCTCCATTCGGGCTGATCTGCTAAACTTGGTAGTAGCCTAAACCTAGTGGCCATGAGTTTCAGTTTTAGGTAGTATGAGTATGTTGTGCCCAAATATTCTGCAGTATGTAATTTTGTATAGGACTGTATTACCATCCAGGCGTGAGACCTCTTTGCAAATTTATTTTTATCCTCTACTAGCTTACCCGTCGCCCGTTGCTGCAATCTCAGAAGAAAGGAAACTTGTTATGATAACATTCAATTTACATTGTGTCATTTTTATTGAAACATATTCATTTTAATATGGAAAACATTTTAAAGTGTCGTTTTAATTCTGTTTATTTATTCGAGTACTTGTGGGTACACAGTATTTTTTGTCCTTCCATCTGGTGCGTACACAAATAAATCAGCAGGTTTTCCGACGGGTGAGCTGGTCACATACAGTTGTCCATGTGAGAAGCACAGATTCTCCAAATCTAGTCCACACACTTGCAGAGATTGTCCTTGTGCTTTGTTGATGGTCATTGCAAAAGCGAGTCGCACCAGAAACTGTAAATGTTCAGTATTGGAAAGATTATGAGGGCCCTGGGGTGCCGGGGGGCCGTTATTTAACATTTTTTTTCCCGACACCTTCACAGGAGTGTACTCAACAACTTTTAACAAATTGTATTTTTTCAATTTTTTTTTTTTTTGCCAGAAACCTTCGCAGGAGTGTACTCAACAACTTCCCAAAGTTTCATGCCGATAGGATGAATGGTGTAGTAATGCATAAAGGACAAACAGACAGACAGACAGACATTCGTTTTTATATATATAGATCAGAGCTTTCCAAACTGTGTGTCCCGACACAGTGCTGTGTCGCCTGCGAATGGTGGGAATGTCGCGGGCACTTAGCACATAATTGCTGCTAATTAAGAAAGGCATTCCTGACACTCTGCTCTATGGTCTCTTAAAGACCTGTGAAGTTCCCGTGTGACGCTGTGTGTGTGCTCGGGAAGCTGGGGTGAGGTGCAGATAAAATCCAGGAAGTTAAGTGTGGGACTTAACAAATTTACATACAGTATGTAATGTTTGAGGTAGACTTGCTGTGCAGGATCATATTTTACCACCGGATGAGAAAAAAAATCCTTGTTCCGCTGAGATGGAGTACTTTCGAGGGGACACTGACAGCCCTGATGAAACTCACCGAGATAAAGATAGATCGAGATCACCCCTATATCCCACCAAATTAAATGCTGCTAATGTGAAACATACAGTAGAGGAAATGTTTTTTGTTTGTTATCATTGCCTGGGCCATCTAGATTGTATGTAATTGGCACGGTCCTTGTCCGTCATTACTTTTTGCTCGTCATCAATACATTCGAGAGACACCATTTCCACTTTCATACAGTCTACAGTAGAAATCGTGATAAAGGTCAAAAGTTGTGGAATGCAATTGGGATAAAAAATGCCACTGCTGACTTGAGTATATATCCACCTGTATTCGCTCAAAGGTAGAACATTTGTTAATGAAAATTGCCTGTTATGAGAAATGTGAGATAGAAAAAACACAAAGTAAGCTTCGTATATGGTTGCCAAAACAAAAAGGAAATGCCTTCCACGTTCCTGTATTAATGACGCTGGTAGTATCATCTCATTAGGGCAAATGCATCGATTTTGCCACCTTCAGTGAAGGAGATGCACTGGGCAGCTGATGGGCAGCAGATGAAGGCCCCTCACCCACCCTGGAAACCACGGAGAACACTCTTCATCGGAGCGGCCTGTCCCACCATGGTTCGGGGGCGCGTACATTCTCAACTGGTTCTTTTGTAAAAGGCTCTGACACCTTTGGGTAATGTTTGCGCTATATAAAATCATATGAAATAAATAAATAAAAAAGTGACAGAGGGTGACAGACAGAGGGAGACAGAGGGAGGAATACAGAGAGAAGGAGACAGAGAGAAGGAGACAGAGGGAGACCGAGGGTGGGAGACAGAGGGAGGGAAACAGACAGAGGACAGAGGGAGGGAGACAAAGAGCGACAGACAGAGGGAGACAGACAGAGGGAGGAGGGCGACAGAGGGAGGGAGACAGAGGGAGGAGGGCGACAGAGGGAGAGCAACAGAGGGAGGGAGACAGGGGGAGGGAGATTGGGGAGGGAGACAGGGGGAGGGAGAGAGAAAAAGGGAGACAGAGGGAGGGAGACACGGGGAGGAAGACAGAGAGAGGGAGGCAGAGGGAGAGAGACAGGGGAAGGGAGACAGAGAGAGGGATACAGAGGGAGGGAGACAGAGGGAGGGAGACAGAGGGCAAAAGACAGAGGGTGACAGACAGAGAGAGACAGAGAGAGCCAGATAGAGGGAGGGAGACAGAGGGAAGGAGACTGACAGACAGAGGGAAACAGACAGAGGGAGGAGGGTGACAGAGGGATAGAGACAGAGGGAGGGAGACAGACAGAAGGAGACCATTTGCACAATTTTAATTAAGAATTTTCATCCGGGAAATCCCCCCCCCCCCCCCCCCGAATCCCCCTTAGGTGGTTCGGGCTCGCTTGCTCGCTTTACTGCCTTATTGTGTCACAAAATGATGCATCTCCAAAAAGTGTGTCACCAACATGAAAAGTTTGGAAAGCTGTGATATAGATTAATGCATGTAGTTTCGCCATTTTGTTTACCACTTTACGAAAAACAGGAAAAGAGGGGTACTGTGCCCAGAGTTCTTTGGACTTTGTTGCTTCCATGGCTAATTTCAAAAACTCACCATAAATGGAGTGCTGATCTTCTTCCTGGGCTCACCACAAGGCATCGTGTAAGACGTTGGCAGATTTTATACTAGCTTTTGACATATGCATAGTTTCTCCCAATCCCTAGATGAATAAGACCAAATTCCAACCTCACCTGCGCTGGTGATGCATTCTGCAGAAACTTAAAATCCCTTTTGTGTGCTCTTACAAGAATGTTCTCCTACAGTTCAGCATCTGTTCTGTGTAGAAGGACGTTTGCGTTCTCCACTGTCGGCGTAAATTTGGCAGCCATTACATCTAACAAAGGTAAACATCCACAGCATACCGCCAAAGAGGAGACGCACCCGTTCCTTTCTAGCAGTACTACTGATGGATCCCCTCCCGGCTTCCGCCTGAGACGCAACCGTACTCAGAGTGCCAACACTCGATGCCTAACACCGACCTGTAAAGCGGGACTTACCGAATCTAAGTGTCTATTATACGTGTTAACATGGGATAGACCCTTTCGTACCAGTTACTATTCTGACTCTGATTCTAATAGACATAGTGAATTCAACCACGAGGTCCAGACTAGCTTCAACCCTTACATTTGGAGTTGAACTTTAAGCCCTGAAGAGTCGTGTTGACTCAACCGCACACGACGAAACACGTGTCGGCGATTGTGACATTCCTCAAGTCTGGAGAAAATAAACCAACATCTTGCTGTTACAAGAAACACACAAAAGAATCTGCTTCTGTCCATTAATTCTCATCAGTCATTGTACTTTGTCTGTGTCATCATACTGTAGTTGCGAGAGCTTTGCTTTGTAACATCTAACAAAGGCTTTAACCCCTTCGATGCTTGTGACGGAACCATTCCGTCATCAGTCACGGTTGAGCTGTGCTGATGACGGAATGGTTCCGTCACGACCACACCCAGTTATGAAAGTCCAGCACCGGAGGGAAATCGGGGCAGCACGCAAGGTGTTAAAGATGGACCCTTTAGCTTTTTGGAGAGGGCACAAAATGTGTATATTAGACCGTTACCTTTCGTTTCCAAATATTGTTTATGTTTTTGGAAATGTAAGCGACCATGAATGTACAGCTCTAGATACTTGTAGTTATTGACTACATCTAATGTTACTCCTTCCAGTCTGACAGGGAATTTGCATCCTGCCCACTTTGCAATAGCCATCATTTTCATTTTCTTTATGTTGATTTCCAAAGCTTTGACCTTTTCAAATGTCACTATCTTGTTTAATGATCTTTGTAAGCCAACTCGTGTCTGACTGAGTAGAACTTTATCAACAGCATAACAAAGATGTGTTATCAGCAATGGACCTAGAAGAGGTGGATGAGCATTTGTCTAGTTTAATTTTATAGAGAGATTCACCATAAAAAGATTAAATAAATGGGGGGCTAGTACACAGTCTTGCTTTAGCCCTATTGCAGTGTGGATTACCCTTGTATTCTCGTACCATTTGCAATTTTTATTCGTATCAAAGTTCCAGTATACAATTGAATAATGGCACGCAATAGTAATTCTGGGAGACCCATTTTCTTCAATTTACCCCACAATAGACCTCGCTCTATGCTGTCAAATGCTGCTTTAAAATCAATAAAACAGAGCTGTAATTGTAAATTGAAACGTTTACACCTTTCTGCAATCATGGTTAAAGCAAGTATATTAGTTGTTGTGCCGAACCCCTTGCGAAATCAAATCCGGTTTGATTCATAGGAATCAACTTATTTTTAGTAGACCATTCTACTAGGTCCTCCAAGATTAAGCGTAATATTTTGCTTCCACATCCAATAGAGCTTTGAGGCTATAATTTGCATGATCTGATCTGTCTCCGCCCTTGAATATTGGTTTGAATATTGCACCTTTCTGACTCCTCAGTAGATTATTCGTTAATTTTGCCTCCATAAAAAGTCCTGAAAATGGAATTACCCAGTATTCGTAGTCACTTGAAAAGATGGCCTGCGGTATTCCATTAGGCCTGATGCCTTATCCCTTCGACCCGATTTGACTATTTTCATTATCCTATCGGATACCGGGCAATCCAGCGTTATTTGGGAATACCTCATTTTAAACTGTTCTTTAGGTGTATCTGGAGAGTTAAGGGCAGATGTATCAAGATTCCGATTTGCGAATTCTAAATAGCGTTTTTTTGCGAATCGCTATTTAGAATTCGCAAAATGGAATGTATGTAGAAAATCGCTATTTTTTAGCGATTCCTTAATATCCTTTATTTGCGAATACGCATTTTGCGAATTCGCAAATAAGGAATAATTTCCAATGCATTCCTATGGGCCAGGAGGCCCATAGGAATGATAGTGCAATAATTCTCAAATTGCGAATTCGCAATTTGCTAATCGCAATTTGAGAATTATTTCAAGGGTGCAGGGGTATCTCAAAGACACCCTACTGTACCCTCTGAAATTTACATGTGTGTGCATGTGGCGCACATACATGCCCTATGGGCAAGTATGTGTGTCACATGCCACCCTAACAAATGCCAAATAGGGCATTTTTGAAAGAAATCGCAAATTACCACCAACTACAAGTTCGCTATTTCAAAAAATTGCATACATCTCATTTAAGGAATTGCAAAATTTGAGATTCCTTAAATGCTTAAGCAAAATAAGGAATTGCAAATTATTGCGATCCTTATTTTGCAATTTTTTGATGCATATGAAAAAAATGCTAAAATGCCTTTTGCGATTCGCAAAGGCCGAAATTCTACGAATTTCGGCCTTTGCGAGTCGCAAAAGGCTTGATACATCTGCCCCTTAGTTTCCAAGCCCATGTAACTATTTCTATTTTCACTACCTGTATCTTTCTTAAAAGTGCTGCTCAAGTAGTTTACCGAGTCCGACTCCATCACACATGCGCTATTTATAGTTTGGGAGAGTCCGGATATTCCATTTATTATTTTCCAAAATGCGTGATTGTAAGATTGTTTGGCGCAAAAAAAAAGAAGTTTTGTCCAGAACTGCTCCTGGTTCAATTTTTGATCCTTCCAAATTAGTTTTTTATATATTCTTTTAAGATTTTTTTATCATTCCAGGAAGTCACATCATTATTTATCCTGTTCTTTCTAACCGCCTTCCTAATGTTTGAACATTGTTTGACAATTTTGCGATCTCCCTGATTCTTTTATGTTTTACATGCTCCTGTTTAGGTGCGAGCGTCATGAGCTTTGTAGTTAAAGTTGCCCAATTTTCAACTTGGTTGCTTTCTGTAGCTGTGTTTGATTCTAATACCTCCTTTACTAACTTTGTTATCTCTACTAGATTACCTGCCGAACATTTTATACGCTTCAAATTAGTTGTACATAGATTACCTATCCTTGTGGGGGCTCCCCGATGCTTATTAATATTAGTTAATATTTCCAGATGCTGATATTAATGATCACTTTGGGGTCAATTCCAATTCGGGAAACTAATCCGTACGACAATTCAAATTCATAGTCCCTTCCGTACGAATCGTACAAATCCGTCCGAATCGCGTAGTACAATCTGTAGGAAAATAATACGTCTGAATCTTTGCAAACCGTACGAAACGCAAGGGAAAATCCGTACGATACGGACCCTCACGGTGGACAGTACGAATCGTAAACATGCTGTACAACCCGACAAGTACGATCCTGACCGGGAAACGAGAACGCGATTCGTACGGAAAACGTCATATGAGCAATTCGTATGGAGAGCCACACAATCACATATGCACCGTACCCCTGCAATCATGGGGTATGCACTGAACCCCTACGCATCGTGCCCCTAAGCACCGTACACTTATGCACCGTACCCCTAAGCACCGTACCCCTACACACTGTACACCTACACACCATACCCCTAAGCACCGTACACCTATGCACCGTACCCCTAAGCACCGTACCCCTACGCATCGTGCCCCTGCAACCATGGGGTGTACTCACGTACCCGGGGGGGTCCGTTTCGTTCGCGGTTCGTACGCGGTTTGAGTGGAAATCTGCTTTTACAGACATTTTGAGCTCCCGTAGAAAAATAGTTGTACGGTGTGCTGACGAATCGTACTTTCTGGGTCAGAAAAACCTGCTTCAATCCGAATGGACGTTGTGTACTGCATGTTCCGAATGCGATTTGTACAGATTTTTAAGTCGTATGGTCTTTTGTATGATTCATAGGGAGATCTGCTTTGGGTTCGGATCGTACTTCATCGTGCGTATGGGGTCGTTTAAGGTGTATGATTCGTACAGGAAATATGCTCCGTAGGGCTATTCGTAGGGGATTTTACTGAATCGGAATCGGCCCCTTTGTGTTGTAAACTTAATCATGAATTTCCTCACTTAGTTCAGTAAGGGTAAAGACAGAATTGTAAAGTCTATTATTGACCGAGCATTTATGCCTTGATATGTCCAAGATGGAGGACTATCAGCTTGCGTTTTCCATTTAATATTCTTAAACCTAGATGTTCCTTGGCCATAACTGTTTTTTGGCCAATTAAATCCCTGAGTTTTACCATTGCTGGTGTTTGTATTGGTACAGACCAGAACACACTTTGTGCAGTTATTAACTCATCCTCCTCCGGGGTGTAAATAAGATTGGTATTGAAATCCCCTGTTATTATGATTTCCCACTCTGGGTTCGTCAGTCTGTATTCTGTAATGATCGAGAATAGTTTATCCAACTGCTGTTGTTTTTTCCCTACATTTGGATGCAAATAGACATTTATTAGTAATATTGTTGTTAAATCATGTTTTGACAAGTTGTCTAATTTGATAACCTGTATGTCTGGAGGAGTTGTATTAAGTTGCTCCATACCTATTGTGGCTGCCATTGAAATGTATACTGCTAGACCTCCCTTTGCTCTTCCATAGCGATTTGATCTTACAGCATTGATGTGATGAAGTTTATAATTAGCTACTTCCTGCAGCATTAACAACCAGGTCTCTTGTAATTCAACAATATCATAGTTACTCCAATATATTGGCGCCACACCCTCTTAAATTTCACTTTTAGCTCCTTCTATATTCCAAGAAAGAAGCTTTAAACAATTGAAATGGGGACTGTTGTCTTGATTGACAAGTCATTCCCTTGTCGGAACATTGAGAGTCGCCGCTAACCATCCCTACTGCATTGGACGGTCCCCGTGTTTGTGTAATAGTACCATTACTGATGACTGTAGGAGAGTAGGGTCTTCTTCCTATGGTCACCCCCACTTTATGCTGTGATTCTCTGATTTTTCGACTTTAATGTGGCTGTGGGCCTACTAATCAGACCCACAGCCCAGCTGTCCTCTCTCTAAATTGATACCATGTACTTTAGGTACATACCAGATTGGGTATTGGGTCACCTTTGTGAGCCCCTGTATAGTGTACCATAGGTACCCAGGGCATAGGTGCATCCAAGGCCTACCAGGGGCTGCAGCATGTATTATGCCATCCCTGGCTGGCCCTCTAAACTGACACCACAGGCTGATCACTCAGCCTGGGTAAGGTGGTATAATCACCCCTTACTATATAGTATATCTATATCTACCTATACATATAGACACATATGCACCTATAAGTCACTCCTATGGTAGGCCTCGACAATCCTGAAGGCAGAGTGCTTGGTTTTATATGAGAGGGTGCCCTAGCATGAGCTGAGCCCCTGTGCAGCTTTCGGTACCATCTCCTTATAGCCATACCATATACTCTTAAGTGCATTATAATCCTCACGGTTAATGCTAACTTTGGTTTGGCTTTATCAAAACATGTTGTCTAAGGTGTCAAACACTTTGGAATACTACCCCCCCCCCACCAATTCTGGTGGCGGGGGTAGCATTCCACCCTTCTGGAGGGAAAAGACATGTATGTTACTGCTTTACCCGGTTAAAGTTAAACAGAGCCTCATCATCACAACATGGATGCTGCTGCCACAGATACAAGTATGACCACCTGGTGCTCGGGGAAACTCCAGCAGGGGCGGCCTGGACAATAGGTTTCCTGTCCAGGGAGGTGCCAGCACCTCCCCAGACAGGGGGTTTGTGTATTGGGGCAGGAAGGGCTGCATTCAATGACTGCATCTAGACACTGCTTGGGGCACACAAGGTGCTCCACGCATAGCCCGGTTCAAAGCAGTTGCTGGGGCACTCCAGCCCCAGCTCTGGCGTGAAACTGGACAAAGGGAAAGGGATGTAACCACCTTCTTCCCAGGTCCACCCATAGGAGGGACCTAGGCAGGTAAACCAGCCCCTTAGCTTAGTATAAGTATAGGAGTTGTGTCCCCAGGACTTTATATTATCCTGGAAAGATGCTTTGATACAGAACTCTTGGAACTTCGACATTCTATTCTGACTAGAAGACGGAAGACATCTACCTTGTGGTCAAGGAGTGACCACCCTGTTCAAACAGGCACCACCAGTAACTTGCCAGTCTGCTTTGTCGACGCTCCCGCTGGAACCCGAAGACTCATCAACGCAGGAACTAGACTCTCAGACTTCTCTAACACTGACCCACATGGCGGACACGAGAGACGTGGGACCAGACACCCTGGACATCCTGCATTTTGCTAACAGCTCAACTACCAAGGTACCCTTGCAGTTGTGCATTGGTATACGAGAAGCCTCAGATCCAAGCACCATTTACACTGAAGCGCAGCCCTCCACACTCCACAAGTGCTGCGTGGGGCCTGCTCTTGCATTTCAGCTTGACACGTCTTCCCGGTTCCTTGGCCATTGGCTAGTGAGCCCGCTAAAGTTTTTTCTTTCAAACTAAACTGCTTTCCTGGTTTCTCCAGGCTTGCTCCAGCTTCCCTTCAAAGGAGAAGCCCCACAGACCTTGCTGGTCTGCAACAGAGCCAATCTCAATATCCTGCATGGGTTGCGGTTGCCGAGGCTTGTTGGGTCCAATCTGGATACCGACACCGCAGTCAACTAGATCCTTTATGGGACAGCTAAAATTCAGTGCCTGGTTGTCATCAATGCCTCCTGGACTTCTTGGCTGAAGAGACAAGCTCTCCTTCTTCACCTTCAAGCACGCGACATTGCCTGGTTCCTTCCTGGTTCCTTCATGGTCACTGGCTAGTGACCCAGACTCTGTCCCCTCTGCTTTCAGGTTTTTCACATTGTTGATCCACCCTTGGATCCACCCGGACACTTTTCCTCCGGTCGCCTGCAGCACTTCTTTGCAGATCTCCATAGAAAATGACGACGAACGCTGACACCAAAAGGCACCTATGCACCCGGCTTCCCTGGGTGAGGTAACACGAGTACTCCGGTGCTCCCATGGGTCTTAACTCTCGAAGTGCCCTACTCTAAAGGTGTTTCATCGTAGTCCATCCGGAAGTGCCCTTAAACAGTAACTTTGTAACTTCTTCGTTTCCCGTTATAAGTCAATGGTAACTCGCGACTATGTTAAGACACTGCACACGTCTCCCGTGGGCCTCCTACTTCCTAACCTTTGGTTGTTTAGTGTAGTTCCAGTGATTCTACAGGCCCTAGGCCTGCTGTCTAACTCTCACATGGTTCTTATACCACTTCTTTAGTATATGGTTTGTGAGGCCCCTAGGGCATAACTGTATTTGTGCAACTCATCGTATGCTAATTGAGTAACTTGTAATGTACTTTTACCTCTGACCTCATAAAGAGTGCAGAGGAGTTGTCTTTAGAATAAATACATATATATTTGATATATACCTTGTGTGGTGTCTTTTCATTTGGTATTTAAGGGATTATAATTGGTAAAACAACTTGCTTCACATGCTCTCTGAAGTCTTATCCTAAGACTGCTCGTCCATGCTACCACTAGGATAGCTTGTCTATAATGTTGACTTTAAAACCACCATAAATAAGGGTCGATTAGACTGGTGCATGGTGCCCACTAGAATAGTGGACATCATATGCCAGACTTACTTCTCACAATGACATCGTTTTTACCGCTAGCATTTTGTAGTACTGAAAACACCTGTTTTTTTAAGAGTCAAGTGAACGATACTTCAGGTTCTTCATCAACAGAGATGGGTAACAAGCTCTTAGGGGCTTGTCTTGGTGGCAGTGATCAAGGATTTGGGCACGCCTCGGCGTGACACCCCGCTAATTAGAGGATATAGCGGGGGGTTTCCCTGCATAGGCTGCTTGGTGGGCCAACCCCCCTCCTGCAGGAGATCGAGGAGGGGTGGAATACCGGGCACCACCTTACCGTATCATTTTCCAGCGCAAGCCTTGGATGGGGGATTGGACCTCTGTTGCCGCTTCTCTGTGCTTGTTAATTGGGAAGCTGACCGGGCGGCTGCTGGACTACTACTACCCCAGGAGGAGTGCCATGAGGGGCCTAGTCACATTCAGCCATTGTCCCCCCTGAACTCTTGGTTCAATATTCGCCCAAAACAGGCGGGTTTGTGCGAGTGGGGTGGCACCCGCTAGGGAAGGGTGGGGGTGCCCGGCTCACGGAAGCGGCTGGATAAGTTTCAGTGCGACTTGTGGACGTGGCGCCCCCACCCGGCAACTTCATTGAGCTATATGAGTTGAGGAGTGCCAGCGACTCGCTTTTGACTGTATTGTGGAGACTGAGCTTGCTGGGCTGCAACTTAGATTTCCTCACAGCATGGCCAAAGATAAACCTACCAGAATGCCGTCCAAACAAAGTACATTCAATAAGTTTACCGGGGCGGTGTCGCAGGGGCCAGGCCAAGGCGATATTGACGCAGCTATACCAAGCTATTAGCGGCAACACACAATCTCGGGAGACTCTTGAGGCCAAGATCGGGGCCGTTGGCTCCAACTTCATTCTCCTTCGACAGGACCTTCCGAACGCCATGCAACGGATTACAGAGACAGAGTTCCGGATCTCCACTGTTAAAGACACAGTGACTGGTCTTAAAGTTCACACTCTCAAGACACTAACGAAAAGGCCTGGCAATGAAAGTGGAAGATGCAGAAGGGCGGGCTTGCAGCAATAATCTCCGTTTCATCTGATTTCCCCAGGGCTGGAAGGATAGCCACATCAATGACTTTCTGACCAGATAATTGCTGGACTGTCTGCCCCCAGATGCGGTCTCTCCCTGCTTTATAATCAAACGTGCACATTGGGCTCTGATACAGAGGCCACCACTTGGTGCACGTCCTCGGCCGATAATCCTACAACTCCTCAACTATAAAGATTAGGACACCATATTGCGACAGGCTTGCCTTAAAGATAAGCTGGTATTCTACTCCCAACGTATCATGATCCTTCCGGATTACACTAGACTGGTACAGCAGCATGGGCAATTATTCATGGAGGTGAAGGCACCTCTCCGCAGCCTTAAGATCCAATCCTCTCTGCTCTTCCATGCCTGCCTTAGAGTGATCTACTAGTCAAGAACGCACTTCTTTGAAACACCGGAAGAGGTGTTTCGCTGGACAGACGAGACCATCAGGCCCAAGCCTAGATTTTACTCCAATTCTCCCTCCGGGGTCTGTGGACCTAATTCTCTGGGGGCGGTTGAAAAACAGCGCTGCCGCTCACGCTCCAAGAAGCACTCCAAGACCCATAGCCAGTCTTGCCAGTGCCTGACAGAGGGCCGACCGGGGCCAGCTGCATCCTGAATCCTGTTCTGGTCTGCTATGGCTGTGAACTGAATTTATCTTGGGATGTCAGTATCACTTGGGCTACTATGTGCAAGTTTCCCTCTGCTATAAGACACTAATATGTGCAGGGGTTTGTTTCAGGGGATCCATTGGCTGCATGCTGCTACGATCCCCCGTTTGGAGTCACCCGCACTGCATGCAGCAATAGATACTTCTATGTTTATGAGGTATTTGGGTGGGGGGAGGAGGGGTTGGGGTTTTCTTTGGGAGTTTTTGTTGCAATCACTTTGGGTTTGTGCTATTTAAATCCACTTCTGCATAGTCTTAGACAGGTCAACTACATCCATAGCTCATACTTTCCTGTGGTATTCCCATGGCAGGCGTGTCACGTAATCAGGGGATGCCCGAAGGCTGGGACCTCAAAATCATCAGTTGGAATATCCATGGTCTAGACAAAATTAAACGGGGGCAGTGCTGCGACAAGCAAAGCGATACAGAGCGGATGTCCTGCTACTGCAGGAGACCCACCTATTGGGTGCCAAGACGCCATGCCTAGCGCGCTTCGGATTTGTAGAGATATTTCATTCCTGGTTTACCAGGGACTATCGAGGTGTAGTGATCCTTGCTCATTGCAACATTCCCTTTGTCCACAGTAAGTCATGCTGTGACCCCCACGGGCGGTACATAGTGGTCCCTGGATTGCTGTATGGGAAACCGCTGGTCATTAGTACCGTGTATGCTCCCCTATTGGCATGGAATTATATAGAGAGATTGACCGCATTATGGACCGACATCCCATTGGGATTCATGGTGGTGGGTGGTGATTTGAATGATGTGATGTGTCAGGCGCTGGATAGATGGCGTAGCGGTGGGAGGCAATTATCGACGCTGGAATCAAAATTGCTGCCCATGATTCAGGGCATGGGCTGGACGGACAGCTGGCGGGCTATGCACCCGACTGCCCTTGAGTACACATATTTTTCCAGCGTACACGAGGTGTTTTATCTTGATTATCTGTTTATGTCAGAAATTCATGTTCATAAACTAAAATCTGCCAAGACATTGCCACAAGGTCTATCGGATCACTCACCTGTATCTATTAAGTTGACCTTGTGTCTGAGGCTATCCTTGTTCCAATGGCGGGTCTCCCCCTGGGTCCCCAGGATAAGCAGTATTAGCTGCAAATCCACACTTCCATTACCAACTATCTTTCACTCAATGCCGGGACGGTTTCCTCCTCTATGACACTATGGGAGGTTATGAAGCCCACTCTAAGAGGGATAGACATCGCCTTTTGTGCAGCAAGACGTAGACAACGTCGGGAGACATTAATTCAAGCCAAGGCCAGACTGATAGACCTGGAACATAGCAGTCAGGGGTTTGGGGTCTAGTGTAGTTGATATACACTATAGTTTTGGCATAGGACTGAGGTCAGTATGCCTCTATCAAGTACATTAAACATAATTGCTTTGTGTGCCAGCTAACTCAGAGGTCACTAGAAACTTTTCGAATTAACATGAAGGTAGTACTTTCTGACAACCGCATAAACATGACAACTTTATTTCCCTCAGAATTGGAACATGTCTCAGAATCATGGAAACAATAGATAACAGTTTCACTCAGTCAATCGTGCATACTTAGTTTCTTCAGAATTACACGGAAAATAGGTAGACGGGCGTTTTTAATAAAAGGATTTATTGAACAGTCTTATTTCTCGGGCAAGAGATATGAGCTGTTACACTTGCTAAACAGTATGCAAAATATAATACGTACAGCGTGAGCAGTAACAAGAAACAATACTGCAATAGCATGGTCTTTTAGCTATGACATATATTCATATAAACATATATAAAGAACAGAGGCAATCATGTGAATACTCGTCTGGTGCTTCTAAATAGTTCTACCCCGTTGTACCTAACCTAAGTGTAGTACGAGGTAAGAATTGGGTGCTGTTTCCTATAGTATATTTATACTAAGTTTTGTATTGCCAAGAGTCACTCTAGGTTCTACCCAGCTCCATACCTTAGAATGTGAGAGGTGGGAATCTCTTTCCGGATCTCAAACTCCAACACCCCGCGAAGGGAGTCAGAAGACTGGAAGCTGGATTCTCTGCAAGCAGGGATGACAGCGTCTGGTCAGTGCATCAGGCGGGGACTCGAATTCCTTCCAAACTTGCTGTTGCAACCCGTGTCGTGCAAGTATGCAGCTGAGTCAAGCCGTGCAAGTATGCAGCCGAGCTGTGCTGAGCCGTGCAAGTATGCAGCTGAGCCATGCCCAGCCGTGCAAGTATACAGCCGTAACTTGCCATGGCAAGTGAAGGTATATTTATACCTGGAAGGTACTTAGGAATGCTAGTATTGACATAAAGTCGGGCAGAGGAAGACGTCATGAATGAACCCTTAGGGTATAGCGGTTCATGCATAATAAATGAGTTCTTGGAGGAATCAATAATCCAAGCAGGGAATGTCCCAATGGCTTAATGGTCTGTTTTCTAAGAACTCGTTGTGACGTGGGATGGATGGATGTAGGTGACCATGCCTGTATTTGGATTGCATGGTAAATGCCTAAACAGGGACTGGGATACTATTCCTAAATAAGGGGAATAAGAATTGTGCCTATATAAGGACATGATTCAGTAAACCTATGTACGGGCATCTAAATCGACACACAACGGGGATGGGCAATACACGTAGACAGCTGCTCAATGCTCAACAAACATATGCTAGTGAGCTCCTGGACGAGGCACAGCTTTATTGGCTTGCGATGCGTAGCGGGATATACCAGTGCGGAGATAAGTTGAGTACTATGTTACATCGCCTGTATCATAAATCAGTGCAGCCCCTGGCACTCCGAATTATACAGGACTCTGAGGAAGTGACTCTTACAGATCCACAGCTAATAGCGACTAGTTTTGCTTCATATTTTCTCACCCTATATGTTTCCCAGGAGACTTTGTCTGCTGACATTATATTTAAATTCATTGACGATCTTTTGCCACAGTCCCTCTCAGACACAAAGCGGGACATCTTAGATGCCCCACTATCAATAGATGAGATACAGACAGCCCTAGCTAGCATGAACTCAGGCAAGGTGCTGGTCGCTAACGGTTTCCCCTGCAAATTTCTCAAATATAACCAGTCCCAGTTAATGGCACCATACCTCGCAGCCCTTAATGCAGCACCCGAAGACGGTTGCCTCCTGCAGGACTGGAGGCATGCCGAAAAAGTAGTCTTACTCAAACCAGGTCACCCACCCGGTCTTCATTCGTCCTATCGTCCGATCTCGTTTCTAAACGTGGAAGCCAAGCTATTGGCCAAGATAATCGCAAATCACCTTGTTCCATACCTTTCAGTTTTTATACATCCTGATCATTTGGGATTTATTCCTGGCTGGGCTACACACCACAATATTCGTAGAGCGCATAATGCTATTGCCGCAGAGGACGACTTGTGGAGCCTGCGGCATTACTTCTGGCTGATATGGACAAAGCCTTTGACTCGCTTAGTTGAATCTATCTTTTCGCCCTGCTCAGTAGCCTAAATATTGGCCCTCGCCTGCTAACACTCATATGGCTGCTATACACCAACTTATCTGCATCTGTTAGGATCGCAGATTCGACCTCAGGCGCCTTTACTATTGCACAGGGCACTTGTCAGGGCTGCCCTCTATCTCCATACTTGTTTGCCTTGGCCCTGGAACCATTGGTGGCGTGGGTAAGGTTCGATGCCCGGTCCCGGATCGATGCCCAGATCCGGGGCTTCGAGTGGTCGAGGGAGGTGTCTGACCGTATAACGTTATACGCAGATGACGTTCTGTTCTTCCTCACCCATCCTGAGGGGACTGACCCGCATCTTCTCGCGGGTAATGCAAATATTCAGGGCGACCTCTGTGCCTCCACATGAATAGTAGCAATTCATATCTGTGGCTGTTGCGTGGTGGAGATCGGCTGGGCGCCTGGTCTCAAGCAGTCCCCCTAGTTCGGGATGGTTTTAAATATCTGGGGGTGTTTTTATCCACCTCTCAATCTATTTCATGGGATAGGATTTTGGTTCTCCTGTGGGCGCAAACGGCAGACGAGGTGGTCTCTTTTGCGACTCTCATAACTTGGCAGATCTGCCATATTCAAAATGGTGTCCATGCCCTGCCTGCTTTATCAGCCACGTCGCTACACCAGATCCTATATTCCAGCTCGCAGCTTAAGGCATTACCGCCGGAGACCAAGACGGTATTTGCGGTCTGGAAATGAGTGCTGCGTGTGATGGGCTGGTGGAATAAACTGACGAGGGAAACCCCCTTATGGCGCAGTGGTCAGCTTTCCCAAGTGATACAGCTATCTGGTTTTCAGGGTTGGGAGGCCATTGGCATTGATACAGTAGGGGTAGCAATACATGGAGGTTGCTTGAAATCTTTCCAAGAACTACAGGCAGAATTTAATATGCCCCACACACAATTCTACAAGTAATTACAACTGAGACATGCCCTCTCACCATATTTGGCGCAGCTAGATACTATACCTGAACTTAACACCATCGAGGCGAAAGTCTTTATGGGCGACCTGGGGGATCTCAAAATCACAAACATCTACTGTACACTCATAAATAATACCCCCAGCACACTACACAAAACACGGGAGGCCTGGCAGCTATACCTAGGGCCCCTTCACAAGGATGATTGGGTGGAGGTGCTCGAATCCCCGCCTGGCGCAACAATAGCTGCCCCCCGGTGGCTGATCCAATTCAAGTGACCTGCATCTGCTGTACGTCACCAGACTTACCAGTGGGGGGGGCCGGAGCTGATTGCATCCCCTAAATGCCTGCGATGTGGGGACACAGGCCATGCCCACCATTTTGGCCACGCCCCCCCCCTCCCTCGCCACTCGGTACAAAAGCGCGCTGAATTCTAGCGCTGCCCATTTTCACTGAGGAACCTCCTGAGACTTGAGCCAGGAGCAGAGCGGAAACGCTTTTTAAAACTGTAATTGTTGTGTTGTTTTTAAAATACTTGCTGCACTCACCGTTTGAGCACTCAGCACTGCCACGAACCCCCGGAGGTCAGCTGAATAATACGCTGCCACCGGCGAGTGTTTGTTTACCTTCCTGCCGCCATTACTAGGACACAGGCCACGCCCACCGGTTAGGCCACGCCCCCTCCCTCGCCACTCGGCACAAAAGCGCGCTGAATTCTAGCGCTGCCCATTGTCACTGAGGAACCTCCTGAGGCTTGAGCCGGGAGCAGAGCGGAAACGCTTTTTTAAAGCTGTAATTGTTGTGTTGTTTTTAAAATACTTGCTGCACTCACCGTTTGAGCACTCAGCACTGCCACGAACCCCCGGAGGTCAGCTGAATAATACGCTGACACCGGCGAGTGTTTGTTTACCTTCCTGCCGCCATTACTAGGACACAGGCCACGCCCACCGTTTAGGCCACGCCCCCCTTCCTCAATCTGCCTCCTATAAGTATGTGTTTATACAGGAAGCGCAGCGGACGAGCGCAGCGGGCGCGACGAATGCGCGCCGAAGGCGCGCATAAGGCAAGCTCGTCTGCGCTCGTCTGCGCTCGTCCGGGCCAGGGGCCATACCCCTTACATCTCAGGCCAAACAGACCATAGCCTACAACGCAGACGCTCTTCACGGCATGAGGCCCGTGGGACACGATTGTGTAAGGTACTGTCTCAACACAATGTCCCTTCCAGCCACTTGTCCAAAATGTAACGCCCCTCTCATCACATTGCAGACCAAACCTGTGAAGCATGAATACTGCATGCCTCTACTAAACTGCAGATCCCTACCTAAACATAAGGTGGAAATTTCCCTCCTACTGGAGGAACGTAGGCCGGACGCAGTGTTTCTTACGGAAACATGGTTAACGTCCGACTCCGACCCTGATGTGGTAGCATCCCTCCCCTCTGGTTATCAAATCACTCGTCAGGATCGTCCAGACGGCAGAGGGGGAGGACTAGCAATCATATTCAAAGATAAATATCGCTGCAGACTCACTTTGGAAAATATCCCAGATTGTGAAAGCATAGCTTTCTCGCTGGAGTTGTCCCCCAACCACTGCTTCTCGGGCACATTGATATATCGCCCACCTGGCCCCCCCAAAAAATTTCATAACTGCCTACCAGGAATAGTGGCGCCACGCATCAGCACTGCCGCCAACTTCACCGTGTTAGGCGACCTTAATTTTCACTTTGATTCTCTGTCGGACCCCACGGCTACTACATTAGCCGACGACCTGGCCGCACTACAACGCATCCAACGAGTAAATACTTCAACTCATGTGAAAGGACACCTCTTAGATGTAGTCTTTAGTAACTGTGCGGATCTTGTAGTTGAGTCCCCACTCCCTCTCCCCTGGACTGACCATTTTTTGGTGCCCTTCATCTGGTCCACCCAGAAACCCATTCCGGTAACACCTATGACAAGACATGCTAGATCCTGGGCACGGATACAAGTGGACGAATGGACAAAAAAACTAATGGAAGAACTTCCCCCTAATAACGAAGATCCATGTCTGGCAAACCAGGATTACGAAAATTGGATCCTACACTCCCTCGAAACTATCCTCCCTTTTAAGAAAACTACGGTAAAACGCTCCCACAAAACAGCACCATGGTATTCGGAAGCCCTCAGGAACAAAAAGCGCCAATGCCGAAAAATAGAAAGAAAATGGCGCTCAGACTATTCCACGGAGGAAAAAAATTGTTATCGGGAAGAAATAAAAGCATATAAAGAGGAAATAAAAGCTGCTCAAGCAGCATACTTCTCTGACAAGATCCTAGCTTCAAAATCTAAATCCAGGGAAATCTTCCAAACCTTGCAAAAACTGACAAAACCACCCCCCCCTAGTGTATATGAGGAAAAATCTGTCTCCCAATGCAACGACCTGGCGGAATTTTTCTCGGCCAAAGTAAATAAAATATACACTTCCTTCCCTCTCAGCACTACTCCTTCGATAGTTCAGGATACCATCAGGGGGTCAGACCTTGGGCTGGCCTCTTCACCCACACTTGACCACTTTCCCTGCATGGATCTGGAAGTGGTAGAAGCCATGGCTCGGAAAGTAAAATCCGGTTCTCCAACCGACCCGGCACCTCCAGAGGCCATGTTACTCGCATCTCAGACGGTCCTACCTATCATCAAGAACCTTCTGAATGCCTCCATTGCTTCTGGTATTGTCCCTCCTGCCTGGAAACAGGCAATGGTCCGAGCACTGATAAAAAAGCCAAACCTAGACCCATCGGACTTTGCCAACTATCGTCCGATCTCACTGCTTCCCTGGGTGAGTAAAATCGCGGAGAAGTACATCAATCTCCAGATGGTTAGCTTTCCTGAAGAGAACCAGCTGTTGGACTCCACCCAGACAGGGTTCAGGCCTAAACACGGAACAGAGTCCGCCCTCCTAATGGTCATTGAGGAGTCCAGGAAAATTCTTGATCAAGGAGGATCAGTGGCAGTGATCCTCCTTGATCTCAGTGCGGCGTTCGACACAGTCAGTCATAACACCTTACTGAACCGCTGTGGACAAGGCCTGGCTCTGGTTAAAATCCTTCCTAAGCAACAGGTCGTTCCAGGTGTTTGACGGACAGACAGTCTCCTCCAGCATACCCCTGAAGTGTGGAGTCCCCCAGGGCTCCTCTTTAAGCCCCGCGCTTTTAATATCTACATGAGGCCACTGGCTGAGGTAGTTCGTCCGTATGGAGTTAAGATCATTTCCTATGCGGACGATACCCAGCTGGTGGTCTCATTAGCGCAGGAGGCTCAACATCCACTTTCAGGTGGTCTAACAAAATGCTTGGAGGAGGTGAAGGCCTGGATGACTCTGTCATCACTAAAGCTCAACGGTGACAAAACGGAGCTTATGCTCCTGGGCCCGGCTGACCGACCTTCCTCAACTCATTATGGCCCACCTGTCTCGCCCCCCCCCCCCCGGCTCCGAAAGAAAACATCAAAAGCCTAGGGGTATGGCTGGACAGGAATCTCTCCCTTAACACTCAGGCCACAAAGCTTTCCGCCACCTGCTTTGGACTACTCAGGACGTTGAAGAAAGTTCTCCCTTTGCTCCCAATGGAGGCAAAGCAAACATACAGGGCATAATACAGTCACGATTGGACTCTAACAACGCCCTCTATCTGGGTGCCCCAGAGTACACATTGAAGAGACTACAACTGGTACAAAACTGTGCTGCCTGTACTCTACTGCAAATCCCTCGCAGAACCTCAGTCAGTGAGGCGCTGACCAGCCTACACTGGCTTCCAGTGCGTAAGAGAGTCACTTTCAAAGCAATGTGTATTGCCCAACAGGCTTTCTGGGACTCGGGCCCCAAATCATGCGTAGCCTAGTTAGTCAATATCGTCCAGGCAGAGACTTGCGCTCTAGCCAGGCCTTTATGGCAACAGTCCCCAGAATTAAAAGGACAAGAGCAGGCGGAAGGATGTTCACCTTCAACGCCTCTAAGATCTGGAACGCCCTTCCTTTTCATTTGAGATCAAACCCTGACCTCGCCTCCTTCCGCAAACAATTAAAAACACATCTGTTCAAATCTCCTTAATAATTTAGCTCCACCCCCCTTCTCCTAGTCTGCTAACCTCATTCATACTTCCATCTGGTTCCTCTAGCGCTTGGACGCCTCAGGGCAGCAATTCACGCTCTAAAAATCCATTTTCATTCATTTTCATTTTCATTCATTCATTCATTTCATTCATTCATTCAACTGAGGGCAACTTCTTCCACACATTATGACAGTGTACGTCCTTGTCGTTGTTTTGGAGGGGGGTTGCTGCATGCCTTTCGGAGATCCTTGGTTGGGACATTCAACCTACACCTTGAGTATTCATGCTCCATATAACTGAGGGAATAGGTGGCAATGGATATAAGGGCCACTTACTGTTTCTCGGCCTCATGATGGCTAAGCGCGATGTGGCTAGGGTGTGGAATTGTGAGTCTCCATCATTGGTTGCAACCTGGAAGAAAGGACTCGACTTTTGTATGGGTCTAGAAATCCTGTTTTTGCAGCCAGAGGGTGCCTCCAGAAACACTATAAGATATGGAAGCGGTAGGCCGATTACAGGGGACTAGACTTAGATCCTCCTCCTTCTGTCTCAGCTATCAAAGAATTGTTGGGTTAATGGTATTTTGCTACACTATGGATGTTGACCCAATATATGTATTTTATTGCATCCACCTACATGGCTTGGATCATTGGAGGCTTCCAGCAATATTGTTATGGCACTATTGTTTGTTGTTAAAATATTATTTTCTCCTTTCAATGTAATGTGTTTTTTTACACCAACACGGATATTTTATTATGGAAAATGTTGAAATGAATGCTGCTTGTCATTATCTTTTTTTGGCACTCAATATGATGTCGGATCTGTTTCGGCTTTCAACAATAAAATTGAGTTGTGGAAAAAAAAAACTTCTGGAGTAGGATGGCAGACAGGACAACATTTAGAGAGGGCCTGAGGCCATGGTGGGTATAACTACTGGGGCTTTGGCATCTGAAAGTGGAGACACTTTTGAATTAGGATCCAAACTACACTGGTTCAATACTGGGACATTGACACGAGGATTCATTAGGGCAGGAGGGACTGCAAGTGGACTATCCGCAGACTTGTGGTGGCTTGGAGCTTGTTGTGCTCCAAGAAGGGGACTATCAGTTTCTGGCTTGCAGCTAAGTGCTAACTGTTGTGGACTGAGTCTTGAAGTACTCTCCGAAGTACGGTGAGGTGGCCTCCAGTCCACAAGATCCCAGAGACACAAAGGTTCTCACTGTCTCTACAAGATCATAAGGACCGCACTGGGTGCTGCAGAGACAGACGAAAGTGATCATGCTTGGGACTAGGACCGTCCTGACATACACTATCATATCGCTTTCTGAGGTGCTGGGATATGAAGCGTTCGGGGACTGCAGGGGAAGCTTGAAGAGTCCAAGGACCTGTACTCACATGCGCTCCAGAGCGTATGGTGTCAGAGGAGTTTTCTTGGAACCTGAGCCGGGAGCTTAGACTGTCTTTGGCTTCTAAATCAGGAGGATGACAGTGCCTGACATTTTGGCCTCTGTCTGAGATTGTTGGCTCCCTCTCCCTGGACTCACGCCACAGGGTGCTTTATTTTGGAAAACACTGTATTGAGACTTGAATGGTTCTGTGTGCCTTGTAGGCATCTGCAGCTGACTGTCGGGGGTCTACAGCAGGTCACCCCTCTGGTTGAGGGGAGAGCTTTTTATCAGATGGGGAAGAGTGCCAGATTCCTGGGTTAGAACATTTTGTCTACAGGAGGGCATAATGATCCACACTCATGTTGGTGCCATTTTGCGCATAGAGATCAAATCTGGATGGGCAAAACTAACTAACTGTTTCTTTCCATGTTAGGTGGTTCCGACTGTCTAGTCAACAGGGCACCAGCTAGGGCAATGTATATCGTTGGCTGGTGCAGTTGAAGACTGATGGGCTCGGTCTCGAGGCGCAGTCAAAGAACTTTGACTGTTCAACCTTTATGCTGATGGGAAAGTCTGAAAATTGCATAGAACTGTAGTGCATATACTTAGTGTGTTTTGTTTTGATTTAATTAGAGTAGTTTGACAATTGTGTATACCTGTAGAATGTATGTACAACGTGTGTCTGATTATGACTACAGTGTGTGTATGTGTGTAATTCAAAGACAAGTGTTTTATACATACGGTGTGGATTCTTTTTGTGGCGTACGTAGTGTGGTGCGAGAGTGAGGTTCTGCTAATACTTACACTCAAGCCCTTAGGATAAACCTGACTGCCCGGTATCAAGCTACCAGAGGGTGAGCACAGGTTATCAGATAAGTATGTCATACTCATCCTATTTGGAAAAGTAGATTCTGAAATCGCTGAGACAACAAATAATATTTTCCCTTTTTGGGCTGATTTGTACAGATTGCCACCACAACTGTATGTTGGTTCTCTCTGAAGATTGAGACTAAGCTGAGTTTTAAGAACTACTCTTTATGAAAAGTGCAACAATTTTATTTGATTTCAACTTAAACACTCCTTCAATCTCACTCTTTTCAGGAACTCTTTAGCAGCTCTACTAACTTTTAAGATCTGACTTCTTATTTAGAATAGGGATTAAGGGGCACATGCAACAATATTGCATTTTGAGATTCCTTAATTGCGAAAAATAAGGAATCACATTTAAGGAATTGCAAACTGCAATGCATCAAGAAATCGCTATACAAATTGAGATTTCTTAAAATTCCTTAATTGCGATTCTCTAATTGAGAATCGCAATTTAGGAATACCTCCCCATCCATTCCTACGGGCCTAGAGGCCCATAGGAATGAATAAAAAGACATTCCTAATTTGCAATTCACCATTAGAAATTTGCAAATTAAGAATGCAATTTCAAGGGTGCAGACACCCTGTTGCACCTCTGAAATCTGCTTAATAGTACATTTTGCACAGTCACATGCTCCAAGGGCATGTGTGTGTGTAAAATGGAACTTTGAAAAATCTACTTTAGTGCTTTTTTCAAAGTTTTCGCAAATTACCATGAAGGCCAACTTCAGGGTAATTTGCTCCCCTTATTTGCGAAGTCGCACATTTTTAGAGTTTGATGCATTGCATTTAAGGAATCTCAATTTGAGGTTCCTTAAATGCAATTGCAATTTAAGAAATTGCAATTTTGCGATTTCTTAAATTGCGAAAATTACAAAAATGTTAATGCATCCCAAAAATGGGAATTGCATTCGCAAACGGCCGAATTTTGCGATTCGCACCATTTGCGAATGCAATTTCCTTTGATGCATGTGTCCATAACTCCTTTATGGCACACACTTGAAATTTTTCATTATTATTGACTCTAACCATGACTTTCTTGATATTTCTGAAAATTGATTTATCTAACTTACTAATTAAATAAAAGACAAAAAAAACTTTACTATCCTCTTCATGAGAATAAAGGTTTTGAAATCAATCCTAAACTCTAATTATTGACTGAACATAAGAACTATTGATGGTGATGCAATTTGTGGCAAAGATCCATTGATTAGAAGAAGAATATGGCTCTGAGTTGGAGCCCGTTCTTATAAGTCACAGGTTAAACTGGTACTGGGAATTGCAATTTGGACTCTTTCTCGTGGCGGAGTATGGTTCAAACCTTGAATGGACCTATAAAATAGAATAATTTCCCAAGTTAGAAAATATTACCCAATTTCCGAAATCCAATGCCCATATTCAGAAGATCTAACAAGGCAGTATTTGAAGGCAGTCGCTGTTTGTAAGTGTGAGTATTATAGGGTGATGATGTGTTGTCTATTGTTAGTGTGTTAGTAGTCTTTTGTATAACTAATGAATTGTGATTTGTAGTTGAATGAATAGATGGATGGATGTGTTATTTTGTTTTAATGTTAATAGGTTTGAAGAGTTTCAGACTCATTGTAGTCTAAGATCCTGGGATAAGATAAAATGAATTGACATAGGTGTAGAAGCTTGCTTTCAGGTTTAAGGTGCAGAGTGTGAGGCACATTCACCTATACAATTAAGATAGAGATACAGAAAATTGTTGTAATTCTTTCAATATTGATTGATGTTAGCATAACCTAATTGCGCAAACAGGAAGCTACATTACTTAGGATGGTTTTGCGCTGGTCAAGATTTGGGGGCCCATTAGGATGTGGGGCGGATTGCCCCCGCCAGGCTGGCGATAGCCACCTCCGGCCTGGCGGGGGCAATCCGCCCGACATCCTCTCCTTAATTCCCCCTCATATTAGAATGGCAGGGCGGACCACGGCGGACGGAAAGACCGCCCGCCGCTTTTCCACCCTGGTCGCCTTGCGGCCGGGGTGGAAAAGTATTAATATGGTGGCAGTGTCTAATAGACACCACCAGCCACATTATGATGGGCCAAATCGGAGGCCTTTCCGTGGTGGCGATGCATGCGGTCTTCACTCTGGGGGCCCCCTGCGGGCCCCCAGAGTGAAGGAGGGGTTGGGGGG
Source organism: Lissotriton vulgaris (assembly GCF_964263255.1). NCBI lineage: Eukaryota > Metazoa > Chordata > Amphibia > Caudata > Salamandridae > Lissotriton > Lissotriton vulgaris. The sequence continues at coordinate 870,251,717 of NC_141695.1, read as the reverse complement.
GCTGCACACCAGGGTACCTGTGGTACCCCCCAGCATTTGCATAAACAAAGCGGCAAGCACCGCGCGGTGCCTGCCTATTTGTTTATGCAAATGCATGCATACATTTTTAACATTGTGGCGGGCGGTGCAGTGAGCACCGCACACCACAATGTTAAAAATGGGGGATGTGCCCGCCACTGTGGCGGGCGCATCCTAATGCACACATCGGGACCCCCCGTGGTCCCGTTTTCTGAAGGGTGGCCATCCTAATGGGGGCCTTAGACTTGCGATTGTGGAATTTACTTTGGTGCTTGTAATACTGTTATCTGTTCAGTAGAGCAAACAATAATTTATATATATTTGTTGTGTCATTTGAGAGTTTTTGTTGAAGTTTGTGCATATACAATAGAAATTGTAAAGGAGGATAAGTCAAGTCATATGTCAGATTGTTTTGCACTGGGATTGGTCAGTGTGTGTGCTTTTGCACTGTGATGGGTTGTTGATGTCAAGGCACCACCGTAGTGTTGTTCCAATCGTACCCTTTCATGCAGGACCTATGCTTTTCACGGATCACATATACTGTGGGCTTGGTGGTAAACTGACTCTGCACACCCCCACCAAATATGTCAGCGTATGTTTTCGCATTAGCTACCTCGCACTGCCACTAGAATCTCCTGTCATCAGAGAGATTCGTTTTTGGCAACCTCAGGACAAAATAACCTTAGACTCATAGAAACAATATACTACTTTTCACCCAGTCACTCATGCTTGCTTGTTTTGCTCTCAGAGAGATACACAGAAGAAACAGTCGAACGTGTTTACAATAAGAATTTATTTTACCATTGTTCTTCTCATGTAAGATAAGTGTGCTGCTGCAACTGTAACACAGTAGCAGAGATATAGAACCAGCAGTACAGTGAATACAAATAAATAGTATTGTTCTACCATTTTGCAATAATCATGAACACATACATGAATACGAAATGCGTTTATAAAACAAAGTGTGTACTCTTAAGATGCCTATCTAGGTGTACCTAAGTGTACCTAGCATGTGAGTGCGAAAGAGCCTAAGTCTAAGAGCATATGTCTAAGAGCCAAGAATCCCACTAGGATATAGTCAAACCCCCATACCTGAATTGTGAGAGTGTGGGACTTTGTCCTGGAGCAGCGCCTCTGGTCAGTGTGTCAGCCTTGAAGTCTTGGTTACCTCCTGCCTACTGATAGCAAGAGGTACTGTATTTATGCAGTCTATGTGTGTATGTTCCCCATTGTTCAGTATGAGGATGACGTTGGGGATTAAACCTTATGCGTCGATGGGAGAGGTGAAGTGTACCTCCTGGAGAGTGTACTCATAAATTATTCATATGTGCTAAGGATGACGTTTGAGCAATATCGATTGGGAAAAACCCACTCTCAGCATGGAACTAGGTGAAGGGTTTAGTCCATAAAAGGCTACAGTCCTTATAAGGCGTTATGTCTGTCCAAACAAGGTAATCTGTCCTTATTAGGAGTTATGTCCTTAGAAGGCTCGTTCATATGAAATGACTGGGAGATGATGTAGGGAAATTGTACGATGTTCTCAGGACCTATATCAGGGTACCAATAAGAAATATAACACCAAACTAGGATTGGTCAGTAGTGGAGTGAATACCACATTAAGATTTGTTAACGAAATTCATGGAAATAATAGCTGTGACAGGATTTGATTATATAGATTTGTTGTACACGGAGTTACTTTATCTTTCAATTTCTTGTGATCAATTAAATGTGTTAAAGAAATAATGAATTTAGTGAAGGGAGATGTTACAATTCCAGTATGGAAATGTGAAGAGACACCCCCTGAGGGTATGTCTGCATACATTATGACTTGAGAATATGGGCTATATACATGTTTTTGGCTTTGTCTGTGGTGCAAGACCACAGAAAAATGAAGCTGCATTGAGTTTTCCAAAATACTGAACATTTGAAACTAGAATTCTTGAAATTTTAAATAGGGAAATTGTTTGAAATAAAGTGACCTCCTAAACCTGCTTAACATGAAGCTCTAATTTATGGGAGAAAGTTGCACGAGACAAACAGAATAAAAAACATGAGATAAGGACACAGGGAGCAGTGAATATTTATGCAGATTCTCAATGGTATGAGGGACAGCATAGATGGAGAAACGCCGTGATTGAGGGAACAAGATTGTATCCAGTTATTACATCAGAAACACCAGGAAAGAGAAACAAGAGAAAATCAACAGAAAGGGGCAAATAGAAGAAAGAGGAGCAGGAACTGACAGACAGTGATTCAAGGAGATGGTATTTTAGAAGAAATGTTAGCTGCTAAACCTCCACCTTTTGCCACATCTTTTGATCATAAAGAACAAAGTACCAGTACTAGCAGTACAGTGACTATTGCCCCTGAGGAGCAGACTGTACCATAGATTAAAAGACCTATACAGATATTCCATCAGTTGTGGCTCAGTCAGTTGCAGTTCCTACTGTGACTAGTACACACGTTTGTGCGCAGTACAGTATAAACATTACCAGAAAATATATGGACTGTACCTAACCCAGTTACTAATGCCCCCAAAATTTGTAATTCGAGACAGACGCTCAAGGAGCTGCAGTGGGACTACGGGTGACAGGGTTTATTCCCATATCAGAAAAATCTTAAATTATGGTATGAAGACCATCTGAGCCACCACAAGAACTCATAGATGGAGGAACACTTGTTTTTATAGCATCTATAACTCCACAAGAAGCAAATTTGGATGAGGTTGTAATTTTTTCACGCTGGTTTGAGTAGGCAGTAGGATTAAAAAAGCCAGAAAGCATCAATTTACAGGTAAATTTGAATCCCGAAAAAGAAAGACCATTAAGCATTTCCAAATTGAAAGTGGAATTGGAGGAAATGATAAGAGGGTGTTTGGAATTGGAAAATTTGTTACAAAATCAAAAGTAAGAATTGATTTAAATGTGTAAAGAAATTACCAGACTAGCAGCTGTTATAAATGATAAACTGACAGAATTAGCCCAGAAATATCAAATTCAAAACATTTACACTTGCAGAGAAGCTATAGAGTTCAATTGGATGATGCAGCAATTGAAAATATACGGAATACAGGAATGTGTTTCCTTATTATATAATTGGTCGAATGTATTCATATATGGAGTGAAACTGAAAAATTGGAGATTAAATGGGCAAAGAAACATGAAAAGAAAAAGAAGGAAACTGGAGGGACAGGAAAAAAAGATGAGTAAAATGAGGGCGAAACTACATATCACGTGAGAGAAATAGCACAAGGAATGTATGTACATGTACCTTGGAGCAGAGACAATCTTGCTGCATTTATGAACAATTCTCGCAAATTGAGGGACAAACCGGTGCAGTGACACTCACAAGTCGAATAGTTTATAACGGTTTCAAAGGTGTTATGGGCTGATTTGGATAGATTCTTTGATATTGTAGTCCCAACTGCCTGTGGGCTGAGTGTAAGACTACTGTACAATGGCCATTAGAGGAGCTATGAGGAATGTTAGTACTAATGTACTATATCATGTAGCTATAGAGAAATATGAAGCAGTGATTACTTTCCGGAAAGACCGAGTGCCACCAACAGATTGGGATGAGGTTAAAATTAACTGGATAACTCAAGATTCAAAAGAATCGGTTCATGAGTTCTATCACAAACTGATACAGGTGTTTCAGCAGCATAACTGATGAGAATACCCAGGAAACGCACATGGGGATTTTTGTGTCACAGTTGGTCTTAGGGCTGAAACCAGACATCAGTTAACACATATAACTCCGGAAATACCGAGTGCCACCAACAGATTGGGATGAGGTTAAAATTAACTGGATAACTCAAGATTCAAAAGAATCGGTTCATGAGTTCTATCACAAACTGATACAGGTGTTTCAGCAGCATAACTGATGAGAATACCCAGGAAAGCACATGGGGATTTTTGTGTCACAGTTGGTCTTAGGGCTGAAACCAGACATCAGTTAACACATATAACACAGAGTTCGATATGCTGGCAGAACATATTTTAGTGATGAATACAAGATGAAGCAGAAAAAAATAAATGTATATTGACACAGACGAGATTGGTTCAGAATGGTTACCGGTAATCAAGGAAGTATGAAAGGTGTTACTGTTCCACAGTTTGGTTTCCAGGGTAATCAAGGAGGGTTTAATGTGCCTCAAGGCAGAGGTAGAGGTGTTCATGTTAATCCAGGTTCTGGAACAGATATTGCTGCGATGAAAAGGCTACTCCTTGTCACATCTGTCACAGAGTCGGGCATTAGAAGAAGTGTAGATATAACCCTGAAAATGTTAATGTAAATCTACAAATGCAAAAAGCAGTGCAGATGCAAAATGTGCCAGCACAGCAGATGTAATTGCCTAAGCAGGGATAGGTCCCAATGATGCTAGTTCCACCAGTTAAAATGAAATCCCCAAATATGGGAAATCCCAGGTTCAATTTAAACCAAATGCCAAAAATGACCACTAGCACGTTTCAACAATTCCAGAATCCAAATCAAAACACTTTACAGCAGTATCACATTTTGAAAATGATGGTTCAGGTTACGATGCTTCTCAATGAAGTTGCCTGGGAGGCGAGCAAGATTACATATTGGCGCAGTCATGAAGGTAGACCAGAGTGGCTCATATGTAGATGCTGAAGTGGATGGCCACCCTGCATCATTTCTAATTGATACTGATGCTACCCGATCTACTGTTAGAACACTGGAATTCCCGAGCCAGCCTCTTTCGGGTAAAAATAGCCAAGTTGTAGAAGTAGTTAAAAAACAGGTAACTACTCCTATTCTAAAAAAGGTCCTGGTTGAAACAAATTTGTTAGGGACACATTTGGTATGCAAGTTAAACTGTACAATCTACTACACACCAGATGGTGTAGCTTTTCAAACCCATGATGAGGATGAGGAATTTAAGATGGTTCATTAACATCAGCTACATGAATGTTTTCCCTAATGGCAGTTGAAGAATTGCTTGCTGATTTGCAAAGCACTTTGAATCCAGAAGTTTGGGATTACACAGGAAAAGATAGTAGACTAATTAAAGGTGTAGAACCAGTCTGATTCACTGTGAAAACAAATTCAGTGTATCCCAGAACACCACTGTACCATTTGACACCAGAGACAATTGTAAGAATAACACCTGTGATAGAGGATATTTACAGAAGGGAATTTTGAGGGAACTGAATGGAAGTCCATGTAACTCTTTAATCATGGGTTTATAGAAGCCCAATGGAAAATACCGGATAGTGCAGAATCCTGGAAAAATTTATTAAATGGTGCTTGATTGTTTGCCCATGGCACCAAATGTAGCCACGATATTGTTTCAGATTCCATATACTGCAAAATGTTTTACAGTCATTGATTTATTTCAGGATTTCTTTTCAGTTCCGTTGCATGAAGAGAGCCAGTTCCATTGCATGAAGAAAGCAAGTTCCCTTTTTCCTTTGTGTTCCAACAGAAACTATTAGCACAGTGTTGAGTCCCACAAGGGTATACAAAGAGTCCTTCCATTTTCAACCAGATTCGAAAATGAACCTGGAAACATTTCAAATGACCCACAGATCAGTACTTGTACAATATATAGACGATCTTCTTGTAGCATCAGAAAAGCGAGAAGCTTGTAAACAAGATACCATTGCTTTATTAAATCACCTTGCTGAGAATGGACATAAAGTATCCCTAGGACAACTGCAGTAATGTCAAAAAGAAGTGTAATATCTGGGACACATAGCTGAAGAAGGAGCTAGAAAGGTGTTGCCAGAAAGATTGGAAGTAATTCTACAATTAATCCACCTCAAACACGAAAGGAAGTCAGGATGTTTTGGGGAATGGTTGGCTACTACAGGCAGTGGTAAAGCCTTTACTGAGACTGGCACACAGAGATGTGTCTGATGAGATTCCATGGGACAAAGATTGTGTGAAAGCCTTTCTAGAGCTGAAAGAAGAATGGTGTTGCACCACAGCATAAGGAATGCCTGGGTATTCAAAAGAATTTACCTCATTTTGTAGTGAGAGAGAGGGCTGTGCTCTTACAAATAGCCATTATGGGCTTGGTGTCGTCCATGATTTTGGGCCGGTATGGTCACAAAGAGGTTTCTTAATTTCAGGTACACCAATCAGAAATGGAATGCATGTCAGAAACTTTCTGGAAGCCTTACAGTTACCCAAAGAGATTGCAATAGTTAAATTTGCAGCTCATCAAAGCTGTAACGGCTGAATTGTAATAGGAAATAGATATGTGGATTCATTTGCACAGTATTGTGTTTTGTTGGCCTGTACATTTTATGGAAATTTCATATGTGAATCAGAAGAGGAAACTTCATTCATCTTGTCAATGAACATGAACAATACTTGGGATTAATTAAAGAGGGTGCAGAAAAATGTTTCAGATGCAGAACAGAACAATTGCATTAAAGCAGGATGTGAGAAAAATGCCAGCAACATTTGGATGTGAGCTGATGGAACACCGGTGTTGCCAGATAGTTTGTTGTTCCCAATGACACAGTATTATTATGGATACACACATTTAGTTAGGGACACCATGGTTAGACTTTTTTGCCAGAACTGGTTTAATCTCATATTCCGAATGTTAGCTGAAGTGGTTTGCCACAGATGTGCAATATGCCAACAAACGAATGCAGGAAAGAAAACACACTTTACACTAACTCACATAGGGAGATCAGGTCTTCTATTCAGCAGATGGCTGCTTACAAAAGGCTGAGATATGTCCTGGTCACAATATGTGTCTTCTCAAGATACATAAAAACCTTCCCAACCAGAAGAAATTACTGCCTCAAGTCACTGTAGCAAAACTGTTATTGCAAGAAGTGATACCAAGGTACAGAATGCCGGTTTCTCTGGAATCAGCTAGGGAACCCATTTCAACAATGAAGTTCTGAAGATGATTTGCACAGCACTAAAGATTGAACACTGATTACATTGCAGTTACAGACCTGAAGCTTCTGAAATTAGAAAAAGTTTGTGCTCCAACATCAATGAAATGGCCAGATGCACTGCCTTTGGTATTGATGATTATTCAAAGTATCCCAGATAGAAAAACTGGTTTATCACAACACAAACTATTGATGGACAGGACAATGAGACTGCTTCCTGACCCTTCAAATGCACTTTTGAACACCACAGATGATATCATATTCAATTACTGCAAAGAATTGGCTGATGTGGTCCTTTCTGTCCTTTATAAAATTATAGCTGCCACAAGAGATCCTCATCAAGAACAGTGCCACAACCCCAGTCCTGGTAATTGGGCCATGATCAAGTAGCAAGTTCGAAAGACCTGTCTGGAACCGAGCAGGAAAGGCCCCTTCCCGATTAATTCTGGCGACCAATACTGCAGTTAAGTGTGTTGAAGTTCCAAATTGGATTCATACTTCTTACACCAAAAAAGTGAGAAACCCAGAAGAGGCAATTGTGGTCTATGATCCTCAGTGACAAGTATTTGTGACTGCACCAACTCCAGAGAGACAATGGAGACCAATGGTGTCATGTGTACAAAAGCAGCCAGAGGAAGAAAGAGGTGAAGATTTGCACTTTGTAGAACAAATCCAAGTGCCTGAAGTTTCACAAAGTAATATCAAAGTCTCTATCGAAAAAGAAGAAGAGACTAATCTTCAAAATGAAAACACTACTGATACGTCATCAGTGCGGCTAGAAGACCTAGGGAAAGGAACAAGCACTGGGCTAAGGAGTCAGCCACAAAACTAAATGGCCATAGAACTATGAACAAGAAAGTTTAAGGGAACTTCAATTGCTCGAATACCAGAAACTATACCTAAATATATTGAATCAAGTGATAAAAGTGGTATAGTACAAAACAAAAAATCCCTAAGAAGATCGAAGAAAGCAAGAGTGCCTTGTCAAAGGTATTCAGAACCTGTTTGGTCATATTATATGGATAAAGTACAGAACGTCACATTAGATGGATTGTGTGATGTGAGATCTGAACTGTTTGAACATTCATGATAGAAATTCTAGAAGAGAACTGGTAAAGCTGGCATTGATAATTGAAAAAGAGTTTGGTGTCTGAAAAAGTGAAACAACAACTAATTGCTAAAGAGCTGACGGGATCAGGAGTCACCTGTTTATGACTGACTGTCAAAGGTGCCAGGAAGCTGCTGAACTTACCTGGTTCATATGGTGTCAAAGCAATGGTTGGATGCTGAGAAATTAAACCCAGTTAACATAGAAGCAAGGATGTCAATGTTGATTCATACATCTCTATTAATGTGTTTGAGTTGCAATACTTTGGGCCTCATAAGAGAACCCTGTTATTTGAATTAAGGACATCACACTTGGTAAATACTGATACCACAAGATACTGGATGTGGTATTGCTAAATCATTCTGAGTCTTGCAAGATAAGAATGAGAATAAAGTGGTAGGTTGTGCTGTTGCTTCGTGGACTTCCGTGCGGCTTTTGATTTGGTGGACCGTGGGAAGTTGTGGGAGACATTGAATGGTTACGATATCCCTAGTGATCTGTTGAGCCTAATATAACTCTTGCACTCTGTAAACTGGGCACGGATTATTTTAGACACAGATGGGAGTATCTCTAGAAAAATTCAAATTGGAAATGGGCTGAGACAAGGGTGTGTCTTGGCCCCCAACTTTTTTCCTTTTCTATAGCAGAATTACCCTCAATTTTTCGATGGAGCAAGGGGGGCAAGTCCTAAGATAAATGGGAAACATATAGCATGTCTGTTGTACGCTGACGATTTGGTGATTTTCGACCAAACAGAGATCGGGTTACAGAGAAAGTTGAATAATTTTTATGAGTACTGTAGTTATAAAAAAATGCTAGTAGTAAACATGGATAAAACAAAGATTTTATGTTTTGGGCGAAGGGAAATAAGGTATAACTGGTTTTTAGGTTCGGTGAAGCTGGAAACAGTTGACGAATATATGTATCTGGGCATGTGGTTTCAGAAAAATCTGAAATGGACCACCCACCTTGACACATTAAAAATAAAGTCAGCTGCCTCGATAAACGGCCTAAAGAAATTTAACGGAATATACGGAGAAAAATCTGAAACGCCGGTTTTAAAGGCATATTTAGCTATGGTCCCTCCGCAATGCTTATATGGGGCCAACAGGTGTAACCTCATGGAAGATAACAGTTTGTATGGCCTTAGTTAGATTCTGGCAGCGCTTGGGATTTGAAGAAGATAATAAAGTCTCGCAATGGTGTAGGAGGGAAGCCATGATGAGTGAACTATCATGGGCTAAAGGGGTAAGAAATTCCCTTAGGCTAGTTGGTAAATTGCTGAGACTGGAGGTAAGCCTCGTGACCCTACAAATGGAGATTGCGAAGAGGTCTCTTAGGGAAGTTGGAAATGAAGTATCCCGAGCCGAGGACCAAGATTACCTGACGACGAAAAAGTCGGTACAGTTTTTGACCCAATCCTGGCAAAAAGATGTACATTTTCCTTACATCGATAGACTACCAAATAGATGGCTGAGAAGATAAGTCCTAAGGTTAAGAATTGGATTGATTCCTTGCTATTGTAAAATAAAACGAGAGTAATAAAAGAGACGATAGATAGCATTGGGAATTGTAAATGTATATTGGGAACTTCATGTGATATGATGCATAATTTATTGGACTGTCCAAAGATTTTAGAACCACGGAAAGAGATTTTACGCCCCATTTTTAAAAAATACAGCATACACAATAGACTTTCTGCAAGTGCTCTCCTAACAGAAATGATGAGTTTAGATATTGCTTGTGCCTTGGGGAGATTTATGCGAAAAGTTAAACAAAATTTGAAACGTGAGTAGTCTGTGTCACGCGTGATCTATTTTAACAAGATATAAGTTATACATTGTTTTAAAACTTTTTATGGAAAAATTATTGTTTTTATGATGTTTTTATCTGTTTAAGGACAATGGTCCAAATAAACTTACATTTTGAACTGAAACTGAAGTGGTAATACTGCATGTTTTCCACCCTCTGTGATACAAAACTCTGAATGTTCAGTATTTTCCCTGCAAATATCCCTGACACATTTATTGGAGGAAAAAAGTGTGATATTACTACACCAACTTTGGTGCATACTTGCCATTATAGCACGCAACACAGTAGCCTTGTTTGCATCTCAAATAATATGCAGGTTATGCATCACCTCACAGGTGACATCTCAGACCAAACAGTAGGCTGATTTTTCACATTTTAGTCAGATGCAATCAGTACAAAAGAAGGACTTTCTAAACTTTTCAATCAATTTGCACATGTGGACTTCCTGGGCCCTCTGTATTTGAAATAAGAAAACACCCCAAGCCAGGTTTATCAAGCGCTTGCATAGCCCTTGCACCATGCAAAGTGATGCAACGGGCAATGCAAGCCCTTAATTCAGATTTACCATGCCACGCTGAGCTACCTTGCTTGGCTGCAAGGCATAGTAAATCTGGAGTAACGCAAAACAGTGCAACCCGCTGCTTTGCATTACTCTGCCATGGGAAGACATTCCATGGGTGGTGAATATGTATTCCCATGCACCCACCCATGGTTTTTGCCTAATTTCCAAATTTACTAACACTAATAAACCTGAGAATGTGTCAAAATGGTACGTATTCTCAGAGGAGGCATAACAAGGAGAAACATGTTTATTTCTCCTCGTTTTTTCCTCTAGAATGCAGCACACATAGAAAAATAAAAAAGCCTCAGAGGATTGTTTTTGTGCAAGAAGGTGTCCTCCCTTGCACAAAAACAATCCTGCTTATAACGCAGGCACCTTTGCAACATGGTGCAAGGGTGGATGGTGTAAGGGTATCTGTGTTGGTGCTTGGCAGCCACCATAATGCACCAGTTCATAGGGAGAGCAGGAATGCACCATATCTTAGTAGATATGACGCATAACTACCCTCTCCATTTGATGCATTGCACAAATATTTGTAAATCCGTCTGCTTCTGTGGCTGCATCAAAATGGATTTTTCTGGTGCATAGTCAACGACAATGTTTTGTTCTTGTAGGGTATAAAGTGAATTCATTGATTTTTTTTGTTAACAGATTTCTACTAGGTTTTCAGCGAAGCAATACAATAAAATGTGTGACATCTTTCTCATCTTCCTATTCATAGTGTAACTTAGAAAATAGGCGTATTTCCCAGCCATCTCGCCGGAAGCATGTGCTTAACAGTCGTTGTCAGATCCATAATTCTTATCCAGTTGTTTTTGACATAATATCAGTATGTTATGTGTCATTGTGAGTCTCGAACTTTAAATCTTAATAACGTTTTTTGAAACCTAAAACTTACCCCAACTTTCCCCCCACCCTATCCTCCCACCCAGGCATGTCTCCTTAATCATTTACTTGCTCAGTCGATTGCTGGGCTACACAGTCTGAACTTTGAGGGTCGCTAACATATGTTCAAGGGACTTTCTCTCAGCTCGGGGGAGGGGGAGGTTAGCTAACATAGGGCCATTGCAGTTAATAGGCCTAGTGCAGGGGAATCAGCCAGCTTCCTCTTGATCATTGCCCTCGTGGTCACTCTCCTTCACAGCATCTGGATTTTTAGGTATGTCAAGTAACGCCGTCCACACTCTAGCTACTTCCAACGATTTCTCATTTCCCGTTCTATTAGCCATTCGCAGTTTGACAATGTTCTCCCATCCTGCCCAATTAATGAACTCTTTTTTTCATCTGGAGAAGCTAGGGCCCGGTCTCGATTTCCAATGACTGGTAATGTCTCTCAGTCAAAACTAACCCAAGGTCTGAGGAGGCAAGATGGTGTCTGAGTGAGAGGTCGTCTGCTCACCAGCTCCGAGGTTCCAGCTCGAGATGCTTGCTAAGCTAAGGCCTGCTTGCCTGCCTGCACGAATGCCTGCCTGCATACAGATTGATTAAGTGAGGTCTGACCTTCCTAAAATCTCCGGAGGAAAGGAAACGAGAAAACCGACTATAGTTACGATAGTCACTGTGGACTGGATTCGGAGTGAGAGAGTGAGGGAGAATCTGAGGACCGAGGGCTGAGAATTTCTAAAAAGGAAAAACCGGATTGGAAAAAACAAACTGGGGGTCAGCTAGTAGCGGAAAGCGGAAAAAGCGGACTATAATCTGGGCCGGAGGAACCTAAAGACATTACAGAGAAAACAGAGAAACGCGAGGCAAAGCTAAAACCCAGCCTAGCACTTAATCACTTAATCACTTAATCATGTACTGATTTTCTCTATCCCCCGTCAGCCTTTCGACCCATGCATCTGCTTGCTGTTTTTGCTGCTGTTTGGTCTTACCGTCATTCAGTCATTCAGTCACTACTGCCCCCCGCTGCCTCCCGTTGCCTCCCGCTATCATTGCCTTTTCACTGCCTTCACCGCTGCCTTTTTCTTCGCCTCTAGCCTCTGCCTCTGCAGCCGTCTACTGGCACCCCTCGTTGTGCTCGTTGTGCCGTGCTGTGCTGATCTGCTCTACGGAGCTGCTGTTGCTGAACGTCCACGTCATCCGCGCACCGGTGCTGCGCAGCTTTAAGGCCTTGCGTTCCATTGCCAGGCAATGCTCCTTCACGCTCTACGAGGCCCAACAGGAGCTGAATCAGAGCTAACTCCTGCGGTCCTGTGACCCCGGTTACCGCAAATAGGGAATATATCTGGAAAAAATCAACAGCAGTCCACTGCTGCAACGACAAACGGCTTGGAGGGGGGAAGGATTCTAAAAAAAAAAAAACCCAATAGAATTGAAGCAATTGTAATATTTATCGAATATATTAATCGAATATAGCAGCAAGGGCAACAAATAACAAATAACAAGGCAACAAGGCAAGGCAGGGGCACCGTCAGAGACACAGAAGACACAGAAGCAGCAACTGAAACTGGAACTGAAAGGTGGTCAACAGCTCCAGAGACCACCCCCATGACAAACCTGTCAAAAAATGTAAGACAAACACTATTGTCAACACTATTGCTTTCAACTGTTAAAACACGTACAGCGCGCACAGCGCTATGGCTGAAAACTACAACCTCTACAAACCCTAGAACTATTGCAATTGCTAGCAGGACTGGAAAAGCACCTGGGTTGTATCGACTTGAAGTAGCCATAGCAATAGCAATAACAAGAGATATCAGACAAGCAAGGATAAGAAAGATAACGACAAGAAACACAACAACCGCACCTGTAGCCAACAAACCAACGGAGGTTACTGTAGAATTTGTCAAAAAAAAGAAGAACGCTAGACGTTCATTTGGGCCAAGGAAAGTCTCTAACGCAACAACATCAACTGTGTCTACAACAAGGGACGTGACACAGTGAAGGAGAAAAGGCGAGAGGACCAAGAGGTGTAGAACTGCTGATCAAATGATGGATCAAACCAGCTCTCAGAAGGAGATAACTAAAATCCAGAAAGCTTCAGAAATGACAGAGGAACAAACAAATCAAGGTGAATTAACCCTAAAAAACACAGGTGTAGAGGACAGAGAAAACATCCCGAAACAAGAAACAGGGATTAGCTCACAGAAACTAATCAACAACAATAACACACAAAGAAGAATTGAGACGAGAGGATTCAAAGCACAAGAAGATAAAACAGACAAGATAGATAAAATCAGGAAAGAAAGTCACGAAAAACAAAAAAGTAAAGAAAGCAAGGAAAAAAATAAGATTAAGTGCACAAGTCAAAATGAAAAAGAAAAAGAAAAAAGGAAGCGACAAGTGAAGTAAAAAAGCATGAAAAATTAAATAACTGTGAGTACAGTGATACTAAGGAAGACAGTGAAGATAACAACGACACTAACACTGACGAGCAGTTAGAGCTTATGGCTAAAAAAGCAAAATGCCTACAAACCATCAAAGATCTAAAAGCGGCAGCTAAAACTACCGGACAACCAGGGGAGAATCAACCCAGGATTTCTACTATATTCAGCCTACTTCCTCGGGAAAATTCAAACGTAGGAGGGAAAAATGGAAAACCCCAACGTATTATGTCAGATGTCCAAAGACTTGAACCAGATCCAGACCGGGAAGACCCAGCAATCGGCCTCCCTCCTAGAAAAGGAATCAAAGCAATACAGGTCAACAATGGTATCGACATCGTGAAAGCATCAAAAAACGTGATCTTACAACAACAGTCTAATGATAACGAATCTACTAAGGCAACAGCTATTAACAAAGACAGTTCGGAATCAGAACAGTTGCGCACGATAATACAACCCTGCTGCTCAGAGACGTCAAACGAAGAATCTGCTGATGAGGGGGATTCTGATATATATGAAACCGGACTCTCAATCTCCGGTGATACAACAGAGAGCAGTGGAATGAGCGATGATCAAGAGACGGATGCTACCACCATAGTGGCCCCAGACCACCCCAATGAGAAGGAAATAAATGAATCAAGGCAAGACAATACTCCCGAAAAAAGAGGTGACAAAAGGAAGACAAAATACAGGAGAGCGCAACGACCAACCTATGATGAAACCACTGATCAGGGGAGTAATCCAGAGCAAGTTAAGGCTAAGAAAAGACATACACAGAAAAACTCAACTCCTAAACTGGATGGGAGACCCTATCATAAACAATTGACCAACGAATAAGGAGGAAGCGAAAATATGGATAAGGATAGTGTAAGATTAGAAGACCATCCAGAAACATCCTTGAGTGATGTCCTCAAGTCTATAAAGCACTTTCATGCGGACGTGAAAACAGATAATCAACGGAATCATGCTGCAATCCAAAAACTACAGGGCTCCATCCAAAAAATCGACAATACTTGTTCAGAAATAGTGGATAGAATGAAATCAATTGAAAATCGTACAGAGAACCTCGAGTCAGATGTACTCAATCTACAAACTAAGGAAAAGCAACAGTCAGGCATAATTGAAGATCTTATGACCAAAATGGAGGACTTGGAAAACAGAGGAAGGAGAAACAACCTACGAATTCTGGGAATGCCAGAAGGAGCAGAAGGAAACGATCCAAAGGGGTTCATATCGGAACTCTTAAAAACAGCCCTCCCAGAAATACAATCGTGGGATTTAGAGAGAGAGATCCTACGGGCTCATCGTTTTCCCCTGACAGCCCTGAAATACTCACATAAGGCAAATAAATACCCAAGAGCTATGCTGGTCCACTTTGGGAACTTTCTTTTGAGAGAAATTATCTACGATATTGCCAGACCTACTAGTAAAAGAGAATTTAAAGGAATCAGCTTCTTTGCACGCCCTGACTTTGCTCATGCAACAGTAGAACGCCGGTGGAGGTTGCGACAAGTTTTTGCCCCTTTTGAAAAAATAGGTGCCACCGTATATCTGCAAAACCCTGCACGTCTGAAAATCATTTATAAGGGAGCCACAAAAAGCTTCACAAGTGAAATCCTGGCAGAGGCATATCTGAAAGAACTTACTGAGACTGGCCCTCACCGCTCCCCGAAACTCACAACTAATCCTAATGCGTAATTAAAGACAGAGTCTGTAAATCTCCGATATGATGTCAAATCTAAAGGACTTAATGATTCCTCAGGGATAATTGGGCGGGAGGTGGATGGGAACTGAATAATGTAATTCTCTACCCTTTGTTTTCCCATCTCTTTTTCATACTTTTTATCTGAACTCAAATAGAGTAGGAATAAATAATCGTACATTTGTATGAACACTTACCTATTAGTATAGCGGGTCATCTAAGGTTTAGATGCTGGGCCTCGGAGTGGGCAGGGAAGACTGGACCGCCCAGACACCCACACTTGGGGGAACCATGACCCAAGACGCCTCAAGTAAGGTGGGGGGAGGGCTCGCTCACAGAGAGCAGGGAGGGATGGAAAGGGAGAGGGTGGAGTGAGAGAGGGGGGGAGGGGGCGGGGCTCACCCAGCTTACATTAATAACTACTAATAAAATCAGACATACTAGTAACTTTTCGTCAAGGCCACAAATACAACTTGGACAGCCAGAATACCTATAAAAAAACACCAAATTTCGATGGCCACACTAAAAATTGTTTCTGTTAATATCTGTGGACTAAATGATATACGTAAAAGGCAAAATGTAGCTATAGCTCTCCGATCAATCAGAAGCAATATTATTTGCCTCCAAGAGACGCATATAGAAGGACAGGGAAAAAAACTACTACAAACTTTGGGGTACACATTGATCACAGCCACAACACAAGCTACAAAAACCCGTGGAGTTGCTATCCTGGCATCAGATAAAGAAATCAAATTTCCCCGCACTGCAGCAGATAGATTCAGGAGATGGGTGATCGCCGAATGTATCTATGGGGCTGGGAAGCGTATAACTATCTGCTCCATTTATGGATGCGTTACTGACGATCCAGATCTTCTGGAGTTTATCACCAGCAAATTATCCGACTGGCCACTACCGATTGTTATGTGTGGGGACTTTAATCTAAACCTACCGTCAGACTGGACTTATGATCAAAATTTCAAATATAACGGTAGGAAACCTAGGGTATTCAGGGAATTCGCAACACTATGTAAAACACAGGGATTAACAGATTTATGGCAATATAAGTTCCCCCAAAATGCGGGATACACTTATTTTTCACATCCCCATCAAACATTTTCAAGATTGGATTATATGCTAGTCTCAAATAATATTATAACAAAATGCCACCTGGAAAAACTCCCTATGGTGTTTTCGGATCATAACCCCTTGCTTTTAAAAATAGATATTGATAGAATACAGTAAGATCAGGTTAGTTGGACATTTGAAAGGACACTATTAATGAACGAAAAATACTGCCAAATGATGGAAAAATGGATACCAGAATTCCTTGAAGATAATATAGGCAGTACATCCCTAGATGTGGTCTGGGACACACTCAAAGCTGCTATCAGGGGTGAAACAATCTGATTCTCCATAAGATATAACAAGGAAAAAAAAAACAATAACTGAATTAAATAGGAAACTAGCCGAAGCTGAGGAGGAACTTGTAAAAACTGTTGTAGCGGGTCAAAATACTGAAAGTGCACTACAAAAGGTGTCAATAGCCAAAAACAGAATAATTGAAATCTTTGCTACAAGAGCTATTGACAAGGCTACCTCAAATAAAGAAAAGGCTTACAAATTAAATGAGCAAGTAGGGCATCACTTAGCTATCCGCACAAGAAATCAAAATAATATAAATACTATAAAAGAAATCAAAGATAAAAATAATCTATTAACGCAAGACCCAGAAGTTATTAAAGCAGAATTTCAGGCATATTATCAAAATCTATATACAGAGACAGATAAAAATCAACATCAAATCAACACCTATCTAGACCAAGAACCGAGACCTAAATTTTCACAAAATGATTATGACAGCCTTGAAGCTGTACCCCAATGGATCGAGATTCTACTCTCTATTAACAGCTTGCCTTCGGGGAAACCCGCAGGATTGGACGGTATACCGGTCGAATTTTATGTAAAATTTTACAAACCACTTAAAGCAATACTCACGGCTCTTATGATTCAAGTATTCATAATGGGAAAGCCACCAAAATCTTGGTCAATGGCAAAAATAGTAATCTTCCCCAAAAAAAACAAGGATCCAACTGAACTCGGATCATACCGCCCCATAACTCTGATTAACTGCGATTCAAAAATCTATTCTAAGATGTTAGCCATCCGATTAGCCCCGATCATCCATAAAATCGGATCGGTACGACAACATGGATTTATCCCCAGTCACTCAACTACAGATCACATACAAAGGGTGATTACACTCTTCGATATAACAGAAGTCACAGGAGTCCCTATGGTACTTATATTATTGGATGCAGAAAAAGCATTCGATAGGGTCTCCTGGCAATATCTTTGGACAGCCATGACAAAGAGTGGAATCGGGGATCAATTCATTAACGCTATTCAGAGCTTATATTATAAACCAGAAGCCGTTGTGATGATAAATGGCGGAATGACGGGTAAGATCAAAATAACTAGGGGAACCAAACAAGGATGTCCATACTCACCCTTATTATTTGCAATATTCATCGATCCCTTTATCAGTAAATTAGAATGTAATCTAAATATCTTACCAATAAAAACACCGAACGGAAATACTAAAACACTAGCTTACGCCGATGACATCGCGATCACCACATGCAATCCCTATGTAACAATAAAGCTATTAGAAGAAGAGGCCTTACATTTTGGAGAAATCTCTGGATATAAATTAAATGAAACTAAAACTCAGATAATAATCAACAAAAATATCAACTTAAGCGATGAAAGAATAGTGGGAAATGCTACATATCTCGGCGTTAATATTACCTCTAATTTGGATGAACTTGTTAAAATCAACATAGATACGCTTCTAAAACAATCATCGGACAGCCTCAGCAGACTAAACAATTTACATCTAACTCTTATAGGGAGATGCAATGTTATCAAAATGATTTATTTACCGAAATTTTTATATTTTTTTCGCACCATATGTTTACATTTTGATCCACTAATATTCAAACAAATCGATACGCTTTTTTCCCGATTCATATGGGGATATCAAAAAACACGCCGAGCATATAAGAACATCTCACTTCCAAGAATGAGAGGGGGTCTTGCAGCCCCAAATCTTAAAATATATTGGTGGGCTACATTGATGAGTTACAGCAAAGGCTTACTCATGTCGGATGATTCTCCGATTGTTGAAGGGGACGTCCCTTCTCCGTGCAGACTTATTCTGGGAGCAGAAACTGGTGATCATTTGTGGCGACTAACATACGACAATCACTTCAAAAAAGTCCGATTTAAAACACTGTTAGGTACTTACAGCGCTTGGTCTAACATCCGTAAAATACTAGGAATCGGTAGATACTCTCATTACACCAGTCTCATCCGAAATCATAACCTCCCAGGAATATTTCAGGATACGTGCATGATCAGATGGATCAATACTGGGATTACACATTTGGGGGTATTTTTTTCACCATTGGCCATTAAATCTTTCGAGGAACTAAAGATGGAATTTGGGCTTGACCATAGGGATTTTTTTAAATACCTCCAAATTAGAGATTTCATAATAAAAAAAGGGGGAGGCAGGGCTGAGTTTCAGAAAGTCCCGATAATAGAAGCTATTATAGGCAAGATTCCTATCAAAATAGGAGATATTTATAAAACTTTAATTTCACTGCTACCAGATGATCTGGATAGACATAGTCTCAAATGGCAAAACAAACTAAATATCACTATAGACGGCGTACAATCAGCATTTCAATTCTCTCAAACCTCACTAATATCTACGAAATTACAGCCTCAATATTATAAGACTTTCTTTCAACTATATTATACACCATCTCAGATTGCCAAATGGAGTATGGGTAAAGGCACGAATTGTCCAAAATGTGCTACACATGCCGCCGATATAGTACACATATTTGCCACATGCAATTCACTAACTATCACCAGATCAGAAATTTCTAAATTTCCTTCTGAAATTTTTCAAAGTCCAGTTTTCATCACGACAACAGAAATAATGTTGGGACTAGAACAAGGTTTAGGATCCAGGGAAACACAGGGCCTGATATCCATATCTATAGCCATCTTCAGGATCTGTCTGGCAACTGGATGGCTGGATCCAACTCCTCCACTATTCCAACAGTGGCGATCAAGACTGCTAGCTAGCTATAGCCTAGAAATAGCTATATATACAGGAGGAAGGGGACACACAGGAAAAATAAAAGGGTCTCGAGATATGGGGTCCCCTAATTAATTGGCTGCAAGATAATGAATATTGATAGGCAGTAAGTAACTTATAAGTCGTGTGAAACTAACATGACTTAATAACTCGCAAACGAATGGACGAGCAAGTATGGAAATCGAGAATAAATATCTCTAACTTTTATAATTTATTTATCTAATAATCTAGCTACTTTACTCTTTTTCTCCTCTCCCTCTTGTCTATGACTATGTGCTAGTATGTCTTCCATTATATGTTACCATATTTAGCTAGATCTAGTGAAATAAGTGTATATATTTATGCTTTTGTAATGGAATTCTTGACAAATAAAGTTTATAAGCTGGATGGGCATGGGTGGGGAGGGACAAAGGGTGAAAAAAACAAAACTAACCCAAGGTCTTGGAACTTACTTGTCACCTTGTTTTTAGCAGTATAGGGGAACCAATGCAATAGACAGTATTCCGGGGAATTCGCTATTGATTTTTCATTCACTTCTGCCAGTGTTAGGATTACCTCCTCCCAATAATTCCCTATGCTCGGGCAGTTCCAGAACATATGCAAGATGTCAGCTCCCACTCTATGACATTTTGGGAATGCTGCCGCTTGCATATTGAAATATTTATTGAGCTTATCCTGGGTAAGGTATGCTCTGTGTAGTACATAGTGGTTGATCAATTGGAACCATGCATTTCTAGTGCTTTTCCATGCCCTCTCCACCAATCTCCCCAAGTCTTTATCAGCGATAGGCTTGCACCGGTCTGTTTCTCATTAGCTATGGATTTTAGTCGGGGGGAGTGTCGTATATGTAAGTCGCTTGTACAGGAATGTGACTGCCTTAAAGGTGCCCTCTGCAGAATGTATTGACATTCTGTCAATTCCTGGTTCAGTGAGTCCCTCCCTCCAGTGTTTCCTCATGGCTGCCGTAAGTGCTGTCTGAAAGAGGAAGTCTCCTCCTGGTATGTCATGGCGTTCTTTGAGGTCATTAAATGGGATCAGTGTGCCTTCCTCATAAAGGTCCCCCATCATAGATACTCTGAAATCTGCCCAAGCGTGTTACCTTTGCCAGTCTCCCCCATGGGGGAGTGCCTTGCACATTATCAATGGGATTTCTGGAGCATATGATCGTTTGTGATCTTGGCCCTCCCCAGACTCTTATTCCAGCATTCACCCACTGAGGTCCGTGGGAAGGTCCCCGTCAAGGCAAGGAAGTCTAAAAATTATTCTCGTCAGTAGTCTCAAGTCTGGGGCCTCGCCTCTGCATGTATGTATGTATAGGCATTTATATAGCGCACTACTTACCCGTAGGGTCCCAAGGCGCTTCGACCGCTGCGAAACCCTTCCTGGCTTCCCTGAGAGATGGTCCCTTAATGGGTATCTCCAGGGTGAGACCAGGCATCTCCGGCGGTCTGGTGGGGCCGTTAGTGAAGATGAGGCAAGCTAATGCCCAGAGTTGCCGAGTGTGATCGCTGATCAGAGTGGGCACCGAGGCGAGAGAATTATCGAGTCCGCTGACCCTGGTCCAGAAACCTGCAGCGCCGGGAATCGAACCCTGGTCCCGGACTCTGCTCTCGGGTCTGCCGCCTCTAACCGGTGAGCCACACTACTTCACTCTTTTCCACAGGAACCCTACGTTTATCCGCCATCCACTTTGTGAGCCATTGCAATTGCGCAGCTATATAGTAGTGCTCAAAGTCAGGTGCTGCTAACCCTCCCTCTATTCTCGGCCTCATAAGTGTATTAAGTGCTACTCTCCATCTGCCAGGTCCGCATATGAACTCTGTCAGCAGTGAGTTCAGTTGGGTGAACATTCGGGTTTGGATCCAAACCGGCAGAACTCAGTAATAATATAGTAGGCGCGGGAACATCACCATTTTTAGGAAGGCCACTGTAACCTTCACCGACAAGGGCAAAGTTCCTCAAAAGTCAAAGCTCTTTTTAACTCCCCATAAGGCATGCCCTATAGTCCCTCTAATAAATCATCAGGTGAGTGATATATCTGGGTGCGCAAGTAGGTGAAGCAGTGGGACTGCCATTGGACCCCTTCTGTTGCTAATGGGACATCCGCATTTGCCCTGACCGGAAACAGGGACGACTTTGTCCCGTTGACTTTTAGGCCATCTACTTGTCCCAGTCCATGGAGGAGATCCTTTGCCCCTCTAAGTGCTTTGCGCTCATCCGCCAGGAACAGCAGCAGGTCATCTGCGTAGAGTGAGATAGGATGGATCTGGCCAGTTACCTCCCGTCCCCAAAAATATTGGCCCATGCGGACCCTAGCTGCCTATGGCTCAATGGCCAGGGAAAATAATAGAGGCAACCACGGACACCCTTGTTGTGTGCCCTGCTCTATTCTGAAGCTTCTGGAAATCAGTCTGCCCATCTTGACCCAGGCATATAGCAGGGCCGTCCACTTAATGAATACTGGGCCTACCCCAAACTTCCTCATCACCGCTAATAGGTGAGCCCATTTAAGGCTATCGAAGGCCTTTTCAATATCCACTACAAAGATGGTCTCATCATCCTCACAGTTGAATCTCGCCTCTAGGATCCAAAGGTGACGTCTAACATTTAATGTAGTATTTCGGGTGGGAATGAAGCCCGCCTGATCTTGGTGGATTAACATTGTCATGTGAGGGAGAAGCTAAGTTGCCAATATCTGGCTCACACCTTATAGTTGAGCTTTAACATAGAGAATGGCATGTAGGCTGCTGTGTCCCATGCTGGCTTCCCGGGCTTTAGCAAGGAAATGATTACTGCCTCTCTTGTGGTACCAGGGAGATGTCCCTCCTGTATTGCTTGGTTATAGAGCTCTACCAGTTTATAAGCGAGTAAGTAAATATAGGTCAAATAGAACTCCACTGGAGTCCATCTGTGCCTGGTGTCTGGTGTAAAGTGAATTCATCTATCCCACTATTACTCTGACTAAGTGCCTTAGTTTCAGACAGCACAGTTCAGCACAGAAACAGAATGTAGCAAACCTTGCACAGTGTGTATGAGTTGTACTATCTGAAAATGAAGAGCCACATCAGAAGAAATATCATGTTAAATAAATTCATTTTTTGCCCTCTAGGCACATAAAATAGACTGGGGTCTGCAATGAGCCAGAAAAGCCCATCATATTATGGCCCCTGATTTCACATTCCAAGTTCAGGGTAAATTATTCTTACTAGACAGGTTTTCTACCTGCATGGGAAAAACAGGTCAGCACTTGAAAGTGGAAAAACAGATAGCTTCTCCAGTCAGCAGTACTAAAACCCATTATTCTTCATTCCAATTGTAAAAAGCTTGAAATGTGGTGCCGCAAACATGAGGGGTAATGCATATCCTTACCTCCTGATATATTTTTTTCACAGCATTTGGCTGGCTTCTGAAAAAGAGGGTAATTGTTTAAGACGGTATTTGGATATGCCAGGGTGTAACTCGCGTACTTCGGTCTAGAGTAATCATGCAGAAATACTCAGAAACTCTGCAAGATTATGCGGAATTACGCAAGAAGTGTAATTCTGCATTTAGCTCTATTTTCTTTGTGCAAAAATGGACGGAAGAATGCATTCAGCTCTAAGAAATAGCACTAACTGCAACAGAACATGAATAGTGAGCACTAGCAGCTGTTTGCACTCCCTAAATGTGCACTTGCTGTAGGATTTTTCCCCAAATTACTCTTGGCATTTAGTGTAATTTTCTGGGTGCAAAATGCACAGCTGCTCAGAAATAGAAATGGATGTGAGGAATGATTCATTGTGCACTAAGAAATAGCGCTAAATGCAACAGAACACTAATAGTGAGTGTGAGCAGTTGCTCGTGCGTGCTAAATGTGTTCATGTGGTAAGTTTGGTTTTCCACACATTATTCTTAATTAACTAAATTAGCGTAATCTTGTTATTATAAATAATTCTGCATCAAAGATTAATGCACAATTACCCCAATAACCCAGATTATTCTGGCCTAGCTGAAATTCCACCCAGGTCTGTATTTGGACTGAGCTAAGCAGGGATATCATTTGCATGAGAGGATATATACCCGTGATTGCTGAATGTCTCAAAGAGGTTTAAATTGCATTGGCGCTGCTTTTTTAATAAGGCATTTTAGTCACTTTTTTTCCTGAAACCACCAACCCTCAAACCTTGGTGTACTTCAATGAATATTTGCATACTCATAGCCTGAGCAGCTTTGCTATCTCTCCAATATCACTTTGCAATGCATTTTGGTAGAATGGAGATACTTTGCACACACTGAGACACAGGGAGCATAGCGACGTGGTGAGATGTTTATTAAACATGGGCTGTAATTTGCATTGGTAATTTTGGAGGTTTGCTTCCACATTGTCATTGCTCTTAATCAGCTCACTAATCTCTTTAAAAGATGTTGGTTTCTCTGGATGTTGAGGGTTATGAGTATATTACTGTGTCATACTGTATTACAGTTCAGCCACTCTGCCACTAACTGATGGTTAGCGATGGCGCCGCGCAATTTCTAACCTAGGAGTGTCAAGTGCAGGCATTAATTGGTTATCCAAATATGAGTATTATTCTGTTTTGGGTTCTGAGACAACAATGGTAAGCACAGCATCTACCACGGATAATGCCCTCGGTTCATTGGAAAGGCCTTAAATAAAAGTTTGTCTTTATTCCCTTTTACATGAGGATTGTCAGCACATAAATACAGGTTAAATTCTGATAACTCATGCTACAAAAAAAAATGTTAGGATCTCAGCAGTGTGTGCAGTGCTTTTCCAATGTATTAAACTATGCTGGTATAAACACCTGTTTACAAAAGGGGGTGGTGATGAACAGAGTGTCTGAATTGAGCAGACCACTCTTACCCAGTCCAAAGATCAGGGCTTGATCCATCACCGTTATTTATCTCACTGCCCCATCCCAGCTCAGAACCTGGCTATATGCAAATCAGTCTGTCCCTGGCCCAGTGCATCATGGGAACAGGGCAGACTAAACTACCAAGCCAATTCTTTACCAGAAAGGAGACAAGCTACCGGGGACCGGTTTCTGGCATTTCAGCCTCTTCGGCCCGGCTTGCTTGAATCCTGATGGAGCAGTGAGAAAGGGACTCATGTCTGAGTATACCCTGCCACACCTATAGTGGCCAAAATCGATTTACAAAAGGGGGTGGTGATGAACAGAGTGTCTGAATTGAGCAGACCACTCTTACCCAGTCCAAAGATCAGGGCTTGATCCATCACCGTTATTTATCTCACTGCCCCATCCCAGCTCAGAACCTGGCTATATGCAAATCAGTCTGTCCCTGGCCCAGTGCATCATGGGAACAGGGCAGACTAAACTACCAAGCCAATTCTTTACCAGAAAGGAGACAAGCTACCGGGGACCGGTTTCTGGCATTTCAGCCTCTTCGGCCCGGCTTGCTTGAATCCTGATGGAGCAGTGAGAAAGGGACTCATGTCTGAGTATACCCTGCCACACCTATAGTGGCCAAAATCGATTTACAAAAGGGGGTGGTGATGAACAGAGTGTCTGAATTGAGCAGACCACTCTTACCCAGTCCAAAGATCAGGGCTTGATCCATCACCGTTATTTATCTCACTGCCCCATCCCAGCTCAGAACCTGGCTATATGCAAATCAGTCTGTCCCTGGCCCAGTGCATCATGGGAACAGGGCAGACTAAACTACCAAGCCAATTCTTTACCAGAAAGGAGACAAGCTACCGGGGACCGGTTTCTGGCATTTCAGCCTCTTCGGCCCGGCTTGCTTGAATCCTGATGGAGCAGTGAGAAAGGGACTCATGTCTGAGTATACCCTGCCACACCTATAGTGGCCAAAATCGATTTACAAAAGGGGGTGGTGATGAACAGAGTGTCTGAATTGAGCAGACCACTCTTACCCAGTCCAAAGATCAGGGCTTGATCCATCACCGTTATTTATCTCACTGCCCCATCCCAGCTCAGAACCTGGCTATATGCAAATCAGTCTGTCCCTGGCCCAGTGCATCATGGGAACAGGGCAGACTAAACTACCAAGCCAATTCTTTACCAGAAAGGAGACAAGCTACCGGGGACCGGTTTCTGGCATTTCAGCCTCTTCGGCCCGGCTTGCTTGAATCCTGATGGAGCAGTGAGAAAGGGACTCATGTCTGAGTATACCCTGCCACACCTATAGTGGCCAAAATCGATTTACAAAAGGGGGTGGTGATGAACAGAGTGTCTGAATTGAGCAGACCACTCTTACCCAGTCCAAAGATCAGGGCTTGATCCATCACCGTTATTTATCTCACTGCCCCATCCCAGCTCAGAACCTGGCTATATGCAAATCAGTCTGTCCCTGGCCCAGTGCATCATGGGAACAGGGCAGACTAAACTACCAAGCCAATTCTTTACCAGAAAGGAGACAAGCTACCGGGGACCGGTTTCTGGCATTTCAGCCTCTTCGGCCCGGCTTGCTTGAATCCTGATGGAGCAGTGAGAAAGGGACTCATGTCTGAGTATACCCTGCCACACCTATAGTGGCCAAAATCGATTTACAAAAGGGGGTGGTGATGAACAGAGTGTCTGAATTGAGCAGACCACTCTTACCCAGTCCAAAGATCAGGGCTTGATCCATCACCGTTATTTATCTCACTGCCCCATCCCAGCTCAGAACCTGGCTATATGCAAATCAGTCTGTCCCTGGCCCAGTGCATCATGGGAACAGGGCAGACTAAACTACCAAGCCAATTCTTTACCAGAAAGGAGACAAGCTACCGGGGACCGGTTTCTGGCATTTCAGCCTCTTCGGCCCGGCTTGCTTGAATCCTGATGGAGCAGTGAGAAAGGGACTCATGTCTGAGTATACCCTGCCACACCTATAGTGGCCAAAATCGATTTACAAAAGGGGGTGGTGATGAACAGAGTGTCTGAATTGAGCAGACCACTCTTACCCAGTCCAAAGATCAGGGCTTGATCCATCACCGTTATTTATCTCACTGCCCCATCCCAGCTCAGAACCTGGCTATATGCAAATCAGTCTGTCCCTGGCCCAGTGCATCATGGGAACAGGGCAGACTAAACTACCAAGCCAATTCTTTACCAGAAAGGAGACAAGCTACCGGGGACCGGTTTCTGGCATTTCAGCCTCTTCGGCCCGGCTTGCTTGAATCCTGATGGACAGGAACAGACTAATTTGCATACAGCCAGGTTCTGAAACTGGGATGGTGCAGTGAGCTAAAAAACGGTGTTGGATCTAGCCCTGATCTCTTGACTGGGTGAGAGTATTCTGTTTAATTCAGAGACTCTGTCCCTCACCACCCCTTGTTGTAAATATTTTTGTCCACCCTAAGCGTGGAAGGGTATGCTCAGATGTGAGTCCCTTGCTCATTGCACCATCAGGATTCAAGCAAGCCGGGCCGAAGAGGCTGAAATGCCAGAAACCGGTCCCCGGTAGCTTGTTTCCTTCCCAGTGTAAGACTTGGCTTTTGTAGTTTGGTTTGCCCTGTTCCCATCATGCACTGGGACAGGAACAGACTAATTTGCATACAGCCAGGTTCTGAAACTGGGATGGTGCAGTGAGCTAAAAAACGGTGTTGGATCTAGCCCTGATCTCTTGACTGGGTGAGAGTATTCTGTTTAATTCAGAGACTCTGTCCCTCACCACCCCTTGTTGTAAATATTTTTGTCCACCCTAAGCGTGGAAGGGTATGCTCAGATGTGAGTCCCTTGCTCATTGCACCATCAGGATTCAAGCAAGCCGGGCCGAAGAGGCTGAAATGCCAGAAACCGGTCCCCGGTAGCTTGTTTCCTTCCCAGTGTAAGACTTGGCTTTTGTAGTTTGGTTTGCCCTGTTCCCATCATGCACTGGGACAGGAACAGACTAATTTGCATACAGCCAGGTTCTGAAACTGGGATGGTGCAGTGAGCTAAAAAACGGTGTTGGATCTAGCCCTGATCTCTTGACTGGGTGAGAGTATTCTGTTTAATTCAGAGACTCTGTCCCTCACCACCCCTTGTTGTAAATATTTTTGTCCACCCTAAGCGTGGAAGGGTATGCTCAGATGTGAGTCCCTTGCTCATTGCACCATCAGGATTCAAGCAAGCCGGGCCGAAGAGGCTGAAATGCCAGAAACCGGTCCCCGGTAGCTTGTTTCCTTCCCAGTGTAAGACTTGGCTTTTGTAGTTTGGTTTGCCCTGTTCCCATCATGCACTGGGACAGGAACAGACTAATTTGCATACAGCCAGGTTCTGAAACTGGGATGGTGCAGTGAGCTAAAAAACGGTGTTGGATCTAGCCCTGATCTCTTGACTGGGTGAGAGTATTCTGTTTAATTCAGAGACTCTGTCCCTCACCACCCCTTGTTGTAAATATTTTTGTCCACCCTAAGCGTGGAAGGGTATGCTCAGATGTGAGTCCCTTGCTCATTGCACCATCAGGATTCAAGCAAGCCGGGCCGAAGAGGCTGAAATGCCAGAAACCGGTCCCCGGTAGCTTGTTTCCTTCCTAGTGTAAGACTTGGCTTTTGTAGTTTGGTTTGCCCTGTTCCCATCATGCACTGGGACAGGAACAGACTAATTTGCATACAGCCAGGTTCTGAAACTGGGATGGTGCAGTGAGCTAAAAAACGGTGTTGGATCTAGCCCTGATCTCTTGACTGGGTGAGAGTATTCTGTTTAATTCAGAGACTCTGTCCCTCACCACCCCTTGTTGTAAATATTTTTGTCCACCCTAAGCGTGGAAGGGTATGCTCAGATGTGAGTCCCTTGCTCATTGCACCATCAGGATTCAAGCAAGCCGGGCCGAAGAGGCTGAAATGCCAGAAACCGGTCCCCGGTAGCTTGTTTCCTTCCCAGTGTAAGACTTGGCTTTTGTAGTTTGGTTTGCCCTGTTCCCATCATGCACTGGGACAGGAACAGACTAATTTGCATACAGCCAGGTTCTGAAACTGGGATGGTGCAGTGAGCTAAAAAACGGTGTTGGAACTAGCCCTGATCTCTTGACTGGGTGAGAGTATTCTGTTTAATTCAGAGACTCTGTCCCTCACCACCCCTTGTTGTAAATATTTTTGTCCACCCTAAGCGTGGAAGGGTATGCTCAGATGTGAGTCCCTTGCTCATTGCACCATCAGGATTCAAGCAAGCCGGGCCGAAGAGGCTGAAATGCCAGAAACCGGTCCCCGGTAGCTTGTTTCCTTCCCAGTGTAAGACTTGGCTTTTGTAGTTTGGTTTGCCCTGTTCCCATCATGCACTGGGACAGGAACAGACTAATTTGCATACAGCCAGGTTCTGAAACTGGGATGGTGCAGTGAGCTAAAAAACGGTGTTGGATCTAGCCCTGATCTCTTGACTGGGTGAGAGTATTCTGTTTAATTCAGAGACTCTGTCCCTCACCACCCCTTGTTGTAAATATTTTTGTCCACCCTAAGCGTGGAAGGGTATGCTCAGATGTGAGTCCCTTGCTCATTGCACCATCAGGATTCAAGCAAGCCGGGCCGAAGAGGCTGAAATGCCAGAAACCGGTCCCCGGTAGCTTGTTTCCTTCCCAGTGTAAGACTTGGCTTTTGTAGTTTGGTTTGCCCTGTTCCCATCATGCACTGGGACAGGAACAGACTAATTTGCATACAGCCAGGTTCTGAAACTGGGATGGTGCAGTGAGCTAAAAAACGGTGTTGGAACTAGCCCTGATCTCTTGACTGGGTGAGAGTATTCTGTTTAATTCAGAGACTCTGTCCCTCACCACCCCTTGTTGTAAATATTTTTGTCCACCCTAAGCGTGGAAGGGTATGCTCAGATGTGAGTCCCTTGCTCATTGCACCATCAGGATTCAAGCAAGCCGGGCCGAAGAGGCTGAAATGCCAGAAACCGGTCCCCGGTAGCTTGTTTCCTTCCCAGTGTAAGACTTGGCTTTTGTAGTTTGGTTTGCCCTGTTCCCATCATGCACTGGGACAGGAACAGACTAATTTGCATACAGCCAGGTTCTGAAACTGGGATGGTGCAGTGAGCTAAAAAACGGTGTTGGATCTAGCCCTGATCTCTTGACTGGGTGAGAGTATTCTGTTTAATTCAGAGACTCTGTCCCTCACCACCCCTTGTTGTAAATAGGTATAAACACCTGGGCAAGGCCCCAACCATGATGGCAATTACCTGGGTATGGCAATTCCTGGGGCTCTCCATCAGTGCCACCACAATGGTGGTTAGTAACCAAATTAGAAAGTGTGAGATCAGTGTACATTTTTAGCTCATTCCACGAAGGAGATTTAAACTTCTAATTTCTCTGTTCTAGTATAAGATTGGGTGTGATAGGAATTTGGTTAAAGTCGTATTTAAAGTGTGTGAAAAGAAAACTCTACTGGAAGCCAAGATAATTTCAATATTACACCAGGGGAGACAGTCCCGTGAAGAAGGTCTAATCACCAAGATGTGGGATGACATGAACATTATATATTATAGAGTAATTCCTCTTTTAGTGAAATCTTGGTTCTCCTACTTTACCAAATTGTTTGATTTTGTAAGTCATGTTCTACTTTGCCTCTGTTTCCATGTAGGGCATTAAGTTAGAACATTAAGCAGCCTTGTCTCAGGAAATGAGTACCAAACATGTATTTCCTGGATAGGACCTAGCACAATTGTAACTCATATAGGATTACGATTCTATAATACGTTTATGACTAAAGATGCAGAATGCAAAAAACACAGATGATCGAAGGAATCCGGAACAAATCAAACATTCACCCCCAGTTAAGAGATCTAGGTTAAATCCATCGTTCTTTTTCTTACCATACCACCCCAATTTAGACCTACTCATATGCAAATCAGTCTTGACCCTGCTCCTCTCGGGAACAGTTCAACCCAAACTTCCAAGCCAGGCCCTGGGGTAGAATGTTTGATTTATTCAGCATTCCGTCCATCATTTGTTGCCAATGCAGAATTGACACAAGATTGTGAACTGGTCTGCCACGATCCCTGATTTTTTTTTAAACAAAGGACAATTAATACAATGTTTAGTTTCCAGATTTGTCTCTGGCCTCTGGCCACAGTATGATTAAAATAAAGGTGTGAAATATACAATGCTCATTACATCCGAGAGAGATGAAAAACAGATTCCCAAGAGTCCTAAAGTCAAAAAGATGCATTTTCTTTTTTCATTCAGATGCAATAAAATTAATCAAACACGTTACTCTACTAAACAATGAGTCCCAAGAGAATGTCTCCAGGGAAGAACTGCCCATTAGCTCATTCTTGCTAACGGAACAGGCCAACTTCATTAAAGATTTTAAGGCCTTCCACTGCTGGTTTAGTGTTGGTCCCCTGCTGATATAGGGCTCTTACTCGAGGGGGTTCATATCTCTCCTTATTAGTACCTCTTATGGTAAAATCGTGTTTTTAAAGATGCATTAACCTCTGGGCACAGTGTGCAGGGCTCTGAAAGGAACATCTCTCTGGCTGCACAAGGCATTCTAGACCATGCATTTTGCTTTACAGTGTCCTGAATGACGAGTGCTTCACACCCCCTTCTCCTACAGCATTCAGAACCTCGTGGCTCTCTGGGGCCACTGCGAGCAGGCCACAGGCGGGGCTTATGGCATCGGCTGTTTATATGACACAGTACAGAGTCCTAGCCCTAATTCTGAGCATTGATTCACGGATACAATCTCTTAAAACTGGCTGCACTGTGCTGCGGAATGTTAGGACTTCCTGTGGTAGTTATTCTTATTATCCGCGCACGAGAGCAAATGACACTCGCTCCCCACACCACCCCACCCCTATTTGTGCACTATCAAAACACTTAAATTTGCTTTACAAAAAAATTCACAAAGGCCGGGGTTCAAAGCCGTACCAACATTTCTGTAACGAATATATATTTCAGAGGTATAGGTGCCATTAAACACCAGCACTTGCTCCGACATTTGAGCTGGCCAGCGTTTGCAAATACCGTATTGACCCAACAAATATGAATAATCTCAAACCTGTTCCCGGGAATTAAGTTACATTTCAGGAGGGAGTTATCTGCTCTTGAGGAGGCTAAAGAACCTGAGGAGGACAAACGAACTTTTCTCTGCTGGCGCTGCTCCTGCGGCTCACGCCTCGTGCGGCTCAGGTGAGCCGCGCGCCGGTGATGGGCTGATAGGGCGCGGGACAGGTCCGTAATGAATAGAGCACATCGGCCGCTGCCAGGCCCGCGCGGGCGCACTCTGATAACAGGCGCTGCCGCTCTGATCAATGCCGCTCTGATTAAAGGCTTTAAAAAGCTTTTAATAAAAGATTCCACCTCTGCTGGGTACGTTTATCGGCTACTGGACGTGGATATAAATGAGCCTGCGCAGCTAGTCGCGGGAGATCCAGCACAGATAGGGGCCCATCGACGACCCTCTTTCCCATCGTCAATATCCGGAAGGTCATCTTCGTCCTCACTAAGGCGTTTGTCTCCATCGGGGACATTATTACGGATGGAAAAGCAAAGTGTGTGGGTTTTAATGGTAGGCAGATAAACCTTCTACGATTGTTTTCAAGGAAGATTTCGTTCAAAATTGAAAATGTTAAATTACTTTGCAGCAATGTACAATCTCTCTCTTTATCACCAGTTCGCCCAGTCATTCATCTTGTGGGTGCCAAGGGGGCCATTTTCTGAAGTTAAAATATGGGATTATTTACAATGTTACTACACGTGGCTCGTGTGAGTAATAACCAAGAAGGAAAATACGGGTAAGTTTAGGTTTATAGTTAATGCTCAGCCACTTGTTAGTAACGAAACCCTTAAGATCTGGTAACTCAATCTAGTGACCAAGGTATTGTCCGACAGAAACATTGTGCCATAAATATAATTTAAAACATTTACCCATATGAGTTTATAATCGAACCTACACTGAACGGCACATTTTGTAAACAAATATTTATGATGCAATATTTTGCTAACAATGCCAGTCATAAAAGCCCAGTTGACTCAATAGTCATGGAAGAGGTTGCTCAGAGTGCATATATTGTGTAAAATATAACAAACGCTAATATTTAGACAATGTGAAATGTAACAAACAACTATCAGCTTCCGACTAACACAACTGAGAAAAAAGAGAGAACGTTTCTGCCCAACAGGAACTAACTAAGCAGGAGTCTCCCAGCAGGCAGCAGTGCCACCCTGTTCTTGTCTGTTCCTTGGGACTTTTCTGCCCTTCCTAGCCCCTGAACTTCCTGTGAAAAGTGCACCAGAAGTATCATGCCGGTTGTATCAGGAGTGATGCACTTCAAGGTGACAATATTGTTCAAATGAATCGCACGCTGGCACAAGGATACAAAATAATGGTATTTATTTAAATATAAGCCGCGGGTGCACAACTGCAGCCGCACCTGACACAGGCTTCCACTAACTGTCATTGTGAACCTTACAGAACCCTGCTGCACAAAGGCATGAGACCAGCAGAACCTACCACTAAGGTATTGATTTAGACATACGGTTTTGTTTTGAGCACACATAGCACATTTTACCACCAAAATAATAACACAGCAAAAGAAATACTAATCTACCAACAGAACAAAATCAAGTTAATAATAAAGACAAGATACATCTACAACATGTTTTATCATTTTTAAAGTAAGATAATCTTGAAACCCTTCCAGATTTTGTTCAGGGCAACCGAGTCTCTTCTGAAGTAGAATTGTTGGTTTCTATACTTCCTTCCTCTGTAATATCATTGCTGGCTCAAATCCTACTCACTTCAGATTGACCAGTTCGATCAATATCACCATCAAGAACAGGCGATCTCTGGGGTGTTGCAAGATCACTCAACACATGTCTATGAGCATAATGTAAGAAAAAACAAATATCATGAAACACAGAGGCAAACTTGCCCCTTCTCACCCATGCCACTCTGCTTTTGCCAAACCAGTTATCAATCTCCAGTCTCAGGTACCAGTTGCTGACATTTGTCAAACAAGTGGCCTAAAAAAACTTAGATTATCCTTTATGAATGAACCATAGACCTCTGGCTCTTAACTCATCACTTACATTAAATAGACTCGCCTTAGTGTGGTGAAGCAAATGCTACCTTCAGTTACTGCAATCCTGTGAGTGCTGCTCTCTTGCTTCAACCATCAACATATATACTGGATCATGACTGGATAGCACTTGAGATATACATCCCGGAGCAGTTTAGTAAATGGTTTCTCCAAGAGTAACCGTCTAAAAGGGCTGATGATAGTAGTGGTGTTGAAAGTGCTGTGGTAATTCCAAAATATGTCCCTGAGAGTGTGCATGACTTCAAGTTCAGCAGATAGTGCCAATTGTATAGTGTTTTGATAACCATTGATGCATTCAACCAACCCATTATTCTGAAAGTATAAAGCAGCTCTGAAATGTTGAACCCTAGTGGTTTTCAGATATCCCTGTATCTCAACAGGTAAAAATTAGACATGGTTATCAGAAACAATAACCAAAGGATAACCTTCAATAGTACAGACATCTGCTAAAAATGTAAAAAACATTTCTAGTGGAAGGTTTGCGCAAAACATGTACTGGACCTACTTTGACTGATAATCCTCTAAGACAATAACATACTCATTACCATGGGGCAATCCACGGATAGCCCCTTCAAAATCAGTTGCTGCTCTCTACCATGCCTTTTGGGGAAACTCGGTTGGAAGAAATGGCCAATTCCCTGTGATTAAACAATTATCAGGATTGTCGGCAACTATCATGTTCTAATGTGCAGCTACACTAAAAATATCTAACCCTGCCCACCAATCATACGTTTTGAGCCTCTTTTTAGTAATTGTCATATGATGATGACCTTCATGGACCAGCAAAATCAGTTTGAACTCAGACAGGTAGGAACCACAGCACAATTACTCTTTGTCAGAAATGTCATTACTGGTTGATTGGGGTGTGAGCCCTAGTCAAGTAGCAATGACAATCCCTGTCAGTGTAAGGCACAAGCAAGTCCCAAATTAACCTGTGCTCAACACTCTGGTAGTTTGGCACAGAGCAGTCAGGCTTAACTTAAATGCAATGTGTAAAGTATTTGTGCAACACTTCAAACAGTAAAACAGTGAAAGACCCACACAAAGAAGATCCCGCATCAGGTTAAATTGAACTGACCTTAATAAATAAATCAAAACCAAAATGACAACAATCCAATCAGTAGAACCAGAATGATTCATTGTTTAGAAATAAAGTTTAAAAAAGCAACTAAATGTTTATATGCCAACAGCGGATTTCTGGTGTAGCTGGAGAGGGTCAAAAGTTTAGGCTAACCATTGTGGAGTGTGGGCTGATACAGTTCCAGATAAGTCCAGCTGAAGTTTTACCTTTTCAAGTTTTGCGCCAAGAGCCCCACTTGTGTTGGAGAAGACTGAAGGGAGCAAGGAAATTATCATGGGTGGTGGTCGACATGGTGTGAACAGCAGGCTGGGCATCGCGGATGGGTGTACTGGAGCTTCGGGTTGGCAGTCCTCCATGGTTGATTAATGCTTGCTGTGCAAGGAGATGGGCTTACGGCAGTTTTAACTGAACTTCTGTGTGAGTGGCATGGTATCAGTGTGAACAGGCCAGTACCTGGTCATGAAGAGACAAAAGCTTGATTTCAAGAGCGCATGGCCAGGCCAAGGGTCCAGGACCCGAGGGGCACCACATGAGGGTCAGGAACTCACTGCAGCTGGGTCCAAGAGTTGTTGGAGAACCTTTTATATCCCTGAGGTTCAGATCAGGAAGCCAACTGACTAGCCCCTTGAGTCACTCTGGGGTCCTGGGTTTAAGATGAAGTTGGAGGTTCAGTTCTTCTGCCCCAGGCAAGACAGCAGGCCAGCACAGCAGGGCAGCAGTTCCATTAAAGTAGCAGTCCAGCCGAGTGGCAGTTCTTGTAGCAGCACAGCAGTCTTTCTACCTGGCAGAGGATTCACAGGTCCAGAAGTGTACTGAAGATGTCATAAGCCACCTACCTGCATCTCAGATGATTCAATTGGACAGCAGCCATAGTTCCTGAATCCTCCCGCAACTTGTCCTCGGTTTACAGGAGGAGAGACTGCTCCAGTGGCAAATCCCAGGGGGAAGGGGGTTGGATTGAGAGAGCGTGTAGAGTCAAAGATGATGTGGCTCGTCTACTCAACAGCAAAACTGTAGCCGGTATTCACACCAGTCTGATGAATGGTACCCGCAGATATGGTACCAATAAACAAACAAATAATAAGGCTTTAGCCTAGTATTAACTCTATCTCTTAAGGTATCACCTCACAAAAGCTTTTCAAATCTCAACCAACCTTTAATTTTGTTGTTGTTTTTGTTTTCATTTACATTTGTCTGTAGAGGCTCCTTTATCCAAATGTTCAAAACTGTAGTGAGTATGAATTCAGCATCAGACCCACAAACAAATTTGGATGGGGTTTGCTTCACCCAAATCCTCTCTGGCAGAGCCCTGCCAACAGTATGTACAAGTTGAACAAAACCACTGGTTACCTTTGTTGCAACAGGATGTTGCGACTGTGCTCAGTGGGCAGTAAAATCAAGTTTGTTAATGCATATCTCCTTTTCTTCTTCTTTTTTCCATCCAGGAGGAAGACTAATGCAGGACGTTCTTTGAGGTGAGGTTGAAGTGGGATGATCAAGGGAGCTGACAAGACAGAGTCCTGGAAGCCGGGAAACAGGTAAGTGGCAGGCAAAGAGGCTAAGCAAAGGGGAGGTCTGTGGGCGGTCTTTAAATAAGACTGCTGTAGAATGTTCATAAAGGTCACATTCTAATTGTTTGTAACAAGGAAACGGTGCAGATAAATAACTTGATGAGGCTGCCTTCTAGAAGGTGCTTTAGAATTCACCAAGGTTGTGTTCGAGTAGCTTATTGCAAGGAACATCTGGAGATGATTAATTTGATGAGGCTGCCTTCTAGAGGGTGTTTTAGAATGTTCACAAAGGTCATGCTCTAATTGCTTATAGCAAGGAACAGGTGCAGATGATTACTTTGATGAGGGTGTCTTCTCCAAGGTGTTTCAGAATGTTCACAAAGGTCACATTCTAATTGCTTATAGCAAGGAACAGGTGCAGGGGATTAATTTGATGAGGGCTGTTGTATAGAAGGTTCACGTTGAGGTCATCTATGCTGGTTGCTTGATGCTTATTCTTGTGGATTTTATGGATGGTTCTGAGACACCTGAAACCTGACATTGTTTATGCATGGTAAAACATATGGAAAAGCTATTAAGCCTTTTCAAACAAACCGTGGTACACTAGCTCCAGCTAGCTGTTATAAACAGCATGTAATATGGTCAAAAGTCAGAGTACAAGACGTTCATTCTTCAGTGTTGGGAGGAATGATATGAGTCATGCCAGTATATTGTGATAATGAGCTATAAACGGTTCTGCGAATGAACAAAATCTCCTCAAGGGGAACTGTAAAATAATGTTTTTCATTAAATATTATGAGGGCCTATAAATTATCCCTCAAACATGAGTGAAACTTCTCCTACTCAGAAAACATAAATCTTTAAAGAAATGTGATTTCTGAAAACCACTGACACAACCATTTACTTGTTTTAAATATATTATTTTTATATATCAAAACATGTATATCTATCTCTTTTCATATTTCTTGTTTCTACAGCTGCCAAGAGAACATAAAGAACAATACTTCACAATAACATATACATAATGAAAATCACAAATCTCCCAGTGATCACAAACAAGAGACCTTGGAACCACAAATAAACAAAATATCTCAAAAATATTTTGTTCAGTGTATCCTTATATCTTCTTTACATTTCCAAGTGTTATTCACTATACATCATGGCAGGTTCGCCTCAACACTAAAACAGACCAAAGGGTAGCCTTAAATGTTTTCAAAGAAAGACACATTTGGCATTTCCAAAACAGTATCCATTAGTTATGTAACATGATATCCCAGACCCCAGGCAGGGTCCACTCGATATGGGGATGGGGTTATTATCACCCTCCTTCAACTGTAGTCCTCTTGACCCAATATTGCCTTGAATTAAAATATACAGCAGCAGCTCCTGTCTTGTCTGCTGTCCTCCTGCGTGTGATGATGACGCCTATGCAGTTTCTGGCAACTCGCGACTAATGCAACAGTTGTCAATCTTGCATCAATAACTATAACGGAATTCCACGATGAGCACTTCCCCCAGTATGGTGACTACCACTTGAAGGTCAATATTTTTTTGGAGCACCATTAATTCTGGTTGCTGCTCTACTACATGGTTCTGGAACATATGACCAGTTTCCTTATGATTCAGGGTCATCAGTACACACAAGAATTTACGTCCTGAAGATGGTCTTATAGCTGCCTTCACACCAAAGACTGATACATCGACAATTTGACCCATTTTCTTTATTTCTATTCTTTCAGGGATTGTTCATTATAATGCCGATAATTGTTTTCCTGTTAATCATGGCCTATGGCAAAAGAGTTTTGTGATAAAAGATCTGTAGGAAAGACTGTCACTTCAGTCGCTTTTGATCTTATGTGATTTGCACCCTTATTTGCAATAAAAAATGTTACCTAAATTTGAACTTTATTGAGTGTACACCTGTGTCGAATTGCTTATTGCTGTTGAGTTCTGTTTAGCTTTGCGTTCGATTCGCTGTATAATGACACTCGTCACCACAATTCCAAAGACATCAAAAATGACATGGCTACCAGCTCCCACTTGGAATTTGCAGTTTAATGAGTGCAATACGGATTCCACAATGTTATCCTATGGAAGGTGTAGGCCTCGCAGCAGAAAAAAATGAATTCAGGAGTTTTTTCCTACCAGGACATGTAAAACCTAAAAGTATATGCCCAAACGCTTAATTACACAGCACCCTGCCCTAGGGACTACCTTAAGGAGACATATGTAATGAAAGGGGAGCTTAAGGCTTGGCAAGAGGGTTTACATGCTAAGTCAACATGGCAGTTTAACACTTCATTTGGGCTGCAATGGTAGGCATGGGACATGGTTTAAGGTATAATTTAAGTGGGTGGCACAATCAGTGCTGCAGCCCATTAAGATCATTCAATTTACTGGCCATGAGTACATGTAGTACCATTCTGCCAGGGACTTATAAATGTATAAGGGCCATATGTATCATCAACCTGATTTTGCGATTCTCAAATAGCGATTTTTTAAAAATAGCTATTTGAGAATCGCAAATAGGTGTGTATGTACAAAATCGCATTTTTTTTGCGATTTCTTAAAATTCCTTAATTGCGATTAGCAAATTGCGAATCGCAATTAAGGAATACTTTCCCATGCATTTATATGGGCCAGGAGGCCCATAGGAATGAATGGGAAGTTATTCTGTATTTGCGATTTGCTATTTTCTTATCGCAAATTGAGAATAATTTCAAGGGTGCAGGGGTGTCCAAAGGACACTCTGTTGCACCCCTGAAATATGCACGGGTGCACATGTGGTGCACATACATGCACCAAGGGCATGTATGTGCATCACATGGCACTTTGAAAAATGCAAAAATTTGCATTTTTCAAGGAATTCGCAACTTACCACC
Organism: Lissotriton vulgaris; assembly: GCF_964263255.1. Classification (NCBI taxonomy): domain Eukaryota; kingdom Metazoa; phylum Chordata; class Amphibia; order Caudata; family Salamandridae; genus Lissotriton; species Lissotriton vulgaris. Next base: position 870,212,675 of record NC_141695.1, on the reverse strand, counting down.
AACTAGAAGTTGGTGGTAATTTGCGATTCCTTAAGGACAATTTGCTATTTTTTTATTGCTTCATACATTGCATTTAAGGAATCTCAAAATTTGCGGTTCCTTAAATGCAATTGCAAAGTAAGGAATCGCAAATTTTGCGATTCTTTGTTTTGCACCACATTTTGCATAATACATACCATTTAGCAAATTTGCATTCGCAAAGCCCGATATTCTGCAAATTTCGGCCTTTGCGAATGCAAATTTGCTTGATACATATGGCCCTAAGTAAATTAAATATGCCATTTAAGTTTGAGCCAATTTAACCATGTCGTAGGGAGAGAGCACAAGCACTTTAGCACTGGTTAGTAGTGGAAAAGTGCACAGAGTCCTAAGGCCAACAAAACACATTGAGCAGTTTAGGAGTAGTAAAGTTAGGACTCCAAACTTTAGGACTCCTAAACTGAGAAAAATCCTAACTTTAAAACTTACGGTATTCACTAAGCATGGGCAAATTTTGCGAATTCGCGATCCGCGAATTTGCGGATTTGCGAATTCGCGATCAGCAAAATTCACGAATTTGTGCGAATTTGCGGATTTTTGTTTTTATGCGTGTTTGCGGGGTTTTTTGCGTGTTCGCGGGGTTTTTTGCGTGTTCGCGGGCCTTTATGCGTCTTCGCGAGCCGCTTGCATAGCGAAGTTACCCATGCAGTCGTTTATGGGAGAGGGAGAGAGAGATAGATAGATAGATAGATAGATAGATAGATAGATAGATAGATAGATAGATAGATAAATAGATAGATAGAGAGAGAGGGAAAGAGAGAGGGAGAGAGAGAACGAGAGAAAGAAAGAGAGGCCGGATCTCTGAAGGGCCAGATTTCTGAGTTGCCCCTACAGAACATACAGCTTTTTATTTTTAGCAAAATGCATATGAAAATTGTGCTGTAAAGGTCTCTTTTAGTTTAACCCCTCCTGACAACTCAAAATGGGTGTATTTGCCATCCTCTCCCTTCTTCCTGTTTTTTATATCTGTAAGTGCTTCCTGATGAGGTTTAATTCCTTGGACAGGTGCCTCGTTGCCTACTTTTAACTATTCTCTGACCCTGCTTCAAGGGTCAGAGCAGGGTCGTAGAATAGTTGCAAGTAGGCAACGAGGCGCCAGGAAGCAATTAGCAGCAGGTGTCCAAGTTTAAGTTAATTTGTTTGTAACCCTTTTGTAAAAGGTTACAAAGAAATTAAGTTCAACTTTTGCACCTGCTGCTGTAACCCTTGCTTGGCTGAAAATTCGTCCCCGCTGATTCGCGGATTTTACCGCGATTTCGCGAGATTCGCGGATCGCGAAATCGTGGAAAATCCGCAAATTCGCCCGCGAAACGGATTTTACGCCCACCCTTAGTATTCACAGAAGGCATTTAGGAGTCCTAAAGTTAGAAGTCCTAACTTTACAACTCCTAAACTGAGAAAAATCCTAACTTTAAGACTTTCGGTATTCACAGAAGGCATTTAGGAGTCCTAAAGTTAGGACTCCTAACTTGTGTGAATACCGAAATGAGTACGTGCCTTCTGTGAATACCAAAATGAGCATGTGCCTTCTGTGAATACCAAAATGGTAGTACGTTTAGGATTTGTCTTAAGTTAGTTCTGTAAATCTGGCCCTAGGTTTGTACCTCTAAGAATGAGCCCTCTCTTGTGATAAGATAGCTCACCTGGGATATTTCAAAAATCTTAAAGTTCATGAAGGTTGTAGCATTAATGAACAGCTTTTAAACCTCTTCTGATTTTTTGTGTGTTGGTAGTCAATCACATGTGCTACAACTTGAAGAGTCAGGTATTTTTGTGCAAACTTAATATTCACTCTCAATATTCACTTTACTCGAATTCTGTCTTATCAGAATTAGTTTTGTCTCCAGAAGTCGTAGAAAAATAAGAGAACTCTTGCAATAAAGAGGGAATAGAGGTTTCAAGATTCGAAATATAGGGAGAAAATATCATCTGCATAAGCTGACAATTTCAGATGAGAATCTCCATAAATAAATCCAGAAATAAAAGAATATTGACGGATACAAAATAAAAATTGTTCAATAGATAAAACAAAAAGAAGATGGGATAGGGGACACCCCTGACAAACCCCGCTCTGTAGTGAAAAGAATTGAGAAATAAAGTCAATAATTAAACAGAGGCACGAGGGGACGAATAAAGTAAAGAGATGTGAGAGATAAATTTGAGACCAAAACCATGCAAGTGTAGAGCTTTGAATAAAAATGACCAGCTGACCCTTTCAAAAGCCTTCTCTGCATCACTAGAAATTGGAGCTAGAGAGTAAGAGAGAGTGGAAGCTTTTTTTAGGACATTGAAAAAGAGGACTGATGACTGAAATACATACCTTCAGGGAGAACGAGATGAACAATACAAGGAGTGGCAATCCACAAATGAAGACAACACATCCAATCAGGGAGAACATACCACAACAGGTAATCATATAAGGCGAGCAGGAAAAGGATAGACAAGAAATCCCAAAGAGAAAAACAGCAAGAATATAAAAGACAAAAAATAAAGTTAATATGTTATGAGACCGATATTGAAAAACAACCTGCAAGAGAAGATAACGAATGAAACTGTGAGACTAAACATGGTTACAGTATGAAAGAGACAAATCAAGGTATGGAAGTGCCATAAGAAGGACCAGCTGTTTCTATCAACGATGTGGAGTGTGAGTGGATACATTTCTTTAAGTCCATCGGGTCTTCAAAAGTAGAGGTTCCATTTTGAAAAGTAGCCTTAAATAAGCATGGGTGAAAAAGCCCCTATCTTGCACCCTGTGAGAATAAATCAGGATGAAGATCAAGAAATTCCTTCCGGCGTTTGGCTGTTGCTGAAGAGATGCCTTGTGAGATAAATAACCTGGAGCCAGATCACACAAGCTGCTTTTTGAGTTTAACCGTGTTCAAGACTTGTAGAAGGTCAGTGAACTTCAGAAATAGAAGAATCACGCCCGTGGCTTTGAGGGAGCAGATGAAGAGGACAATTGAGGGCCCAGTCTATGAGCACGTTGAATATTGAGGTTTGTAGCTGCAGGAAGATCAAGAAGCTTTGAAAATAAGTGGTGAAGAAATGGACGGGGTCATCACCCTCCGGAAAACCATATAAGTGAAGATTATTGTGTCTATTTCAATTTCCAAGATCTTCAGCAGATGTCTTTAACAGGAGGACCTTGTGATAACCTTGGTGGATACATCCTGTAACTCAACACAACAGTTGTACCTTGGCACTCTTACATTTTTTTATTTCAATTCATGTATAATAAACATATGTCTTGATCCGAAATCAATATAGCAACTCACAGGAAAAATCAATTTAAAAAAAGGTCAACTATACAAAAAAGACTCCTGTTTATTTCTTATTGACAATGTTTCATTTTAGAAGTAGCATTTAAATATACAGAGTACAAATCATAAAGATTATACCATATCCTGTGATACTGTTTATAGTTCAAAATATAGAAGTCCCATTCTTGAACCTTCTTGGTTAGTATATGAAGATGGCAGCCGACAGGTGTTTCGTTACAGATGTAACTTCTTCAAGGCTGCAAATGGTGTTAATATGTACATACATTTCTCAGAACAGTATCAATCATGCTACAAGTAGCGCAAGAAAATTGGTCAGCTGTGTTTCTCAGATCACCTTATATTCCAACAATAAAAAAAAAATTGGTATCGGAGAAGAAAGAACAACCGTGTGTTGCAAGAAAGCCAAAGAAAAGTCACAAGAAACCTAAAAAGTAACCATCTTTCCATATTGGTGAAGCATTCAAGTTAAAAAGTCTTAGGTGTATATAGAACAAAGAAGAAAAAACAGAACGGAATGAGCGATTGAAAGTATGAAAATAGAAATTGTAAAACTCAGAAGCCTTTAGAATGAACACACTGATACAGAGTGTACTGAGACTACCTAGGATACAATGGAAATAACTACCTTGTATTCGTATAATTTGTGGACTCTTTGTCAGTTGTCCTCCCAAAGCGAAAAGTTAAAAGGTGGCAACAAAGAGAGATCCTAGAAAAAGTAGAAATTGTAATTGCAACAAACACCCATACTGATGATTCCAAAACGTAAAGAGTGAGCCCCATTTCAATGAATTATATGCACCTGAAATCAGAATTGCTGATATCTATTTATTCATTACTGAGCATCCACATCCAATCAAAGTGGACCTGAAAGACGATCTCACCAGCCTCCAGTATTGGACAAGTAGGTTTTAATGTTCTGTGAGGAAAATATATCCTCACCATCAAACAAGTGACCAATTACATTTCTTACTTCTGCTGGTACCTCCTATATGGCACCTCCCCTTCTCAAGTCAGCTGACGAGGAACATTGCTTCGGGGACAGATAATTATCCTAGGAAATGGGTGTAGCAAACCTGGACACGAACAAATAATAGTAAAGGTCCCGAAAGAATTATTTTGAGAAACTAGTGTCAATCTGTTTTCACATGACTAATGCTAAACGTTAGATAAAATGAGATTTATTGTAAGTACATAATCTTAATAAAAACGAGTATCAAAAACTTTAAAACGTATGTTGGACATACGTAATTTAAACCAGAATGCACGATGATCAAATTGATAAAGGATATCATGGAAACTTACTTCTATCTTAGTATGTAGAGGTAACGGGCTATAATTTGCCTTCTATGCCACCACTAACTCCTGCATATATTGTATCATCCTGCAACTCATCAACATGCTGTTCCACCACAGAGCGACAAGTTTTCATAGACTACCATTTAGTGTCTAGGACTTGCAGACAGAAGTTTGTTTCCTCAATAAATGGACGTAGAGCACGTATTTCCTCAAGAACAGTGTCCAGAGACACAGGAGAAACAGATTTCGGCAGAGAAGGAGGATCCTGTTTCAGACGCTTATTGGTAGAAAAAGTAGTTTACAGTTTGATTGAAGAGGTGGGTAAACCACCTGTTGTGAAGAACTAGATTGTGCCACCTTACCAGCACTATGTAGAGAGGAACTAGTATGAGAGGAATCAGATGCTGGAACGTGAACTGTAGACTTCTTGTTGATAAGAAGCAGCTTGTTACTTCTACCATAAGTTAAAAGCAGAGGCAAATTTGTAAGAGTGAGGGGAGTATACAGCCTGTGTAGTAATTCTTCAGATTCACTCCAAAAATAATACTGCACTATATAAAAGCTGCAGAGCTGAGAAAAGTTGCTTAAAAATATTTTCAAGAAAAAGAAAAAAATCATTAATCATCATCAATTTAACTTTATTTCGGTTTGTTTATGAACCATAAAAGTACATCAAAAATAGAAAAATACATATACAGCAATAGACTAATACACAGTTACAACTCATTTTAAATATTTGCAGTAAATCAGTTAGCATGTGGTTTATAGAGTGACGATAAAAACCCTAAGACAATAAAATACAAGGATTAGAGTTTAAAACACAGTGGAGGCCTAGTTTTTACAGAGACAAACTGTCTACCTACATTAAAGTGGCTTGCTACTACCGAATCAATCTCCGTCTAATTAACCACATTGAAAACAAAAATTTAGCAATAGCAGTAACTATTAGTGCATTAGTATCAGTTTTTAATATTCTAAAAAACTCTATATGGTTCCTGACTCCTAGGTTCACACATAGCTGTTTGATCCATTTTTTTCTGCTAACAGAATAAGCAGGACAAAACAAGATCACATGAATTAGGGATTCGTTTGGATCATTACAACCTGGACAAGGACGAGTTAAACCCATTATCCATTTATCAGTGTAAGAATGGAGGGGTAATGTACCATATCTGAACTGTAGATACAGTTTTTTTGCTAGGACAGGTTCTATAATGTCTAGTTCCTTCTCAAAGCTGTAGACATTCTTGAAATCCAGAAAGCTGTCAGTGAGACTAGAGGGCCTGGCTGATCGAAGGACCTCTTCTAAGTTGTAATGTTTTATAGACTCAGCCAGGGTTCTCTTTGAGATGGATTTGCATGTGACCTCCTGATTAGACCAGAGATTCTCCATGCCGATCCTAAAAGCTGCAGAGCTGAGAAAAGTTGCTTAAAAATATTTTCAAGAAAAAGAAAAAAATCATTAATACACTGGAACTCAACCAAACAGACTTTAGGAAGATGAGGATAAAAAAGGGGAGCTCTCCAGAATAGTACTTGCACCAGAAACCACAAAATTCTACAGCCTCTGCACTTCACTAATCCAAAATGAAAGAAGGTAAGTAGACACCTAATATGCAGGAAAAAACAGGTATTACATGCTATGCATAGAGTCTCTTCAGGTGTAATGTTTTTGAGGAGAAGAACATCATCGCGAGAAAAAACGAAATGGCAGTTGTTTATAAGGAGTTACCATTTTTCAAACAAATGTTCCCAATGGAGGGAGAGAAGAACCATACCGGCACCAGACCCATACTGTGAGACTTCCGACCTGTAGAGAATTCTGCTTCAAGCAGAATGAGACGCTGAAACAGCAAATATTACCACAGCATTTCCCATTGGGGGACGGAGCTCCGATCTAGGTGGCCACCTTGGTTGGTGCAGCGCACACTGCTCCGCTCAAAAGCACTTTTAATGATATGTTTTGACCTGCTTCTGAAGTGACCACATTTTTCATATTTATGGCATTTGCCATCCGATACAAGGCATGCACCTGCATGTGTGGGCATAGCACACTTTGACACAGTATTTTAGAAACATCTAAAATTATGTGAAAGATAATATTCAGTTCACAGTTAAAGGCCCTACAACTTTAAGAAATTAACTCTGCTTTCTCATGAAAAAAATCTGATTCCCAAAGAACAGAAACACAACAAACATGGTGCACATTTGGAAAAGTTCACTACCTTCAATGGAACCATAGCATTGGCAGCTCCACTAAAGGCACAGAAATTCTGACCTGTGTAATGGGGATCGCTAGATTTTGCTTAATAGTTCTCCACCTGCCTGGAAAGGGGAGCCATGACCTCTGCTCACCTGGCAGGCCACCTACCAGTATCCACATAACACGTACGTCTATCTGAGGGTTTGGCAGACTGAGTAATGACAGACAGGCTAGTGGATGACTTCATATCCACCTCCTGCCTTTGATCTACCCACCAGATTTAGAAATGTCCTCCCTCTCTCCCAAAATGAGTTTGTTTTTAGAAAATAAAAAAAACTAATGCCCCCCTGGTGTGGGGTGATAGTTTATTTTTTCCTGTCCCTCACCACCATTTTTTATCTTGGGATGAGAGACAGGAAAAAAAACACAACACCTTCCACCTTAAACAGGGTGGCCAGTGTTTTGTTCTTTCTCATTTGGCCCCTACTCCGTCGGGCTATGGGAGGAAGGTTCATGTCAACTGAGTATTTTTTACTCTGTCGACATAAACCTAGCAGTCTGCCAACTGAGAATTTGGCAGAGAGGGCACTCCGTTCCGATGGAGTACCTCTCCGCTAAGCTCTAAATTGGACCCACATTCTTTTAAATAGATGCTCTTTGAATTTCACAAGTTATTTTTAAACAATTGATGCCCTATCCATGCATGCATGGTCTGATGGACCACTGCCTACTCTTAAAAAATAAAAGATACTCTTTTAATTTTTTTTTAAATGCATCCTGTTTTCCTTTAAGAAAAATGGGCTGCATTTAAAAAACAGATTGCTTTATTTAAAAGCAATTAGACACAGTGGTCTGCTGACCACTGCAGGCCACCATCCCTGTGATGGCTGAGATTTCTATTGGGAAATTGCATTATCTAATTGCGATTCACTAAGAATTGCAATCAGGAAACCGCAATTTTGAAGTTTTGTACATGTGGCCCTCGGTGTTCCTGAGTCCCATATTGTGGACCCAGAATAAACCTGAACCTCGATATCAGTTTTAAAAAATATTGGAATACATCATTTATTACACAAAGTGTAAATAGATAGACATGTTTTCTTCTGAGTGCAGCACTGCATAATTTACATAAACTTCGGGAGTTAGAAAAGGCTGTTAGTAAAATGGGGCCTTCGTACTCCCATGCAAAACAAAACCTTATTTTCAATTGAATCCGTTGAACATGTATAAGTTTATTTTTTAGAAAACCTTTGTATTTTGTATAGCACTGGGATCCCCAATCTATCATGGTGTTGCAGCAGAATACCTCAGAATATGTTGCAAAATGCTGCGTAATTTGCACTGGTGTGTTTTTTTTGGTGTCTGTTGCCACCAGTAAGTACCTCACAGCTGGATTGCAGAGAGCTTGTCAAACGTCCTACCCCCTTTCTCAACCACTCTGTAAACGGGCCTCCTGGCACACTACTGGTTGGGAGATGAAGTCCCCTTGGCTGCCGAGGGCCGCTGGGGGAAAAGAACCTCATTGTTGCCACTAGTAATTCCCCCACAGTGGGATTGCTGAGACCTCATTGTAAGCCCGCCCCCTTTCTCAACCACTCTGCAAATATAGAAATACTGAAATATAATAGAATACAATGTAAAGCTCTTTTTAGGGGATGTTGTGTGATACTAGAATGGGGTTTATTAATCCATGTTCTAAGAGCAATCAACCAAGCAAGGAGAATTGGTGGTCCAGGAGGCAAACATTTAGTGAAAAATGTGCAGAGTGGCAGAAAAACAGGCCTTGTTTGCAATAAGTGATAAACACTGCTCGAGTTATTTGTGTAAAATTACTGGCCTGCTTGGGCTTTTAACCAGTTTAGCAACATAATGAAGGACGAGCTGTGCAAATGTGAATTGAGACACAGAAAAGTTATGTTTGGTTATTTAGTTAAACATGTTTTGGCATGGTAATTAAAACCATTGCACATACAAAGCATAATTAGGCAGATTAAAAATACCACACAGCATTTTCTAAAAGCACTATTACAGGCACTTTCACAAAAAAAAATGAAACTATTATGTGTCAGGAAACCAGAGCTTTGATGGTTTAGTTGATAAATCTAAAATTCCAAACCACAATTTAGAAAGGCAGCAAATAGGTCAGAACATCCTTTGTGTACTCTACACAGTAAAACAGCTAGTGCTGTACTCCCTTAGATAGCTGACAAGATACTAGCCAAGTAATCATAATCATGGGAATCAGCATTGCTACAACCAAGGAGAGAGAAGTGCACAAAACATCTGTAAATCCTAAGAGTAGGTCACAGAAATAGCTGTGAGTTCCAATCTTTAAACATTAGAATGTCTATTCCAAAATGCTCCAAGAAATGAGTCTATACTTGCAATCTTCAGATATAAAAACTCTGTATACAAAAGATCCTTCTTCACTTACATTGATCCAGCCAATGTGTTTGGCTACAAAGTACTTACTTCTTCAGGCTGTGGGTTTACTTTGAAATGAAAAAGTTCTTTTACTAATAAAATTGCAAATCATTTTTTTTTTTTTGTCAATTCAATTACGTATAAGAATATTAGAGCTAGATCTTTCCTAATAAAATAACAAATCATTTTCTCTTTTGTTGTCAATAGAACCACGAATAAGAATCTTTGATCAAGACCCCAAGAGAAAAGCATGCCAAGACGTGTTGCACACCACAACAGTACTATCTGTTATATTGTTAACAGAGTGATGTGAGCTTCATCACATAGTCACCAGTAGCAGTGAACAGTAGCAGATGGTTCTGAAAAGTGCAAGATTTCAAATTGTTGGTGGGTAAAAACCATGAATTACCCAGGAACGAGCCATGCATGGGATAGATAAACGTGTAAGTACTTAAATATCAGGAATTAAGAGGCATAATTATGAGTGGGGTTTCATCCCAATTGCACCACTCAATGTGGTGCGACGATGCAATCCTAAAAGTTTCATAAATCCAGAGTGACGCAGCACAAATCGCTGCTTTTCTTTACGCTGCACCAGGGAGCCATTTATGAGGGTTGTATGGGTGTTGCCATTCAACATCCATGGATTTTAATGCATTCCCAGATTTACAAAAAGCGGTAGACCTGTGAATGCGCCAAAATGCTATTCCTTTCAAGGTGAGGTGTGACGAGGAGAAATATCTTTATTTCTCCTCGTTACTTCCTCTTTCTATGTCATAGAAAGAGGAAAATGCAACAAGAGATTTTTTTCATGCAGGAAGGTGTCCTTCCTCCACAAAAACAATCCACCTTACTACGCATGCACCATTGCACCATGGTGCAAAGGTACCTGGGTTGGAGCTAGGCAGCCAAAGGGAGGAATGTGTTGTATTCTATAAATACAGTGCATTCCTGCCCTTTTTCTGTCGCGCAGCGCAGATCTGCAAGGTGACTTGCTGCACCACATTGCATGACTTTGCCATAAATATGGCCCTTAAAGTTTAAACTCTAAGGGAATGGCACTTATTTCAGAAACACTTCTATTTATGAAGCCAATAAGATTATGACCTTTAACCACAAAAAGTGTGCTGATCCTCATGAAAGAGGAAAAATGAGAGGGGAAGCTGTCGGTCGGAAAAGGGGCTGATCAACTGGACTGGGGGATCCGATTTATCAGAAGCAATGGCCCTCAAACACCCAGAAGGGTGTCATGCTTCATCATTGGGCAGGTCCTCTTTGGGCCAGCGCTGCAATGCCCAATGGACCGCGCGAGGTGCTCTTTGCCAGATTTCTTCAAAGTAAGATAACGTAATGATGAGTATAAGTGAGGGTGTTGTGAGTGTAGGGTGGTGGAACGAGTGATGAAACTCCACCACTGCCGCCATCCTAGACCAACTGGCACCTCTAAAACAAAAAAGACCCAGGAACATTCCATCGAGAACCTGGTTCAACAAAGACATCAAAGAGGAAAGGAGACTTCTCAGAGCCACAGAACGACAGTGGAGAAAATACCCCTCCTGCAGCCGGCGCGAGGAACTCAGAGCAGTAAGAAGAAGGTACAAAAACCACATCAACAATGAAAAAACAAACTTCTTCTGCAATGCGCTAGAAAAGGCAAAAAATAGACCTAGAGAACTCTTTGAGATCATCAAAAAACAAACCTCCAAGCCATCCACCGTCCATGCTCAACCCTCCAAAACGCTATGAGACAACTTCGTCTCCTTCTTCAATGAAAAAATTGCCAAGATCGAACTATCCCTAGACATCAGCCCTACCCCGACCATCAACATCAACCTAACTACAACATTCACCACCGCTGGAGACACAACCTCTACTGCCTGGTCCTCTTTCGACCTCGTCCAAGAAGCAGAGATCCTCAACCTAATCTCATCCTCCAAACCCTCCTCCCATAACTCTGATCCCATCCCCGCCCAAATGGCCAAAGACCTCAAACTCACCCTTGCCCCTCTCTGGTGTAAAATCATCAACAGCTCCCTAAAATCTGGCATCATCCCGGACTGCCTTAAAGTTGGCCAGGTCACTCCCCTCCTGAAGAAACCAGGCCTGGATTCCAACGACCTCAACAATTTCAGACCAGTCTCAAATCTACCCTTCCTAGCCAAAATCCTAGAAAAATGCGTACTACGCCAACTCAACAACCAGCTCGACAGCATCAACTTGCTTGATCAAAACCAATCTGGCTTCAGAAAAGGCTAGAGCACCGAAACCGCAATCCTGAACATAGTAGATGACATCCGCAACTCCCTTGACTCGGATCAATGCTGCCTACTCATCCTTCTTGACCTGTCAGCGGCGTTTGACACGGTTGACCACAAGCTCCTCATCAAAGCCCTCAAAGAACGAGTAGGTGCGGAGGACATGGTCCTGAATTGGTTCGACTCCTTCTTTAAGAACCGCTTTCAAAGAGTAAAAATAAAATCCTTCACATCAGACCCTCTACCCGTGACCGGAGGGGTCCCCCAAGGATCCGTCCTTTCCCCTCAACTGTTCAACATATACATGGTTCCCCTCACCATCATACTGAAGAAATCTAATATCCCTTTCCATCTATATGCGGACGACACTCAGATCTACATAGAAGCCACTTCCTATAACGACATTCTAAGACTCAACAACACTCTAAATGAAATCCAAGAATGGCTAGGGACGAATCACCTCAAATTAAACCAAGGGAAAACTGAGATCCTCCTCATCTCCAACAAAGATGACAACCCCAAATTGACTGAATGGGTGAAAGCCATTGACGCTCTCAAAGGAAATCTCACCCCGACCAACACAGTAAAATCACTGGGAATCACCCTGGATAACAAACTAACTATGTCAAACCACATCAAGAACTCCGCGAAAAGCGCCTTCCTCAATCTGAAGCTCCTCAATAAAATCAAACCACACATCCCACAAAAAGATCTCTAACAAGCCACCCAAGCATTGGTCCTATCCAGACTGGACTATGGGATCGCAACACTATCCGGCACAGCCATATCCCACCTAGCGCCACTGAAAACCACCCTTAATGCAGCAGCCAGAATGGTCTCAGGTGCAAGGAAATTTGACCACATATCCCCCGCACTCAAAGATCTTAAATGGCTTCCAGTGGAAATGCGCGCAAACTTCAGAACGGCTTGCCTCACACACAAAGCCCTACACACAGGAAAACCGGAATATCTAGCCTCCAAGCTCAAGAAAGCGGGTCAATCCAGAAACCTTAGAAGTTCAAACTCTCTACTACTCATCCCCCTGAAAACCCGGAAACAAAAAAACGCCAGCCGCTCCTTTGTCGGCAACGCACCAAAAATCTGGAACTGCATCCCAGTGGACATCAGAACCACTCCTTCCTTTCCCGAATTCAAGAGACAACAAAAAATCCTCTACCTCAACAGCGCATTCCCGAACTCTACCTCAATAGCGCATCCTGGAACTCGGACTACCTCAACAACTCTACCTCAAAACCGCCACCCAGGCGGAAGACCACGGAGCTAATTGCTGACCTTGTATGTACCCTGTTTACAGTATGCTGCACTATCTTTCGCACCTGTTTCTTCCTGACTGAATGTAAAGCGCTCCGATACCCTCGGGTCTGGCCAGCGCTATAGAAAACTCCAAAAATAAAATAAAATAAATAAAAGTCTAAGGGGTACCAAATTAAGTTTATTAGGGTGGCTCAATACAGACAGTGGACATCATGGAAAACTAATGAACCTTTAAAGCGCATAAAATGTGAAATGGGGGCAACATATTTCATGCCTTGCGAGCCAATATGATTACATACTTTCCCATCTGCAACTGTTCAGTTTGCTGCGCAAACAGAAGTGATGCATGTAGTAGTAGTGTGACTACAACAACAAGGTCGTGTTGTTGTCAAACCTGTATGGTTTTAACCCCTTGGCTGCAGTGGTAATTCCGCCACAGCGCTGAGGGGGCAGGGGGGTAGAGCGGCGCCGCCATGCTTGTGACGGAACCACGCCGTCATGAGCCACAGGCGGGCTGTGCTTATGACGGCGTGGTTCCCTCACAACTCTGCCTACTCACTAATTCGCCCACACAGGCAGGGAATCAGTGCCGCATGGGCAGAGCAGCCACAGTATGATGGAACCCCGCCTTCATGAGCACGCCGTCATGAGCACACCCCACCTGTGGCTCATGACAGCGTGGTTCCGTCACAAGCATGAAAGGGGTTAAAACACATACGGTCAAGTTGCTGAACATGCAAGCGCAGACCAAAAAACAAATAAAACACGCACAGTATAATCATCTGCTGCATGAGAGCAAAACCATTATTGTAAGTTCTTATTAATAAAATCCTAATGTTGAAGCTCAGAACTGTTTGTTAACATGTTAGCGTTCTCTTTCATTTCTGCGAAGTTTCCCTTTCGTCATATAGGTCATTCTTTTTGATGGTGGACAGACATCCATAAACTTTACAATCCACCGACTAACTGTGGGTTAGCTCCTACAAACTCATACAGTACTGAAAACTTGTTTGACTACTTCGTACTCCTAACTGTTTGAACCACGATCTTAACCAGATTCTTTGCTTTTTGTCTAGTATCAGACATACACTCATATTTAGTAAAGACTCCTTCTTGCAAGTATATTGCTGGCATTCTTCATTTGATTGAACTCTCTTACAAACTGAAATAAATGATCGCAGACAATCATTAATAGTGGCCCTCAAATTGTAATTCTGCAGTGGGGTAAAAAATAGAACTTTTATAGGTTACTTGAAATTCTGCCCTTAGATAAACTGTCATAGCCAGTCTGCCGCCCAGATCTCAAACATATGCATTGGACAAAAGGGGTGCACAATCACACCCCTGTCCCAATCCATCTTTAGCCATTAATATGAGTTTACCCAATTTTGGTGCAAGGACACTGGGGGCTGGAATCTCTGATTTGACAAGTATCCCCACACCAAATTCACTTATTTTTTTAGCTTTTTCTCCATTATGGGGAATAGATAGCTGGACCTGAGAATAGCGTGTCCTTTTTCACTGAAATGTCCTGGTCCTGAGGACAAATTCACAAACGTTTTCCACCTGCTCGAAATAGGTAGAAGATGTCAGCAGAATGGTCGACTGGGGATGGAGATGGTGGGTCGGGCCATGAGGCTCTGGTCAGGCCTTAGCTGGGGTTGGGTGAGCTGTGGGAGTGTTTTATACTTCTCCTGTGGTGCTGCAGGGGTTGGGCGATGGCCTGACTGTGCTCCTATCTGCAGGTGAAGATTTGTAAATAGTAAAACCATTCTTGTTGTCCTTGAAGCCAGAATGATATTATCCCAAAACAAGGGGCTGCATATAATGTCCAGGAGTAGACTCAAAGCTGGAGATAATGCTTCCAGTGTGATACTGCAACTCGTAATGTGAATCTTAGTTGTGAATTTTTGCAGCAATCACTGCATTTCCCCCTAATTTTACCCCGATCCATGTATCCAATAATAAGGCTTATATAGCCACTTTAGAACATTTCATAGATACCCCAATTTTGCAAGATTGCTCCCCAACAGTGTTCTTTCTATATCACCAATATCAGTTTTGACACTGATGAAACACATGTATAATGAGACATTCCTATTGGGGGGTAAACAACCTTTACAACGCAACTTTTACCACGCAGTGCCTTTACGACGCAACTTTTACAACGCAAACCATTACAACGCATTGCGCTGGGGGGCCCTCTAGGATAGGAAATAGGTTTAATTTACTATCCAACACCTTCCCTACTATCTACGGGGACTGGAGTTGGAATAGTAAATTAAACTATTTACTATCCAGCGCCCCAAAGCACTATGCGTTGTAAAGGCATGCGTTGTAAAAACCGCGTTGTAAAGGCATGCGTGGTAAAAGCATGCATTGTATCGTCATACATCCCTATTGGGGTGGACTGCAGTACTAGCACTGAAAGAGAGATAATGTAGCCTATGATACCACAGTTTGCCTAGAGACTTATTTCTTTAGCTGGGAAATAAATTGTGTCTTTGAACCCAGCATGGTAATTAATTTAGTACCAGCCTAAGCATACTGCTTAGTATCTGTGTCTAACAAATCTCTCAGTGGTTACTCTTAAAACTCAACTATGACTGAAGAATGATTTAATCGGGGATGGAAGAGAGAACTTGACAGGGCATAAAACCCTATCTCCCTAGTTCAGTATCAAGCATACAAAATCGTTGGGCTCATACACCTAAACCACAGACAAGCCCATGAATGAGAACCCAAAGGGAACCACCTGGGATTCTTTTTTAGATCGTCACCCACTCTCATAGTTGCATGCTTCATCATCAGGTCTCATCCTGGTCCTTATAAACCAGGATGGTCTCTACCATATCCGAGGGAGCACATAAGATACTATCCTGTTGGGGTCTTTTGTTGAAATACCCTTGGACCGCCCAGGTATTTGTTTAATAATGAGAGTCCGAGGCATGAATAAAAACAGGTATAAGTTGTTTATGGGAATTAGTGACCCTCCACTCTGATTATAGTGTTGGCATGTTTCAGCTTTTATGATTGGCAACTTTGGGTCCTATGCTTTCATCAAGACTATAATTTGTTTCCTGAGATCACTAGTATGGTTAGTCAGTGTCCAGTCCTTTCCCTATTATGTTAGAACATATCATTTTAGATACGAAACATGCATGGGGCTTACTTACCTTCTAATTCTTGAGCATGCTTCTTATTCCTGCAACAAATAATTAAATCAATCAGCTGGGTCCACATTGGTATCATAGCTCCGTTTTTCTTAATGTGCAAATATAGATGAATCCATCATTCACACAGTCATAATACAGCGAAACTTGCATGCATCTTGATGCAATGTTCTAACCAGTACGAATTGTACATGCATTGTCATGAGAGAGAAACAAACATAATGTTATGGAACTGTGTTGGTTCGCTGCAAAAAGCATGGCACACAGTGGAAAGTGTACATACCAAATCGTTTATTGCTCTCTTGCCCTATTGTGGGATCATGTTAGGTGCCATACCCCTGTCCTCACACACTGATAGAAATCATCATATATGTATCATCATGCATCATAGATAATGGTGGGGAGGAAACAGAACAAACATGCAAACTTGTAATAGTGGTGGTACCCTTATGGAAGTTGTTAAAAAAGTTTGATGAAGAGACAAAAAAAATGTTCTCAGACCTGATACGTTTGTGTCCAGAAATACTGGACCACTTGTATTTGACATTGATGTTTGTCATGGAGATATAGCAGATTCCAATTACATTCCTTCCAACCTATCAGAATTTTAAACACTTTAGAGGGTCTGTTCTATACATTTTCATACTTTTTCAGATGTGGACCATTTTTATATGACTTTTATCCAGTTTTCCAGTTTCAGGGTTGTATTGGACAGCCAATGTATGTTGGTGTTTAGCCAACAATAGGGCAACATGTGATTCTCCCATCATAATTGTATTATTTGAATGACATGGTGACATGCCCAGCAGGCAGCTCTGTGGTTTGATTTCTAGTATCATAAGAACACCGTTATTAAACAAGTCTGTTGTACCCTGTGTTGCACAATGCATCCCCTTCACAGGTTCCCACTTCCCTGCTGCTCAGCCAGTGTGTGTGGGATGTAATGGAATGTTGATGAGTGCCTTGTTGGTAAGAATGTCAGTTAGAGAGAGTGGGCAGAGCTGCAAGGACGCTGCTCCTGGAGGGGTAATTGATACTTACCCTTTAACACGTAATGCCCTGAAACCCCCATAAGTGTCTTTTTCGCCAGACAGCCTGCGGTCAGTGGAAGTGTAAGGGTGTTTGACCGAAGTACGCAGGTTAAGTGTGACTGATAATCATGTAACCTGTACAAACAGTGTAGAGTTGGCATGTACAGCATTTCATCGCGTTGGCAAAGACATGCCTGTCAGTGGGGAGTGAACTGGCAGTTCAGATGAACTAGAATGTAGCATCTGGGATGTGAGTGAACTGGCCTTAAATGGAATCAGTCACTTTGAAGGCCGAATTGCAGTTTAATGGCTTACACTGTGAGTGACACTAACAGGAAAGAGTGTTTTGGAACTGCTTAACTTTCAAACTTATGTATTGTGACTGTTTATCATGACCCTGGTACCAACACGCAATATACAGTTACATGGTGAGTAACAGGTAGCAAGAGTGGCAGTGTAACAGACGAGGGCAGCATGAAACTCATGCAGAGAGCCATGATTAACAATAAGCGTGTGTATTTGCATTTGGTTGCCCCCAGCGGGTGGGTGTTATAACGTACCATTATCAAGATGAGCCTTTAGTTGGTGCAAGTGTTTCTGCGCAAGCTGCGGGGGAGCCAAGATTTGAGTTCAGTCCAGGTGGCATAATAAGCAGACATCTGATGGGGCCAGGTCAAATGACGAGGAAAGACACCTTTGCAAATTAGCCTTTAGGGCATTTTGTTTCCCTAGCAGGATTTAGTCTGTGCAATATGGTGGTTTAGCGTATGCTCTGTGAAGAATATGAAAAACTCAGTCAATTGAAATCTGGTGGTACTAGTTTCATTAGGAACCGTAGTAGCAGATTCTCCCGTTCCTTGTCTAAAAAAGATACAGGATGCTCTGAAGTCTGTTTCCCATTTTTATATGGATTTTAACCAGCTAAACTCAAAATACATCTAGAGTAGTGTAGAAGCTGTAAAAAAGCTCAATTAGTCAACTCTGGGCTTCCCAGAAACATATTTAGACAAGGAATGGGAGAATGTGCATATTTTGGTTCTTAGAGAGACCTAATGTCTGATTTCAAGTAATCTATGTTTATATTCTTCACAGAGCTTACCGTAGCAATTTTGCATACATGTGATATGGGCACACTCTTGAGAAATCAGGTCAATTGTAGAAAGTGGAACTTTACTTTGGAACAGGTGCTGTTCACACTTGTATATTGAATCACAAAATGTCTAAGGGTAGTTGAAGTGGCAACACATGTCCTCTGACCACCAGATAACATCACAAGAAGTGACATCATTTGGCCTTTGACACTAGGATGGCATCACAGAAAGTGACACAATATGACATTTGGCCCTGGCAATGTTACAGGAATTGATGTTACATGATGTTTGACTATGTGGGCATTACCGGAAGTGACTTTGCTGAAGTAAAAACCTACAGTAAGTCATAAACACAAAAGGATACTGAAATAGATAGGAGCACATTTTACTGTACTGGGCTGGCTGATGTCACAATATGCCAGTGGCACAATCGTGAAGAGCCAGGAGGACAGGCACCATGGACTACTTAAAAAGACATCATAGACAAACTACAATCATAATATTCCTAAAGATAGCTTCAAATACCAGGTCACAACCCCAAACTCCCAGGCACTGCCATCATTTGTTAACTAAAACCATCACTTGCCTATGCACATTCACAGTGTGTCTAGACATAGCCTCAAATACACCTGCACAGTGGTAAAAGACCTAGGCAGAAACATAACCTACAAAGAAAAAAACAAGAAAGGGTCAGGCATAACTCAAAATGATAAGTGCTGTTCGGTAAGGACGTATTAATTAAACACTTTTGACCACATGCATCATTGAAAATAGACCTTCGCAATCAGGCTGATTAGCAGAATCTGCCCCTTTGAGACCAGTATTTTTGCATTTGAGATGCATCATCCCAAACGCAAGAATCGCAATATAAGTAATTGCAAAATGTGCGATTACTTACATTGTGATTGCATTTAAGGAATTGCCAATTGCAATTCCTTAAATGCAATGCATTAAGCAAAACTAGTTTGCGATTTTGCAAGTAGGAATCACAAATTACCATTATTCTCAAGTTGATGGTAATTTGTGATTTCTTAGAAAAATGCACTAAAGTTCATTTTGCAAAGTCCCATGTTACACACACACATGCTCTTGGGGCATGTGTGTGCGTAACATGTGGTGAAATGGAAATTTCAGGGCTGCAACAGGGTGTTATTTTGGCACCCTTGGAATTGCATGCACAATTTGCGAATACCTATTTGGTACTCGTAAATTGCGCATGCAATTCCCATTCATTCCTATGGGCCCGAAGGCCTATAGGAATGAATGGGAAGCAATTCCTTATTTGCGACTCGCAATTTGCGAGTCACAATTAAGGAATGTGTGGGAATTGCAACATTTTTTGTGATTCCTACATGCATAGGCAACTGCGGTTCCATAATTGTGATTCCTTAAAAATCACAATTATAGAATATCAATTTCCTATTTTGATGCATGTGCACCATAGTTCTCTTACATGTGTAGACTCTCCTGATCAGAGCCTTTCTGTTCACAGGCTTCCCAGACGCAGCTTTACTCTGGGCACAAATATGCACACCAACAACTGCATATACTCACCTCATATGCACTTGTCAATCCTTTTTCCTTCTTCTGTCAGACATATATCTGTGCCCAAAATATGTGGGAGTTGAATTTGTGAATATCATGTTTAGTTTATTAAAAGATTTGTGTGGGATGTTAGTAGCCCATGAATGTTAATAATGATAATTGCTTTGTTTTATAAAACTATTCAACTTAAGTCCAGGAGGGGTAATCATCCTGAAATTTAAACTCAGATCAAGACACCCGGGAGGTTCGATCTATGCCAGATCTTTAGAATAACCATCGACTCTTTAAATATATTGCATTTAGATTACTTACATGTACATGTATTTTAGTGGCTATCATAAAAGCTAGTATGGAGTCAGCCTGCATGGACCTGTGAGAGACAACCTAGATATACACAAACTTGTTTTGCCATCTGTAGCTCATGTCATAAACTGATCTAGCAAAACAAACAAAATGATGAACGGAATGTTGCACAGTGGCAAAATATTCACCCCCAGTCACAGATCTGGGTTTAATCTATTGGTATTTTGCTCACCAAGCCACCCCGGTTCAGACATGGCCGTATGCAAATCAGTCTTGAACCTGTGCCTCATGGGAACAGTCCAGCCCGAAGTGCCAAGCCATGTCTTCCTGGACCGGAATCAAGCATCCTACGACTGGTTTCTGGCTATCAACCTTCATCAGCCAGGATAGCTTGACTCCAGTGGCGTAGCGAGCACAGGACCCACGTCTGGGCATACCCTTCCCACATAAGGTGAACAGCAAAACACACAAGATGATGAACGGAATGTTGCACAATGGCAAAACATTCACCCCCAGTCACAGATCTGGATTTAATCCATCATTATTTTCAGGCGCTTTTAATAGAGGGAAGCATGGACAAAGATGTACGCGCTGTAATCCTAGTTATAAACATATACCTAAATGCATCTAGCCACAAAAAGCTGGAAGTTACAAAAAATACCATAACCTTAATAAAAGAAATTCTACACGCAAATGCACTATTTCCAAAAGTGATAGTAGGAGACTTTAACCTCCACCATCTAGGAACAAAAAATGATATGTCACGTCCAGCCAGCTCAGAAAGAATTTTCAATGCATTTCTGAAAAACTATGACCTAAAGTCTGTCAATGAAACCTGGAAAAGTTTAGATCTCAAATATTCAGAAACTGCCACTTTTAAGAACTGTTCTATAATCGACTACATTTTCTTATGCAATCTACTCACTCAGAAATTAGTCAAATTCGAAGTAAAAAAACATGAAACTAGCGATCACAAACTGCAGGTGGAATTAAATTTTAGTATCTTACAGAGGGAACAAGCGGCCGCAGTATCCCACTCAACAGGGACTGGAGACCACACATTAGTCAGGAGGTTAAAATGGAACGAGCATCAGGCTACACAATTTAATGCATGGAAAAAAAAACAAGAGTACAAAGGGCAGCCTCTTGGAAAACAACCTAGTGTGGCCAATTGGACGAGTTGGATTTGTGCCTTAAAATTTATACTTACTAAAGAACGACAAAAATAGCCCCCATGGAATGACAACATCCTCTTCACATTTTAGACACAATAAAATACTATGTACAACAATAAGTAAGCTTAAGAGGGCTAAAAGAGCAAGAAACAAGGGAATTGTGCAAAGCTCTATCGAGAAAGCACAGACACCATTTATGGTCTCTGAAACAAAATAAATTAGAAAAAGACTGGATAACGATACACGAGCTCTCAAAACCAAACAAACAACGTCAGCTCTGACAATTTATAGCTAGCATGGAGAAAGGTAAAGTAGACAGGAGCAACTCCGTACATGCAGATGCCTGGCTCAGACATGTTGCCACAATCTACATTGAAAAGGAGGATATCATAGTCCCTGGAAGCCCTGATATTTGTTCCTCAGACAGCGCAATAACAGAGGAGGACGCCTTAGAGGAATCCTTGGGTAAAGAACAAGACTGCACGGCAGCTGAAAAGGTAATAAAAAAGATAAGAAAAGACGGGGCACCCGGGCCGAATGGTCTTCCAGGAGCTATTTTTAGAGAAGATCTGGTATATTGGGGCAAAATTTAATCCAATCTTTTCAGTGAATGTCGACTGAAAGCAATGGTGCCGGATTCATGGCGAGGCTCTTTTTTACATGCTATCTTCAAAAAAGGAGATAACACAGACCCCAAAGACCATTATAGATTAATTGCCCTTTTAGATGTTGAAGGAAAAGCCTATGCCAGCACCTTATTGAATGAATTAAATAGTTGGATCAGAGAGAATGAAATCCTCCCCTCCTACCAGACCGGATTCCGCAAAGGCTGCTCCACTATTGACAACATCGTGGCCATGTCGTATTTGAACCAGCACGCTAACTGCAAAAATAATAAAACAATCTTTGCATGCTTCGTTGACTATTCAGCGGCCTTTGACGGAGTGCCTCGACACAAGCTTTGGAATAAGTTGCGCAACTGGCATATCCCAGTAGGTCTTCTTAGCGCCATCATTTCATTATACAGTAACACCTGGATCAAAGTGAAGCTAGCAGATAATACCACAACGAAGAAGTGTCGGACAAACCGTGGCCTAAAACAGGGATGCGTTCTTGCCCCCACACTGTTTAATTTATATACGGCTGACTTGGGGAAGAAGCTTCAAAATGCTAGTCTTGTAACTCTGAAAATTGGAACCAACAAACTGCAAGTATTACAGTATGCAGATGACTTGGTGGTAATGGATCACACAAAAATCGGGCTACAAAGGGGCCTAGATGCCCTCAATAACTACAATGAAAGAAATGAACTTATAATAAATGCTCAAAAAACTAAAGTAGTTATTTTTGGACACTACAAAAAAAAAGCTCTTTTGAAATGGCATGTGGGCAAAGAAATCATCGTCACAGCAAAATCCTATAATTATCTAGGTTGCTGGCTAAGTGAAACCGGTAAAGCAACAATACATCTACATAAAATGAAGGCTAAAGCACATTGAACTACTTATGCTTTATGCAAACTAAATGAGATCATGCAAAGCCCGACAACTGTTCCGATTAGGAAAGTAATACAAGCAAAAATCAGGGCAATTGCCGGTTACGCACAGCAGGCATTCCTGGGTAAATTTGGAAATAATGTTAGATAAAGCACAATGCCAGGCCTACAAACGCATTTTCAAACTGCCCAAACACACACGCATCAGCTTAATTCTTCTAGAATTTGGTCTGAAGCAACAAAGTAAAGATTGCCTGGGAACGCATGCGAAATACTACTACCAAGTCCTAACAGCTCCGGCTGGAACCCTAAAGAACATGCTGAACCCAATTTTTGGGGAGTCAATTAACCTGTGGCATCGTTACACAGAGGAAGCAGCGGAAACACTGGGATTAGCAACGTAAAATTGGTATCACAGTAAACTATCTAGCCATCAAAAATGCAATCAATGGGGAGGAGCTTCGCGGGCAACCAAGATGGCCGCGTGAGCTCGGAGCTCCGAAGACCCTCTGATCCTCCGAATTAATCCTGTCACCTATCCTGCCCCACGGCAGTGGGAAATTGTTGGTGAACTGCTGCTGACACGGGACTCGTTGTCCGATTGAAAATCCGAGGTCCCTAGGTGGAGTTACACCATGTGGAAGTTTGGGGACGACTACGTCATCAGCGCCCCTGCCTGAATCGGTGACTGCGACACAGCCGTACTGTGGTGGAGTGGATAGAGAGTGGCTGTCCCGTCTCGAAGTAAAGCTTGCGGAGTTCCGAAGTTTGTTGGTGCCGCACAAGCGGTCACACGGCTGCTACTGCTCATCGTCAACTTTCTCTCAATCCACCAACATAGAACGCTACGCCCACCCAAAGGGTTCACCCGGGGCCGCTGCGAGACCAAAGGACATGCATCGAGATGCGTCGCCGGATGGCTCGGCCCCAACCCTTCGGGACGTCATGGGTGCCATTGCGGGCATCAAAGCCGAGATGCACAAGCAACACGAGGTATTGACGCATAAGGTCGACACGCTGGCCATTGAGGTCAACTTGATCATGGCCGATCTGGGCAAGACCAATGATTGGGTCAAGTCCCTTGATATAAAAACGTCGAGCCTGACCTCGGATGTATCGGACCTGCAATCAGAGGTCCGTGACCTGAAAGCTGCCAACTTGCTGTTTGCCCGTAGGCTTGATGATTTTGAAGGATGTGCCAGGCGCCAGAACGTCCGAATTGTAGGTGTTCCGGAGGGGGCTGAGGAGGATGCCACCGACCTCTTTGTCGAGAACCTGGTCCAGAACCACCTGGCCCCGGGGGGCCTCAGCAAGTTTTTCTCAGTTGAGAGAGCTCATAGACTGCCCGGAGGCCGCCCAAAGCTGGGGACCCTTTCGCGTCCTATCATCGCCCGTGTGTTCAACTTTAGGGACCGGGACGCTATCCTGCAGGCATCGAGGAGAGGTGGACCACTGAAATTTCAAAATGCTGACATTAACTTTTTCCCAGACTTCACCCAAGCGGTGCAGAAGCGGAGGCAAAGTTTCACGGGTGTGAAACGTAGACTACGCGAGTTGGGGATGAAGTACTCCATGTTGTTCCCCGCGAAACTACGTATCGAACATGATGGCCGTGCATTGTTCTTCGACATGCCTGAAGTTGTTGGGGACTGGCTGGACACTTTGCCTCAGCGCCGGGAGGCTCCCGAGGAACAGTCAGAAGGGGCAGCTGGAGGACCTGATTCTCAGGAATAGAATGATCCTTTGGACTTTGTTTGGACAATGAGACTGCCCAGGCAGTAGTTTATACAGTACTGTGTTTTTTGTTACTATCCTCTCGCACGAACGGGGGAACCGGGGGGGGGATGGGGTAGTTTCCTTTCTCCTCTAGGGGCTTTTCGTAGAGTAGTTTTTGGGGGCGACAGGCACACTGCTAGTTGGGGGGGCTCTTTAGTCTAATGCAGGGGTGCAGGGTGGGGGGTGGATGGGTCGTTTGTTTTCTATGTGTTTCTTTCTTTTCTTTTTCTACTTCATGGCAAGGTAACTGTTATGCTGCTAATATTGATGTAGTGACACCGCCCTGCGGGGCGGGCATGGGCCTCTACATTGACGATGGGGGTAAGAAGTTAAATGTTCTGAGTTGGAATGTTAATGGGCTGGGGGATCGTATTAAGAGAGGTGTGGTGCTACAAATGTTTAAGAGATGCATGCCTGATGTCATTCTGCTGCAAGAAACTCATTTGATAGGAAATACGTGCCACGCGCTTAATAGAAAAGGTTTCAAGATGGTGGCACACTCGGGGTTCTCTTCGGGGTCCCGTGGGGCGGGGATTATGGTGCGCATGTGTGACAGACGGATTTTCAGACCAGATAGAATCAGCTCACCAGAGCACCACCAACCCAGCGGAAACGTAACCACCTCCCTCCTCAGGACCCATCTATCCAGGCACCTTGGTACCTACCTGAGGATGGGGAACTCGCAATATACAAGCTCATATCATCAGAAACACCACTAAATCTATAGGGATTACTAGGAATACTCACTGATTACTAAGGACGTCCATGCACCACACCACACTCATACCTCATAGTCTCGCGACCACATGGGCCCAGACTAATCTACCCTGGGGCAGTTCTGATTATTTACCATTACACACTGGTTACACCCAGTGCTCGCTCAAGATAGACACTGTGTCCCCCAAGTGCTCTCACTATTTCATCCAGGGCCCAAGCCACAATCCTGTGGGTATACACACTGACCACAATCAGTGCTCTCACTAATGCCACTCTCTCTCTAGCAGCAATCTCACTGCACACCGTGTCCCTCCGGTGCTCTCACAAGCCGCAATCCTGTGGGTATACACACTGACCACAATCAGTGCTCTCACTAACGCCACCTTCCCTAGCAGCGATCTCGCTACATACCGTATCCTCCCGGTGCTCTCATTAACGCCGCTACACAACGACGATCACTTTCCTATGAATACCCTTGGAAGGAATCTCTCATTGGCTACTAGGGATACGATACTACAATATTATAGATCACACAACAGTTTACCAAATTAGATGATGTACAATCTATTCTCCCCCTCAAGGGGCCCCTCTCTCCCTCATTGCTCAGTCACTACTTACCTGACCGGGAATTAGATCCGTTCATGAAAACAATGCCTGACTAGAAGAACAGGTTACCCTGATTGAACAAGAATACGAGGCACATGCTGGTTCACTAAGAACTGGGGTATCTTTATTACAATATCAATAAAATGGGAATAGACACATGCACAGATCTGCTGGGTCTTTGTAAAGCTTTATTACTTTACTACATCCACATGCAACTAACAGGAACTGTAAATAAACTGCACACCTCTGAAAGAAAAAGGATTAGACATACAATAGGGACAAGGTTAATATTTAAAGATAAGGAAAGGTATCACCTAAGGAGTGTGAGGTCTTGCTCTAGCTGTCATCTGGGCTCCTCTCTCGTCTGTGCCTCAGCTCGTCTTAGATCCTCTCCTGCACTCTTGGACACACATCTGCGCTGATCACTCTGCACTGGATTCCTCTCCCCCACGAACTCTCTCCACCTTCCAACTTCAGTCTAATAGTTTCTGCCGCTCTGATAACCGTTCGCTCCACTAGCTTCTTCACTCTGTTTAATTGTCTCTATTCCAATGTCCAATTCACTCCAGCTGCTCCCACAGATTAATCCACGATATAACTTCAGTCTCTTCCAAAAGGCATTACTTCAGACTCCAGCTGTTCACAACTCCTCCTGATAAGTAACTGCTTCTGACTGCTTCCTTCAGTTCCAGCTCACTGACTGTCTGTCTGTCTTCTCTCTGTTCCAAGCATCTTCTGTCTCTTCTCCTCTGCTCCAACTCCTCTCCTTCTGCACTCAACTCTTTCTGCTCCAATCATCAACTGAACTCCTTCCAACTCAAACTCTTTCTGATTCTCCACTCCTTCTGCAACTGCACTCCTCTCCTCTGCTCCAATCCAACTCAACTAACTGACTCCGCCTCTGCACTTCACTAATATGGAATGCTGCCTCCTCATGGAAAGTTCCAGCCAGCAGCCTTCTCCCACCAATTCCATGTACCAGGCTCCTTGCGCTAGACGCTCCCACAGTGACCAGCTGCTTGTTTCGTCTAGAGACCTGAGCCCAGAGACACTTCCTGATTAGATTCAGCTCTGGCCGGTTCTCTCCAGTTCGCTTAGGGCGAACAACAGCTCAAAACTAAAACATTACCTTTACCCTGCAAGCATCTCAGTTCTGCAGGGACAGAAAGCAAAATGGAGTCTCTCTAGTTCTGGGCCTTGTAGGCCTGAGAAGGATGAAATAACACTTAGCTCTGTCAGAGTACCTACACAAACCATACCAATATGTAATATAAAGTCAGGACTACAGGATCCACCCTCTTCTATAGGCAGGATGATGAAAGGACACATAATTATGTCAAAGCCAATAGGCAATAGATGGATTAGAGTAAAGAATAAGGGATCTATCATCATATTAAGCAGCTATCCTCTAGTTTATGCTTCTAGGTCTGGAAAAAAGGGCTTAAAAGGGCCAACACAAGGTAAGAATACAGATTCAAGATGTTAGCAAGCTTAAAGTCATCATCACTCAGAAATAGAGCCAAAAACCATGTCAGAACAGCATGTCACTCCCGCTTGAGATGGAATCCAGCGTAATTGATGAGAGAGGACGCTACGTCGCCGTCACGGGTAGGTGGGAGGGGCGTACCCTAGTCTTGGTTTCTGTTTACGTCCTCCATGGTTTGCAAACGACTACGTTTCAGGAACTTGGGGGCGCCATTTTGGGTCTGCCTGAGGGCCTGCTTATAGTTGGTGGTGACTTTAACGAGGTGGGTTCTGGGACCTTAGACAGACATCCATCCAGAGATCTTCTGAGTGTGCAGCCCTGGCTTCCAGACTTCTTGGATACTATGGGCCTTACTGATTGCTGGAGGCTTCTTCATCCTACCCAGCGTCAGTACTCCTTTCACTCCGGAGCGCATGGTAGCCTCTCCAGGATTGATTACGTTCTGGCATTGGCGGCCCATGCGTCGGCTGTTTCTGAGGCCCGTCTGATGGCCAGGGGTATCTCGGACCATTCTCTGGTGTGGGTGTCCTTTGATTTTGACATTGTGGTGGCTAAGAGGGTGGCGCCGGTTAACCCATGGTACTTCCGTAACCCCAAGACCCATGGACTCCTGGCTAAAGCCATTGAGCTCTACTTTTCTGAAAACGCAGGCTCGGTTGCGTCAGCTGTGTCCCTATGGGAGGCCTTCAAGACTGTCCTGAGAGGCGAAGCCTTCTCCTTAATAGCGGAGGCGCGCAGGCGTAGAGACGAGGAAGCGGTGCGGGTGGAATCAGAGATCGGGGAAATTGACTCCCAATTGGAGACTGCCCCGACGCCTGCCCTGCTCCACGCTTTCTACCTTAAGCAGTCTGAGTACCGGGCCATTGATACTGACGCTGCCAAGGCTATGGGCAGAGAACAGCAGGGGAGGATATACGATGTTGGGAACAAGGCAGGCAAGCTTATTGCGTGGCTTGACAAAAAGGAGATGGCTTCCCGGGTTGTCCCTGAGGTGCTGGGGGAGGACGGCGTGTCTGTTACCGATCCCAGCGCCATAGTCACGGTTTTCGCCGATTATTTCGAGTCCGTTTATACCTCGGTTTCTGATATGTCTGAGGCGGATTCTGACGCCCTTTTGAGAGAGGTGGACCTCCCGTGTCCCGTGACATTGAACGCGACGACATGGATAGAGGTATAACAGCAGATGAGGTCGCATTGGCGATACGCTCTCTGAGGTCCGGCAAGGCACCCGGCCCTAATGGTCTCCCGGTGGAGCTTTATAAAATAAAGGCTGACACCATCGCCCCGACCTTGCGGGACATGTTCTTGGAGGCGCGTGAGGTGGGCGTGCTCCCCCCGGACCAGAGGTTGGCCACCATTGTGGTCATTCATAAGGAAGGGAAGCCCAGAGACCTATGCCGCTCGTATCGCCCTATTTCTTTGTTGAATGCCGAGCCTAAGATCCTGGCTAAATTACTGGCTAATCGACTGGTGGGCGTGATTAGCGACTTGGTTCACCCAGATCAGTTGGGCTTTATTCCTCACCGTAACACCGCCTTTAACCTTAGGAGACTCCATGCGGTCATGGCGAGGATCCGTACGCTCCGGGAGCCGGCCGTTTTGGCGTTCTTGGATGCCACGATGGCCTTTGACTCCCTTGAGTGGAACTACCTGTGGGCGGTACTGACGAAGTTCGGGTTTGGCCCTGATTTTATAGGATGGGTCAAACTTCTGTATGCTAGTCCACTCGCCAATGTTACGGTCAATGGCCGAGTGTCCGCATCCTTTACTCTTCGCAGGGGCACCAGGCAGGGCTGCCCCTTGTCGCCTCTGTTGTTTGCGTTGGCGCTGGAACCTCTGGCTGCGGATTCACCCAGATATCAACGGGATACGGTGGTCTTCTGACTTCGAGGACCGCGTGTCTCTATATGCCGACGACATCCTGCTCTACCTTACCTCTCCCTGTAAGTCCCTTATCGTGGTATGCGACGTGTTGTATACCTTTGGTAGGTATTCGGGCCTGGTTATTAACTGGTCGAAGTCCCACTTATATGTTTTGAGTGGTGAGACTCCGCGGCTCCCCAGGGGTTGCACCATACAGATCGCGAGGCAGAGGTTTAAATACCTGGGCATCTATATCTCAACCGATGCCCAGATACGTTATGCGAACAACTTGCTTCCCCCACTTGCACGCCTTCGGCGTGACGTAGAGGGGTGGCGGAAGCTACCGCTTTCCCTGCTTGGACGTGCGGCGTTGTTCAAAATGATGTCCCTGCCCAGATTTCTGTATGCGCTCCAGAACACCCAGCACCCAGTCCCCTCCAGGTACTTCAGAGAGGTCGAGGGCTTGCAGCGGGCCCTTCTCTGGGACGGCAGACCGCGTATTGCTATAACCAAACTCACGCTCCTGTGGTATGACGGAGGTATCGCTTTGCCGGATATCCGGAGGTATTATTGGGCCTCCCAACTAGCCACCCTCAATCATGGTTTATACGGTCCAGCCGATAGCCCGGGGTACGCCATGGACCGGTGGCTCCTTGATGGTGGGAAGTATTACAGGGCATTATACTCGAGATCTCTGGATGGAAGAATAACGGGCCCTACCAGGACAGCGGTGCACATATGGAGGACTGTCACAAAGGCACAGGGATGGAAGGGGATACTCACGTTGGCCACCCCACTTTACGAATCAGACCTACTGGGTAAACTGTGGCATACTGAGGGGTTTGACTGATGGGACCTCATTGGTATCTCCAAGGTAGACAACATGATGGCCAGGGGTGAGATAAAGTCTTTCGCCGCTCTACAGACAGAATTTCAACTGGGTGCAACGGAATTTTTTAGATATGCCCAATTGCAGCACGCCCTTCTGGCGGTGCTGCCGATGGGTGAGAAGGTCCCTGAGTCGTCCCCGCTGGAAGATAGGCTGCTAGATGGTCATATGCCGGACAGTGCCATCTCGTTAGTATATAAAAAACTGATTAATGTCCAGACGGACCTCCTTTTGAGTGTGAGAGACCAATGGGTGCGTGATGGAGTTGAACTGGATGATGAGGATTGGCAGTGTGCGGTGTCATCCCCCAAGGAAGTGGCAATCCCAGCCAGACTACGTTTGGTCCAACTGAAAATTTTGCATAGAGTGTATGTGACCGGCCCCCGGTTGATCCACATGGGCCATTCGGTGGACGGTCTTTGTAGGCGTGGATGTGGTGAACTGGCCACCTTCATGCACATTATCTGAGAGTGCCATGCGGTCGCTTCCTACTGGAGGCGTGTCCACGCGGTGATGTGTGAGGTGACTGGTGTTGAATTGCCGGCTGAAGCCCGGCGCTGCTTACTGAATGTGTGGGGCCCCACGGATTACAATAATGCGCAAACCCAATGGGTCACTTTGGGAAACGTGGTGGAAAAGCGTGACATCGCTCAGAAATGGGGAGCCACATCGCCTCCCTCTGTAGAATTGTGGAAGACCAATATGGACTGGTGCATGCTCCGTGAGAAAACAGTATATGTGGCCCGGGGTAAACCCAAGAAATGGCTTTACCCCGGGCCAGGGGGCCTGGAAAGAATACAGGGGTGATATCTGTCTCCCTCCCGACACTGCCCCATTGGAGATACGACTTTCCCCTTAGCCTTTACTTCCAACCAAACTGTCATTGCCTTGTAAATCCTGCACTATTCCCCTCCCGATATCGTCCATTTTGCACTGTTCATACGTGTACTCTTTGGGCTTAAGGTCCAGCCTTTTCCTGCGTTGGGTACTGTCACACTTAAGTATTTTTGCCTTGCCTTTTCCGCACTGTTTCTGGTGCTCTTTTATGGTATTTTAATTTTTGTTTTATTACTCATAACATAAAATTAAACCTTGTACGATTTTATAATATGCACTGTGTGCACTGATCATCCTCTTTTTATATCGCTGCCTAGCCTCTGGGATGTAAGGCTGAATAGCCGTGTACTTTGATCGGTAAATAAAGGTTTTCCCCCCCAAAAAATGCAATCAATAAACAATGTTATCAGCTGTCGCACCAAAGTGATCTAGTAGAATACGCAACAGGAAGAGGCTCACCTTGGCTGAAAAAAAAATTCGCCAGGAGTACAATTCAGCCATATCTGAAGCAAGCTCTGGGAAGGAAAGCACTAAAAAACATGATATGGGCCAGACTGGTGCCCCTCCCCATTAAGGAATTAAATCCAGGGTGGAGATCCCCTGAACATAGAATCAGATGCAGAATCTTTGATTACCAATTTGAATCCCTGCTACACTTGATTTGTTGTTGTCCTGGTATGTCGCAGCACCGTAGGATCCTTTTAAAACAGATATGGCTCCGCAACGGGGTACGAACAGGAAAAGAAGCCAGATTTGGGAGATACATGGCCAAGCTACGTTTTAGGCTTATGGAATAAGAGGGGCCAGGCATTATAAAAGGTAACTAGGCCGGTTAAACCAGTATTGTCCAACTTGGCCGAACCGACAACAAACTGACAATCATATGGCCGGGATGCCCGCCACCCCCTCCCAACACCAATCCCCAAGGATGGGAGAAGTCGGACACAGGTTTGAACTTTTGGAAGGCGGGAGGGAGTCACCCTCCCGGCCGTATTTATTAAAATATGAAACAAAATTTAAAACATTAAATAAAAGTTTCATCATTATGTACAATTTTACATTTATTACATTTCGATGAAGACATGTTCTTTGGCTAACCTTAACAGATATCTAATACAAAGGTTTCCGAGCCGAGTCTAACATCCTGAAAATGCATACATTCTAAATTAAAATTGTACATCCTAGCATTAAGGGCCAACGGCAAGGTCTTAACCGGTGTCAGATCCCTACTACCAAAACTCGCCCTCACGGTGTGAGTGGCGCATGCGCCGAGGACTCTACCCTCATTGCCAACTGTAACTTCCGTTGTCGTGGTGGGGGCCCCCTTTCCACTCAAAGCCATCTTAAAGGTCGTCCGAGTTCCCGTGTGAGGTATCTGTAGGAAGGACAGCGTGGACTCCCCCCCATCCCCACACTCTCTATCCGCCGTCGCGGATATCCGGCCCCCGGGAAATTAGTAGGAGGGGCATCTAGCCGCCTCCCCCCTGGGAGAGGCCTATGGCCGTCTCCCCCTAGGCGACCCATCCTTAGTGGGTGCCGCCTCCCCGTGGAAGGGGCCAATGGCCGCCTCCCCCCGTGCGCTCCCATCCATTCTGGGTGGCGCCCCCCTCTAGGGACCTTGAAATTACTGCTCACCGATCATGACCTTACCGCCCGACCAAAAAATAAATACGACAGTTGTTTACCTACTAAGGAAAGAAAATTTCTGACATAGCCTTGATTATGTCATCAACTGCTCACTCCTACTAAGAAAAACCATTATCCTAAAGGCCGAAGTTATATCCTTATCTTAAACAGTCTTCTACTTTTTCTACAAAGGAAAAAAGGCCTAGTCATCTATTCTTCAGCAAAACTTTATTAAAACAAACATTGCCATTAGGGGCTGGTGGGTGGGTCAAAATTGGCGCTTGTTCCGTCGAGGGCTCACGAGCAACGAGTGGGTGCAGCCTTCAGAGCGCAGGAACAAGAGGACGCTTCTTCGGATTCCCGCTCTATTTATTCTTCTGCAGGAGGGCGTGTACCCTCCTTCGGTACGCCTTCTGGGCGTGGTCTTCTGTGCAAGTGTCTAGGACAACCCCTCTTGGGCGGGAAAAGGCGCGGCCCGACTACGCCACTTCGGGCATACCAGCCGAGCCACGCCCCCCGCCCAAAATGGTTTCCCGGGAGGATCGGGGCACCCAACCATACGTTCGGGGGGACCGAGTGGTCGCCCCTTTCCATATGGCCGGGATGCCCGCCACCCCCTCCCAACACCAATCCCCAAGGATGGGAGAAGTCGGACACAGGTTTGAACTTTTGGAAGGCGGGAGGGAGTCACCCTCCCGGCGGGATTTATTAAAATATGAAACAAAATTTAAAACATTAAATAAAAGTTTCATCATTATGTACAATTTTACATTTATTACATTTCGATGAAGACATGTTCTTTGGCTAACCTTAACAGATCTCTAATACAAAGGTTTCCTAGCCGAGTCTAACATCCTGAAAATGCATACATTCTAAATTAAAATTGTACATCCTAGCATTGAGGGCCAACGGCAAGGTCTTAACCGGTGTCAGATCCCTACTACCAAAACTCGCCCTCACGGTGTGAGTGGCGCATGGGCCGAGGACTCTACCCTCATTGCCAACTGTAACTTCCCTTGTCGTGGTGGGGGCCCCCTTTCCACTCAACGCCATCTTAAAGGTCGTCCGAGTTCCCGTGTGAGGAATCTGTAGGAAGGACAGCGTGGACTCCCCCCCATCCCCACACTCTCTATCCGCCGTCGCGGATATCCGGCCCCCGGGAAATTAGTAGGAGGGGCATCTAGCCGCCTCCCCCCTGGGAGGGGCCTATGGCCGTCTCCCCCTAGGCGACCCATCCTTAGTGGGTGCCGCCTCCCCGTGGAAGGGGCCAATGGCCGCCTCCCCCCGGGCGCTGCCATCCATTCTGGGTGGCGCCCCCCTCTAGGGACCTTGAAATTACTGCTCACCGATCATGACCTTACCGCCACAGGCCGGATAGTTGACCGACTATCCGGCCCCCCCTACTCCTCCTAAAGGTCATGCTTCCTTAAACCCCTTAGCCATGCTATGAAGTCTCCTATGAGTAAGTCATTCCCCTCCCAGAACAGATGAACCCCATCATTCAGAAACATGTGATCACCCCGAATACAACCGTGAGGAATGCTATGCAACTGCGAAGAGCGAAACAATTTACCAATTTTATTGTTAACCCTTTTCACTGAATGGTTCAGTGCTGACACCGAAAGGCCCCCCCCCCATACCTTCCTGGGAATCATGTGGGACCAGGCAATCGTGCACCCCGGGACTCTTTTAGCCAACCAGCTAACAGCCGACAAAATGCGTTCCAATAACACCCGTCTACCCAGTGTCACCAAGTCATTGCCCCCCAAGTGTACTATGACTACAGATGGCGGTGACCTTTGCCGCCCTAAGAGACCCTCAAAAAACGATTCAAATTGGTCAAAACAGAGCCCGCCCTTCCCATGGAAGGCCACTCTGTACCCGTATTCCCCAGCTGCGTGAGTCGCGTCACCTGCCTTGAATACGACCCCGGCGTGCCTCACATATGAGTGGCCCACGACCCATACCACTCTCCCTCCAGTCGGTGATCCTCGACCGCTGGTCTCCTGGTGCTGGGTCGACTGCAAATTCCGCCCCGCGTGACAGGCTCGCGAAACTGTAATTCAAACAAAAGACAAGAAGCGTGAGTGCATGTCAATTGATCTTTATAACGTGCAATCGCACATACCTTTTGAAGCAATTCGAGGACCAACGTCCCAACTGTTTTACTTCCTCCGCACTCTGACCCCTGGCTGTAGCCTCAGTAGCAGCCCCTATCCTAAAGGAGTGGGTCCCAAAATCGCACGGGTCCATGCCCGCAGCAGCGATTGACAGTGCTAGCACCCTCTGGAACTGAAATCTCGTCAGTGGGGTGCCATCCTTGTGCCTCAGCAAACTCCCCCCCCCATGTAGCCGCCCTTAGTGCCAAGTATTCCTCTATACACTTTATCGGGCACGTGGGGGACCCTCGCGCGCGCTGCACGACAACACTATTTCCCATAGCCCCCTGGTCAGTCTTGGACCTGGCTATCGAGATCACCATCGAATCACCCCTTATTTGGACGTGATCCCTGCACAAGCCTCCCTCCACATCTTTCTTGTTCCTTGCGACCAGTTCGCTCACCCGCATAGCCCCATGGAACGCCAATGCGAAAGCTGCCCCAAACAGAACTGCTTCGAAATGGGAGGAGCACGTCTCTTCCAGTTTTGCTATGAGTAGAGACAACCTGTCTAAGCCAATCGGGCGCCTCGCATCTTGCTTGCGACCCTCAAGGCGCTGCCAGCCGCGGAGGGCTTTCTTAACCAAAAAGGAACCCGTCGGGTCTTTTATGCCATGCACCTGCGCCATGAATGAAATGGCCACCCTATGCCTACTGGCCGTTGCCGCTGATCGGCCTTGCCTGTGCAGCGCTACCAGGAACCCCAGGAAGGATTCCTCCTGACCCCAGCTCTGTCTGCCTGTTGGACCCAAAAATGTGCAGTAGGAACAAACGCTCCTTCGTATGCCTTCCTTGTCCTGGGGGCTAAGCTTGCTGCCACGAGGTCTTGTAATCCGGGGCACCGATTAGCCATAGCGCTTCGGGGAACGGTGCCGCCACTAGGTCCGCTGTGGGTAGATAGCCCCTGAACGCCTGCATATGTGAACGAGAGAGTGCATCAGCTGCATGATTCAGTACACCTGGCACATGTTCCGCCCTGAACTGTACATTCAATCTCATGCAAAGTAGTACAATTTCTTTCAACAATCTCAAGATCCACTTGCAGCGGGCTGCCTGCTGGTTAATGCACTCGACCACAGTCATATTATCAGACCAAAACACCACTGAGCGGTCCCTGAAGTTGTCTGGCCATGCCATCAGAGCAACCCAAATGGGGAATAACTCCAAGAACCCAATGTTACCTGTGAGACCGCTGGAGTGCCACCACGTCGGCCATACCTGAGCTGACCACTGGTTACCAAAGATGGCGCCAAATCCCACGCTCCCAGCTGAGTCAGTCCACAGACCAAGTTCGTCCGAAGACGCTGGTGGCTTGTTCCACACAACTCGACCGTTGAAGTCCGCCAGAAATGCCAACCAAATGCGCATATCCTGGCGAACCTCCGCCGACAGTCTTGTACGGTGGTGTCCCTCCTTGAGACCCACCATAGCTTGTGCAATAGAGCGTGAGAAGGGGCGGGCCATTGGCATTACCTCAAGGCAAAGTTAAGCTGACCCACTGTTTGCTGTAACTGGTGCAGGGTCACTTTCTCCTTGCTCAGGCATTGTGTCAGGGAAGCCCTAAATTTGGCTACCTTTTCCGTAGGCAAACGGAAACATCCTTCCACCGAATCGAGCTCAATTCCGAGAAACTCCAGTGAAGTAGATGGTCCGACCGTCTTACCTGGTGCCAGTGGGACCCCGAACTCCCGCATGAGGATGCAGAAGTCCCGTAGCGCCTGCGCACAACTCGTATCGCCGGCTGCACCCAAAAACAGGAAGTCATCTAAATAGTGCATCACATGCTTATGGCCAGTGGCCTCAGTGAATACCCACTGTAGAAAACAGCTGAACATTTCAAAATAAGCACAAGAAATGGAGCAACCCATCGGCATGCATCTATCCATATAATAACTCCCTTGAAATGCAAAACCTAGCAAGCGCTGATCCTGTGGGTGTACTGGGAGCAGCCGGAGCGCCAATTCGATATCTGATTTCGCCATCAGCGCCCCGGGGCCCAAGCGGTTTAACATGGCCACGGCATCGTCGAACGATGTGTACCGCACTGAACAAACTTCTGGGTCAATGGCTTCGTTCACCGAGGAGCCCCTTGGGGCGGACAAGTTATGAATAAGTCTAAACTCCCCAGGGTCTTTCTTCGGGACAACCCCTAACGGGGAACATATGAACTCCGCCACCGGCGGGCGATGAAAAGGCCCTGCCACCCGCCCCAAGCTGACTTCTTTTGTAATTTTCTTTGCTGCAACGCTTGGGTTGTGTTGGACAGATAACTGGTTTCTACAAAAGGAGTCTCCCCGAAAATCCCCCGCCGGGATGTGGAAGCCATGTAAGAATCCCTTCCTCAACACCCCAGCGGATACATGATCAGGGTATTTGTTCGACCAAGGAGTCAGCCCATTATATCAACAGGTGTAGGCAATCGGTTACAAAGTCTCACCTCACTCTTGCTTAGACCCCCCTTTACCTCCCGTCCCGCTGTTTTTAGATCTACAGCTACTCTCCGGGTGTGAGGAGTTCCCACAGCCCGCACACGCATGCCTGAACCTACATGTTCCCTGGGGTCTGTTACAGTTACCTCTATTGAAGCCCCAACAGACCCCATGCTTGCCGCCATTCCCGCCGGACTTGGGCTGATAGTCCCCACCGGCGCCCGCTCGAAAGGGCACCGCGGGCTTTTGGCGGACGATCTCTGACACGCTCCCGCTTGGGGAGGATGTACCTGACGCCCCTGGCAAGAGCTGCTTGTGCCATGACACCGAGTCAAGGCAATCCCAAGTCAAAGTAGCATCAAACTCTTTCGCTTTCCGAAATTTCATATCATAACCTTTCCATTCATCCCCCTCATACAGGGAATAAAAATCCATAATCCGATTCTGATAGCAAGTCAACTCGGTCATCAGTTCAGGCTTTCGTTCCCCCATGACTGCAATAAATATAGCAAAGGCCTTAACCCAGTTCGTTACTGTCTCATCAACTCTGAATTCCGCCATCTTGGCGCGCCATACACTCGGATGCCATAAATCTTTCTGGGATTTTGCATATTCCATCTCGCGATGGTCAGTCAATAATGAAAACATGTTAACATATTTGTCCCCCCATATTAATTCTTTTGTGGCCATAGGGATGTGCTGTGCCACCCTTTCCCGCCTCGAGGGTAATGAACCCTCCCCCGCCATTGGCAATGCATGCTTACCAGGTTTGGCCGTTGTTTCTGCCGCCTTTTCCCGACCAACAGCAGGTCCCCCCGGCGCCACCTGTGGGGGAACAAGAGGAACATTCGCCGTTGCGGCCTCTCTCGACTGCCGCAATTGCTCGATAATTAGTCTGGCCTCCTCGGCCGGGTCTCCTGAGGCCACTGCACCCCCTGCTTTTTTCTTGAGCCATGGCAACACCGCCGCTAACTGCATGACCAATTCGGGAGGCATCTCCTCATCATTACCGGGAGTGATTACAACCGGGATCGGCAAATCTACATCTGGGTTAGGTACCGGGATGTCCGCCGGCGTGACGGGGGCGACTGGGGGTACCTCTGGAACCAGGATCTCCCCCGAAACCGCCCTCCTCTTGACCCGCTTCCCCCTACCCTCGGGGACGACTCCCGGCAAGGCCGGGCCTATTACCTTCTTAGGGCGACCTGAGTTGCTCAGGGCCGCCAACTGTTTCTTAACTTCCGACAAACCTCGACCGATCGAATCAACTTTTCCTAGTTTTCTGTCCATGCCAGCCATTCGGTTCGACAACAGGCGTAGTACCTTCTCCATCTCGGAACCCTTTCCTGCCTTCTTGCCAGCCATGGTTTTGAGTATTCTGCTCTTAGTCAATTAACGAGGTCCTGGATCCTTCGTACTCCAGATAACTGAAAGAGAAACAACAAGATTACAAATTCTCAAAATTGCCGCTTATTCCGTCGAGGGCTCACGAGCAACGAGTGGGTGCAGCCTTCAGAGCGCAGGAACAAGAGGACGCTTCTTCGGATTCCCGCTCTATTTATTCTTCTGCGGGAGGGCGTGTACCCTCCTTCGGTACGCCTTCTGGGCGTGGTCTTCTGTGCAAGTGTCTAGGACAACCCCTCTTGGGCGGGAAAAGGCGCAGCCCGGCTACGCCACTTCGGGCATACCAGCCGAGCCACGCCCCCCGCCCAAAATGGTTTCCCGGGAGGATCGGGGCACCCAACCATACGTTCGGGGGGACCGAGTGGTCGCCCCTTTCCATTCGCAGATTTTTAAATGTATATAATATATCTTCTTACTTAGTATTTACATGGTTGCAAGTAACCCCATTGTCCTCCTATTTTATAAGAATGTATTATTTTAAAATAATTGTTTCAATTTGTTTTTAAAATCGCATGTAAGCTATATTGCAGATGGATTTAAGTAACTGTGCAATACAAAATAAAATAAATACAAAATACAAAATGCCATTGTTATTTTGCTCACCAAGCCACCCCAGTTCAGACATGGCCAAATGCAAATTGGTCTAAACCCTGTGCCTCATGGGTACAGTCCAGCCCGAACTGCCAA
The DNA here is from genome assembly GCF_964263255.1 of Lissotriton vulgaris. Classification (NCBI taxonomy): domain Eukaryota; kingdom Metazoa; phylum Chordata; class Amphibia; order Caudata; family Salamandridae; genus Lissotriton; species Lissotriton vulgaris. Next base: position 870,173,607 of record NC_141695.1, on the reverse strand, counting down.
GCCATGTCTTCCCTGGACCGGAATCAAGCATCCTAGGACCGGTTTCTGGCTATCAGACTTCATTAGACAGGATAGCTTGACTCCAGTGGCGTAGTGAACACGGGACCCTTCACACATAGGGTGCGCAGCAAAACACACAAGATGATGGATGGAATGTTGCACAATGGCAAAACATTCACCCACAGTCACAGATCTGGGTTTAATCCATCGCTATTTTGCTCACCAAGCCATCCAGTTCCCCCAGTGCACATTACCACTGCTAACCAGTGCTAAAGTACATTTGCTCTCTGCTTTGAAGATGGCCTAATATGCTTACACCCAATTGGCACATCTAATCTACTTATAAGTACCTAGTAAAGTGGTACTACATGTACCTAGGGTCTGTAAATTAAATGCTACTAGAGTGCCTCCAACACCTATTGTGCCACCCATTTAAGTAGCCTTTTAAACATGGCTCAGACCTGAGATTGCAGACTGTGTGTGCCGTTTTACACTGCCACTTCGACCTAGCAAAACAAAAAATGCGCTTACCCCTTAAGACTGGGGAGCATCCCCAAACCGCACTCTAAGTTTTCAACATCAAAAATAAATTGTTCAAGTTGTATTGAGGTAATGAATAAAGTTCTTTTTATTTTATTTCCATGGATAACATCCTTATTTACATGGTACTACTGATTTTGTTATTCTTCCAAACTCATGTATCCATAAATTAAATGTGCCCAATGCATTTCAGGCTATGCCCTTCATCAGGGGATAAAAAAATCATGCGAAAATAGAAGAAAATCAAGTAGATGCAATACATAATATATACACATAACTCAACCAGATTATGAAAAGCATGTTGACTGATGTGTGTTAGTAATCAGCAATTTGAAAAAATCCTAAAGGTTATGACCAGTAAAAGCGTGCTCGTGATTCTCCATCTGAAGAGGTCCAGAAATGTTATGGCCGGTAAAACCGTGCTCATGAGAAATCTTAGAAACGTAGCACGTTATAGGGAGTTTTATCAAAACTAGTGCCCGATAAATAAGGAACGTGCCCAGCCGATCTTAGATGTGTCCTCATGCTATCATCGTTCATGTGAGTATTTAAAGCACCTCGTGGAATACAGACCAGAGTAAACCTTGAGAAAGTGGTGGCATATACCGTATACTGTACATGCAACTTACTTTTCACAGCAACTTCGCATATCACGGGTTCAATTGTTTTGCCTTAAAGAACAACGTTCACCAATTGGTATCATCAACTAGTAACTGTGAAAGAATTAAAGAGTATACTATCAGGCTGTGACTGTAAACTTGCTGGATAAGTTCAAAGTGTGACTGACACAATTCAGGCCGTGTAAAAACCAACTTACTCCATCATGTGCAAGTCTGGATATAAATAAGTTCTTCACCCCAAAATGGAAAACTGTCATGATGAGTGAATCGACTGAACATCGAAAACTGACGGTGACAGAACAGAAAATTTAACATGCCGTATGGAGTGCCAAAATAAGGTTGCAAAACGTGCAGTGCAAAATGTAAATCATGTTTGTGTATGAGAAGATACATCTTTAAAGAGTGTGTAAGAATTTTCAAAGCGAACTCCAATAGTCCCGTTGTGCACACGCTTCCCCCTGTATGATAGGGAATAAAACCCTTTGTAGAATATGTGATCCATCTAGTCGTAGTTTCATGCAATGTAGGAAGTGTTAACAATGTGGTATTCACCAGTCTTCTCAGTATCTTGAATATGCCTGAACAGTAATGATGTCAATAAATCCTCAATTACAAAATGTAGTTGCAGGAAAATAAGATGTAGTAAAAAGGTCATACCATTAATGATGGTGATCATAATAAATCACTGTCGGTCATAATTCACTCCTGTGCAATTATTTGGGTACAGTGTCATACGACCTGGAAGGTGTTAACTTTGCAGTTTTTGCAAATCTTCTTGGTACATTAGCTGTATCTGAACAGTAACTTAATAATAATGAATCCACAGTTACGTAATGTACTAGCAGGTAAAAGAAATATGATGTGAAAGTTCATGACATTAATGGTGGTAATCATATTAAATCACTATTAGTCATAAAGTCTGTTATAAATAAAATTCCCTACAAGCATAATACATTTAATGCAATGGATGTCTTTGTCTTTTGCACTGTGTTTCTACACTGAAGTATACATCCATATGTTGAACCTTCTCTATAAAAAGCAGCTTAAGTCCATACGTTCATTTAGTCCATTGGGGTTTACTGTGTCCAGATAGTTAATCCAGTATATTTCTCTTTGAAGTAAGAATCAGGTATTATCTCTTTCTGCTATAATCGGAAGTTGTTAGAGGATCGAAATCCTGAGTTGGCTTATATTGTGATTGTTGAGATTAAAATGGGTTGTGACAGTCGATTTCTGTTTTTTTGTTCGGATGTTGCTTTCATGTTCATTGAGGCATATCATGATTTTCCTACTTGTCTTTCCCACATATGCATATCCACATGGACATTTAAACATATAAATAACATTACTAGTGTCACACATAGCAGTTACTTTGAGTCTGATAGTTGTGCCTCTAGAAGTTTGTGAAAAAGTGTTGCCTGTGATACTTGAGTTGCAACTCCCACAATTCATGCACAGTACAGTGCCACGATGGTTTTGATGCTTCAGGTCTTGTATTTTGTTGAGAATTTGTATAAGATTTTTTATGCGCAAATAAGCACATCTAGGTTGGTTTTGAAATATGCCTCTGAAATGTTTCTCCATATGTAACATTGGCCAGTATTTCAATATAATGCTTTTGATCCGATAACTACGAGTGGAGTATTGAGATACAAAGGCCATTCTACTATCGTTCTCTTTGAATTTGTTATAGGTAATGAGTAAATTTCACCTGTCTTGTTCTCTGCTTTTTTTCACTTCTTGTAAAATCAAGTTAGGTATATACCTTCACTTTCTCAAGGTTTACTATGGTCTGTATTCCACGAGGTGCTTTAAATGCTCACATGAACTATGATAGCATGAAGACACATCTATGACTGGCCGGGCACGTTCTTTACTTATTGTGCATTAACTTTGATAGAACTCCCTATAACGTGTTACGTTTCTAAGATTTCTCAAGAGCACGGTTTTACCGGCCATAACATTTCTAGACCTCTTCAGATCGGCAATCACGAGCACGCTTATACTGGTCATAAAATTTAGTATTTATCAAAATTGCCGATTGCTAACTCACATCAGTCAACATGCTTTTCATAATCTGGTTGAGCTATGGGAATATATTATATATTGCATTTACTCGAGTTATCTTCTCTCCATTTTTGCATGATTTATCCCCTGACGAAGTGCATAGACCAAAATGCATTGGGCACATTGAATATATGGGACCTGAGTTTGGAAGAATAACAAAATGAGTAGTACCATATAAACAAGGGCCCTTATTTATGAGGCCTTGCGTCAGTGTTGCGCCGCCGAGCGTCTTTTTTTGTGACGCACCAGCGACGTAAAATATGCACCTTGTTGCGCCATATTTAAAAAGTGACGCATCACTTTTTAAACCCCTGCGCCACATTATACCTGCGGCAGGTATAATATATGCAGAGGGGGCGTTCCCCCGCAAAAAGCATCGTAATAGTGACGCAGTGAAATCTATGAGCTTTCACTGCGTCGCTTTTAGGACGCTGTTGCGTCAAAATCTTGCGCCTGCCTCACAGCAGGCGTAAGACTGATGCAAGCCCTTTCACATGGGGCTTTCCCCATGTGGAAGGACGCATTGCTGGAGTTGCGTCACTTTTGTGACACACTCCAGCAATGCGTCACTTTTGCGCTTACAGATACGTCAGAAATACTGACGTATCTGTAACTCCTTGCGACATGATGCGTCATACCTTAAATATGACGCATCAGGAATGTTGTAAGGAGTGCGCAGTGAAAAGTGACGCTTCGCTGTTTTCACGCAGCGATGCATCACTTTTCATAAATGAGGCCCAAGGATGTTAGGCATGGAAATAAAATAAAATAAAAAGAACTTAATTCATTACCTCAATACAACTTGAAAAATTAATTTTTGATATTAAAAACTTAGAGTGCTGTTTTGGGATGCTCCCCAGTCTTAAGGGGTCAGCACATCTTTTGTTGATTAACCATGCCTTATACTCAGGAGGACCAACCAACCAGCACCATTAAAAAGGTTCAACGAACCATCAAGTTTACCAGGGAGTACATGAATCTCACCACTAGTTGGATCATGTACAAAATAAACCTTTTGCCAGGCCTAAACCTTCCTTTTTTATGCATGTAAGTCACCCCTAGGGTAGGTATTAAACAACAGTTAAGGCAGTGTATTTAAAATTCTGCACATGTACCTATAACCTTTACATATCCTGGTGTTGAAAAATTGTAATTTTAAAACCCTCTTTAATGGTAAAGTCAAGGCACAATTTTGAAAATGACACTTTTAGAAAGTAGGTATTTTATTTGTCCCAACCATTTGTCGCTTGCAGCCTGCATCCTGGGTCACATGACTATGTGAAGCTGGCAGCTGGTCTTTGTGTATTGCTCCTAGACAGTGAGATAAAGGAGCATAGGTGTTGGCAGGATGGGCCATCTCTGACTTGAAGAGGGGGAGGAGCTATCACCTTCACACTCGCACATCTCAATGGCTCTGCCTTAGCATGTTCACAAAGGGTTTGTGCTGGAGAGTGCATTATTAGTAGTGATAAGTGGGCACCTACCACTTATAATAGGGCCACAATCACAACAAAAGGTTCAGTCAAAGTCTCAAAATATTATTCTCTTGCTCAACCCTTGGTAGCTGGCAACAAGCAGGCAGGTTTAAAATAGGAGATAGGCGTTTAAAGCATTTAAAAACACCAATAAATTAAATAAGTGAGACATAATACACATTAAAAATCTTACACCAATTTATAAAAATAGGTTATACTTTTATGAACAAATAGACACCAAAGGAAAAACATCCAATGAAGGAAACCGGAGATATGAATTTTTAAAGAATAAAGATTTTCTAATGCTTGAAAACCAATAGTGCCGATGTGGGACATCTAGTCGCGCCTGACCTGGAAAAAGTCCAAGTTTGAGAACGGTGATAAAGCCCTGGTCAGATACATTAAGTGGGAGGCCTCAGTCAAAATGTTACCTTCGGACTTAGAAAAGTTTCTGGATGATGTTCTCACGACGTTGAGCAGGCCGGATTTGCATCAGCTTAATTGGCTTGGCCCAGTGGGAGCCCCTTGTCAACTCCTTGAAAGCTTCAGCTCTGGACCTTCCAGCGGGATGAACCAGAAATCCAGGCTGTGTCGCGGTTCGACGTAGTCGACATGGCTCTCAAGCTTTTTCCAAAAGTTGCTCTAAGCATCTACAAACTTCAGAAACTTCTTCCTGAAGTTCCTCTGGAGGATTCAAAGTGTCCAAAATACCAATCCAATTGTTTAAAAGCTCTGAAATGGTCCTTGGAGTATTGGGATTACATTTCCCACAATGCACCTGGCCAAATCCTTAAAAGTCCATTGAGCACACTTCAGGACAAGGACTCTTGGTGGAGATGATACAGGTGAATTATGTTAACCTGTAGCTTGTAGGGACTCAACTTCTTAATCCTTATCATGCCAGGCAACGTCTGTAGGGCTGTGGTATCAGATTGTGCAGCAGGTGCAGTCCTTCAGAGTGCAGGCCTTTGGGTGCCGGTCAGGCTTCCAGTAGGGCGGTTCTTTCTCCCCTTGTTTTTTCAGGCAGTAGATCTGGATTACTTGGCAACTTTTCCATATTTATTTTGTGTTCCTGGGCATCAAGCATGGGGGGGCACCCCTGATTAATGGGATGCAGGGTGCTACCCTCAGGTATGACCACTTCCTCCAAAGTGTGGCCTATTCTTGTCCCAGAAAGCAGTATATTTCTAAAATCCAAAAATCCAAAAATCCAAAATGGAGATAATATCTCCTGGAAGGTTATATCTGGTGAAGTCAGCCCATTGACTAATCTAAGTGCAGGGCCTCCTGTGTGGCTGGGGGTGCAGGATGTGGGGATGAGCCTATGCTGTCCTAAAGTGTCAATCTCCATTTGAAGACCAGTCTGGCTACTCCACCCAGTGGTGGAACTGTCATAATGAAGCAGCTGTTACATAGGGAGTAAGAGGCAAACACTTCCACAGGTTATATCAAATCTGTGTGGGATAACAAGTATGCAGTGAACGTGGCCCAGAAATCCTTGGGGCGCAAAGCCTCTGGGAATTTTTTTACATAGACCCCCTGCTGATCCCTACAGTAAATTAGATCACTGATCAACTTTTTACAGTTGGAGTGGTCTTCGTTCCCCCACACTGTGCAACAGCTCTCTTGGCAAACAGAGTGGATATTGCGACTACACGCCTGTTACAGGGCTTAAGACGTGGTACATACCCAAAGAGGCAGATCTCAGGAGTGCAATGCACTGGTTCCAGCCCAACATCAGTGAGCACACGCACCACTTTAGACCAGAAGGCAAATATTCCTGCACACAGCCATGCCACATGCAGAAAGTCAGCGTCAGCCTGCCCACAGCTCACACAACCAGCAGACTCACGCAGACCATACCTACAGTTTCAGAGGGGAATAATATAACTGGGGTAGGTATTTAAAGTGAATTATGCGGAGGTTACAATTCGCTGTGAGGTGACCAGTAAGCTCGCAGCATGCCTTCCAAAGGTCTGGTGTGAGGGTAGACCCCAACGCTGTTTGCCATCTCAGATATGAGGCGTGATCCCCTAATTCTTGCTCTTGCAAGGAAGCATTGTAAATTTTGGTAATTAAGCCCTTTTGCTCCTCTCTCGCCAGCATCGCCTGAGTCGCAGGTTCCTCCATATAATTCTGGTAAAGGCTCCTCCAGATAATTTGGGTAAATAGTTCTAACAGCTTGCCGGACTCGAACATAAGTAAAACCTAACACAAAGCCACTATCTGTATCCCCTTGTACATTCTGCAATGACCGGAACCGACCCCGCTTATACAGGTCCCCCTCCCAGGAGATTCCAACATTCGCCAACTCCAATAGAGTGGGCTTCTCCTGTGCCACAAAAATGTCAGGATGTGAAGCCAATGGCATCAGTGGAGCATACAGATACAGGAGTTGCGCCCTTTTTGCTAGGGTCCTCCAAGCCCATGCCGTGCATTGCACAGGGTTTATTTCAGTCCGAGGGCCACCTGAGCCTCCTGAAAGAGTCATTTCCTGCAGGGGCATTGGAAAGACAGCATCAGATTCAATAGCTGTGTGAGGTTGAAATCATTGCGGTAAGTGCCAATAAGGTGCAAATTGCGCCTGCGCGCAAAGATAGTAAAATCGGAGGTCAGAAGCCTCAAACCCGCCCCGACAAAAGGCTGAACAAGAACATCCCATCTGGGCTTCTTTCTGCACCATACAAATTTAAGCAAGTGTATGAAACAGCACAATATTCAACTTGATTGGAATATGACAAAAAAATAAAGCAGCTTGGGGAGGAAGGCCATTTTTATTACTGCTATCCGGTCTGCGAGGGAGAGGGGCAGTCACGCCCACCCCTCAGCCAGCCCAGTGATACGCGTAATGGAGCATCCATATGTCTCAGAGATCACCTTATCCGGATCTCTATGCATCCATACCCCCAAATATCACACTGGATCATGCGTCCAAGTCAGAGGAAAGTCCAGCTCCACCTCCACCATTCCGGCCGTCAGTGGAAACACCACTGGCTTCGCCCAGTTAATCCAGAGACCCAAAAACTGCTGAAATTTAACGTACTCCCTGAGCAATTTTGGCAAAAAAGTGGTGGGTTCAGAGTCATATAGTAACATATTATCGGCATACAGGGAGACCACCAGTGGTCTCTGCCGAAAGCGTAGTGCAGCTGCTGCATGCTTCTGTCGGAGCTTGCAAGCCAGAGGCTCCAATGCAAGCGAAAAGAGCATCGGCAACAGGGGGCATCCCTGTTGCGTGCCCCTTTCTATAGGAAATGCCAAAGACACCCATCCATTAACACGCACATGGGCAACCGGTTCTGCATAGAGCACTCTAATCCATTGCATAAAAAATGGAGGAAAGACCTTTCTAGTTAAGAACTAGAAAGGTCCTAGGCACTGGGTCGAAACGCCGTCGACGCCATAGGAAATGAACCATAAAACACAGTGCCTATGATTGTAGATAGCCACTGGATAACGATTGCTTGTATTATCGCTCATGGTCATTTCCCTCTCTCCTTGTAAATACTCCCAGCAGAAACCTGTACATATTTACTTATTGTCACTGAAGTATACCTTCTTTTGTTTCGCTCATAGAAACACTTGGGACACTTTGCACCTTTGTTTGAATACTATGTGTACGATGTGTATATAATTGCTGAAATAACTGTCTTGAAATACAAAGACCTTGTTACAAACTGGTATAATTGTGTCTTGCCTCTCTCTTTGGCATCCTCCCTCCCAAAGCACTCCATCACTGTCAACAGACCCCTCTTTCTCTTTAGAAAAATTATGGACCAATTGTCTGTCCAAAAACTGGGTCTGTTAACTCAGTTGGCTGTAATCTCCATGTAAAGGACGGGTCGTTCGTATGTGGGTATCTGCAACTCAAGGACTACAATGGGATGACCAGAGAGTATACAAGCCATATGCTCAACTTTCACAGCCCACATACAAACCACCTCTGAAACAAGCCAGAAGTCTATGTGTGCCCATGTCCCATGTACAGAAGATACAAATGTGCTCTCCCGACCAGCAGGATGTTGAAGACGCCAGACATCAGGTAGGTGGCCAGCATCTAGTAACCCCAATAGCACGGCCGCTGCCTGTTTAGGCCTCACCTTTCCACTACTAACCCTATCTAAGGTGACAACAAGACTGACATTAAAATCGCCATCCCAAATTATTGCAGCCGGAGGGAACTCAGAAAACCTGCGCCATACGTCCGAAAAGAAGGACGGATCATCTGTGTTTGGTCCATATACGTTGACCAACAGCACACTCATACCACTCAGTTGTCCATGTACTATCGCCACTCACCCATGCTCATCTGTGTCAGTTCGAACTACAGTAAGTCTCACATTTGCCCAGCATGCACTCACTCTTTGTGCTGATTCTTCAGTGAGGTGTATCTCCTGTAGTAAGGCTACCTGCACCTCCATTCTATCCAGGTACGCCAGTACTAATTCTATTTTTGTTTGGGGTGTTGAGTCCACACATGTTCCAGGTGAGGAACGTAATCTTACCACTCATGTTGAGGAGCTGTCATGAACAGGATACCAACACTATATAGCACACCACGTTTGTCTGAAGTACCATAGTATACCTTTACAAGAGATGCACAAAATAACTGCAATGCCTGTCTGCCTGACCCACTTACAAACCCCCGCACTCACTTCAGCTTCCCAAATTCGCTAAAGCATCCCAGTTCAAAAATACCCACCCCCAACAAAACCAAACAAGTGAAATTTGCACTTGGGGACACCCATATAGCGAGGGAGCTGGAGCGCATCTGGCCTCCTAGCTAGTAGGAGATGGCTGAGCAAAAACCTGGTAGCTGTGCTTATCACACTTTGATACTGTAACCACAGGCCCAATGAGGCACAAAAAAACAATGTAGCAATACAAGCAAAAGGAGAAGACCTGAAAAGTCAAAATGGACAGTTAGAAACATCATTCCAATTGCAAGAATAAATGAGAACCATCTATAGAACATTGGTACTGGGTTCAGGCAGGCAGACCCTCACTGTTCTACATTGTCAGACGGCACCAGAGACTCTCGGCGCACCCGCTTGAGATCTTTGGCATGAAGATTTTTGAGGCCCCATCTGAACCAATCCGGAGGCGGGCACGGTATAGCATAGCGTAAGGAACCCCCTCAGACTGGAGAACCATTTTGCAGCACCAAACTCTCTCCTCACTGCCTGCACAGCGATTGTGAAATCGGGAAAGAACGAAAGAGAGTCACCCTGATGCTCCATGTTGCCCTTGTCATGGGCCATGCGTAGAATAACATCCCGATCCCTATAGTTCAGGAGGCGCACTAAGACTGGGCGGGGTGGAGTGCCAGGAACAGGCTCAGCAGCAAGGGAGTGGTGCACCCTCTCAACAATAAACATGGGACAGAGATGCTCAGTACCAAAAATGTCCTTGATCAGGTTTTCCACGAACAATTCCATCTTACCAACATTCGTGGATTCAGGAAGGCCTGTGATTCTAATATTATTTTGCCGGGACCGGGCCTCCAAATCCTTGTTCTTAGCCTGGATAAGGGACAGACCTTCTCCATATTGAGTGTTTTTTCGGCAACCTCACTCACGCCATCCTCTGTCACCGACACACAGTGCTCCACTTCCCCCATGCGAGTATTCGGCTTCTCGAGCTGCGCCGACAAGTGGTTCAGGCGGTGGTTAACAGTGGCCATTGTCCCTTCTATGGACTGCAGGCTGCACTGCATAGCCAGCAACGTTGTTTCAAGGGTGGGGGGGCTGGCAGCTGGAGCATCAGCCTCAGAGTCCGTTGCAGCCCTCTGAGGGGATTTGGGAGATTTGAGCACCTCAAAAGTGAGACGCAGTTGATTCTTATCAGTCCTCCCCATAATGGTTGCAGAAGCGGCAACGTCCACAGTCCCAGTATGCACAACAAGGGGGGAGCCAGGCAGTGCAAGGGCCCAATGAAATGCAGGCTTCCGGCCAGGGAGTGCTTGAGATCATAATAGATTAATCAGAGGCACTAGAGCAGTGAAAGTGCACCAAAACTAGGTTATGTCGTAGTGGAGCCCGATAAGGGGGCCTCACAGGCAAAGAACAGTTCTCCCATAAGAGGATCGTTGGCGCTGAGGCCTTCACACCAGGGGTTGTAGGTCGTATAGAGAGAACTTCCCCACAAAGTATGTCCACAGCAAAGGCAATAGGTGGGAGGGAGCCGCGATCTCAGCAGACTCAAAACAGCAGCCAATACTACCCCCAATGAGACCAAAGAGGCCGGCAGCTGCTCCGTACCAAATACCACAGCAGCAATCACAGCACGCCCTAACGATGCAACTCACTGCCACTCACCGCCATGTTGTCCCCCAGCCGGTTCGGGAAAGTCACCACACAGTCTTGCCAGCTCGCAGCAAGCTATGCACCCTCGCGCATCAACGCGCCACACAGTTCGCAGGCCGTGGCCCGAACCCCCAGCCGCTCTGATAACAAAGACACCTGTAGAGGTCAGGCCATCCCCCACTCACATCAGCGGGCGCCAAGCGCTCAAAATACTGCACAGCTTCTCCTCCAAGTCCGGTCAGGCGAATCCGGAAACTTGGGCTAGGGCCCCGCAGGGGCACAGCGCCACCGTCTCCTCCAGTGGCAGGTGCCTGGCCCACAGCAGGAAGGGGCAGCTGGCCCGGGAGGTCGACAGCCGGTACCAGACACGCAGCGAGGCCAGGGCAAACTCCACAGCTAGGAGAGTGATCACCTTGGGTGCAGGAAGCCCAGTGAGGCCGCGGCGGCCCTCCTTCAGGACCTCGCAGGAGCCGCCATATTGTGTGAAGGCCGCAGAAACAGGGACACAGCTCTCAGTGGTCACAGCGGTAGGTGTTTGTGCTGGATGACAGCACTATTGCAGGCAGGCGCTTCCAGGGGTGAGATGCACCGGTTTTGGAGTGCTTGATGACAGCACAATAGTTGGATAATAAGCGGATAGTGGCTCAGCCGGGCAGAGCCTCTCTAGGGACCGGCCATCTTGCTCTGCGCTCAAGCCACCCCCCTCCCCCCCAATATTTATACTTTAATGAAGTATTCATATGTTAGCCTATGAAGCCATTGGGCTACAATTCGGAAAAACAAAATTGGAAAAATTTTCCTCACCAGGGCATACAAAATATCTTTTACAATGTCCCTGCTTAAAATTGAAAGGGACCCAACCCTGGGGCATTCAGGAGAGACTGTAGGGGTGACTAATATATAAAAATAAGGTATTTTAAGACTTTGGAAGTACCTTTAATTCTAGTCGAACTTGCCTATAATTTAAGTTTAAATGCAGCCTGCAAGGCAGGACAGGTTTTTTAAATGACAGCAGGCCCCACAGTAGTGCACACTTAAGTGTATTAAATCTGCTGGGTCTCTAAACCTACTGCCCTAGAATTTACTAGGGACTTACAGGTAGGATGTCCGTATCAATTGTAATTATACCTAATGACCATGTACCTTTTACACAGGGCACAGGCCCTGGGTCTGTTTATCAAAGCCTGGGGCACAATCAGAGTCAGACAATCAGCATCCTGTAGTCAAAATGGGGGCAAAAAGTGTGGGGACATTGCAAACAGGCTCTGTTCTCCCACAGTTTAACACCAGTCTGTTGTAACCGCAGAGAAGCTGAGGCCAGTACAGGGAGACAGGAAATACTAAACACCTCAGGAGTGGGCACCTCCAGAACCTTCTCCTACTTCATAGTGGGCACCAGAGGTAAATAATGGCCCCACAGACCCAACCCTTCAGTACATCTCTGGACCTGTTTAAGACTAAAAAGAACTGTTGTGCTACTCTGCAAGAAGGACTGCTACTCTGCTGCCCTGCTGTCTGAGCGATGCACTGAACCTGTATCTTCAACCCACAACCACCAAATTGTCTCCAAAAGCTAGTTGGCTGGCCTCCTGATCAGAGCCTCAGTGGCAGAAAAGGCTTCAACTACCTTTAACCCAGCACCTGGACTCTGTTTGCCATGTGTCCTAACCCTAAGTGGTAGCAACCCAGTCCTGTACTCTTGGAAGTGGTCTTGAAGGTTCTCTGCCAGTCCAGCTGTGGACAAACCCGACTCAGAGCACAGCATCTCTTCACAGCTCACTTCGGAACCACAACCGCACAATGCATTTCCAATAACCCTGGGCAGCCAACTACGCTATGCTCGCACAGTTTGCGTAGTTTGTGCTACTTCGTGCTACGCGAATTGCATGTAGCACAGTGCAAAATCGCGTAGCGTAGTTGGCATTTTTTGCTTGCTCGTGGTCCTCAACGTCAAATTGGCAAACGCGAGCGAGCAAAATTACATCCCGGCGAGACTTTTTCCTCATTCGCGATCAGCAACATCAAGTTGCCGATCGCGAACGAGGAAAATAAACCTCCCGTGAGATTCTCAATGCCGGGAGGTCAGGTTTCTCATTGCGAGTGATCGCGTATGCTCGTGGCGGCTCGCGATGAGAAACTACCAGTCCGCGTTAAGAAAGCTGCTTCTCGAGTAAAAATCTACTCGAGCGGCAGAAAATGACAGCTCACACTGTGCGAGAATCCGTTTTCAATGATTGCACAGTGCGGACAAGCATCCGGCCTGTGCAATTATTGCGAACCGCGCACCTTGCAGTTCGTGTAGCGCTAGACGTATCTCGCGTAGTGCGAAGTACACTTCGCGTAGCTACACGTAGCGCAACTACGAGAACTACCCCCAGGGTTAATCCCCAATGCTAGTGTTAGCATCGCAGTCCTCAGTCTCTGAAGAAACACTGCTGCATGATATCCTCTAAAGTACACAAAAAAAGTGATGGATGGAATGCTTGAATTAATCTCAGCTACTGATAAATACTTGGGCTGCATCACAATCCAGTGATATTTTGCACACCAGGTCACCTCAGCTTGGACTTGGATATATTCAAATCAGGATTGACCCTGCTCCAAATGGAACAGCTCAGCCCAAGCTGCCAAGCAGGTCCTCCCTGAACTTGAACACAAGCAACCTAGGACTGGTTTTGCTCTCGTTAAAGCCCTGGTTAGGGACCTAGTTAGTGATCCACAGCCAGGTATAGCTTGTTTCTAGTGACACAGTGTGCACAGGTCCCACGTCTGAGCATATATGTCCCACTTAGGGTGACTCACTAAAGTGTACAAAAAGTTATAGATGGAATGCTTGAATAAATCACAGTCACTGGTAATTACTCAGCTGCATTCCAATCCATCATTATGTTGCACACCATGCCACCTAAGTTTGGACACAGATGCGGCCAGAGTGGCTGAGATTAATTCAAGATTTCCATCCATCACTTTGTTTTTGATGCCATTAGTATGACAGGTATGCCCAAACGTTGATCCCCTGCTCACTGCGCCACTGGAATCAAGTTACACTTAGCTGTTGAGCCAATCAGAAAGAGGAAAACGGATCATGGGTTTCTTGTTTTCTGGTTCAGGGAGGACCTCACCTGGCAGTTTGGGCTGGACTGTTCCCTTTGGATTAGGGGCTCAAGGCTGATTTGTTTATGACTGGGTCCAAACTTAGATGACATGGTTGGCGAAAAACAATGAATTTAGGTGTGCCCGAGCAATCATCAATGGCTGAGGTCAAGTCAAGTATTCCATCCATCACTTGTTTTTTGATGCCATAAGTGTGTCATGTATGCCAAGACATGGACGTGGGTCCCATGCTCACTGTGCCACTGCAATCAAGCTATTACTGGCTGATAAGCCCATAATCAGGGCAAAACCAATCCTGGGTTGCTTGTTTTCTGGTTCAGAGAGGACCTGCCTGGCAGAATCGGATGAACTGTTCCCATTGAAGCAGGTTCAAGGCGGAATTCCGTATGGCTGGGTCCAAATGGAGGTGGCATGGTGGGTGAAATATGATGGACTGAGATGCAGCCAGAGCAATTGACAGTGGCTGAAAATCATTCCATCAATCACTTCATGCTTTGGTGTGCAATGCATTCTAAATGCAGGCCTTCGCATCGCAAAGCCCTCTTTGACAGCCTCCTCAACAACGACGCAAGACTTTGTTTTGCAGCCCAGCAGCTTCCTCAGAACTGCTGATGTGTGATGCAGGACTTCACATCACAAGACTCTCATCCACTGCATCTGTGATGACAACACAGGAGCTCGTATTGCAGCCTTGCAGCTCTTTAGAACCTCTACAGTATTACTCACCCTCGACTTTTCTTCACTATATTCATCCTTCAAGGGCGACTTGAAATTGGGACTTTGTCCTGGTATGGTGAGACCAGATAACCAAAGTGGGCACTTTATGCTTTTAGGCACTGTTTTCACTTAAATCTTTAAAATTGCATATTTCCAGGTCTACAAATTGAATTCTCGTTTTGGTGTCAAATAATTTATTGCATTTTACTATATTTTTCTAAATTGGTGTCGTATGTTTCTTGTTACATGTCTTCACTTCATTACTGTTTGATGTGCTGCATAAATATTTTACACATTGCCTCTAAGGTAAGCTTGACTACTTTGTGTCAAGCTACCAGAAGGTAAATACAGATTAATTTTGGATTTGCTATTGACTTCACCCAGACAGAAGTTGTGGCTTCTGCATGAGTTGCATTTCACCCCGTCAATCAGGAAGCCAGTTTCCAACACTCATCTATACACATGAAGCTCTGAAGTTTGTATCTTTTTTCATACACCTTGTTGCATCTACCCACATTACTTATGTATAGAGACAATTACACTAACTGAGTTTTCTGGGATCACAATGCTCATCTCAAGTAGCCCTGTCTATCCTGTGTAAACCTAGACCCACTCTCATCTGGGTGAACATAGTTTCTGATCACCTCTACCCACCTACGTCCCTTTCATATGAAGGTATTTCACGCTTTGTAACAATATACATTTAGCCTCTGCAAAACTAGATGCACTAATCCCTATATGGCCCGTTTGCACCTTTTCTCCATCACCTCTGAGCACCTCATTGTTTAAATCCAGTAAGCACTATCTCACCTACAAGCACATGGGCCCTCACTCACTTGTATGCACATAGTGCTCTTTCATATGTGGACACAAAACATATTTGAACTGATCCCTCTCTTAATTGGAAGAACTATTTGCTCTCACACATATGCCCAGCCACCATATCTCTTTGTATCTAGACTCCTCTCAACTTGAACACTCTGCCGTAAGCCACAACTCTACACACATATCCTGACACATGTTCCTAACACGTCACAATCAGACACCTCGACTCAACACAAACAACCAGGCACACATTCCTGATGCAAACACACATAAAACACCTATTTTGGAATATCTTCATAATGCAGGCATACCCTGAACAGATTATTAAGAGATACAGCCAGATGTACATTAGTGAAGTACACAACTAGACATGAAGGTCCAGATTCATTCTGAAGACTCACAGCAAGGCACACTTTCTAAAGGTGTATTTAAAGCACATTTAGAAGTATATTCCTAACACACAGGAACAGCCAAACATGCATGTGTTACATACAAAGAGGACATATAAAAATATACACATTTCAAATATGCACATATTTTTAATACACTCATGCGCAATCACACACACATATACACACATTCCTAGCACCCACACAATTAACTACATTTAAAATATTAAAAAACAGCATACAGCAGATGACTCTAGTGGCATGGAGAGCACAGAACACACATCTGGGCACACCCGTCCCACTCTGGGTGACAAATGCAAAAAAACCAATTGATAGTCCTGTGCTCACTGCACCACTGGATTCAAGCTAGCCTGGCTGATGAAGGGTGATGCCCCAAAACCCGTCCCAGGATGCTTGTTTCTGGTCCAGGGAGGAGTGGCTTGGTAGTTCAGGCTGGACGGTTCCTGTGAAGCACAGGGCCAAGATTGATTTGCATATGGCTGGGTTCAAATTAGGGTGCCGTTGTGAGCGAAAGAATAATGGATTAAACCCAGATCTTTTTGTTTGGGGGTAAATGTTTGCATTGTTCAGCATTCTGTTCATCATTTGTTCCTTTTGCCACCCTAAGTGGGATGGGTATGCCCAGACGTGGGTCCTGTGCTCACTGCACCACTGAATTCAAGCAAACCTGGCTGATGAGGGGTGTTGTGCTAAAACCGGTCCCAGGATGCTTTTAACCTCTGCCGTGCTTGTGACTGAACCATGCCGTCATGAGAAACGGGCGGCGTGTGCTCATGACGGCTTGGTTCCTTCATGCTGCGGCCGCTCTGCCCACGCGGTACTGATTCCCCGCCTGTGCAGGTGAATTGATGAGCGGGTGTGGTCTTGCCGGAACCATGCTGTCATGAGCACACGCCACCCATGTCTCATGATGGCGCAGTTCCTTCACGAGCACAGAAGCTGGTTAAAAACTCCATCATTACATCACACATTTTTGCATTTATAGGTTTTCAAAGCACATATGTATTGGGAATTCAATAACATTATAAATTCTCTTCTGTCTCAAGAATAATTTTCATCTCAAACTAGATTGCGATCATACTGCATGCTTTTACAATGTAGATTGAACTCTCGTGTTTTACGCCTTTACAGCCTTTTTTGCACTAGCCACAATATTCATGTTCTTCTTAATAGGAATTTCAGGAAATACTAGCTCAAAATTTGAATAGTAATGAACCCTGGGCGAAGCACTACGCTACGCTTGCGTAGTTTGTGAAGTTTGCGCTACTTTGCACTCCGGGAACTGCACGTAGCACAGTGCAAACACATGTGGTGTAGCTTAGCGGTCATTTTTTTGCTCGCCCGCAGTCCTCAACGTCAAGTTGGTGACCGCGAGCGAGCAAAATGACATCCCGGCGACACTTTTTTCTCATTCACGATCAGCAACATCAAGTTGCCGATGGCAAGCATGGAATATAAACCTCCCGGCGAGATTCTCAACGTGGGGAGGTCGGGTTTCTCATTGCGAGTGGTCGCGTATGCTCTCGACCACTCACGATGAGAAACTACTAGTCCGCGTTGAGAAAGCAGCCGCTCGAGTAGAAATCTACTTGAGCGGCAGAAAATGACCGCTTGCACTGTGTAAGATGTGGTTTGCACTGACTGCACAGTGCGGACAAGCATCCGGCACTGTGCAATCAGTGCAAACAGCATTTTGCACAGTGCACTACGCAGTTCGCAGAGCTACGCGTAGCTCGCGTAGTTCGAAGTGCACTTTGCGTAGATACGCGTAGCGCTACTAGGTGAACTACGCCCAGGTTTAATACTGACACGGCTACTTGCCATAGAATGAACTTGTTAATACACTGCAAGAAATATCACATGTTAAACGAAGGTGATGGTAAGTCACCCCTTCAGACACAGACGTAGGAAATTGCATGCACACTTACCAATCTCTTGCATCCATAGTGTCAATTTATTCATACAACAGTTTAGTAAATACATTTACTGAAAAGTCATTTATTGAATTATCTTGGTGTAAGTCACTACTTGTTAGTTCTTTAATGTCTATGGGCCAGATGTACAACCGTGGAAATAGCGCCTCGCAAATTGCGAGTTTTTTGCGACTCGCAATTTTCAAAGTGCTATATCCAATGTACAACAGTGTATTTCTTATGTTAGTGATTCCCAATAAGGTCGCAAATTGAGAGGCTAATGAATATTAATGAGCCACTCGCAATTTGCACCCCCATTGGGAATGGCAGGCCCTCCCAGGTATGGTGGTCTGCTGGGCTCCGCAGACCACCATTTTTGGGACTGCTTTTAAATAAAGCAGTTTGTTTTAATGCAGCCCTGGGACCACTGCCTGCTCTTAAAACATATTTTTCTCTGCATTTGCAAAGGGGAGGGGTCCCCTGGAGACCCCTTCCCTTTTACGAGTGCATTACCAACCTTTTGAAGAGGGTGGTAATTTGCGAGTGTTTTGCAACCGCAATTGCAGATGCAAAATATTCTTACATAGGGCTGCGCTCACTATTAGGAAGGGAACGCTCCTGCCTAATAGTGAGTCGCAAAACCCTATTTTGCGAGTCGCAAAATAGGGTTTGTACATTTCCCATGCTGTTTTTACATGCGCAAACAGGTTCGCAATCCCGTTTGCCCATGCAAAAATGGTTGTACATCTGGCCCTATATTTTCTCTAGGGACTCTCATTATTTCAGTAGTAGTACTCATGTACACATTAGTAGGTTTGATGGAATAAACAATGGAGGTACATTTAGAACGATCAACAACAATACACATAAAGCAAGCACCTATACACTTTCGTCTAGGCAAGCAACATTTTTCGGATTTTCAGTCTTGGAACCAGTGACATCCATTTTATATTTTCTGTTATCATATTCTATGATTAGCAGCAGGTTTTGCGTTTTCAATTGAACACTTTAACCAGTGTCTCGAAATAGCCTAATTTCTTCAGCCTTTTCTTTTTAGCACCCTCTTTTCTCTCACAGTTCATTTAGGGTGGCTTATACGGAGTATGGCCAGTGCTTCATATGATTGTTTTGTATATATTAGAAATGTGCTAAAAGTTTTATATTGTTCCCACAGATTAACTTTTGAAATAAACTTCAAACTATTGTTATATAGAGCCCGCTTTGCACCATGTATAAGAAAACTACTGGATATTTATGAGTGACCACTAAACATCCAATGTATAATTGACCCGCTGTGCCCTGACGAAGGAATCTTGGGTTTTGGACCCCCCTCCGAAGCACGTGCGTCGGCACTTTTCTAACTATGTTTTATCTCATGTGTTTATTAAATGTATTATAATATGTATTGATTTGTTGAGCTATGTCTTGTAGTATGACAGTGCTGTGTATGATTGTAGTTGTGTTTGATGATGTTTGAATGCATGTTTTGAGTTTATGTTTGAACGTGTTCTCTGGGCTCCAATATTATTGAGTTGATTTATACTTCTTGAAAAATGAATATACAAAAATATTTTGATAAATAAAAAAATATAAACTAATGTTTTGTGGGGCAATGTACTTTTGATGTTTCAGGTATTACCTTATTATTAATTATATGTTAAGGTGAGGTTCTCTGTTGTTGTTCTATTGTACCCTGCCTTCCTCTCCTAAAATGTTATGACTGAGGGACCCTCTTTTTTTTGCATTGTCTCATAACCCACCCCATATTTATTTCATGAGGGGACAGTCCTGTTCTTTTATCTGGAATACTGTGCAAACTCATCAGCACCAGAGGAAATGCTTCAGGCTATTTTAGTGATGTAGACGCACATACCTTTGCTAATCAGGAATGTATTGTGGTGTTAATTTTCTCAACTACGCCTGACACTTGCATTTACATTTTTGCTCAATCTGTATAGCAGCACAGAGCATTTGCACCACTTCATTATTGAAGTGTGTTCCTCCATCTGATTCCAACAAGACTGGAAATTGGATGAGCTCTCTAAGCAATAGTTTAGCAATTGTTAGGCTGTTATTTTGTTGTGTAGGGCATGCCTCAACCCAACACACACACAATGATAAGGACATACTTTAATCCATTATAAGGAGGCATTTCAATTATATCCATCTGCATGCGGGTAAAAGGACCTCCGACCTTCCAATTTGTCCCATGCTACCACTGTTTTCCTTCCTGTATTCTGCTGCTGATATGTTATACATCTCTGGCACAGACTCTCTGCAATTTCTCAGAATTTTGGATTGTACCATGTCTATCTAAAAAGTCGCATCATTGCACCCCTGCCTATATGTGTTGTTCCATGGTAGACTCTTCCCATTGGTGACAGAAAACTAAGTGGCAATACAGGTCTTCCATCTGTATAAACCCACATTTAATTTTCTGATCTACGTGTACATCCTTCTTTGATTCACCATTCCATTTCTGTCTGGGTAACTGAATCTTGCAATTCTTGAATCTCTTTCCATGTCTTAACAACTGAAAATATTAGTCTGCATTCAAATTCATCAGATTGTTCTTTCAATAATTCCCCATCAAACACATATGGATTTAGAGCACAATAACGTGGTCAGATTCTGGCAATGGAGTGTCTTTTATAGTAGGTCTTGGCTCTGTACACAAATCAGTCACATCATGGCAATCTTGTTCAGCTTCTTCCACAACCACTTCACAACTCGGGAGCAGCATCAAGGTAGCTGGATTCAGACTCGTACACCTTGTTATAGTCACGTTTTCCACACCCAATATCACTTGCTCATATTTTCTTAAGCAACTACTTGTAAGAATGCTGACTACATGTTCGCGTTAACATAATCTCAACTGAATGTGGCACATACAGTTTCAAAGGATGACCCATTAGAATTGTATCACACTTGCAGCAACAGCTTTTAAACATCTTGGTAAAGCGGCAGCCATAGGATCCAGTGTGGCTGAAAAATATGCCACAGGACGGTGCATTTGCATCAGAACTGAAAGTGCACAACCATCTCGCTCACTGCAGAATAGAGTAAAACTGTCATTAACGTCGGGCCTTCCCAATGCTGGAGCTCAACACAAAGGGCCCCATTAGGATGGCGGGCGGGCTTTGCCCGCCCGCCATCCTATCGGAAATCGGGACCGCCCGCCCTAAGGGCGGGGGTCCCGCATGCAGCATTAGGATGTGCCCGCCACTGTGGCGGGCACATCCTGTATTTTTAGTATTGTGGCGGGCAGAGCTCTGTGCTCCGCCCGCCACAATACTAAAAATGCTGTGCAGCATTTACATTATCAAAGCGGCAGGCACCGCGCGGTGCCTACTCCTTTGATTATGTAAATGCAGGGGGTACCACAGGTACCCCCCGTGTGCCACCCCCCTTTGGCCTTCACTCTGGGGGCCCACAGGGGGCCCCCAGAGTGAACACCGCATGCCTTTCCGTGGCGGCAATGCCGCCACGGAAAGGCATTGTAAAATGCCCATTGTAATAATGCGGGCGGTGTCTGACAGACACCGCCTGCATGTTACTCGTTTTCCGCCCCGGCCGCAAAGCGACCGGGCGGAAAAGTGGCGGGCGGTGTTTTGCTCCGCAATGGTCCCCCCCCCGCCATTCTAATATGGCGGGGGAATACAGGGAAGGATGGCAGGCGGATTTCCCCCGCCAGGCTGGCGGTGGCTACCACCAGCCTGGCGGGGGCAATCCGCCCGCCATCCTAATGGGGCCCAAACTGTTTTGCAGTTCAAGAAATGAACGTATGCATTCTTCATCCATGAGTACAGGATATGACATGTATTTGTGTGTCAGGGCTTGGCTACCAGTGAGAAATTTGGTATCCACTGCCTGCAATATTGAACCATGCCCTAGAACATTCAGACTTCTTTTTGTATACTCAGCCGATTCATCTACAATATGGCATTGGTCCGTTCTTGAGACTCTTTTCTGACTCCTTTTTCAATGTGATGTCCCAAATAAAGAACTTCTCTCTGACAAAATTGTAATTTTGTTGGTGACACTTTATGCCCAATTACTGCCAAATGGTTTAGTAGAGCAATGGAATCAGTAACACAAGCAAGTAAATCATCAATGTACAGCACCAGCAAAGAGTGATTAGGCATTTACAGTGTTTCCAAATTTATTTTCAGAATCTGATTAAAGATTGAGGGACTTTCAGCATAACATTGTGGTACTCTGCACCATGCCAAGACATGGTCTCCGAACAGGAATGTAAATAAATATTTGCTATCCAGATGTAAGGTAATCGAGAAAAATGCTTGACACAAATCAATCACTGAGAACCGTTCTGCTTCACATGGAATTTGATATAGAATCACAGCTGGGTTCATCACTATTGGACAACAAGGTAGTACAATCTGATTAATTCTCCAAGGTCCTGAACTATTCTATATTTTCTCTTAGGTTTTCGTATACCCATGATAGGCGAATTACGTGGACCTCCTAATATTTCTTTCAAGATGCCTTGTTCAATCAATGTTTCAATCGAAGGGGTTATTCCAACAACTGTCTCGGGACTCAAATTATATGCTGGAGTTCTCTGGAATTATACATTTGGTTTTACAGTAATTGGAATTGGAGCCACTCCTTTTATCAAACCAATGTCTCTAACTGAAAAATCCCATACATCAGGCAAAACTGATTCTTTCAATTCTCCAGGCAAGTCATTCACTGTAAGTAAAGCATATAAACTATTTACTTCTAACTTTTGTCTGGCCATTTTTGGCAACACATCTTCATCTTTTATATGGAATTCTATCCCATCTGGTGTACAGTAAATGAAACAATTCATTTCAAATAACAAGTCTCGACCTAACAGGTTAACTGGACCGGTATCGCACACTACAAATTTGTGTTGATCTTTAAAACTTCTAATTTGTACTTTCACAGGTTTGGTCACTGGGGTAGAGATCAATTTATTCGATACTTCTACAACTTGGATACTTTCTCCAGAGAGGGGTAGGTGGGCAATTTCCAAAGTTCTCACAGTGGAATGGGTAGCACCAGTGTCTACAAGAAACAAAATAGGCTTTCTGTCTACCTTGCCATCCACATAGGGACTTGAACAAACCCGCCTCCTGGTACTTCTCTCATAGGATATACCGTTGCTTCTACCTATCCCTTTTCCACATCCCTCACAGTATACAGAGGTAAAGGCACTGTCACTTCCTTCCTTTTAACCCATCTGCCTTCCCATTGATCCACTTTCCCTCAACGTCTTAGGGTGTTAATCAAATCTTTAATCTGTAATCTTCTTCCTGAGGCATTTAAACTCTCTAAATCCTTGTCACTAAAATCCAATCGATATGTCTTTTATAAAGAATTGGAATTTTATATGTACACTCCAGATCTTTGTGCAATCTCTGGTGTTTTTCATTTTCTGGGTAATATCCTTACACATAAAAAGTAGTTATTCATCCTGTATTTGGCTAATCTTTCAGAATTTATGGTTCCTAATATACATTTTTCTATTTCCACTTTTAATTTGCTCACATCTATGCCCAAATCTCAAGAAGAATCACTGTGTATTTTACAACCACGTGCAATATCCCTTATCCATTCATCCAGTTTTTCTGGGAAGGGTCCTAAGGATGTATCCTCTCTTGGGCTCTGTACTCCCTCAACTGTTCCACCCGTCTTTGACCCTCCCGATAACGGTGAAAGCAGTCTTTCCATCAGTAGCATCCTTCTTGTATCCATTTGTGAACCTCTTTTTGGGGTTTCCATTAACCTGTCTTAACTCTGAACTAATGGCTCAATCTCTCCTTCCACATGTACATTTCTTCTACTATTCTCTTTCAATCAACTCTTATTGATTCCATTTCTTTCAGCCATTCCCTGATTTTCCACACTCACATTTTTCTCTGATACAGTAGGAGTTTCACCCATCTTTCTATTGGGAACTGTTATAGCATGAACTTGTGAAACTCCTTGTCCATAATTATTTGACGGAATAATGGGTCCTAAAGTCACTGGAACAAATAAGGCACCTGCAGGATTTGTTATTATTATTTTCAGCAACCCTTCTCTATCTGGGGTCTGATTCTGATTCCAAAATGTCTTCTTTTGAGCCAGATGTAAATTTACTAGTGTTGCAATCCTACAAAGGGACTTGTCTCTACATTATTCTGTTCTTCGTGATAAGGTGGAGGTATATTGAGTAAAGGTTCGTTCAAGAATTCATTGTCTACCTCATATTAACTCCTTGATTAGTTAAATCAGCATCTCTAGTATTCAACTTCTCAACATGTTTCTTCTTTCCTTGGCATTTCTCTACTACTTTGGTCTCGGCTACCATTACAGGAATCATTTGTTCCCTCTCAGCTACATCCTTTCTCCATCTCCTTCTCTGTGCATCCTATTTTGCGTCAGCATATCAACTTACAGTATTCCTGTACCTACTCTGTTTTAGCTCCTTTTCTCTCTTATTTGCTTCATGTTGTCATTCCTCAAGAGCTTCACATTGCATAGGTCCATGATTTGGTCACAAATTATTCATTTGATTCCTTAGATTTTCCAAAACTCAGGTATTAAAAGTTCCCAATTCTGGAAATGCTAAGTCACCATCTCTCTCAGTATATTTCATCCTGTCCTCCAAACAAGTGCACGCATGATATCCCTTTTCTAATTAAATAAGCGAAGCATGGGTTCCTTCCGGAGCCACAGGAATTCCTTACCTAATTGATATTGGTTCATCTTTACGAAACAATGTTTTCAACAGTTTAAAAAACTTCTTCGACACTAAATCAAAAACCTTTACAAAAAGAATGGAAAGGGGCGACCAATCGGTCCCCCCGAACGTATGGTCGAGTACCACGATCCCCCCGGGAAGCCATCTTGGGCGGGAGGCGAGTCTCGGCTGGTATGCCCGAAGCGGCGTAGCCGGGGCGCGCCTTTTTCCCGCCCTAGAGTGGGCTGGCCTAGACACCCAACACGGCCGGCCACGCCCTTGGAGGCAGGCGGGGGCGGGTTCACGCCCACCCTGAAGACGGATAAAAGGAGCCGAAGCTAACAAAGCATCCTCTTGTTCCTGTGCTCTGAAGCTGCACCTCCCCGCTGCACGTGAGCTCGAGACGGAACGAAGAGCAATTTTGAGCGTTGTAATCCCTCTTTTTGTCTTACAGATATCCTGTCTAAGAAATGCCCAAGAAGGTCGGAAAGCGGGTCGGTACCGATGAGATGCTCCGTATGCTCATGAAGGAGATAACCGATCTGAAGAGAAAGGTTGAGGCCAAGGACGGGGAGGGAGGACCGAAACGGCCTTTACCGGGAACAATTCCCGGTGGAAAGAGCAAAAGGCCCAGAAGGGGAGCACTTGGGGGGGAGACCCCGGTTCCCGAAGCGCCACGAGAAGAGCCAACCCCGGCGCCAAAGGAGGGGAACCCAATCCCTGTGGTGGTCACCCCGGCGAACAGGGAGGATATGCCCCCCGAGTTAGCGCCGCAATTGGCAGCGTGGTTGGGAAACGATAGCGAGGGCGCCACGGCTGACGACGCTCGGGCAGTAATGAGACAACTGCGGGAATCGAGGGAGGCAGCGAAAGCTCCATCTCCTGTTCCCCCGCAGGTCCCAGCGGTTGGAAGTACAGCAGGCCCAAGTTCGGCGACAAGCGTGGGGTCTACTTCAGGTAAGCGGCCATTGCCGATTGCGGGTGGGGACTCTGCACCTTCTCGAAAGGAGAAGATTGCCCAGCACGTCCCACTAGAAGTCAAGGAGTTGATTTGGGCGGACAAATATGTAAAGATGTTTTCATTGCTTACCGACCATTATGAGATCGAGCATGTAAAAAGTCAAAAGGAGCTCATGCATCCGAGTGTTTGGCGCGCTAAAATGGCCGCCTTTAAGGTTGATGAGACCATTGGTACTTGGGGCAGAGCGTGGGGAATTTTTACTTCCATCATGGGGGAACGCAGACCTGAGTTGTTGACCGAGTTACCCATCTATCAGTCACGTATTATGGAGTATTCTGTGGCATATGGGGGCAATCAGTGGTTCTGCTATGATAATCTGTTTAGAAAAGCTAAGGAACACGACCCGTTGTTGTCCTGGGACTGTTACGACTCTGTGTCTTGGCAAAAAATGGAGAGTACAGGGATGTTGAAGGTGCCATTAGTAGGGAGTAACGGGGGGGAATCCTCCCGCCAAAACTCTGGGACGCCCTTTCGGACAGGTACAGGTAACGAGTCCCACACAAAGCCGAGTGGCAACACAGGTAAAAGGGGGATATGTTGGAATTTTAACAGGGGCAAATGTACCAGGCCCCAGGGGTCATGCAAATTCAGACATGAGTGTGGGGGGTGCGGGCAGCCATCCCATCCTGAGTCCATGTGCAGAGCCAAAACGGGTGATAACGGTGGTAAGGGAGGCGCCAAACAGGTCTAATATAGTCCGAGGGGCGCCTTTACCGACCCCGATTGATACCATGGCAATGATTCCTTGGCTCAGCGAATACCCAGATTATGCTTCCGCTGGGGTGTTGCGGAACGGGTTTTCATATGGTTTCCGCATCCCAGTGGGGGATTTTCAGGGGGTACCGGACTGTAAGAATCAAATGTCGGTCTTACAGCACACGACGGTGGTTCAGGTAAAGATTAGGAAAGAGGTGACTCGAGGTCGTGTCGCCGGTCCATTCGATTTTCCGCCAGTTGCTAATTTTGTGTGTTCTCCTCTAGGGGTGGTTCCCAAGAAGGACCCGGGGGAGTTTCGGCTGATACACAATTTGTCAGCCCCACATGGTCTTTCCGTAAATGATGCGATAGATCCAGAAGTATGTTCGGTGCGGTACGCATCTTTCGATGAGGCCGTCGCCATGTTGAATCGCCTGGGGCCCGGGACGCTGATGGCCAAATCGGACATCGAGTCAGCGTTCCGGTTGCTCCCGGTACACCCAGACGATCAGCGTCTCCTTGGTTTCCAGTTTCAGGGTCGCTATTACATGGATAAATGTATGCCAATGGGATGCTCGATTTCATGTGCCTATTTCGAGAAATTCAGTTGTTTTCTGCAGTGGGTATTCACGAGGAAGACAGGTTTTCAACATGTTATGCACTATCTCGATGACTTTCTGTTTCTGGGGGCGGCCGGGGATTCTGAGTGTGGACAGGCCTTACATGAATTTTGTGTCCTAATGAATCAATTTGGTGTGCCATTGGCGCCAGGTAAGACTGTCGGTCCCTCGACCTTGATCGAGTTTCTGGGGATCGAGCTCGACTCAGTGGAAGGTTGTTTTCGTTTACCTAAAGAAAAGGTGTTAAAATTCAGGTTATCCCTTGAGACATGTATTTGTGCAACGAAAGTGAACTTGCATCAATTGCAACAGGTGGTGGGTCAGTTGAATTTTGCCCTAAGAGTAATGCCGATGGCGCGCCCCTTTTCCCGCTCGATTGCACAGTCCATGGTCGGCTTGAAGGAAGGACATCATCGTACGAGACTCTCGGCAGAGGTTCGCCAGGACATGCGCATTTGGATTGCATTCCTGGCGGATTTCAATGGTCGAATTGTCTGGAATAAACCAGCAGTGTCTTCCGAGGAGTTGGGACTATGGACAGACTCGGCGGGGAGTGTGGGTTTTGGCGCCATATTGGGTACACAATGGTCGGCTCAAAAATGGCCGTCATGGTGGCATGAGTGCGGGTTGACGAGTAACATTGCTTTTCTCGAACTATTCCCTATTCTGGTGGCCTTGAGAATATGGCCAGAAGGGTTTAGGGGTCACTCTGTGGTTTTCTGGTCTGATAACATGACCGTGGTTGAGTGTATCAATAGTCAGGCAGCACGTTGCAAATTGATTCTCCGATTACTCAAGGAAATTGTGTTGTTGTGCATGCAACTAAATGTACTGTTTAGGGCGCGGCACGTGCCGGGGGTGATGAACCAAGCGGCTGATGCGCTCTCTCGTTTCCGTATGCAGGCCTTCTGGGGTTTTCTGCCCACAGCAGACCCGGTGGCGGCACCCTTTCCCGAAGCTCTCTGGTCTCTCGGTGCCCCGAACTACAAGACCTCGTGGGAGAGAGTTTAGCACCCAGGACGAGGAAGGCATATGAAGGGGCGTTCCGTTCCTATTGGGCCTTTTTGGGTACTTCCGGGAGGGAGCTTTGGGGTCTGGAAGAGTCTGTAGTAAGATTCCTGCTCTCTTTACGTCACGCAGGCAAGTCAGTAGCTACGGCCCAGAGACATCGGGCCGCCATTTCCTTCATGGCAAGGGCTCATGAGGTCCAGGACCCGACAGCGTCTTTCGTTGTGCAGAAAGCGCTACGGGGATGGCAACGCCTTGAGGGTCGCAGAGTAGACGATAGGCACCCGATAGGTTTGGATAGGTTGGCCCTGTTATTATCCGTGCTACCGGTAACATGTTCATCCCAGTACGAAGCAGTGTTGTTCCGAGCCGCATTTGCATTAGCATTCCATGGCGCTATGCGGGTAAGCGAATTAGTGGCAAAGAACAAGCAGGATACGATGGGGGGACTGTGCCGGGAACACATTCAGGTCAGAGAGGAGACGATGACGGTCTCGTTTGTAAAGTCCAAATCCGATCAGGATGCAATCGGGGTCTGCGTAATCATCCAGAGGATCCCCGGGTCTGCCATGTGCCCTGTTGGGTGCGTAGAGGCATATTTAGCGCAGAGGGTGGCAGCATGGGGGGGGACCTTGTTAAGACACGCTGACGCCACCCCACTGACGAGGTTTCAGTTTCAGCGGGTGCTTGCGATGTCGATTTCTGCCGCGGGCTTGAACCCCGGCGACTTTGGGACCCATTCCTTTCGGATAGGGGCTGCTACGGAAGCTACAGCCAGGGGTCTGAATGTTGAACAAATAAAACGTGTGGGGCGTTGGTCCTCGAACTGTTATAAGAGGTATGTACGGTTGCACATGTTGTGAAGCTGTAACGATGTACTCACGCTTCTTGTTTTTGTTTGGTTTTCAGTTGCGCAAGCCTACGAGGCGGGGTGGACTGTCCAGTCGACCCGACACCGGGGGGCCAGCGGTCAGACATTGCCGGCTGTGAAAAAGGAGGTGTGGGTCGTGGGCCACTCATACGTGAGGCGTGCCGCGGACGTATTCAAAGCAGGTGACATGATTCACGTGGCTGGGGAATACGGGTACAGTGTGTCCTTCTACGGAAAGGGCGGGCTCTGTATTGACCAGTTTCGATCATTTTTCGAGGGTTTGTTAGGGCGGACAAGGTCACCGCCGTCTGTAGTCATAGTACATCTTGGGGGCAATGATTTGGTGACCACTGGTAGACGACTTCTTCTTGAGGCGATGCTTTCCACGGTAAGTTGGTTGGCGAGAAGAGTTCCAGGGTGCACAATTGCATGGTCCCATATGATCCCACGGAAAGTGTGGCGGGGGGCTATTTCTGTTTCTGCGTTGAATCATTCAGTAAGGAAAATTAATAATAAAATGAGTAGATTGTTTCGTTCAAGTACACTGCATTCTGTCTCGCATGGTTGTATTAAAGGGGACAGTATGTATTTGGGGGACGGTGTTCATTTGTCCCGGGTGGGGAACGAATTACTCATAGGAGACTTCATAGCATGGTTAAGGAGTTTACGGCATGACCTTTAGGTAGGAGTGTTTTGTGGGGGGTCCGGATAGCCGGTCAACTATCCGGCCTGTGGCGGTAAGGTCATGATCGGTGAGCAGTAATTGGAAGATCCCTATGAGGGGGCGTCACCCATTACGGATGGGAGCGCGCGGGGGAGGTGGCCAATTGGCTCCTCAATGGGGAGGCGGTCCTGTCTAAGGAGAGGCCGCCGGAAGGAAAGGAAAGGTGGTCAAGGCCCCTTCCTGGATAGGAGGGGCTACGGCCCCTCCTGGGGAATTTCCCGGGGCCAGGACATCTGCGACGGCAGATGGGTGAGTTGTGTGGGGTGCGGGAGGGGGTTTACGCTACCTTTTAGACACCTCACACGAGTCCTCGAACGACCGTTAAATGGCGTCGAGTTTATTTGGGCCCCCGTCAAGTACAAAGGGAAATTGGTAAATGCACTTGAGGTACGCCTCTGTGCGGTCGCCCCTCTCACAAGTGAGGGGGGTATTTCTGGTTTAGGGATCTGACACCGGTTACGACCTTGCCGTTGGCCCTTAACGTTAGGATGTACAATTTCAAGTCAAATGTTTTGTAGGATGTTAGTTCGGCTAGGAGAACCTTTGTATTAGAGATCTGTTAAGGTTAGCCAACATCGTAATGTGGAAATGAAATTGTACATTATATGAAACTGTTATTTTAATGTTTTCTTTTTGTTTCATATTTTAATAAATACGGCCGGGAAGGGTGACTCCCTTCCCGCCTTCCAAAAATTCAAGAACTGTTTCCGGTTTCCCAATTCTTGGGGATTGTGTTGAGAGGGGGTGGCGGGTATCTCGGCCATATGGAAAGGGGCGACCAATCGGTCCCCCCGAACGTATGGTCGAGTACCACGATCCCCCCGGGAAGCCATCTTGGGCGGGAGGCGAGTCTCGGCTGGTATGCCCGAAGCGGCGTAGCCGGGGCGCGCCTTTTTCCCGCCCTAGAGTGGGCTGGCCTAGACACCCAACACGGCCGGCCACGCCCTTGGAGGCAGGCGGGGGCGGGTTCACGCCCACCCTGAAGACGGATAAAAGGAGCGGAAGCTAACAAAGCATCCTCTTGTTCCTGTGCTCTGAAGCTGCACCTCCCCGCTGCACGTGAGCTTGAGACGGAACGAAGAGCAATTTTGACCCACCCACCAGCCCCTGAGGACAGCGATTCGTTGTGAATACAGTTGATAGTATCTTTGATTTTCTCTGCTTTTCTTGCAGGTTGTGATGATTGTCGTGATAGTTCTTAACGATGCAATAAAGATTGATGATTGTCAGTATATTTTGCTAATAAAGTAATTTTGAACAAGGATTGATCAGTATTTATGCTTGATAATAAATGCTGTTTGGTTAGAGATCTTAGTAACTTAGGTAAAACTGTCGTATTTATTTTGGTCGGGCGGTAAGGTCATGATCGGTGAGCAGTAATTGGAAGATCCCTATGAGGGGGCGTCACCCATTACGGATGGGAGCGCGCGGGGGAGGTGGCCAATTGGCCCCTCAATGGGGAGGCGGTCCTGTCTAAGGAGAGGCCGCCGGAAGGAAAGGAAAGGTGGTCAAGGCCCCTTCCTGGATAGGAGGGGCTACGGCCCCTCCTGGGGAATTTCCCGGGGCCAGGACATCTGCGACGGCAGATGGGTAAGTTGTGTGGGGTGCGTGAGGGGGTTTACGCTACCTTTTAGACACCTCACACGAGTCCTCGAACGACCGTTAAATGGCGTCGAGTTTATTTGGGCCCCCGTCAAGTACAAAGGGAAATTGGTAAATGCACTTGAGGTACGCCTCTGTGCGGTCGCCCCTCTCACAAGTGAGGGGGGTATTTCTGGTTTAGGGATCTGACACCGGTTACGACCTTGCCGTTGGCCCTTAACGTTAGGATGTACAATTTCAAGTCAAATGTTTTGTAGGATGTTAGTTCGGCTAGGAGAACCTTTGTATTAGAGATCTGTTAAGGTTAGCCAACATCGTAATGTGGAAATGAAATTGTACATTATATGAAACTGTTATTTTAATGTTTTCTTTTTGTTTCATATTTTAATAAATACGGCCGGGAAGGGTGACTCCCTTCCCGCCTTCCAAAAATTCAAGAACTGTTTCCGGTTTCCCAATTCTTGGGGATTGTGTTGAGAGGGGGTGGCGGGTATCTCGGCCATATAAATCCTCAACAATTTCTCTTCCGTGTTATGTTTCTCTACCACCAATCAAAAGGCGTCCTCGTCCACCAATACCAGTGTGGCACAAAATAATGTCAGTCTATCTTCTCACTGCAATTGACCCTCCCTTCACAATGTTGTTCGGCTTTTTTTTCAAGTCTTTTAACAAAATTAAACAAACAACATAAAACAACTCTGTCTTCTCTACTAAGAGAAACAATACCACCATACACTCCAAGAATTTTCTCTCGCTTCTAGCAAAATCTCGACCAGCGTGAATTCGCCCTCAAAAAAATCCTTGAGATTTCCTTAAATGCACCTTTTTAAAGAAACCTCAATAATTTCCACTTGTTAGCCTTCAAGTTTCCATTTGTTTGCACCGGCAAGGCCTTTTGCACAGTACTTACTTCCACAGCAGACAAAACATGCTAAGTGTATGCCACACTTAGGGGACTATTATGATGTTGGGCAGATCGCCACCGCCCGCATGGTGGTGGCGATCTGCTCGACATCATCCCCTACCCCCCACCCATTTCCCCCGCAAGATTATGATGGCGGGGGGTACTGCGGCGGATGGAAAGACTGTCTGATGCTTTTCTGCCTGGCAATGCCGCCACCGAAAGGCATGCAAATTCCACAGTTGAAGGCCCGTTGAGGGCCTCCAGGATGTTGGAAAGGGTGGGGGGCACATGGGGGTACCTATGGTACCCCCCTGCATTTGCATGGACTACGTGGCAGGCACCACGCTGTGCCTGCCACGTTGTGCATGCAAATGCACAAATGCCTTTTACGTATTGCGGCGGTTGCTGCAGACAGCACCGCTTAGTGCAATGTAAAAAATGTGGAATGCTCCAGCCAGTGTGTTGGGCGCATCCTAATTACACATGCGGGGCGATGGTGGGCAGACTTCGTTATAGACCCCTAAGAATGCACTTAGTCTTTATCCTGGGATCCTAGGCCACAACTGACCGGTTTACTTCCATTAAGGTAAGTGACAGACCTTAACATGAGACACAAACAAACAAACATTTCCATACTTGGTCACAAGTCCATTTTTAATGTCTCTATTAGTCAACCCTTACCATTATTCTAACTCTAACAATTCTAACAATTTCAGAAATTCAGATATGAATCATACAAACCAAGAATCGTTGCAGATAGTCAGGAATACAGAGATTCAAAGTGAGCTTAAAGAGATGCTAGAGCATAGCATGCAATAGCCGGAGTCTTTCACCTCTATAGCCGAAAGGTTTGCCTGCTCAATCTCACCAGCCGGCAAGGTGCAGGTAATCAGGAAAGTTCAGTTCTAGGAAAATCAGAGTTCAGTTCGACAGCGTGCCAGGCATAGGATATTTCAAAGATATTCAGCCACGACCCCTTTTCCCACAGGGCAGTTACACTTCCAATTATGCATAGTTCCTTCCCACAAAAGTATTCTTTACGCAGGTTGCATGATTTCATTGGTCAAAGTCTACAGTCTGTCCATGGGGTGATCCTCACCTTTACACAAATGATCCAGAAATTAAACATAATAACATTCACCCGATGTCCATCCTTATTTAAAAGTTCAATTTCATTTCACCTGGTAGCTAGGATTTCATTCGAATGATATCATGTACGTTCCCAAGCGCTCACTTCTGAGCTTGCAACAAAGTTGACACAGGTTCGTACTATCAGAAAGAGTGTCCTTTATTCAAAAATAGAGTAAAGAAACTTTAGGAACAGTTCTCATAACTGGTAGGGAAGTAATGTCAGGACATTCTAGTCTTATTTGAAGGAAAAAATTAAAATGCATATTAAGGCCTGAACGAGAAACCTACTAAGACATTATTATTTACCGAAAGGTGCTAACCTTTCAAACGTTTAATTGAATATAGATGAAGCTGTTTCATTTGTGATTAATATTTTTCCATAAACATTTATACTTCTAAACAACATTTTATATTCCATTAAGCATTAACTTATTTGCTATATCATTTATAAGTAAACAAACACATTTTCTCTCGACATTTTGAAATTGCAGGTTTTCATGATAGTATTGCTACATAAACAGAAATCCTTTTACTCATTTTTGATTTCAGGGAATCCATTTTATTCAACTAAAAGAGCATTTATTTTAACATTTTTTATAATCATCTGGTTAAAAACTAAATCATTATGTCACACAATTTTGCTTTTATTGGTTTTTATAGCACAGATGTAAATTCATTAACATTACATATTCTCCTCTCTCATTAATGATTTTCCTCTCAAACTGATTTGTGATCATACTGCCTGCTTTTACTATGCAGATTGAACTCTGATGTGTTTTATGAATCACACTGTTAGTCATGTTTTCTAAAGTATGTATTAGTATAACACTACTATCAAATGAGGCGGAATTGACTGAGACAAATCATACTAGGTTAATCACACTACATCAATTCATTTCTCTGGGTTTCAATATATTTCTTTACAATATGAAATTTAAATGGTTTTTGATAGCTACTACTATAGGGTTTAGTTATATAAAATGCATGTTAAAAGATGGCGGTAGCTTAACATTCATGCCGTTTTCAGTATTGATCAATAGCACAGGTAATTGTGATCAGGTACACTATAATTTTTGCTGTGATATACAACCTGAATCTTTTGCTTATAATATGCCACACTTGCTTTCATCACGACTGGAGGAAAGAACATAGAGACAAGGGGGACGTCTTTCTTTTTTTCTTGCTGGTTACATTGTAGTTTGTGTTATCATTCTAATGAACTTTTACGAGCAGAATTTTGGCCGACAAATTTTGGTCTTTATTTGAGAAGAAACAGGTGGGCTATAACAGCATGATTACAAAATAAACAATTACTGTGTGAATAAATAATTTAGAAACCAGTGATTCTTTGAAGTATTCACATAGTCTATAGGACTATAACACTTTATAAAGGGTATGTGAATTACAAGATGGCGACCACTTGCCCTAATCAGTGTCAGTTCTCTCTGCGCTTGGTTCAACCGCTATGATCAGGAACGATCTCTAATAGTATGGTTAATGCAATCATATAATGCATCTAAGACAACCAGGGCTTACTAGCAATGCTTAAAATACAAAAGAGATTGTTGAATCTCGGGCATTGGGGATCCATCTGCTTATTGCATGTTGAAATTATATACTACAAAATGGCGGTCGATAATCACGATCCGCGTTCTTATGCCATTCCTGTGTAATATAAATTAATAGAGTATTGAGAATTAGAGTATACCAGTGAGATTCTTGGCTCTCTCGTACAAAGGCCTTTAGAAGAATCAGGTGAAATGAGGTTCAGCACCTGCGGCTATGTAATGTTTTGACATCATGCTTGTTTGTTCTGTACGTTATAAGATGTTGGTTACTATTTGTAAAACCAAGTCAGCTAAATTCAATATGCTTTTTTTTTTTTAAATAAAAAAAGAAATGCTTCTCAAGCTTATCATAATCACTACCATTTAGAGAAATCTGTAATGGTATAGGGATGTGTTTACAAACTGTCAGTGAAACAGACTTAGGGGCATATGTATCATTGAAATTCGCATTCGCAAAGGCCGAAATTCGCCGAATTTCGGCCTTTGCGAATGCGAATTCTCAATATGGTATGTATGAAGCAAATGTGGTTCAAAATAAGGAATCGCACAATTTGCGATTCCTTATTTTGCGATTGCATATAAGGAATCGCACAATGTGCAATTCCTTAAATGCAATATATCATGCAAAAAAATATTGCTAATTGTCCCTAAGGAATCGCAAATTACCACCAACTTCAAGTTGGTGGTAAGTTGCGAATTCCTTTCAAAAAGCAATTGTTTTAAAAACAAAAGGTGCCATGTGACGCTCATACATGCCCTTAGGGCATGTATGTGCGCCATATGCGCACAAATGTCATTTTCAGGGGTGCAGCAGGGTGTCCTTTGGACACCCCTGCACCCTTGCGAATATTCTCAATTTGCGATTAGCAAATTGCTAATCGCAAATTTCCCCTTCATTCCTATGGGCCTCCTGGCCCATAGAAATGAATGGGAAATTATTCCTTAATGGCGATTAGCAATTTGCTAATCGCAATTAAGGAATCTTAAGAAATCGCTAAAAAGAAGCTGATTTCTACATACATACCATTTTGCGATTCTCAAATAGCGATTAGCAAAAAATCGATATTTGAGAATCGCAAAATGCTATTTTGATACATATCGCCCTTAATCTTATCATTTTAAGAGAAACATAGTAACTCTACTCGATGTAGCATCGTTCCAGCATCCATTAAATGGATGAGGTTTCACACAAGCAAGAAATTCTGGATTGGCGGTTTCAATGGGAAATCTACCGACCCAACTGGGGACATGTTGTGCAATGGTATTAAGGATAATTATTAATTAAATGTCCCCTAGTCATTTAGTTCCACTCGGACATCGATAGAAAGGGTTCATTGGCCATTTTACCAGGATAAAATGCCAACATAGGCTTATGATATGTGTTGTGAATCACAGAATGCTCTCATCATGTTGAAGATATAGAAATGTGGACCGATGACTAGGATCTTAATGGGATCATATATACTACTAAACAAGGTATCCCATGTTTTGTATAGATAATCTAGATTATGTAAAGCTTCCAGGGGAACTGAATTGTCTAAATTGAGCAATGGGATTTTTGAGCAAAGCTGGGAAATATACATTTTCAAGAATTGAATTCAAGTTTTGTTTACTATGAATTGAGCCTGTTCGTCAAAGGAAAATTTGCAATTTACATTTTTTGAATTATGATAACTTGTATATGCAGAAAATACCTTAGTAATCCCTCAAGTCATGCCTGGCCTCTTTTGTAAATTTGTAGGTTTCATTAGTTGATTACGTGGAAGGTAAAACATTTCACTTCACAGTTAGGTTGCACCTAAGGTGCAGTTAATTGATGCATGATCGCTAATGATAACTTTCGATATACATCTGTGAAGATGTACTGAAATTTGGCATATGTCACTTCATAAATAGATTTAAAAATGTATGAAGATTATTTTTTGTAAGATTATTTTAAAAATACGTTAATTGTTTGTCATTGTAGCTCTGAAGAAGTTCCTTTTGAGACAAAGCACATTGACTACTGGGAATCCCCAATTCTTTTAAAAGATGAATTCACAAGACACATAGACTCATCTCAATAAACTGTTTTGCAACCTATGCTATGATGAGCTAAGAGACATTTGACTCTGATGAATTGACTGTGTGTGCCGATCATGCTTGTTTACATTTTATTGAGTGTCATACCCTCATAAGGAAGGACAGGGTATTTTCAATCCTGATTAAAGCATCACATTGCAAATATTGTTTTCAATATAGGTGTGATTAAGTTTGCCTCAGTCTCATCCTCTATATATCACTGAACTGGCATGGTTAGCAATGGGTGTGTCAGGTGAACTTAGAAGACTGACTGAAGAGATGGTGATGGAGATCCAAAGCAGCCCTGGCAATTTTGGTCGACTAACCCGCACCGCCCTAGGGGGGATAGAGGGGTGCAGGATTGAAGCACTGCTGCTTAACAAAACCAGCAACCAGCGCTGCTGCTTTTGTTAATGAGGGCTGCCGCCCACTGCTCCAAAACTGGCCCCCACTGCTCCAAAATTGGCCCCACCCTTCAAGCCTCCTGGGCAAACACCTGATGCCTGCTACGACCAGTCCAGCCCTGACGGTGATAACCAGATATGCTGAACGTTTTCAGCTGCTCTGGATGTTTTTGCTGCAGCAGTAAACAAGACATTCCCAGCACATAGTACTTATTTGTATTATTATATTATATAATTTATATAGCATTTTAAATTGTTAGAGTGACCCTGAAGCACTAATACCTAAAGTATGGTACTTGTTGGGTTTGTTTTAGCCCTTCCTGGAATCTCTGCTTGAGAGAAAGTATGTTTAGAGTGTGTCCTATGTGGGTAACATTGAATGGCATCTGTGAGAGCCAGAGGGTGCCTCAGTCTTACGTATACTTACTTTGTGCAGTGCTGAGGCATGTCAGAGAATGAGAAGAGAATAAGGTTGACTTCTCATACTTGTTAGAATTGTGCCTGGAGTACATTGCAGTTAGAGTGTATGTTTATTCTGTGAAATGTTGGGTGTAGTGCATGGCAATTGAAAGGCTCAAGGGATGCTCTTGCTATTGTGGCACTTAATGAACAGTTAATGAAGCAGAATACTGTCAGAGAGATAAGAACACCTTTGCCACGGCTTATTATTCTCAACAGGGCTTAAAGCTGGTACATTGGCCTTTGTTTGATTGTTTTGTTGGTGGAGCCAGTGGAGGTAGTCCTAGATAGTCTTGGTTAAGAATGGGTCAGTCATCTGGAAATAATTTGGTTTTTGATACTCTTCAGAACTGCAAGTGATGAGGAGGCAGTTTAATTCCTGTGAGGAGAGCAGTGGCGGCTGGTGACATTTGAAAGTGGCAGGGCGTAAATGTTGCGGGATGAGTGTACTGTGGCGAGCAAGCGTGGCGAGCGCGTCTAACTGGGATAAGGGAGGTTTGGGGGTTCCTCTGCAAAAATTTTGAAAAAAGAGAGGGCAAATGGTACATTTTCAAGAAAAATTGAGAAAGCAAGAAAGTTCATAAAGTAATTGTGAAAGTATAGCTATGACATCAATAAAGAGATTTCATATGATAATGTAGGTGGCTGCTTATCCAGTATAACCAAAGAACTTCATAACAGACTTCGAGTTAACAATGCTGATTACCTCACAGATTTCTTTATTTATTGATATATCTTTAGAAATTAAATAAACTGAAGAATTAAAAGCTATTGTAATTTGTTGGACTGGACACAGTGAGACACTAAGGAATGAACATTAAAAGCTAGCTTTGTGATAGCTGAGCAGAGCTACAGGCGGTGAGTGGCCTGTGTCAGTCTCCTGAAGTGGCAGAGTAGTGCCACAAAAAGGGGCACAAGAAAATACCCCCAACAGTGTTCAAAGGATGACCCCAACAGAGTGATTGTGAGATGAAGGTCTCACTCCCTGCTACCAGTATAAAACCAAATGCCACTGCCCACTGATCTCAAAACGTTCTTTCTTCCATCCTGTGCCTGCTTAGTAGGGAGCCAGGTCATTGAAGCCCTCTGAACTTGTTCCAGAACCCTGTTGCTCGTCTTGTCACCTTCTTTGAGCACAATTTATAAATATGCTTATTTTTCTTCAGAAAATTTGGAAGGCCACAAACGAATGTTTCAGTCACCAGAACATGCCCTACCTGTTACATACCTCGGAACCGGAAAGGTGGACTGGGGTGATTTCCTGCCTATCTGGACTCTAATTAGGTTTAAGGGAGTAATTAAGAACTGATATTATTCTGGGCCAGGCAGACTGGTCCATAAACTCGTCAGATATTGTAAGAGCAGGTAGTATTTAGTTAATATTAAAAGTCTGGGAAAATAACAAGGGGCCCGATCACAAAACGCAGTCAGCCTTTTTTGGGGTTAGAAAGTTTATATTTTGTTTTCATGACACAAAGCTGGGAAAATATGAGAAGAGCAGAAATTGCTCTTGAGGACAGAGTTTGGATCCTGACAAACTCACTGAACATTTGCAACATGCAGCCATCGAGACAAGTGAGTCCAAGGTGGACTAGGTTCGCATTCAAATGATTGCATGTTAAGAATGGATACAGCTGTCCTGATAAATCAATGGCATGAATTGTATTGCTTGCGTTTAGAACCAGGCTGCTTTCAGCAAACTCTGTTTATTACTTCCAAACATAAGCAGTAAAATTCAAGCCATTGGCATGTGATGTAAGCCATTTGTCAGGCCATAAATAAAGACATCACACAGGGGTGAGACCAGAGCTCCTCTGGAGTCAGAGGACCTTTAAACTATAAAAATAATACTCCACTTCTCCTGTTCCACTTTCCTCTCTGCCCCAGCCCAGTACTTAGTTTGTGTGAATCCTTTCCTTATTCTTTCAAGTGATTATCTATAATTAATACTCCATTACAAGAGACATTAAGCTGACGAAATTCTGTCCCTTGAACGGATGTTTTTAAGGAAAGATGTTTGTATTTTTCTTTTGTAAAATAGCAAACCACGACGCCAGCGTCACATACACTGCAGTGCAAAAGAGTGAGAGCAGCTTTAGCTCTCGGCTGCATTGTGATGATTGTTTTAACCTGAATATTACGTAAAAATATACCGCTTGGCTGCACAATGAATACACAAAGGATTTGGCTTTGCATGAAGCCATCGTCACACTGCACAACCCTTGGAACAGTCAGCTACGTTTATTTTGAATAACATTTGTAATGAGTTAGTTTTGCAAAAACACATTATGCAGCTGAAAAACCCTCATTTACTTGAAAAAAATCCATTGATAGCGATTGCAGAGACTGGGAATGAGGAACAAGTCTGCATCTACAATTTACAAAACTTTCTTTATCACCTACATATGCGGGGTGTGAAAAGGTACTGTATGAATGCCATGGCATACATGCAACCGCACTCAAGAGGGCAGGATTTCCAGGCGCTAAAAATCACTCCAAAGTAAACCTTTTTTTTTTATCTCGACCCTAGTCTGAAGCATCAGAAAGCAACAGGCGCTTACCAAACATACTCACCCCGGTCAGAGAGGCATGAGATCATTCATTGCACCAGGCCCCAATTAACTCACAAACACCCAACACAATATTACGAAGAAAGGTGTCACTCAGCCAATTTCCAACAGGCGTGATATGAAACGCCACACACCAGTTAAACAGGCAAGCACCTACACCATTGAGGTACAGCTCATGGCTGCTGCTGGCCATCACTGGACATGAACAATATCAGCATGATCACCAGAATAGCGCCGAGAGCCCTCACGGTGTGATAACAGCACCTACATCTCTGTCCCCACTCCCCAGAGGTGCCTACCCACCCTCGAGAACACTCACCCCTTGCCTTCTCGAACGAGCAGGTCAGCCAGCAGAGTGCTTAAAAACAGTCGCAGACACAGCCTTACAGATTATTAGCTCAGTATGCTTCTGCTCTGACATTACACCAAGGTTTCCAGTAAAGCAGTTAAATCAGTGACACTGCAGTCCCAGTTAAAGGCCGACTGGCCCACCCTGTAAAACTGTGTCTGCAGCGGACCCCCAACCGAGTGAACTTCGAAGTAGGCCACGCTCCCCCATGTGATGACAGGACACTGAACGGGCCTAAACTGAAAATTAAAAATGCCCGCCTGGGCTTGTAAACTGACCCGAGTTGGTTCAGACGTCAGCAGGCAGTCCGGCGGCCTCGTACTCTGACAGCAACAAAAATAAGTGGCAAGCAAGAAACGATTGCACTGTGCAGTAATCTGTGCTGGCACTGTCTGCAGTACTGATGATTTCGAAATATGACGCAGTGCAAAATGCATTCTGACTGCAACAGTCACTTCAGAGTGCAGACTCATGCGCGGGACGTCTTCTGCGCAGACTCGATTCCTGAATCCCACTGGCCACACCCTTTCCCAACTCGTCACAGGGAGGGGTCCCACCCACGCACTGTAACGAGGTGGGAAAGGGTGTGGTGACAAGCGCCACTCTCGCTGATTGATGTGGAGGGTTAGCGATCCCGGGCTTGTTTTTAAAACGCCCGGGGCTAACTTAACCTCCAGGCCATCAGGGGGTGGAGATTGCTCCCTGCAGCTAAGTCTTTGCCGAGCTGATGACATCACAGCCCTCAGGGCTGTGAGGTTCTCAGCCGGCAAACACGTAGGCTAGGCTTGAGCAAACAACAGTGCAGGGGGGAGAGTGAGACTAGTCAGTGAGTCACTTGATGTCAATTAACAGCGGCGATATCGGTGAGTGCCCGGCAGTCCCATGTTTATGATCTACTGACAGAGTAATGTTAATGGCATTTTGGCAGCTCGTAAATGAGTATTTTTTATAAAGTACTTTAAGCTGAGCACATCCAGCAATGTAACGGGGCGGAGCCCCGACGCCCTAATAGAGGAACCGCCACTGGAGGAGAGCGTTCCAAAGCTTGGCCATCTGTCTTCTAAGGCAGCCCTCCTACATGAGACTTTCTGAACCTGAGAATGGTCTGAAGTGGTGACAGTCTTGACCTGAGGTTGATATGCAGGGTAATGACCCTTCCCAATGGATGGCTGGATATGTGATGCAGAGTGTCATATAATCCCAGCCTCCTGATATACCTCTGTAAATAAATTGCTGTCTAGAGATGTTCATTTTTTATTTGTGTTTTGGGATCATTAGAAAAGTAATTTAGCGTAGGTAGGCATTGCTGAGCCATGGCAAATTTTTCTGGACAAAATTGTTAAAAATCGAGGATATGTTTCAGTAAAGATTTAATATTTTCGGAACTGTGAGACCTATATACTTCATTTTGGTGTAAAAACATAGGTTTTGGGGGTCAAATTGTCACATAGAGACAGAAAATAATTCCTTAGAGCAACCCTTCGGCCATTTTTCAAAATGGCAGCTACAAAAGAGGAAGAAGAGACATATATAAATAAAACAAATAAAAATTATATCTTAAACCTTTTATGTATACACCAAACAATGTTGATGCTCGAAATATGAAAAGAAAATGTATGTTTATTACTTCTGTTATAGGCACATTTTCATTGTTTATTTTATTTTATTTGTTTCTATAATCACTTATGGTACATTTGCAGAATGTTGAACATTTGAGAAGGGCATATGGACATGGACATCTATTTATAGTACAGGTTTTGCAAGTACATGTATGTGTAAGTTCTGTGGGTAGAGGCTTCAGAAATGTTTTAGTTATTAGCAAGCCATCAATATTTATATTATAGTAATCATGGAGAGTACATATTACGAACATGAGATTCTTTCCCAACTCATTGACTGTGAATGTTATGAACAGCTTCCCCAAAATCCCATATGGATACTGACTGACCATATCAATGCATATTTAAAACAATGGCAAGGTATGGGGCTATTGGATGAGGATGAGGTAATGTATTTGAAAGTTGATCGCCCTAGATACTCATGCATCTACACGCTCCCTAAGATCCATAAGAACCTCCTGTTTCTACCGGGGAGACAATTCATTTCAGGCATTGATGGGTCCACTGAGAGAATTTCAGAATAAGTTGAAATTTTTCTGAAACCCATGGTGAACTTACCCTCCCACATAAGCATATACTAGGGACTTTATCAGGCCTCCCTTGGGAAGAAAACATGATTCTGGTGAAACTAGAAGTGACAGCACTATTTACCAGCATTAAAAGGGACTTTGGACTTGTGATTAGGAGTCTTATGAGTGCCAGATCTGCCAGTGCATGGGATCATACAGAAATGTTGATTGACATGATAGAGCTGATCCTAAATAATAATGTCTTCCTACTTATGGATAAGTGGTACTGGCAGAAACAGGGAGTTGCCATGGGCTCCAGATTCTCTCCCTCGTGCGCCAACCTTTTAATAGGTTGGTTCAAGGAGACGTGGATCTGGGGATCCAGGGGCATCAAATGGAGTGATTCGATCTTATTTTGGGGAAGATACATTGATGACTGCCTTTTGGTATGGACAGGTAGCACTGGGCTACTGGTTAATTTTTTCGGACACTTGTATAATAATGATTGTAATATCAAGTTCACATTTGAATACAGTAAGAAGATCATTACGTTTTCGGACACAGAACAGAACATCAGAGATAATCAGATCCACAGTAAATTATTTCGCAAGACGACAGCATGCAATTCCATCCTCCATGCCTCTAGCTCACACCAGATGAAGGCAATCCCGTATGGCGAACTGATCAGGGCTAGACGCAATTGCAGCTATGAACCAGAATTTGAGGAATGTGAAAGTAGTATGAGGACCTGTTTCAGGAGAAGGGGTTATGACGGACACACACTAAAGAAAGCCAGACAGAGGATTGCAACGGTCAAGAGACACGACACCTTGAAAGAACAGACAAAAGTGAAAAGGAAGGATGACAAAATACGGATGGTGACAAACTATAATCCCTTATCTAGAGTACCTGTACAGAGTCTGAATAGGCACTGACATATTTTGACGGAAGACAGATCTTCGGGGGGATCAATTAACACTAGACCTGACATTAAATACAGAAAGGGTGACTGCCTCAAGAATTTTTTGGAGTCTGAGTTATTCAGGGGCCAGGAACGCTACCAATTGGTTGACATTACACACAATGATATGGACATTGCTTTGCGTGCAACAGGGTGAAGAAGGAAAAAACACACTTCAGTGGTCCAGGACACAAGAGATACAAGATCATGTTGAATATAAATTGCAGCACCCGATATGATGTTTATGTTATTGAATGCAGATGTAGCAAGAAATATGTAGAGAGTATGATCAGAACTTTACTTGAGCGAATTGGGAAACACATGAGCGCTGTCAAGCAGGGGGACATAAGGTACCCGAATGCAGTGCACATTGCTCAGTGCACCTCCCAGAATAGGAACAAGGACTTTGTACACTATGGGATTGATCAGACCCTGAGACACCCTAGGGGTGGGAATAGGGAACGTACTCTACGCAGAAGTGAGGCTTCCTGGATTATGAAGTTACGGTCCACAGAAATGGGCCCAACTTAGGTCAGGAACTGCACTTCCTCTTGCGTAGATAATACCCAAAGAGACCAGCAAGCAATGTAGAGTTTATATAATTCATGAAGTTAAAGTATGTACAGATTTTTGCCCTTCTTTTTCTGACTAATCAGACCCCCCAGCAAATTTAGCGGCACAAATATGGAAATTTAGCGGCACAAAAGTGGAAATTTAGCAGCATTTTTGCGGCACTTTATTTTACTCATTATCATTCATTTTCAGCCTTAAATCAATAGAAAATGTTTTAGCAGAGTATTAACTTTAAAATAGACATGTTTAAAGTTCTGCCTGGCTTGACAGCTTACTGTTTGAAGGTTTTTCTTATAAGATGTGACTGACCACAATGCCATTGGGGAACATCAACTCGTCTATTTTACTGACAACAACCTCACGAAACCCCATTTTACTGCTGAAAACAAGCACATCGGTTATTTGGAAGAATTTTTCTACATAAATCGGAGAGTAGTGAGTATAACGTATACATACTGTTGTTAAACTTCCCTCAGGAAGCATCTAGAAGTGAGGCAACTTTTAGTGACGTACATTTCTGAAAGTAAACACACTGGGGAATACTCGCTTTCTTATCTTTCTTTATTTTTTTTTGCTCTAAAGGCCTTGTGACAGCGAACTTCATGCAG
Source organism: Lissotriton vulgaris (assembly GCF_964263255.1). Taxonomy (NCBI): domain Eukaryota; kingdom Metazoa; phylum Chordata; class Amphibia; order Caudata; family Salamandridae; genus Lissotriton; species Lissotriton vulgaris. Next base: position 870,128,651 of record NC_141695.1, on the reverse strand, counting down.
GCATGTGCCGAGTGGAAGGGCATTTCCCAGCTCTTCCGTTTTTTATGAAACTCTGCTGCAGAAATCTTTTTTTAATCACAGGCACACATCCTTGTGAAAAAAGAGCCTAATCACGAGGTTGGAAATGCACTCCTTGCAAGGGTTAGAGCCCACTGGATGAGGCGCTGTCTACATAAGTGATGTGAACATACCAAGAATGTTTTATCCATTTCTATTTAGGGCGAATTTTTACGAAAGGGATTAGAGTGCTTTAAATGAGCATTTAGTTATATTACACAATATCAGATTTGTATTTTAAAATGTGTGTAGGCACGGGGAGATGAACTGAATTGCTTAGAATCACGGGCTGTTGAGCAGACACCGAGACGTCTAAATCCAGCATTTCCAACCATTAGGCCACATCCTCTCTCCCGAATATTTATACGGGGTGAACCAACTTTCTTCTCTGTGACTGGCTTGTCCTTGCATTGCTGCAATATGAAATCCTATTAGCTGTTTGTCCTGGTGCGCTGCTGGGGGTGGAGGAAAGGCGTGACCCTGTTCAGCTCTGTCCATCCTTGACTTCTTACAAGCTCCTCCAAGCCAGGATAGAAGTCCTTTCACCCCACTGCCATTTACAGCCCGCTCCTCCCAAAAGGTCAAATGAAGCTATTTTGTGTACTTCCACGCCCAGCCGCACCCGAGTACTTCACTGGTCTTTAGAAGACCATCTGCATGTTAATGAGTCTTTGTTGTTTTTTCACCCCTCGGAGCTCCACTCTGCCGATTGCTTAGAAATGCTCTAGTCGCGCCTCTGACCCCATGTGCCTTTTCGCCTGCTTCTCTCCTCTACCTTATCTCTAATGCTGTATGGAAACACGTAGTGATGGGCGTGTTTGCGTACATCCATTAAGAAGACACTGTTTTTTTAAAATAGCAGCAGGGACACTCTTTTCGCGGCCGAAATGGTAAATATTGCGGCCATCGCGCATTTCCGCTGATTTCGCAATTTTTTCGTGAATCGCGAAATCGCGATAAGCTGGAGGGTCTGACTAATAATTTAATTGGTGGATACATACCGGTGTAATATGTTATCTGACAACAAAAGATGTTATTACGTTTATAGTCACTGACTGAGTAGGTATGACTTCAATTGAAGGTGGGGTTTTACATTATTAAACAGTCAGAATCCACTCCTTGGTATTGAGCGTGTCTCCTCCGCAGTGGGAAACACCTTTGTGTTTTTAGGTCCCCTCACACACCAACAGGCCCCTTGGTGTCATGCTTCATCATCGGGGTCATCGTACCCCTCTACGGGGTATGGCGTGCTGCAACCTACGAAGACGTGGGAGCACTTGTTTGGACTATGTGTGGTGTAGGTGAGGGGTTTATTTAAATAAGTGTGAGTGTTTTGTGGGGTTTGGAAAATAGTGAAAAATTAAAAAGAACCTGGCTCGTGGGGTGACAAAGAAATTATTTAATGAGCCCCCGGGCTGGTGCTGTTAAAATTAGAGAAGGGAGGTCTCTACGCTGATAATGTGCGTTACCTCCTTCTTGTGTGCGTCGACATGTTTCGGTGCCAAAAACACCTTCTTCAGGACGAGGTGCACAAATCCCCACCTTACTCACGTTTCTCTAACTGATACTAGAAATTTCTAATAAAAGTGAGGAAAAACATTACAGTGCAGGTTATGTACCTAGCAAAAAGAAGAAGAACGCTGTCTATTAATCAACCTGTAAAGGAAAGAAGACAAACGTTTTTTTCTGGTGGTCTCTCTCTCCATATCCAAGGTAAAATGTCCAGTGGTTACAGGTGACAAACTATAGCCGTGTTTTAGTGCTTATAGTGAGATGAAAAAACTTTTTATATTAAGAAGGACACACTAGACTTACTGACACACAACATAAAATACACACACTTAATGAGAAAACTTTTTTGATCAGTTGTTTCGTAATCAATCAATATTTAGTTATAACCCCCTCGTTGGTAAAGAGGAAAATTGGATAATGTTTGTGGTTGTATCCCTATTGAGTTTAGAGGAAAAAGGAAAAAGGAAAAAAGGAAAAAAATAATTCCATTACATATTAACAACATACTGTTCTCGAGTTGGAGATAAACCTCATGAGTCCATGCGTCAGGATCTGGTGTGCTAACTAGCACCTGTTTGGGGGAGAAAGGCATATTCAGGTCTTGCTTTTACTTACATTCATGTAGTGGTGGCTGTGCTCACGGTTTTTTGACCTTGTTACTCACGATTTCTACGAGGAAATACCTCCCGATCGATCCCTTCGTGGCTCCGGTGATAATGCCCAAAGGAATACTGACAAAGGGGTTTTATACCCTTTCCCGGGTTGCTGTTAATTGGTTAATTGCATGTTCCCTGTTTCCTTGTGGTCTTATAAGGTCATTGTCGGTTTTGGTTAATTAATTGCATGACTGTAGTTTCCTTGAGGGCATATATGGGCACTGTCAGTTCCTAACTCGCGGTCATTCTTCGCTCGTGTCTTCCCTTCACGCATGCGTCCCTGCGGTATGGTTTGTCCCCCTGCGCATGCGCTGTTACAGGTTTCATTGTTACCCGAAATGCGCATGCGCAATCATACACTGGTATTTCTTGCTGTTTAGTTTTGGCAAATACGGAACGGTATTTCTCATAATGAAGCGTTACGCATTGCTTTATGCTTAAAACGGCACACTGAGTTCATAGTCCAGAATCGCCTTATTCACTCGTCTTTGCAAATAGATGGAGGAAATATACCCAATTTTTTCTAGTTCTGAGTATCATTACCCGTTCGTTTTCTTTTCCAAACAGATAGTGAAAATATATTTACAAGGATCAGTGAATCCTTATTGTAAGGGTGATTGAGAAGTGCAGTTCCCCGGGGATATCATGGTTTGTCTGGTGTTTTCTAAAGGGGGGAATTGGCACAACCAATTTCATGAACCATGTTTTTAGCTGAATTGTTTTTACACTGTATTGAAAAGGTCTCTCATCAGGGCACCATTTCATGTTAGTTGACCCCAGGGGATATTATCATTTAGACCTGTGGTGTTAGTCCCCAATCTGAAAACCCATCTCTGCTCCTTCTCGAAGAGTCCTTGCTCTGATGAGAGTTGTTCAACTACTGTCCTCCTGATGTCATTCACACAGTGTCCTTTCTCAATGAAATGTGTGGCCATTTTTGTCGTTGTTTTCTTACAACTGATGTTGCTCTTGTGTTCTCTGATTCGTGTTTTTACTGGCCTTTTTATATACGTAAACAACAAGGACCCCCTGATATGGATCGTACTCCTGGGTCAGGGTAAACAATGTCTGTAAAGTAACGCACCCAGGCAGACAAACAAAATATTGGCACACATTAATTGGCAAAAACAACCAAAATCAATAAAAGGTTAACAACTGTTTTAGCATGTAAAGTACATTTTAATTTGATAAGAACAAAGCATGTGATAAAATCATTAAATCAATAATAGAACTCTGTAAAAACCATTCTGCATTATTCCATATGAATTCATTGATAAAAGGAATGCAAAGGTATTCTATAAATCATAGATGGTTTCCTGCCAACGCGTTTCGACACGAGGACCGTGTCTTCATCAGGACTTTACCATCATGGTGCTGTAAAATAATATAGATACATTTTACTAAATAGTATATCTAAGCTAAAACAGTTGAAAATGATGAGTACAAGTTGCCAAAAAGCTTTGTGGCCAAGTATTAATACATAAAACATATGATATACCGAGTAGATATAAGTTCAACCTGACAATAATCTCATCAAGACATTTCAGTTTTCATATTACGTATCCTATATATACATTTTTCCCTTTTTGAACAACATAGCTATGATCATACTTAAAAATAACATCCAGTACCATGGGTAACATACATGTAATTTTTTCACACTTTAGGTTCCATAAAACATTTCGAATATATTGATAAGTGTTTATCAGCAGTTTGAAAAGAACAGTCAAGGATGGTGGAGATATAGAAAGAAGGAGTAGGGTAGGAAAGAAAACACTGGGTGTCTGTTGGTGTGTGAGGGGACCTAAAAACACAAAGGTGTTCCCCTCTGCGGAGGAGACACCCTCAATTCCAAGGAGTGGATTCTGACTGTTTAATTATGTATGCCCAGGGAGAATGAATCCATTCTGATATCTCTCTCCCCCCTCTGTTTGTTAACTATATCTAGGCAGCGCACAGCTGCGGGAGTTCCCCTTCTCCCACTAGTAGCACTGACAACACAACATTATTAACACACACGTTGGTCATAAAAATCAAAAAAAGAGTATACACGATGGAGTCCGAACATGGACTTACATTTGGCGAGGACGAAAGCCAATGCCTTTGAGGGCCTCAGCAATACAGATCCTGAACCAATCGTGGCAGACTGGGACGAGATGATGAATCTCAGAAAAACCCAGATAAGAGCAGCCCTTCATGGTCCTCTAATGACGGAATATCTGAGAAATAAAATTGCGCCACAGGGACTTCTAGTTAAGAATGAACCTTTCATTTTTCAGACCGACAAAGTGTTCAAAAAAGGAGTGGTCACTATTCTCGTGGCACTGTACACGGGATTGGCTGGTCCTCATCATAAAGACAGCAAAACGAATCACACAGGAATTAAAAATAGATATCCAAAAGATCGAGGTACAATTGAAAACTTACATTAAACCAACTGAACTAAAGAAAAGACTTGAGGAATTGAACCAAGAAATGTCGGATTTCGAAGCAACACTGAAACAAAGTAAATTAAAAAAACTAGGGAAAGATAAAGATCACTTTACTCCAGAGACAGCATACCCCTACACGAAGGATGACGATGTCTTCCGGAACGTCAACAGCAACGCTGACAGTAAAGGTTCAGACAGCGGATCGTCGGGATCAAGTACCGGCAGCAACCCCAGACATAGGGGCACTCAAAGGTCAAGAGGGCAAAATTACCCTAGACAAAGAGGATGGAGGAGTTACCCACCACAACCTTTCTACTCACAGTACGGGGGGCAGGCTCCTTTTCCACCATTTGCCTACAGCCCTCCTCCTCCACACAACCAAGTATACCAACAATGGGGTAATGATTATGACAATGGATTTTTTCAGAACCAGCATCTTTTAGCCTCACGCCCAGGACCACGCAGAGGCAGAAACAGAAAAGGGAACAACGTGTCTTGGCAGGACCTGGCCCAAATGGATCCGAGAATGAACACCAGAAGTATGACGGGGGCCCTACCAGAGAACCCATCAACCAGCCGGATGGGGACCTAGTAGTAAACATTTCCCCTTATGAATTATCAGACATCCAAATGAAGGTCCTAAACAAAGGATTAGGCTTCGTTCCCACCAACAAACCAGACCTATTCAAGTTACACACTGAGGTACATGAATTTATAAGGAAAATAAAACTGCAGGTTTTCTTTGAAGGAAAAGAGAAACCGACCGAAACCGACACAGGACTAAGACCAAAGTCGTCCTTTGTCCCACCGGACAACACACTACCGATAGAAGTCCTGGCATATGAAAATGCGGTAATGACTGAGTTACAAGCCCTGAACAAAGATAACCGCCAAGTCTTCCAAAATACCAACAGTTGCGAACACGAAGCTATTCGTGACCTGGCTAACAACCAAGACATAACAATCAAGCCAGCAGACAAAGGTGGTGCTGTGGTGATCCAGACAACAACAGCCTACAGAAAGAAATGCCTCAGGCTACTGTCTGACCAACGGAACTACACCATCCTGAATGAAGACCCAACAGAATCCATCAAAATCACCATTGGAGCCATGGTGGAGGAAGCCCTGGCTCATAATTGGTTGTCAAAAAAAGAGGCTGATTTTCTAGCCCAGAAGACACCTAAAATACCATATTTTTACTGTACACCGAAAATTCGCAAGAGACTGGAGAATCCACCGGGCAGACCCATCGTCTCGGGATAGGCTCTATCCTTGAGCCCCTGTCAAAATTCTCTGATGCCTTCCTACGCCCCTTAGTCCAGAGGACAGACACGTACCTAAAGGACACAAAAGAAGCCCTCCAGCTCTTACAGGAACTGACTTTTGATCCAGAAAATCAACTACTTCTCAGCCTGGATGTAGAGAGCCTCTACACAAGCCTCCCTCACGATGAAACTTTGGCTATCATAGAAGAAGTAATATACAGTACCAACTGGAAATACCAAACACCGAGAAGTGTGGTAATGGAGTGCATCTCACTTGCACTAACAAGAAACTTTTTTGAGTTTGAAGGGACCCTCTACCTCCAGCGCCATGGCACGAGTATGGGCAGCACTTTCGCGCCGAGCCTGGCGGGCCTGTACGTTCACCATATGGAAAGTACCAAAATCCTACATACTAACAACCCATACAGACATCAGGTACACATATGGAGACGGTACATCGATGATGTGCTTGTGATATGGCAGGGGGACCAAGAATCGGTGTCTGATTTTATGGTTTGGTTGAACCAGCAAAACCAATTCTTGAAGTTCACTCACATAGTATCAAGTGAAACACTGGTGTTTCTGGATCTTAACAACTTCCCAAAAGATGGAAAATTACATACCAATACCCATTTCAAACCAACGACGAGGAACTGTCTCCTCCGCTATGACAGTTTCCATCCACGGCACTTATGCACCAATTTGCCGTATGGACAGTTCCTACGCCTGAGACGTAATTGCACACAAATCCAGGACTACAAAGCACAAGCAAAGGATTTAAAAATCAAATTGCAGGCAAGACAATACCCAGAGAAGGTCATCAACAACGCAATGAAAAGGGCGAGGAATAACCATCGGGAGGCACTACTGGAAAACAGACCCCAGAGCAATCAGGCACCAGCAAGACCCATCTGCGTGACAACTTACAGCCCTCAAACCAATGAGGTTTCTAAACTTCTAAACAAACATTGGCGCATCCTGACAGGTGGCAAACTAAACATTGAGAAACCCCTATTTGCCCACAAACGAGGCAGAAATCTCAAGGACATGCTGGTGCATACACATCCAAAAATACAACAGATGCCTCAACTTCATCCACAAGGACTGGGTGGTCACTACCCATGTGGTAATTGTGCGAGCTGTCACCTGACTCAGAAGAGCAAAAATGTGACTTTCAGGAATGGAACAAGTTGGGAACAACGCAAATTAACCAATTGCAACAGCAAAAATGTCATATATATGAAAACCTGCCCTTGCAGTTTGGAGTATATTGGCATGACAAAAAGTCCAGTAAAAACACGGATCGGAGAACACAAGAGCAAAATCCGTTGTAAGAAAACAACGACAAAAATGGCCACACATTTCATTGAGAAAGGACACTGTGTGAATGACATCAGGTGGACAGTAGTTGAACAACTCCCATCAGAGCAAGGACTCTTCGAGAAGGAGCAGAGATGGATTTTCAGATTGGGGACTAACACCACAGGTCTAAATGATAATATTCCCTGGGGTCAACTAACATGAAATGGTGCCCTGATGAGAGACCTTTTCAATACAGTGTAAAAACAATTCAGCTAAAAAAATGGTTCATGAAATTGGTCGTGCCAATTCCCCCCTTTAGCATACACCAGACAAACTATGATATCCCCGGGGAACTGCACTTCTCAATCGCCCTTACAATAAGGATTCACTGATCCTTGTAAATATATTTTCACTATCTGTTTGGAAAAGAAAACGAACGGGTAATGATACTCAGAACTAGAAAAAATTGGGTATATTTCCTCCATCTATTTGCAAAGACGAGTGAATAAGGAGATTCTGGACTATGAACTCAGTGTGCCTTTTTTAGCATAAAGCAATGCGTAACGCTTCATTATGAGAAATACCGTTCGGTATTTGCCAAAACTAAACAGCAAGAAATACCAGCGTATGATTGCACATGCGCATTTTGGGTAACAATGAAATCCGTAACAGCGCATGCGCAGCGGGACAAACCATACCGCAGGGACGCATGCGCGAAGGGAAGACGCGAGCAAAGAATGACAGCGAGTTAGGAACCGACAATGCCCATATATGCCCTCAAGGAAACTAGAATCATGCAATTAATTAACCAAAACCGACAATGACCTTATATGACCACAAGGAAACAGGGAACATGCAATTAACCAATTAACAGCAACCCGGGAAAGGGTATAAAACCCATTTGTCAGGATTCCTTCGGGCATTATCACCGGAGCCACGAAGGGATCGATCGGGAGGTATTTCCTCGTAGAAATCGTGAGTAACAAGGTCACAAGACCGTGAGCACAGCCACCACTACATGAATGTTAGTAAAAGCAAGACCTGAATATGCCTTTCTCCCCCAAACAGGTGCTAGTTAGCACACCAGATCCTGACGCATGGACTCATGAGGTTTATCTCCAACTCGAGAACAGTATGTGGTTAATATTTAATGGCATTATTTTTTTTCCTTTTTTCCTTTTTCCTTTTTCCTTTTTCCTCTAGACTCAATAGGGATACAACCACAAACATTATCCCATTTTCCTCTTTACCAACGAGGGGGTTATAACTAAATATTGATTGATTGCGAAACAACTGATCAAAAAAGTTTTCTCATTAAGTGTGTGTATTTTATGTTGTGTGTCAGTAAGTCTAGTGTGTCCTTCTTAATATAAAAAGTTTTTTCATCTCACTATAAGCACTAAAACCCGGCTATAGTTTGTCACCTGTAACCACTGGACATTTTACCTTGGATATGGAGAGAGAGACCACCAGAAAAAAATGTTGTCTTCTTTCCTTTACAGGTTGATTAATAGACAACGTTCTTCTTCTTTTTGCTAGGTACATAACCTGCACTGTAATGTTTTTCCTCACTTTTATTAGAAATTTCTAGTATCAGTTAGAGAAACGTGAGTAAGGTGGGGATTTGTGCACCCCGTCCTGAAGAAGGTGTTTTTGGCACCGAAACATGTCGACGCACACAAGAAGGAGGTAACGCACATTATCAGCGTAGAGACCTCCCATCTCTAAATTTAACAGCACCAGCCCGGGAGCTCATTAAATAATTTTTAGTCACCCCACGAGCCAGGTTCTTTTCAAATTTTTCACTATTTTCCAAACCCCACAAAACACTCACACTTATTTAAATAAACCCCTCACATACACCACACATAGTCCAAACAAGTGCTCCCACGTCTTCATAGGTCGCAGCACGCCGTACCCCGTAGAGGGGTACGATGACCCTGATGATGAAGCATGACACCAAGGGGCCTGTTGGTGTGTGAGTGGACCTAAAAACACAAAGGTGTTCCCCACTGCGGAGGAGACACCCTCAATTCCAAGGAGTGGATTCTGACTGTTTAATTATGTATGCCCAGGGAGAATGAATCCATTGTGATCTCTCTCTCCCCCCTCTGTTTGTTAACTATACCTGGTGTTTTACATTACACATATCCCTTTACCCTTACTGAGTATTCTGATTGGAGACTCGCCTGTTGATCAATATGACAGACACGAAGCTCTGGATAAGTAAACTGTTTGGAAAAATGTTAGCAATGATAATGTAGTGATCAGGAGCATAATTACCGGATATTATGGGATTGATTTTGGAACCAGGCATTTAATGGTTATGAACTCTACTCTTTTGTACAGATGACACACCCAAATGTTCGATGGTTGGTTTATGAATATTTTGGAAGTTACCCAATTACGTTTGCCCATGCCGGAAGATCACGTGGGTTGGAATTATCACCACACTTGAAGTAGGTGGTGTGTAAGAGATGTATTTATGGTTATCCTGAATTTTGATGTGCCCATGCAAAGCAGTAGTCTTTCCACTAATTTATTATGTTATATTTTTCCCTTTTATGATTTAGATGGATAAGAACAAGAAATATTAGAGGTTGGTGCTCACTCGTTGTTTAGCACGGAAGAGTGTGATAGACCGGTGATTACTCCTGTTTTAAGCACGTTACTTTATTGTGTTGAGAGGCACTCCTGCACTTTTAGTATGGGGATATGTCACAATAGAACATGTCATGGCATTGGCTGGTCCAATGCTCGGACACGGATTACTGAGTAATGGTGACTTAGGTTCGTGTAGCTGTTAAATACACACACATTGCACTTTTTCTTTTGTTATATCCATCTATTTTGTGAACATTGGCTCACCAGACCTTCTTGTTCTTTACACTTGGCCAATTCTGTTCATTGGTTTTCTGGTTGCAACGAGGTGCAGGATGACATTTTTTTCATTAACTATGTGCTCTACACCATTATAATTAGACACAGTGGTGTTTGTGAGGAATTGTGTACGTGACATTACATGTCAAGAGGCTAATATGTTGGTAATCAATTATTTCTACTAAGCCTTGAAAAAGTCGCAGGTTTGTATACTTAGTGTGGCGGCGAAACACGTGTTGGCTGGCTAAGTTCTTGTTTGAATAAAAAGGAACCTGAAGAAAAGCAACTAAGAAACAAGAAACCTTATTGCACTGTTTACTCTGTATTCAAGTGGACTTACGTGTGCTAATGCTGTCCAGTTTTTGTAATCATAATAACGTGTGCTGGGGATTGTTATTACCCACCCCATCAATATCTTCCCAACCAAATTCACACAGATATTTCTCTATGTATGCATGATCCAAAACATTTGCACATCTTCTTATCAAGAAGAACTTTTAATGAGTCCACTCACAGAATATGACATCGGTGTAAGGTCACTTAGCGGGACTGATCTCTTGAGCTTACTGTACTGAAGCTTGTCAAATGTGTGACAGTCAGAACTCATTTTCCACACATGCAGAAGGTATTTTTCTACGTCTTTAAAGTCACATTCTTCTTCTGTCTCAGCAAATCCATTTGGAAACTTCACAGGTTCAGAAGTTAAAGCTCCAAGCTTTGTTCCTATTTTGCTCATAGCGTCATCACCTATAAGATTATGTGCATTCATAAGATCACAGGGAATCTCTGGGTCAAGAATCTTGTACATAATATGAAGGATGATTAAGTGTCTTTTCTTGCCTGTTCCATAGCGTATCCATAACTCTGACAATCTTTGCCTTATGAGCATTACAACAAATCGAAGTAGCACAATAATAACATCAGTGTCATTTGACCGTATAATGACTTGATTGGAACCATTTTAGACAATCCACTCTAAATGTGGCACAACACGAATGTCATCTTCCTCCAATTTGCTGTTAAGTTCTTGAACAATATGGCCCGTACCTTTGGAATATATCTCTGCAAGCACCAACTCCTCATTGACAATCATTCCACTTGCAATAATTGGAACTTCAGTGTTCATGGAAGCATCAGCAATGTTTTGGCGATTTAACATCTCTAAGTTCATTTTATTTGATGTTGATGACCAGAATTTATCAAGGTACACAGGTATAGGTGTAAAATCTGGCAAGGTCAATTGTTCCACTTGGAGACATTCTCTGAATTTCTCATATTCTTTGACAGATAGTTCAAGATAACTGTCAAAAACAATGTGCAGCTCTTGCAAGGCGCACACTGACTTTGATATCTGAAGAACAGTCTGAACGACCTCTTCAAAGTTTTGCATGGATGAAATCTTGATCATTTGCAATTGTGACATATTGTCCACAACAACAGCAGTTTTCAATGAGGGTACCTTTTCTTTAGGTGAAAGTTTTTTTCGAGTTCTTGTATGAGTTTGTATTTCAATGGTTTGGTTGCAGCATCTCCATCAACTAATGCTTTGTTGGAATAAGATCATGCAAAAGACCTCTTGATAACTTCACCCCTTTCTTTTGCTACATCCATCTACCTATGTTGTTATGTTATGTTAAAAGCATTTATTAAGCGCACATACACCAACGGTTTCTTGGCACTAACATGAGAATAAAGGCCATGGCAAGGGGGAAGCTCAATCAGGATATGTTTGAGTAAAAAGCCAGGTCTTAAGCTGCCTCCTAAATTGAGCAAGAGAGGAAGAGGACCTTAGCGCCACAGGAAGGGAATTACAGATTTGCGGTGTAAGAACAGAGAACCGAAGTCCACCGTACTTCTTCGGTTTAGCTAAGGGAATTTGCAGCAGATTAAGATGAGAAGATCTGAGGTTGCGAGAGGGAGTGTAACAATAGAGACACTCCGAGATGAAAGCCGGACCATTACCATGTAGTGCTTTAAAAATAGTGCAGCCCATCTTAAAAAATGCACCTCTTGCTCACTGGGAGCCAATGTAAGCTTTTCATTAGTGGGCTGACGTGATGCCATTTAGGCTGATGAAAAATCAGCCTGGCTGCCTGATTTTGAATTAGCTGAAGACGCCGAAGCTGGTAAGCTGGAATGCCCACGTATAATGAGTTGGCATAATCCAGACGGGAGATCACTAAAGCCAGAATGACAGCAATCATGGCTTCCCTGCTCAGAAATCTGCTGATCTTCTTTATTTTCCGCAACTGAAAGAAGCCAGCAGAGACTACCAAGCTGATTTGAGCTTTCATAGACAGATCATTATAAATAGTAATCCCCGGACTCTTTGAGGAGACAGCTGGTGTAGGGGGATTACCAAGTTTAGGGGGGCAAAAATTGGAATGCCAAGGGTTGGTCAACCCTCCGGTGAGAATAAGCTCAGTTTTCTCCAGATTCAACTTCAGCTGGTTGTTGTTCATCTAGTCACTTATAAAAACCATCATGTCTTGGATGTTGGACTCAGATAATGAGCTTTCGAAAGTTGTGCTTTTGTAACCTTTTGTAGTGGCTGGTTCGATGAGACTCTTACTATGGCAATTAAAGCATGGCAGTTTAGCTTTAGTGATTCTGTCAAACAGCTATTTCTCTTTCAGTAAAAATCTCTCTAACTTCAGTTCTGTGAATAATTTAGATCCATGTTCCAGGACCTCTAGTAGACGTGTTGTTATATTGTTAGCCACATATTGTTTGGTAAAGAAGTTGTGTAGTCACACAGGCTCCGTCATTTCAAAGGGGTTTCCTTTCTGCTGCATGAAATGAAGAAGGCTATCATGTTTATTAAAATGTTCCCCTCTCTTTCCCACAAGTTCGTGGGGAAGAACAGTTAATTTAGAATTTCTCATCTCTCTGAAAACATTGCAAATCAAAGGGACTTCATGGTTCGGTGTCATTGAGCAACTTATTCACTTGGAGCTTTTCTGCGATCTCTTGATCATCTGTTCCAGTTTCATATCTGGAGACACAGCATTGAACATTCCCTCTCTGGTTTTCTCCACAAAATGTCTTTGGATGGATTTTCTATAGAGGTATGGTCTTTCCACCTGTAGCTTCTTCACTCTTTCCAAGTACTAGGGCCCATATCTCAGGTAGTTCATTAAATTGAATTTGTGAAACACAGTAATTAGTGACCCCACAGTCTTCACATGCAGCTCCCAATCACCTTCCTGATCAGCATGTACAAAGAACCAGTACTTGCAAAGTTCTGATTTTTCTTTACATTCTTTGACAAACTCTACGATCTTGGTTTTCGGTTTACTGATTTGAACTGAGTGTATTGAACCTTGCCTGGCCTTGCAATATGTCTTTTGAATGAAGTACACCCTGTGCCATGTTCAATTTTGAGATAAGATGTGCCATACCTAATTTGCCATTCTTGTTTCAGAAAGCATTCCAATGCAATGTTTCTATAGCCTCAAATATGAGGAGCATACCTTGTAACTAAAGAACATAAAGAGTTCCGCCCAATACTGACTTAACAATTTTGCTTCCAAAGATTTCAGCCTCGATAGTTGCATTGTTTATGCCACATCCACTGATATAGCTTCCTATACACCAACACACAACTTTTGTCATATGGAAAATGTCCATCAATGAATAAAGATCATCAATATTCTACTGGATTACTCATACAAATGTCAGCTTGAATATGGAAAACACCTGTCTTTGGCAGGATGGCCTTGTCTTCAAGCTAAGCACCCACGTTTTGAAATTCTTTAGAGCAGTAGCTCCAAAGATCTGCTGTGTAGTTTTGACTGGAAATGGTATTACTGGTAAAAACCCAACCTTCTTCAGTGAGACGGTATTCTGGGAGATCAATTCTAGCCCAGAGAGGAACTGACTTTTCTTCATCTTTCAGTCCGCACCAGAAGTAGTATGATAAATTCAGTTAAATCAGCTTTGCGGACTGCAGCATCAAGTAGAAGAACTCCCATGTTCTCAGCCACTTTCATACTTTCTGGCAGACTGGGACGTGTTGATGGCTTGTAGTGATTTTGCACTATTTGGCAACCGGGCAGAGCTTGAGCGAAGGAGCGTCGCCCCACTTGATTGCTCCAGAAATGTCCCAGAGATGAAAAATAAAATGATAATGAAGTTAATTCACTACAATTTTATTTTCAGTCAACCAGTTCTGAACTGTCAGGACAGGGCGGGGCCTGCTGAGTGGCAGCAGTCGTGGACTGCCTGTGCACTAATTTATAGTGTGCATGTCCTTTTGGCTGACAGTCAGCATCCTGACATGTGCACTATACACCTCTCAGCACAGATGTCTTAGACAGTCTGTTTGAGAGCCTGCACAAGCCTCTAGTGTCCTCGGGAGTGGCGAGAGAGTCCGCTCCCCCCAATCCTGGCACTGCTCTCATGCAGCGCCAGGATTGATTAAGCCCAACTGGATGCGATATCAGAAGAAGAAGATGACCAAAGCAAGGAGGACATGGCTCCGGAAAGCATGTAAGTACCTTTTTTATTTATTTCTTTATTCATTTAATTTTTTTAATGTCTTTTTTAAATGCAATAAACCATTTTCACGCCCCTCCAATCGCTGTAACTTTCAGATCGCCACTGGTTGGCAAGGCAGTTGGGTTATACTTTTGCAGCTTCATTTGTTGTATACTTTCAGATGACACAGCTTGTTTTCCAGCATCTACTTCAATGGTACATTCTTTAACAAGCACCATAGCAGTATCATGTGTGCTGAATGCTCCAGACAAACAAGAGCTGTCTTCAAAATTATCAAGAGCCGCAATTGTAAATCCTTTCCTGGTAAAGTGACTTGGAAGTGATGTACTGTCGGATTCACAAGATTTTACAGCATGAGCTGCTACCAAGTTCCTTCTCTGTACTTGTTGATGCATCAATCTTATTCATTGAAGTGATTAGCTCTCTACTTTTACACTAGTCATACATTTGGGTGGGCACTCATCGTGTGTAGTGGAGTTTTTCTTTTTGTGTTACGTAATTCGTAGAACACGATTTGGGAAAGATAGTACATTTGCACAGCAGAAGATTGTTGATTAATGGGATTTTCTACCACTTCTTTGCTTATATCTTCAAAGCCATCATCAACCTTGTCATCTTCTGTCCAAACTCAAGAATTTTAGGTTATAGCAGTTTTGCTTTGCTTATAATAAACAATGATGTAATAAATGTTAAGACAATATAATTCATTCTTGTTGACTCCCGTGATTTGCAGAGCTCTGGGACATCACAAAATTTGTCATTAAGTCCAAAATCTAAATCTTTCAGGATTTCTCTTCACATGGTTTCTACTGATTTTACTGCATCCGGTGATCTTATTTTGGAAGCAATAACTTCAGGAGTCAAATCGTCTGAGAACACCATACATGGCTTATTCTTTTTTGCTAGTCTGACAAATGTGAATTCTGTCTTTGTACACTCTCACAAGACCAGTCTTAATTTTATTATTGTGGATCAATAACGTTTCATCAATGTTGACTATTATTTCTCTGATCTCACTCAGTGTGAACCCAAAACCAGCACTCAAGAGTGGCTTTAAAATTTATTTTGCTTTTTTAAACAGTGCAAACTTATCTGAAGGCTAGCAGTTATGCTGCTGCTGGGAGCTCATTGTACAATCATATTTTGCACCCATGCAGTTTGGTGGGCATACAAATCCGCTGCAAATACAATCAGCTGAAAACCTCAACCTGGAGAAAACTAGCTACATATAAAAAAGTTTGCCCTTTGAGACTCACATACTCTGTACTTTGTTCTTTCATCAATCCCTTTGGCCCTCGTTCTGGTAAACCACAGGAAAACATCCTCTGCTTTCTGATCAGTTGTTGGAGGTAGACAAGGGGTAGCCATTTATCTTTTAAGTAGATAGGCACTGGGTTTGGTTGTCGTCGCTTTCTCAGACCAGTCGGATACTTGTTGTGATTCACTGGTTTCTGCTATTTCATGACAAATTTTGTCCAGGCTTGTATCCATTGTATATGACTTTTAGCACTTGTTGTTACAATGATAAACTATTTTATCCCTTCACCCATCAGTTTCAATCTTTTGTGAACATTATCTTGCCCTGTTTCTGCAGCATCTTGAACTCTCTTCTGTCCTACCGCAGTTGATAATAGCTTTTCTTTTGGATTATTTTGGCATATGACTAATTTTTCTTTGCTGAATGAGTCCTCAGATTTCGTAGTTAGCATCACTCTGTCAGGAGGTAAACATCCTCTGCTACCACCTGCTTTACTCATGTTTGCAATTTTAAATCAATGGAAAATATGAAGCAAAAACAATATTCAAATAAATTACCAATATGACAAACAGATCATTATAGGGCCGCCATTTTGGAAAATGGTGGAAGGGTTGTTCTGAGGAGTTATTTTCTCTCTCTCTATAAGACTACTTGACCCCCACAACCTTTGCTTTGACACAAAAATTAAGTGCAGGTCTCATGGTCCCTGAAATATAACATCATCACTGCAACACATACCCATTATTAAAAATGTCATCCAGAAACATTTAGCCCAGATTAGCAATGTCTACCCAATCTAAATTACTTCTCTAATCATGCAAAAATACAAATAAAAATGAAAATCTCTTGAAAGTATTTTTTTAATGGAGGTATATCAAGGGGCCAATACTGATAATGCTGTTGTGAATTTCTTGTGCTTTCCTTTCCTCCATTTTGCCTCTCTTTCACTTTCCCTAGTTAGTGTAACTTAGAACTTTGACTCTAAAAGTTCCATTTAAACAGTTGAACTATATTATAAGCTTGTGTCAATGCCCATCATGATTTGTTTGCCTGTGCTGAATAAACTTTGCCTCCTAATGAAGTATTTTGACACCAAGCACCTTAGTCCAATTTTTGTATATTTGGTTTTATTTTCTGAGCGGAATTAAACAAAGTAAACATATTTTCACATCATACTTTAATCCTTTTACACTGGCCACCAGGACTAATTAGCAAATTCAAAGTTCAAACATCAGTAAACTTTATGATTCATCTTCATTTGCAACCTTCAGGTATTTTAAACAAAAGTAAACTATACTGTTGTATATATATGTTGCTACAAAGCAAATAAATAATCTCTCATTATTCAACTATCTAGATCATTCTTAACCATGATCAATTTTTGTAAGATTGAAGCCAAATTGAGGGTCATAACCTTATCTTGACATATCTTTTCCTAGATTTTCCCTCCTTACTTGTATAAAGGCTTTCCTCCACATAATAATTAGTTAGATAACGTGATAGCCATTACCTGTAACAGGGTGGTTGTGGCCTAAACCAATAAGTGGTACAACAGACTCTGGTCATGACCGTAGCAACAAATAGCAGGCAACGGTATCAGATATGAACTGACCATCTACCCAAAGCAAAGTAAGTTGTGGGGTTAAATTAACCGCATCGCTGCGGGCGATATTTTCCTCCTGTGCTGGGCCCCTATGAATATGGGTGTGGTCGTGACGGAACCATTCTGTCATCAGCACAGCCCAACCATGACTGATGACGGAATGGTTCCATCACAAGCATCGAAGGGGTTAATCCATGCACACATGGTAATACCCAAGAAATCTGTGATCTTCCCCTAGAACTTTCCTAAGTTCACACGTCTAGCAATCATGCGGACGATGTATGTATCTATACCCCCACAATGGGGAAGTTTGTATTGGGTATGTTTCCTCGATTTAACAATTTATTTGGGGTACAATAACGTTTGGATATCATTTTAAAATGCTGTACCTTTAATTTACCAGACAGTAATGACATATCTCCTATTTTTAAAGAATTCTGAAATAAAATTTTATTTATGTTGAGCCTTTTTTCTGAATGTCCACAATGTCTAAATTGAGATCGGAAAAAAGACGGTGAATCATTCTACTCTTAAACCCACTCCCAACATGAGGTCATCAGGATCTGTGCTGGACATGGCCCTTTTTGCAGGGTCACTGCCAGATGTTTGCCTTCTGCCACTGAATCCATTTTTGCTAAAATGCAAAAAGAACAGATGATGGATGGAATGCTGAACTGATCAAACATTTGTATTGGAAATAAGACTCAATGAACTTTTTCCCTGCTAACCAGTGGTGAAGTGCTTATGCTCTTCCCCTAAAACATGGCACAGTTGACATATGCCTGATTGGTACATTAAATTTACATAGATATCCCAAGTAAATGGTACTACGTGTACACATGGCCTGTACATTTACACCTACTAGTGGGCTGTAGCACTCATTGTGCCACCCTCTAATGTAGCCTTTTTAGATGTGTCCCAGGGCTGCCACTGTAGCCTGTGTGTGCAGTTCTTTTCATTTCAAAAGGTTTTTATTGAAATTCTGCCTAAGAAACCACATAAACATAATCTAATAGAAGCAAATTTAGTTCCATTAGTCTATAGAATGACAACTAAGTACTCTGTTTAGGGTTGAAGTGATGTGTAAATGTCAAATTGTAGGGACTATTATTGAGATGTAATTAAAATGTTCAAAAAGTGTAGTCAGTTGATTAGGACTGCCAGTCCAAATGACAAAAATGTAGTCTATGTACCATCTCCAGTATATTATGTGTTCCAAGGTCTCTCGTGAGCATAATGACCAAAGGTGTAGTTTCCAGGAAATGCCTATGGGTGCACAGATGTAGGAACACATACTATATTGCTTCCAGACTATTTAGGAAACCCACTGCATATGACTCCATTTTACATGCAGATAGTGCATAAAATCAATACCACTTGCTTGGGCAAAAGGTCTCGCCTTGGACAAAATTGTAGTTATTATCAGATCTGTGCATTTAGGCCCAGATCTCTGTACTGGGGTGAATGTATGACATTGTTCTGCATTCGGTCCATCTACTGTTGTTTTTGCATTTGTCACCCCGAGTGGGATGGGTATGCTCAGACGTGAGTCCGATGCTCTCCACACCACTGGAGTCAAGCTATCCTGGCTGATGACGGCTGATAGCCAGAAACCAGTCCTAGGATGCTTGATTCCTGTCCAGGAAAGACATGGCTTGGCAGTTCGTGCTGGACTGTTACCATGAGGCACAGGGTGAAGGCTGATTTGCATATGGCCATGTCTGAACTGGGTGGTGTGGAGTGCAAAAAAATGATGGATTTAGGCCCAGATCTCTGTACTGGGGTGAATGTATGACATTGTTCTGCATTCTGTCCATCAACTGTTGTTTTTGCATTTGTCACCCCGAGTGGGATGGGTATGCTCAGACGTGAGTCCCATGCTCTCCACACTACTGGAGTTGAGCTATCCTGGCTGATGACAGCTGATAGCCAGAAACCGGTCCTAGGATGCTTGATTCCTGTCCAGGAAAGATTTGGCTTGGCAGTTCGGGCTGGACTGTTGCCATGAGGCACAGGGTCAAGGCTTATTTGCATATGGCCATGTCTGAACTGGGGTGGTGTGGAGTGCAGAAAACGATGGATTTAGGCCCAGATCTCTGTACTGTGCTGAATGTATGACATTGTTCTGCATTTTGTCCATCAACTGTTGTTTTTGCAGTTATGATCAGATCTTCATGAAAGAATTGAACCAACTGGAGGACCGTTTCAGGCAGATAGGGTACTCTGACATGACTTTGGCTAAAGAAAGAAAGATAATTACTAGGACAGAATGCAACTCCCTTCTAAAACATAAGATCAAGGAACAGAGCACCGACCAGCGACTCACTTTGATCACAGGATATAGTGCACAAAGCCAGAATTTGTACAAAATCCTTAGCAAGATTACCAGATATTGAATCTGGATTCTGCTTTGATAAAACAAATATCCCCAAAGCCCAAGATCACCCATAGTAGGGGCATTACTCTGAGGAACATTCTATGCCCTAGTTACCCGCCCCCCCGCACTCCCTATAAAGGGCCGTGGTCATGGCTACCAAACAACCCAAAAGGTTTTTTCAAATGTACAATATTTAATGTCTGTCAATTTGCTGCTTACAAACAAACATGCTTCCAAGACAGCACTAAGACACAACACCACATCCTGCAGTTTATTAACTGCAACAACAAGTTTGTGCTATACTGTATTATTTCTCAGTGCCAATAGATTCATGTTGGCAGCACTAATAGACCTTTGATAGAACTCATACAAGAACACATAAGGGCAATCAAGAACAATGACACGAGTTACCCCCTGGCAACACATTACAACACAGCACATTCATGATCTGAGGTGACCAATACGACATTTCATGGCATAGTTAACATTAACTGTGATCCTAAGGGTAGAGACAGGTACATGACCCTGAAGGGAGTGGAAAAAAAGGGATAAACAAACTCAGGGCTGTTGATAAAGGTCTGAATACTGCATGTGTTTAGTACCGAGTAAAGATGGGCCATGTCTTTGCAACTAATGCTTTATAGCGCCCACAAATCATTACAGAATCCAACATGGGTGTAAAAGAGACCATAAATATACATGGATTGTATGTGTAATGGGGACCATAGATGTATATGGATTTTTTTTTAATATAATTCTTTTCATTGGAAAAACAAACAAGGCGGAAACAAAATACATAGAGTGTATAGACTGCCCGAGGTTGGAACATCATTGCAATAGACAATAGAATAATCAAGACATTGACGGGGGAAGGGGGAAGGGGAGAGAAGAGGAGGCATCAAAAACAATAAAGCAATCAAGAACTAATACGCGGTCAGGGGGAGAGCGGGACATCAAGGACAGCTGTCGCTGGTGGTACACATATGTCTCTTCTATACCGGTTCCAGGGACCCCAGATCCTAAGCCACTTCCGGGGACGACCCCGAGCCAGATATACAGTTTTTTCCCTGAACATGCACCAGTTCATGTTTTCCATCCACACCTCAAGAGAGTAGGAGGCCTCTGGGACCCCCACAGCTTTGCAATATTACGTTTAGCGATCATGGCCCCTAGAGTCACCCATTGAGTCTGAGCCACATTATGATCGGTGGGCTCCCAAACATTCAACAGGCAGCGCCTGGCTTCTAGCAAGAGAGCTTCACCTGTGACCTCCTGTATCACCTCGTGGACCTTCCTCTAATAAACCGCAACTTCCCTACACTCCCAGATGATGTGGAGAAACGTACCCAACTGTCTGCAACCCCGTTGGCACAGACCCTTTTCAGAAAAACCCATCCGGACCAAACGGGGACCCTTGACATATACCCTATGCAATATTTTGAGTTGCACTAATCTGACTCGTGCCTGAATTGCGACCTCCTTGTTAGAGGAGATCGCCGACTGCCAGTCCTCATAATCAAGCTCAAGGCTGTCACGGGTCCACTGATGTCGCAATTTCGACAGAAGGTCTGCCCTATGGTTAATACATTTTTATACACCAGGGAGATGGTGCTATCCGGCATATGACCATCTAACACTCGGTCCTCCAGTGGGGTAGATTCCGGTATCTCCTTCCCTTCCGGGAAGACTGAAATCAATGCATGGCGAACCTGAGCATAACGGAAATTCTCAGCCCCTCCCAATTCAAACTCAGTCTGCAGGACCGCAAACGACTTCACTTGTCCCTTAGCTCACAGGTCTCCCACCTTGTTGATGCCAATGAGATCCCACTTGTCAAACCCCTTAGTGTTCCACAATTTACCAAACCTATCAGATCCGAAAAGCGAGGTCTCCAAGGTCAAATGATCTTTCCACCCTAACGCTCTAGTGGCATCCTGCCAGACCCGTACGGCCGTCCTCGTCGGCCCCGACAGAGACCTCACCACCGCTTTAGAATATAGCGCCCTATAGAAGTTGCGCCCGGGAAGTAACCACCTATCCATGGCGAAACCAGGGTTTAACTCAGGGCCATACATACCATGGTTGATGGCCCCTAATTGGGATGCCCAATAGTACCTTTTAATGTCGGGAAGAGCAATGCACCCGTCGTACCACGGGAGTGTCAATTTGGCAAACGCAATACGGGGTCTGCCATCCCACAACAATTTCCTCTGTAGACCCTCAACTGTCCGAAAATAACTAGCAGGAACTATGTCATGCGTGTTCTGAAGGGCGTACAAAAAATGAGGAAGAGACATCATCTTAAAAAGAGCCGCTCGCCCAAGCAACAAAAGCGGAAGCTTCCGCCGGCCCGCAACATCTCATACCAAACCAGAGGGTCCATTGAAACATAAATACCAAGATAGTTAAACCCCTCTTGCGCTATCTGGATGGGAGAGTTATGCGGCAGAACATAGGATTTTGCCCAGTTGATAATCAGGCCGGAGTTTCTACCGAAGGAAGTCAAAACATCACATAACACTGACAGATACTTCCTAGGGGAAGTCAAGTACAGCAGGATGTCGTCGGCATATAAGGAGATTCGATCTTTGTACTCCGGAGACCAGTGGATACCCCTCATGGAGGGCTCCCAACAGATCCACGGAGCGAGGGGCTCCAGGGCCAATGCGAACAAAAGGGGAGAAATCGGGCAACCCTGGCGGGTACCCCGCCCGAGACAAAATGGAGCCGAAACGCGACCGTTGACTACAATTTGAGCAAGGGGGTCTGCATAAAGAAGCCACACACAACCAACTAAATCCGACCCAAAACTAAATTTAGTCAACACCGCCCACAAATACGGCCACTCCACAGTATCGAACGCCATAGTGGCGTCCAAAGACGCCTGAATGGCCAGCTCACGCAACGTTGCGGCCTTTGCGAGAGCCCCGATTGTATGTTTTAAGAGGTTTATGATATCATCATGTTTTCCTCTTTCCTCTATATGGCTCACTTATGTCTACTTGGAAAATTGGAATGGAATGTGTAGGACCAGTTATACCGAATAATCTTAATTGTTACATTACACTCTAACTAGCATGAACAAAATATGTGTACATAATGGATTGTCCAGAACCAGTTCATTGCAGCATCATCATGGCTTTATGCTTTCCTTCTCCTGTTATATAAATTTTACTATGTCTTGAAATCAATGTTGCAACAAGATAAACAGACCAATACTTAAGATGGTGCATTATCATGTTCTGCATGCTGCGCCACCGTATACTAACAGTATATTATTTCCACCTCTCTACAACACAGTTTTCTGCATGAACTATATACTTTTCTTTTACCTCATCTCTAGACATTCCAATATGACCGACGTACATTACACTTCAGGTGTGTTTGTACTTTTGTGGCATAGTGTCCCTTTGTTTATCCCATCAGTTCCTAATAAGGACCTATACAGAGTTCTTCTTTCTCATTAAACTTACTTGCTAACATGTTACACATGATCTGTGAGAATCTACACACTTACTCTGATATTCTCACAATTGCGCCTGCCTCCAAGTCTACAGTGCAGTAATTGAATTCCAATGCAACGTAATAATATCAAATTACATGAAATACCAATCATTTTATAAAATCTTTTAACTAGATTTTTTACACTCAGAACTCTATTATGGGGCAAATTTTCAGCTCCCATAGTGCCCATCTCTCACATTCGGGATGCCGTGAGTACAAGCGGCAACACTGCGCATCCAGGTAATTTGTTACGGTGGCAACACATTTTTACTTGCTAAACTATGGTGGGTACACTAGTAAGTTTAAACTTGTCATGTTGACAATGAAGGTGGTACACTATATTTAGTTGTTTTCACCCAATCTATGCCGCACTTTGCAAAACACCAATTAAACCAATGGAATCCAGGTAATTTTCAAGGGGGCAATATACTTTTATCTGTTAAACAATGGTGAAAACACTAATGAGTTTAAACTTGTCATATTGACAATGAAGGTGAGGCATCATATTACTGGTTACAACTTAGACACTTCCAAACTGTTTTGTATCTATTTTAAATAATATTGTTCATTATTTACTTTGGCATGCTGCTTTGTTGGATTCACTGCCACCTCATAGTTTATTTAGTCACATCTCTGACCAGCTTCACTGCAGTGTCCTTAAACTTGTTTTATCTTCATCCAGGCAGGAACTTATCAGGGTCTCTGCCTGGTCATCAAAGTATAATCTGATCAGGGCACTTTCCATGCGGTCAGATAAGTTATTATACCACTACATTGGCAACAATATGTTAACACATATAAGGACAGATATTAATACTTTTACTTACAGTTAAAACGTATCCAGGTAGACTTATACTAATGACTCACCGCCTTTCTTTCAAAGACAGACACTTTTGGACTATAAAATTCACTGTATGGTCCATAGGTAAGATATCAAATGTAGTTATGTGGCCCTATACATTGTTTATGCATGGAATTCACAGACCAACTCTCTCCTTCTTCCTCTCTTTTCTCTAGAAACTTTAGTTACATTCAATTTGATGTTGCATGTAATACTAGAAGGTTAAATGTTGACTGCAGGTTGGTCCTTTTACTTAAGGAGAATACATATATCGTACGTCCCATGAATGTTAGGGTAGAAGCACCGTCGATTGCTCACTATTATCTCCACAACTTAGTCTTTATACTGACAGCAGCCTTTATATTTTATCGTCATAACCAGAATACATCTTTTCTAAATGTCAATCTTTCTAAACCTCAAAGTAGTGAATGCACGATCTGACTTATAGTACCCCATAGTAGATGGGTCCACTGTCTCACGCATTACAAGTCAGTTAAGTAACTCATAACTAGACTACGTTAACATTGCACTATTATGAAGCTTGTATTTACATAGTGTTATCATTCTTTAGGTGACAATCTTTGTCACAACATCCAGATTTCATTACCAGCTTCTTACCATTCCTCGGGGTGCTTCTTCCATGTACTATTACAACATGAGATCACCCTTATGGGCGTCTCTTATGAATAGCAGTGTATCTTACTATTGCTAGGTCAGTACATAATCTCTTTTTTGTTCTCCTATGTACTTCTAACTTCGCTTTTCACCTGGTTGTAACTGTGGTTCACAGCATTTTTTACATAGGATCACTTTATAAATGTATAATTGGGCTTCCCCAAATTTCTGGTATCACTAGTATGCAGCTCTCCTTCACTTTTGGACTTCTATTGTATTAAAGGTTTTATGACTGAGTACTTTAGGATGCCACAGTGTGTTATACAGATGAAATAAGGTATTTATCCAGCTTTGCAACAATTCCTCGTTTTTGCTTTCCTTTCTTGTTTTGAACACACATTTTATAGCTTCTTCTATTTTGGGCACCTTAACACAATGAAAGTTTGGCTCTGCACTGTTAACAACAAATAACTGATCAAGTGATTATACATTAATTACAGCCTTGAAGAAGTCACTTGTAGGTTCTTGCAGTATGAATGAGCAATTCTAGATGATCCAATGCAGTAATAATGCAATGCTATGCAGTTTGTAATGCAAGAATCAGGCACTTCGGAATGTAAAAATAATGCAGTTCGCTATGCAACAATCAGGCAGTTCGTAATGCCATAATAATGCAATTCGTAATGCAACAATCAGGCAGTTTGGTATGCAAAAATAATGCAATGCGTAATGCAACAATCAGGCAGTCCGTTATCCAAAAATAATGCAATGCTTAATGCAACAATCAGGTAGTTCATAATGCAATCTGTAATGCAACAATCAGGCGATTCGTAATACCAAAATGATGTAATGCGTAATGCAACAATCAGGCAGTTCATAATACCAAAATGATGTAATACGTAATGCAACAATTAGGCAGTTCGGAATACAAAAATAATGCAAATTCTTCTCTGCGTCTCCTCTACCTCTATCTCCCACCTGGAGAAGAATGTGCACTTTGTATTGTATGATCATCTGAGGATGCCTACCTTAATGCCTACAATTCTTGCTATGTTAAAATCTGTATTTGTCTATTTGTCGGGGAAGAACCTTGGTCGCATTTCAATACATTTATTGTGATCCAAGGAACTATGATCTGATGGTCTGTCTGAGTTTGGCTGAGTATGTGGTTGTGTGGTTTGTTTGATAGAATGTGTGTGTGAGACTCATGATTTTTACTGACTATTGTGATGTTCAGCTTTTTATACCTCTTTGTATCTTGTTTGAAAAATGAAAATAAATAAAGAATATTTCTACCAAACTGTATATATCATGATATGGAACGTCTTCTGGCTGTTAGGACTTAAATAAGTTTTGGGCAGAGTGTTGGTTGTTTGTCTTATTATTAATTTTCTTGTTTCCCCTGCTCCCTCTGCCAGCAATCAGATTCAGGGGTCCCCTTTTGTGTTAGTGTTCAGTGTGTGTTGACACCCTAGGTAGTAGGGTGTTGGGTGTCAACACAGCACCAAACAGTACAATATTTTGAGTGTTTGTTAAACATACTATCCACATGTATATGTATGAAAAGGTTTGATTACAAACCACTACTACCAACCGTATTGCAGTCAGTGTTTGAATGGAGTTGAAATCAAATCATACCAAATTGCATCACCATTAGCAGTTCTTATGTTAAATCAATAATGAGAGTTTAGAAATGGTTTCAAATCCTTTATTCACATGAAGAGATTAGTACATTTGTTTGTCTTTTTATTTAATCAGTAAGTCAGATAAATATCTTTACAGAAATATTAATAAAGTCATGGTTAGAGACAATAAAAATTAATAAATGTCAACAGAGTGCCATAAATGAATCAATCCCATTCTAAATAAGTCAGATCTTAAAAGTTAGTAGAACCCATAAAGAGTTTCTAAACAGAGTGAGATTAAAGGAGTGTTTAAGTTGAAATCAAATTAAGTAGTCAAACTTTCCATAAAGAGTAGTTCATGAAATTTAGCGGGCTTTCAATATCCAAAGAGCATCCAATTAAGTTGTGGTAGCAATCTGTACAAATCAGCCTTGAAAGGATAATGAAGCAAACAGATGCTGCAGTAGCTGCACCCATCAGAGAAGGTGAGCAAGGGTAGGTTGGTTAAAACTCTCTAAAAAGTCTCTGGGTCTGGGAGCATCTCATTAAAAGTGGCGCTAAGGAGCAAATCCTAAAAATACATAAAGACCTAAGTGGAAACATGCTCTAATCTAAAAGATAGGAGCACATGTGTCAACAATGTTTCTGGTCCGATCAGTGTGGTCCAACGGAAAGACATAATTTGATGTGAACAGCTTCTTTTTAAGTCTGAGCGGTGAACTCCGCTCTGCTTGCGTAGTTTTCTGCACTCCGCATTACGCAGAGCTCACGGAGTTCCGACAAACTCCGTTCCGCTACCCTCATCCACAATCATCAACATCAAGTTGGTGAGAGTGAGTGAGGAAAATCCACTGCCCAGCAAGATTTTTCCTGGTTCGTGATCGTCAACATGAAGTTGGAGAACGTGAGCGTGGAAAATCAACTTCCCGGCGAGATTTCTCAACGCAGGCAGTCAGATTTCTCATTACGAGTGGTCGTGTATGATTGCGACAGTGTTGAGAAACTGTCCGCTTGGGTTGAGAAAGCTGCTGCTTGAGTAAAAATCTACTCAAGCGGCAGAAAGGAAGCAGCGCCGCTTGCACTGTGCATGGTGCTGTTTGCGGTGATTGCACAGTGCAGACAAGACCCGGGCACTGATAATCACTGTAAACAGCATTTATCCAATGCACTCTGCCGCTTGCGGTGCTCTGCAAGACAGGGGGGTTTGTCCCCCTGTATACTAAGTATTACAAACATGGGCACCCCAAGCGAGACAACAAATGTCCCAAGAGGGAACACCCAACCCACTGGTGGGCAGGCATCTGAATTGGTGAGCGTTGCGATTGGGGGGGGGGGGTCCGAGTAAGCTTGGGGGAGGGGACAGAGATTACCTTAGTGTCCCTGGGGTACAGAGAGATGGTCCCAAAAGCCCATATGGCTTTTAATACTTCCAAGTATAAGCAGTCTGTCATCATCAATGGGCACAGTGTGGAAGCCCTGAGAGACACAGGAGCCAGCATGACTACTGTGAGATGCCATATGGTGTCTCAAGAGTAGGTCCTCCCTAATACATTCCACAGGTCATAGTCATAGACACCGTGAGAGTCACTACCCAGTGGTTCTGGTTCCCTTTGAGTGGGGGGCCTCAGGTTCTCTAAAGGTAGCTGTGCATCTTGCCATGCCTGTAGATTGTCATTTGGTCAATGGCATAGAGCGCACTGGCTGGAAGGAAGTGGAGCTCAGGCTGCATCTGGAAATGTTAGTTCTGCTGGAATGGGTCCTTATGATCACAAGGTCCATTGCTTTGCAAGGGGAAAGTCAAGGAAGCCTGGAGCCTGGAAAAATGCCACAGGCAGCTGCCAAAAAGAGGAAGGGCAGGAGTTCTGGTAAACCAGCCCCTAATGTACCCACAGACTAGGTTGATGGGGCACCTGAGGAAGCCGCCCCTGACCCTACTGGGGAGGACACATTACCACCCTGGTAAACCTGACTGAGCTTGCTGAATGGCAAGTTGTGGCTTGGCCCACCAGGGAAGAAAAATGCAAAACGCAGAAGGAGTGCCCAGATCTATAGGGCTTGAGGCAACAAGCTGAGGCACAGGCAACAGGTGATACCTCAGGAGATCACCTTATCTATTGGGGGAATGACCTCCTTTACAGTGAGCCTAAGATTTTTGGTCCCTGGGCAGTCCGTGTGCTGGAGGACCATCAGTGTTATAGGGCCTTCTTATTGGGTTTGGCTCCTGATATACCCAGGGCAGGCCATTTAGGGCAGGACAAAACCTTTCCCAGGTTTGTCCCCCACTTCTATTGGCCCTGGATGAAGAATGCCTCAGATACTGTCTCTAGGACTTGTCCCACCCGCATGCCAGCACGAAAGCAGATAAAAAGTTTAAGGCTCCCCTGAATGTCTAGCCTGTCATTGGCATTCCCTTTGAAAGCAAGGTCATCAAAATTTGTTTTTGCCTATACCAGCAATCCATACCAGCAACATGTCCAGCAACCCATACCAGCAACATGTATCACGCAGGACACTACAACATTTTATCAGGTCGGCTCCCTGGATTAGCCCCTTCAACCCTTAAACTCCTCCTCTTAATCAAGGCATCAACATTGTTGGTCCCTTGGACCACAAGACAGCCTTATGCGAAAGTTTCATCCCGGCACTGTTAGACCACTCCAGACAGTACCCAGAGGGGATCCGTTGATGTTTGTGACTACACCTACATCCTGTTCCTCATGCTACGCAACGCCTTCACTCATTTACAATATTCCCACCCGAATAACTCCCTATCCCGCAAGCGACCGTCCCCCCTGGAGAATTCTCAAAACAACCCCAATAGACACTCCACCAACGCATCCCCCTCAGACGACACCCTCTCTACCTCCTCCACTTCTCCTGACTCCCACAATACACACTTCTCATCCATAACAGACCTGAGGTACATCTTGGCTGAGACTCTACAAGCCCTTATCGACCTCCACCGCTCCCCCCTCTACACAAAACTATTACCTTCAAGCAACAGGCGTAACCACCGACCCGCAGTCAATAGCTCCAATCTCTTTCCTTTCCCTGGCACTCCAGAAGATGTCACCTGATTCATGATGGGACTCTCCACACCACTTGCCCACAGCTATAGATAGGGACAACATAGGCAACATTGACACAGTGAGCCACACTACCACTGAAAATCTCTCTCCTTCCCCTGACTGTCCCACTCAGGATATCCTGAACCTAAACTCCCCTACCCCTACCCCTTCCTCCATGAATATGACTCATAGACTTGATCTGTTGGAAAACCTACTAGAGATCGTACTATAGGGTATCCACAAACTCTAAGTGTACCTCACACCTCTGGAGCCTACCCAATGCCCACACCCTACAGTCGTAGCTACCAACAAGAAACACACAAGTCCTCTCAACATCCAACAACGCAGCTGGCATATGACCCCCTTCTTGAACCAGCCGCAGAGACCCAAAAGAACAAGCGCTGCAATGTCCATTAGTGAGGCAATTGATCTTGCCAAATCCCATGACTCAACTTCAGCTAACAACCTCAGCTCCGAGATCTAAGTTATCACTGGATTTGGAAGAGACCGCATCGCACTGAGAATGTTGAGGCCTCCAGCCCTCCTAACTAATATCCTCATGGCTCCCCTAACAAAGAGAAGTAACAATAAGGGGTCGATCAACTGCATGCTGTTGATATGCTACCAAACACGCAACAAAACTGGCAGAAACCATCCTCACCCATGACATAGACATCACGTCATTACAGAAACCTGGTTGAATGAATCCTCTTCCCCTATCATTGACATGTTTGTGCCCCCGGGGTTCTCCATCATCAATAAAGACAGAAAGAACCATTGAGGCAATGGGATTGCAATCATCCACAAGAGCAACATCTCCATAATGGAAACAGACTCCTTCAAATATAACACATTTCAATATCTAACTGCCACCATTAAGAAGACTGACAACAAAGCACTTTACTGCCATCTGCATTACCATCCGCCAGGCAACACCCCATCATTTGGTGAACACCTGTCTGATATGATAACACACTGCTCATTCTTGGGTTCTAACAACATAATACAAGGCGACTCAACTTACATTGGCATGATGATAACTCTCTGATCCAATACATGAATGAAATTCTATGCAACAAAAATCTTATCCAACACTGCTCAGAACAAACCCATACCAGAGGCTCCATCCTGGATGCCATCATAGTTCACAAAGATACAGTCACTATTGACCACATCCTTCCTGTTGACTTGTCAGACCACCACATCATTCTATTTCACATCAACCAAAAGATCCATTGCCTACCTCGCACACAGGATTCCCCCCGATGGATGAGAAATGTAAGGCAGATTCCGCTAGCCGACTTGGAAGAAAGGATAAGCTCAATCCTTCCCACCACCACATACTTGACCAAATGGCTCCCTTTAAACAAAAAGGAGTCAGGAACATTCCATCAAGATCCTGGTTCAACACAGACCTAAACTCTGAAAGAAGACAACTAAGAGCTACAGAAAGACTCTGGCATAACAACCTGCCCACAATCCACCTTGATTTACTCAAAAAGGAAATATAAAAAGCACATCAAGAAAGAAAATACCTCCTTCTTCTGTGGTGCACTGGACAATGCCAACAACTGTCCCAAAAAACTCTTCAATCTCATTAGACAACAAACTTCCAAGTCCCCCTGAACATCAGTGCAGGCTTCCAAAGTCCTATGTGACAACTTTGCAAATTTCTTTTCCGACAAAATCACCAAGATTGAGCTCTCGCCGGATGACCACCTCCGTCCACCCAGCAAAAGCCCACCCCATGACAAAGAAGAAAACATCCCACCCAGACACCCTACTAACAACTGAAGTCGTTCAATCCCATCTCTGAAGCAGAAATCATCGAAATGATTACTAAATCCAATCCCTCGTCTCACATTGTGGGCCCTATTCCTGCCCAACTGGCTAAAAAGCTCAAATACACCCTTGCCCCGCTCTGGACCAAGATTATAAACAGCTCCCTGACAACTGGAATCCTGCCAGACTGTCTCAAAAAAACGAGCTCTGACCCAAATGATCTCAATAACTTCAGGCCTGTATCAGGCCTGTATCCAATCTCCCATTCTTAGCCAAAATCCTAGAAAGATGTGTTTTTCTTCAACTTACCCAGCACATGGACAGCAACACCCTGCTAGACCCTCACTAATCGGGTTTCAGAAAAGGTTGCAGCACGGAGACAGCGATCCTGAATGTCATAGATGATGTCCACAAATCACTTGATACTGACCGATGCTATCTGCTCATTTTCCTGGACCTATTGGCAGCCTTCGACATGGTAGACCACAAATTGCTCATTACTGTACTGTGCTGTACCCCTAGAAAGCGTTGGCGTGGAAGAGGTGGTCTTACAGTGGTTTACCTCCTTTCTGCGGAACCGCTCTCAAAAATTAAAGTTAAATCATTTTGATTAAAAAATGGATGGAAGAAGCCATAGCATTGATTTGGTCTCCTAAACTAAGTTTCTCGTCGATGATGACTCCTAAATTCTTCACTTTCCTAATAGGAACAGGAGGAGATCCCATATCTTTAGGCCACCATCTAGAGGTCCAAAAATTAGGGTAATTCCCAAACAGGATGACCTCAGTCTTCTCAGAGTTTAATTTTAGACAGTTCTTTGACATCCATTTTCCAATTGCTGCCATGCAATCGTGGAACCTGTCTTCAATTCCTGAAGTCTGACCAGGCCGCAGAGCCACCACTATTTGTGTGCCGTCTGCGCATGACGTCAAACTGAAACCAAATGATCTAATCAGGGTTGCTAATGAAATAACATACACATTAAAAAGAGTAGGACTAAGAGAAGACCCCTGGGGTACTCCACACGGCAGTGAGAAGGGCTTGGAACTAAAATTACCTAATGCCACCATTATAGATCTGCTTGACAAAAAAGATCTAAGGAGGTCATGGGCTTTGCCACCACCAACTGATTCACGCCACCAAGAAAACTGCATTCAAGGAACGACTGGACAACAACGCACACAACAGCAAGGAACTCTTCAACATCGTTAAAGAGCTCTCCAACCCCAACGCCGGAAACAACGACATCACCCCTTCGCAAGACCTCTGCAACTCCCTCGCCTCCTACTTCCACAACAAGATCGCGGACATACACAACAGCTTCAGCACTCAACCGACGCACGCCACGACTGAACCACCGCCCACCACCGCCACCCTCCGCGCCTGGACCCCGATCAGCACCGAAGACACCATCCGCACGATGAACTCCATCCACTCCGGATCTCCAACCGACCCCTGCCCTCACCATGTCTTCAACAAGGCCGACGCGGTCATCGCACCCCCCCTGCGGGACATCATCAACACCTCCTTCGACACAGCTACCTTCCCGGAGAGCTGGAAGCACGCCAAACTCAGCGCTCTACTAAAGAAGCCATCAGCCGACCCCACCGACCTCAAGAACTACCGCCCCATCTCGCTGCTCCCGTTTCCTGCAAAAGTCATCGAGAAGATCGTCAACAAGCAACTGGCCGCCTTCCTCGAGACGAACGGATCCCTCGACCTCTCGCAGTCTGGCTTCCGGGCCAACCACAGCACCTAGACCGCCCTGATCGCAGCCATCGATGACATCCGAGCCCTGCTCGGCAACGGAGAAACAGCGGCCCGCATCCTCCTAGACCTCTCTGTGGCCTTCAACACTGTCTGCCACCGTACCCTTGTGCGGCACCTCAGCAACGTCGGAATCCAGGAGAAAGCACTGGAATGGATCATCTCGTTCCTCGCCGGAAGGACACAGAGAGTCCGCCTCCCCCCGTTCAGATCAGAAGCCACCGAAGTCATCTGCGGCATTCCTCAAGGCTCCTCGCTCAGCCCAACCCTCTTCAACGTCTACATGAGCCCCCTCGCAGCCATCGCACACCAACACAACCTCAACATCATCTCCTACGCTGACGACACCCAGCTGATCCTCTCCCTCACCAACGACCCTGCCACCGCCAGAGCCAACCTACACGAAGGGATGACAGACGTAGCCGAGTGGATGATGAACAGCTGCCTGAAACTGAACTTGGACAAGACGGAAGTCCTCATCCTGGGATCTTCACCCTCCGCCTGGGACGACTCCTGGTGGCCCCCGTCCTGGGCAGCGCACCCAAACCAACAGACCACGCACGCAACCTGGGCTTCATCCTGGACTCCTCCCTCTCCATGACCAGACAAGTCAACGCCGTCTCCTCGTCGTGCTTCAACATCCTGCGCATGCTACGTAAGATCTTCCGGTGGATCCCCACCGAGACCAGGAAGACGGCCACCCAGGCCCTCGTCACCAGCCGTCTGGACTACGGCAACTCCCTCTACGCCGGAACCACCGCCAAACTCCAGAAGAGACTTCAGCGGACTCAGAACGCCTTAGCACGACTCATCCTGGACATCCCCCGTCGCAGCCACATCTCCGGACACCTGAGAGATCTGCACTGGCTCCCGGTCAACAAGAGAATCACCTTCCGTCTCCTCACCCACGCACACAAAGCCTTACACAACCAAGGCCCAGGATACCTCAACAGCCGCCTCAAATTCTACGCTCCCACACGCCAGCTTCGATCGACCAGCCATGCCCTCGCCGCCGTCCCCCGCATCCGAAGATGCGGGGGACGACGCCACCACAGGAGGAAGGTCCTTCTCCTACCTGGCCGCCAAGACTTGGAACTCCCTCCCGACTCACCTCCGCCTGACCCAGGACCACCGTGCCTTCAGGAAGCAGCTCAAGACCTGGCTGTTCGAGCAGTAGTGGACCCCCCCTCCCCTAGCGCCTTGAGACCCTCAGGGTGAGTAGTGCGCTATATAAATGCTTTGATTGATTGATTGATTGATTTGCCTTGAATACCACATTCAGCCAAACGGTCCATCAGAACATCATGATGGACCATATCAAAGGCTGTGAACAGGTCCAACAAAATCAGGGCAGCTTTGCCTCCCCCGTCCACAGCTTCTCTGACCTCCTCCGTAGATTTTATCAATGCAGATTCAGTACTATGCCCTTTTCTGAACCCAAATTGAGTTGTGTCCAGAGCATCTTTCCCAATTGGAAAAGTGCTGAGCTGTAGATTCATATTTTTCTCGACCAGTTTTGCTGGTAACAGAAGACGAGATATGGGTCGGAAATTATTTGGCTACTTCGGGTACAGGTTGGGCTTTGTGAGTAGTGGCAGTATCGAAGCCGATTTCCAGGGGCTAGGGAAGAGTCCGACTTCAAACATTGTATTAAACAGTGGCATAAGGACTAGCGCTGCAGGCACATGTGCCTTTTTAATTATTGAGACTGGGCAGGGATCACAGGGGGAATCTGATCGGCGGAAAGAAAAAGCTTTTCAGTACCTGTTGTGGACAGATCCTCAAATTTATTAAAAATCATCGAGGAGTCAATAATTGGTAGCCTTCGCTCTATCCGTGTCTACTTTCCTCAGAATTGGGGTGACGGAAGTTTAAAAAGATAGCTTCTACTTTATTCAAAAAGAACTTGGCAATGTCGTAGCAAAGTTTCTGACTTGCTTCGACTTTTGTCGTAATTGGGGAGGCCAGGCTAGTAACAGTTTTAAAAAGCTCTTTCGTAGAGTTATTTGCCAAATTAATTTGTTTAGTGTAGAAATTTTTCTTTGCTTCAAATATGAGATGTTTGAAAGTAGATAGATGAAGTCTATATTTCTGTTAGTCCTCTTCCAAATAATGTGTCCTCCAAATTCTCTCAGAGAGCTTACAGGAAAGGTTTTGTCTCCTCAGGTCCTCCGAATACCAGAGGGCTGTAGGGTTTGTTCTTCTCTGACATCTCATTCTAGCTGGGGCTATCTTGTTACAGGCTGAGTCTACCCAAGCTGTGTAGTGCTTCTTCTGGATCTGCAGGTAGCTGACCGATAGAGGCCATAAGTACTGCCTGTAGATCTGTGCTATCGATGGTGTTCCAAGATCTGCTTAAAATCTTGGTCTTAAGGCCTTTCTCTACCATATGAAAAGCATCAAGGAGAATTTCAAATTGCACTCCCCTATGTTCTGTCCAGGTCAAAGGCAGTATGCCCATAAACTGTAGATTGGGATGGTTTGAGAAAATACCATCTAAGGTGTGTCCTGCCAAATGTGTGGGGCTTGTCACATGTTGGATCAGGTCAGCGCTTCTCATCAAATCTGTGAGGGCTAATGTGTCAGAGTCCTCAGAAACCTCTAGATGGTAATTGAAATCCCCTAGGATGGTAAAGGAATCTGAACTCATCCCCTCTTCCAGTAGGGTCCCAAAGGAAGATGTAGCCAAACGTCTGGGTCCTGGGGGTCTGTATGCCAGGATACCCTTAAACATATGGTGGCTTGTTAATTCAATCAATCAATCAACAAAGCTTTATTTCGATATTTGATATCATAAAAGCACATTCACAAATTAAAAACAGAATTCATAATAAATACATTAAAAGAGAATTTCATTCAAAAGACTTTTTTACAGTGGGTAGATAAAAAAATATTAAACTTTAACAGCTTTTCGAGTATTTAAAAACAGTTGTTTATACAAATTCTTTATAGAGCCTTTTGTCTACTCAACCATGCCCAGCTTAAAAAATTAAACACCCCCCAGGCTAGGTTTGTATTAGGATCAGCCTTAAGTATTCTAAGTGCAACAGAGTGATCCCTAGTTTCAAGCTGCAAGCACACAGGTTTAAGCCATTTCAATCTGGGATTTGTGTAGGCCGGGCAGACGACGAAAAAGTGAGGGATATTTTCAGCGACACCTGCGCAGTTTGGACAATCTGTGTGCGTATGGTGCGGGGGCTTCCATTTGCTAGTACGATCACGAAGAGAAAGGGTACCCATCCTGAACTGGATAAAAAGAGTCCTGTCTCTCGGCTTTGTGATAAAGTCTAGATAGGGCTCCAGGCGAGGCGTATGCTTGTGTTGACGAAATACCTCAGTCAGCCTGCCTTGGTTTGGGTCCCTCTGCTCTTGGTCGTCAACCCATGCCAAGAATGCTCTCTTGGTTTCTACCTTTGATAACACTGCCCCAGACTCCCAAGCAGTTAGAAGGCCAGTGGCCAAGAGGAGCTTCCTGATATTGGTTAACCATCCGATTTTGTGGGCTCCTTGGAGATTCATGACCTCTCTTAGGCCCTCGGCATACCAAGAAAGTTCTGGAGTACGCCATAACCGGGCCCAATATAAGAGAGGACGCAGAGTGACTAGGTCCTTAATTGAGCGGCGACCCAGATCACTCAAAAGTGGCTTAGTTGGGGTGCCCCTGGGGAGTGGGAAAAGCTCCCTAAAGAACTTGTTTTCTGAAGAGACTAGCACGTCTACACATCCAAAGCCCCAGAGTTCTGCTCCATATAGGGCACAGCCTAGGGCTTTAGCAGCATAAATTTCCAGAGCAGGAGCAATGGGCCTAGTGGTGGACGCACGATGTTCCCTCCCTAATACTCCTACTACCGGTTTGTGGTTTAGGGCCATTTTATCAATGTGTAACTGCCATTTGAATTTATCAGAGATTCTGATCCCCAAATAATCAAACTCGTTAACGCGCTCCAGTGGCACTCCATCAAGAGCCAAAGTAGATCTAGACGATCTGCTTGGATTGAAATAGAGAAGCTTAGTTTTGGAGGTGGTAAT
This sequence comes from Lissotriton vulgaris, assembly GCF_964263255.1. Classification (NCBI taxonomy): domain Eukaryota; kingdom Metazoa; phylum Chordata; class Amphibia; order Caudata; family Salamandridae; genus Lissotriton; species Lissotriton vulgaris. The sequence continues at coordinate 870,091,578 of NC_141695.1, read as the reverse complement.
GACAAGACCCCTCATCTTACAAAACAAGCAGAAGCGATCCAACAGCTTCTGTAACCCTGCAGGAGTTTTTGATACTAAGAACGTATCGTCCGCAAAAAGTAGTGCGGGGACTTTATCACCTGCCAGGACCGGGGCATCAGCATTCATTTCAAGCAGAAAGGAAACAACGCCGTTCACAAAAAGCGTAAATAGTGTGGGTGGCAGTATGCATCCCTGGCGTATGCCTCTATTCACAGGAATTTTATCCGTTTTTTGCTCCTGCGATCCCCATCTAATGCGGGCGTAGTTTCCATCGTGCATATGGGCCAGGAGGTTCAAAATGGGTGGAGGGATCCCCATCTCCTGCAGGACCAGCCATAGGCGGTCTCGGGGGAACAGGTCAAAGGCTGCCTTTAAGTCAATGAACGCCAAATAAAGGCCGCCTTTGCCAATGGTAACCACCTTCCAGTGCAAGAGTGCCAACCTAAATGCCTGGTCTATCGTGCTTGTGCAAGCCCTAAAGCCCACCTGGAACTGTGAGATGATTTTATTTTCATCCGTCCATGAAAGGATCCTCTCCAGGAGAACTCTACCAACCAACCTCATTGTTAATTGGAAACCGAAGGCCAGGGCTTCACAGGCAGAATTAAAGGCTATACGGAAGGTGACTTTAATTGAAGCAAGATATATTATAGCTAGACCCCCTCCTTTTTTATAAGGCCTATTAAGGAGGTGACAGAGGTAGCCTGGAGGAGTGGCTTTAACAATGTCAGGACCAGAACTAATATCTGTCCATGTTTCTGTTATGAAGACAATTTGAATGTTCTTATCTTCTATTAGCGAGGCACATTCAACACTGTGCTTCACCAATGACATAGCATTGAGTAGAAGACATTTAAACACTGAAATATTATCTGTAAATTTAGTTTTCACAACTCTGGCCTTAGTAAGTCTAGTTGGCATGTAGGTAAGCCTGGGGAGTGTGGTGTTACAATTCGGGCAAGTGATCAATCCACTCCTAGGACTTAAGTCAAATATGAGACACAAACAGCCTGTTCTCTTACCGGCTGGTCTCAGTTTCATAAGTTGTGCCCTTGTATATCCCTGGAGGGCCAAGCCTTCTGTGTTACTACGGGCAGGGGTACTGGCGCTGTGCGCGGATGGAGCGTGGACAGGCGCAGGCGGGCTTGCCTTTGTGAAGCTCAGGAGTTACAGGCTGTTTGGACAAGGTGAGGGTTGGCATCAAGGAGAAAGTCTCCAGTATGCTAGCATTAGGGGTGATTGAGCCTTTTAATCGTCTATTGTCCAGCTCCATGATACTAATACCCAAGGCTGACCCAATGGGTGCCAATACAAAATGTAGGCTCTGTGTAGGCTACACGGGACTCAATCCACTCACCAAGACTGACACTCAACCCATCCCTGAACTGTTGAGCTCATAGACAGGCTTGGTGTATTGTTCAGTACTTTTGATCTCACATCAGGGTACTGGCAAATTGCTCTGACTATGGGGACAAAAGACAGGTCTGCATTCTCGCCCCAGAGGCCCACTTCCACTTCAGGGTGATGCCCTTTGGCTAAAATAATGCCCCTGCTGCCTTCCAGAGAATGGTGAACAGGGTCCCATCTGGAAAGAAAGCACTCTGTGCCACCCACTTTAAATGATAACACTGTCTTCAGCTCCAGCTGGGAGGAACACATGTACCACTTCTAGGAGGTGCTTCGGGCCCTGCAGCAGGCAAGCCTGACTATCATGGCCAATAAGGGCCAGATAGGGCAGGGCATGGTGGTGTATTTGTGCCACATGATGAGCGGGGCAATGTGCAGACCCTCCAGCCTGAGACTGATACTATCCTGACCAGGCCACCCCATTAAACACAGACTGGGGTTAGGGGCTTCCTGGTCTCACAGAGTTTTATAGCAGGTTTGTTAAGGGATACCACCATCGGTGTCCCCTTAAAGGAGTGACCTCCCAAGAAGCAGCCCATAAAGGTGATCTGGACAGAGGCCTGTCTGAAAGCCTTTAACACCCTCAAGATGCCATGTCTACAGCTCTTGTACTCAAAGCTAGTGGTAGGCGGAATTTTTAATTTCGCTGGCAGCATTGGAGGAATTTAATAATTCCACATTACTATTTTGGAGAGTGATTACTAATAAATTATGCCACGCTGCAGTGGGAATCAATCAGCATTCAACTGACACCCCAAAAGACAGGAGATTATTTACTTCTTTGCAAAATGGCTGCTATGTTCGCAACTCATTCATTGCGGCCATTTTGTGTTTCAATGATCAGTCTGTCTACTCTTTTAATTCTATGCTCTGGAAGTCTGATGCAGTTCGGTTGCCAGCCTCTTTTACAGCCCGGGCGCATGACAACAACACAGTGCGAGGCACCCACTCCAACATTGAGAGTGGCTAACAGCCAGACCAAAGATGTCGCCATGGTAAGGAGATAGGTGATGCTGTATAGGGGGAAAGGGTGCAATTCTAGTCAAGTCAAGTCAAGTCATGGAATTTGTATAGCGCACTACATACCCAGAGGGTTTCAAGGTGCTTAGGAAGGAGAGGAGGGTTACTTGTCAAATATCCATGTTTTAAGTTGCTTTCTGAATGCTAGGTGGTTCTGGGTAAGGCGAAGGTACGCGGGGAGTGAGTTCCATGTTTTGGCAGCCAGGTAAGAGAAGGATCTGCCTCCCATGGTGGTCTTGTTGATGCGAGGTACAGTGGCGAGGGCTTGGCTGGAAGAACGTAGTTGGCGGGAGGGGGTGTAGAAGGACAGTCGTGAGTTGAGGCAATCTGGTCCGATGTCGTAGAGTGATTTGTGTGCGTGGGTAAGCAGACGGAAAGTGATCCTCTTATTGACGGGTAGCCAGTGGAGGTCTTTAAGGTGACCGGAGATGTGTTCGTTGCGTAGGATGTCTAATATGAGCCTGGCTGAGGCGTTTTGGATTCGTTGGAGCTTCTTCTGGAGTTTTGCGGTAGTACCTGCGTAGAGGGTGTTTCCGTAGTCCAGTCGGCTCGTGACCAGAGCGTGGGTGACTGTTTTCCTCATTTCGGAGGGGATCCAGCGAAATGTTTTCCTGAGCATGCGAAGAATGTTGAAGCAAGAAGAGGAAACGGCGCTGACTTGTCTGTTCATTGAGAGTGAAGAATCCAGGATGACGCCTAGGTTTCGTGCGTGGTCTGTCGGGATGGGTGCTTTTCCGAGGGCTTCTGGCCACCAGGAGTCGTCCCAAGCAGAGGGGGATGTACCTAAGATGAGGACTTCTGTTTTGTCCGAGTTCAGTTTCAGACGGCTTTGTTTCATCCATTCGGCAACTTCTTTCATTCCTTCGTGTAGGTTAGTTTTGGCGGTGCTGGGGTCATTGGTGAGGGAGAGGATCAGTTGAGTGTCGTCCGCGTAAGAGATGATGTTGTGGTTGTGTTGGCGTGCGATGGCCACGAGGGGGCTCGTGTATACATTGAAGAGGGTGGGACTGAGTGAGGATCCTTGTGGTACGCCGCAGATGACTTCAGAGGCCTCGGACTTGAATGGAGAAGGCGGACTCTCTGGGTTCTTCCGGTGAGGAACGAGGTGATCCATTCAAGTGCTTTTCCTTGGATTCCGATGTTATTGAGGCGTTGTAAAAGGGTGCTGTGGCAGACTGTGTCGAATGCTGCAGAGAGGTCAAGGAGGATGAGGGCGACTGTGTCTCCATTGTCTAGTAGAGTTCGAATGTCGTCTGTTGCTGCGATGAGGGCGGTCTCAGTGCTGTGTTTTGCTCGGAAGCCAGATTGTGAGGGGTCGAGGGATTTGTTGGCTTCGAGGAAGGCGGCGAGCTGGTTGTTGACAGCCTTTTCGATGACTTTGGCCGGGAATGGAAGAAGCGAGATGGGGCGGTAATTTTTGAGTTCGGTGGGGTCTGCTGTTGGTTTTTTCAGGAGGGCGGTGAGTTCAGCGTGTTTCCAGTCTTCCAGGAAGGTGGCGGAGTTGAGGGAGCAGTTGATGACGTCTCGGAGGTGTGGTGCTATGACGGAGTCTGCTTTGTTGAATATGTGGTGAGGACATGGGTCTGTGGGGGACCCTGAGTGGATGGAATTCATCAGCCGGATGGTGTCCTCAGTGGAGATTGGGTTCCAGTTGTTAAGGGTGTTCACGGGGGGAAGATGAACAGCAAATGGTAGGGTGGGTTGGTTTCTGGGTTGGTTGTCAAAGCTGTTGTGGATGTCTGCAATCTTGTTGTGGAAAAATGAGGCTAGGGAGTCGCAGAGGGCTTGAGATGGGGTGATGTCGTTGGAGTTGGCCGAGGGATTGGAAAATTCCTTGACGATGTTGAAAAGTTCCTTGCTGTTGTGGGCGTTGTTGTCAAGTCCATCTTTGAATGCTGTTTTCTTGGCTTTTCGGATCAGTTGGTGGTGAGTGCGGGTGGCGCTTTTGAAGGCGTCCTTGGTGCTGGTGGTTGGGTCTTTTTTCCAAGCCTTTTCAAGGGAACGGCAGAGTTTCTTGGACTTCTTGAGATCATCGTTGAACCATGAGGCCTTCTTGCTGCCAGGTTTGCTTTGACGTTTTTTCAGTGGTGCTAAGGTGTCGGCGGTGTTGGATAACCATAGGGTGAGGTTGGCGGCGGCTTCGTTGGTGTCAGAAGATAGGGCTGGGGGGTTTCGAAGGAGCGATGCGGAGATTTGGTCCGTGGTGATTTTGTTCCAGTTTCTTTGCAGGGTAGGTTGGAGGAGTATGTTGGGTTTTGGTTTGTTGTAGGTGAAGTGAACGCAGCTGTGGTCAGTCCAGAGGAGGTCCGTGGTGTGGCTGAAGGAGACATGGTTGCTGGAGGTGAAGATTGGGTCGAGTGTGTGACCTGCGATGTGGGTGGGGGAAGTGACCAGTTGTTTAAGTCCGAGGTTGGCGAGGTTGTCTAAGAGGGTGGCGGTGTTGCGGTCGTTGCTCTTTTCAAGGTGAAAGTTGAGGTCTCCCAGAAGGATGTAGTCTTTGGAGGGGAGCGCGTGTGGAGTGATGAAGTCTGTGATGTCTTCACTGAATTTAGCTCGGGGTCCTGGTGGTCTGTAGAGGAGGGTGCCTCTGAGTGTGGTCTTGGGGTCGATGTGTATTTGGAAGTGGAGGTGTTCGGAGTTGGCGAGGTTGGCGTCGGAGCTGGTTGAGATGCGGATTGATTTCTTATGGACGATAGCGATCCCTCCTCCTGTGTGGCTGGTACGGTCTTTGCGAGTGATCTTATAGTCTTCAGGGATGGCAATGGTGATGTCTGGTGCGGAGGAAGCGTTCATCCATGTTTCCGTTAGGAAGGCGACGTCTGGAGAGATGGTGTCTAGTAGATTCCATAGGTCAATGGCGTGTCTGTGGACTGATCGGGTGTTGAGAAGCTCTGGCATATGGCACAGATATTACTGAACTTCTTCTTCACATACCAATGATGGCCTGTCATTGACCTTGACCCTGGGCTCACGCAAGCACAACCATCTCGCAAATGCATTCTCAGTTCAGTGCACAAGATTAAGGGGTAGTGCTGACTTGTTCCATGATGGAGAGTGTTAGTTTGGCCCTAGCGCTATGCTGTTTGCCAGCTTAAAGCACCTAGTTCTGCTTTGCTAGTAATGAGGTATAGGACAACAATCAAACCGTTGTGTATAATGGATGTCTTCCTTCAGGCATGGTCTTTTAAGCTGCTTGCTTGTGACGCATCCCTTCATTACATTTATTTAGCAATAAGTGATGGAGCAAACTTGTATGTGTCAGGACCATAACGTGAGCTGAAAAAGCTGCTCTTATGGATCTGGCAAAAGATACATCCCTGACAGTGAAACTAGCTGACAAGGGTGGAGCAATTGTGCTCCTAGATACAGAGGTCTATCGAGCTGAGTGCTTGAGACAGCTTAATGACACAAGAGCCTATCGCCGCCTCACTGAGGACCCTACCACTAGGATTGCACATGAGATCAAAATTCTTATTGAAGAAGCATCAAGTGAAGACTGGATCACGCCTCTAGAAGCGAGATACTTGATCACGACTCATCCTGTAACACCTTACTGCCTACCTAAAATACATAAAGAAAAAAGGCCACCCCCAGGACGCCCCATTATTTCGGGAATAGGCTCACTTCTGGAGCCTCTATCCACGTTCGTGGATTTTTTCTTAAAACTGATTGTATCAGAAACTCCAACATATCTGAAGGATACTAGTGATTTCCTGAGACTATTGGCAGCAGTGGAATTCGACGTCACGACTGACCTCCTGGTCAGTTTTAACGTCGAGTCTTTATACACATGCATCCCACAGCAAGAGACACTGGAATGCATCAGGAGTCTCCTTGAATCAAGAGAACTGATTACCATCACCCCAGTAGGGTTTATCATGGAATGTGCCAGGTTGGCCATGACGGAAAACTTTTTCCAATATGAGGATGAACTTTTTTTGCAGGTCTCTGGAACCTCTATGGGGAGCGTTTTCGCCCCGAGCCTTGCTAATTTATACATGCATCAATTTGAGCAAAATCACGTCCTTCACCACAGCAACCCTTTTTTCCATCAGGTGTTGCTGTAGAGAAGATATATTGATGACGTGATAGTCATCTGGAGAGGCTCCACCAGTGACGCTGTATTGTTCCATACTTGGCTCAACTTACAAACTCAATATCTAAATTTTACTATGGAATCAAGTAAAGAGAAACTTCCATTTCTAGATATTCTGATCATTGCAGGAACAGGAGGCCTACAAAGTGAACTTTACCGTAAACCAATGTCACGCAATTCCTTGCTGTCCTATCACAGTTTTCACCCTCAGGCACTCCGGGACAATTTACCGGTAGGCCAATTTTTAAGAGTCAGAAGGAACTGTTCCTCTAAGACCCTATTCCAACAACATGCTAAAGACTTGACGACACAGCTAAGGGCACGACATTATCCGAACCATCTGGTCAGACGTGCTTGTAAAAGAGCGTCTAACAATAATCGGGAAGCGCTCATGGAACCCAAGAATAAACAAACAACTGCAGATCGCATGACCATGGTACATACCTTTAACACTCTTTCCAATGATGTGAAGAAAATTGTCCTTAGACACTGGAAAATATTGAACACAGCGTCGGGAGATATTCCACGTCCCCTGTTTGCCTTTAAAAGAGGTCCTAGCATCAGGGATAATCTGGTTCACACCAGGCCAAGATACCATCGAAAAGAAGTCACCAATACCCTATGGAACACAGAACCGGTACGTGGTCATTACCCCTGTGGAGGGTGCGCCGTCTGTCCACAGACATGCAAAACCCTGACAATAGACATAGGGACTGACAGACCTTGGCGATTAAATAACCACACTAACTGCATTTCAGACAAGTTGATATATATGATCACATGCCCGTGCAAGCTGATGTGCATCGGACACACTACCAGGAAGATCAAGCTTCGTATAAGCGAGCACAAAAGCACCATTCGGTGCAATAAACAATCTACTCGCTTAACTAATCACTTTTTGGAGCTTAAACACAAAGCAGATGAAATTAAATGGGTAGTGTTGGAACAACCGTTTATTCCCCCACACGTAACTGATGTGTCACGTTTTCTATTCATCAGGGAGCAGCATTGGATTTTTAAACTCAGGACGGACGTCCAGGGGCTGAATGACAATATACCTTGGGTGTCTCTCTGAAAGATGTTAAATCCAGTTACAGTACCTGGTTCGGTCCATTCACTACCTACTATCTTTGAATCAAAGATGTGTGCTATACTTCTAGACACGCATCTCTTCATATACCCTGGTAAATTGATCGCGTCATTTTAAGACGCATACTGAATTTTGTAAGAACAAGGTCTTGCATACAGCTTTTAGGAACATACCCATAGTATTGAAACCGACATATGATAGGCCATCCTGTGGTTTTTCCATTTTTTAACTCTTTTCACTTCATTTTCAGTTATCTAGTATGCACATATCGCTAGGTCACTCCACAATGGCATCTAGTTATTGGCAAGATCAAATTCTGTCGACAAACATATGAGAAGATCTTTAACATAAATATTTCATTACATATGTAAACCTTCTCTATGACAATTTTATTCTACCAACACCGGTGTTATAATCTAGCGAGGCCGGGCTCATACCCATTAGATGCGTCGATACACTTAGCCGTGTCAGTAGCACAGACCGTCTTCTACTTATCGGAGCATGCGCTGTGCTGAGACTCCTCGCTTCGGTCCAGCGTAGCGTCTGCTCCGCACGCACGCCCCATACTACACTGGCCTGCGCCGCACTTGGATCGGCGGGTTCAGTGTAAACTCCATGCTCCGCCTTACTGAATCCAGCTTACCGCGCATGCGCGAGGCCAAGACAACGGCCTCGTGGCATGCGCTCTGCATCAAACATTACACGACCACGCCTCTGATCTGCAGGTGTGGAGAATTTACGAGCGCCACTGCCAATTAGCAGGCGCATAAATACGTGTTTCCTCCCGTCCGTCGGCACCTCCCCTTCGGTTCAGGCTCACTCCTGGAGGTACCGACGGACCGGTAAGGACACGAGGATACCAGGGACCTTTGTGCTGTCTTTAAGACTCCTGAACCGCCCTAGTCTCTGTCTGGCAGTTCCACCCAGGCCAGTTCACATGACCAATGGTCTGGCTAGGGAGGCTTTGAGTAGACACTTGATTTCAACAATAGAATTATTTCCAGCAGTCTACATTTAGACTCTAGAGATGTTTGTCATATACTCATCTATTTCAATTTTCTGAACCCTTATATTTAAACATGATATGAATGGGGTATATAAATTAACAACAATAATCCTAGTTGAATGCAGCCCTCTGAGTGCAGCATATCGCTTCTCTGGGACCTATGGGCTATTATTTGAACAACCAAGTCTCTTTAGTTTCTTTATATCTTACAATACATATTGAGACAGTGACAGCTATCATGTCCTGAATTTGTCCTTCTCCATATGTCCAATAGAGCGGGGCCTCTTTATCCGAGCCGTTGCCGGGTGAGGTGAGGCTTACTTCCCACACAAAGCTGGGTAAATGCATGTTAGATTTATTACTTCTTTGCACACAGATTATCTGGATGTGACTTTATACTATGCACAGGTTTCCACTCAGCCGTTATATAATTAACTGGCCCACTGAGTAAATGAATGCCACAATTTTTGTTCACACATCTGTTTAAAAAGAGTTTTTGTTGTCACAAAATTGTTCCTTTTTCTTGATGTTTGCAGAAAAGGATTGCTCTTTACATGGTTATTAACGAGGATACGGTAGGGTGGTTCGTTCAGCCACACAATTCTACTTACTTCAACCATGACATATAATTTCTTCTGACTATAATTTTACACTCATAATAGTGGATGTTGCAGTAGCTGTTATTCCAGCCTGGCCCTGAAGAATGCCGGTAAACTTATACCACAACGGCAGAAACATGTTGGCCTAGATTGTATATGCTCACTGTACAGTGATATTTTTACACTGTCATCACACTTCTTTTATCTGACGTCCAGGGAAATACTAATAAACATATTTTTCTACCCTGACCGTCATTTTAATCACTCACTTATCTGTTTGAGCACTGCACCCTATCAGTACCACTCTCAGTGAGGACACATCTTCTTTCAGTTCAGGATCTACTGGTACCAAGCAATAACCTATGGGCTTGGCCATATTAGAACCTGCTGATAAGGTCCTAGATGACGATGTTCCGCCATATGGGTGGGCTGATAGGACTCCTTTACAACTGATGGTCCTTCACCGTTAGTCGTGATAGTGGTGTGTGATATGTTATTGTGGCCACTTCTTTTCCTCAACTTTGTAGACCTTCAAGTTTTTTTGTTGTTGTAATATAGTTCATTGGGGGTATGAGCTTGACAGGTCGGTAAATATCGTCCCCCAGACCCTCCTTTAAACATTGTATTCCCAGGACCATAACGTGCCCTTAAAACATACTCCCATAACCTAAATAGTTCATTCAATTTGGCAAGGAGGAACTTTCTAATGCCTGATAAAGCCACTGAATCTGGCAAAACAAACCGCCCAACTACTAGCCAAGCCATGTAAAACAAAATTCACACTAGCTACCAAAACCATGTTTGCTGAGGCTCAACCCTCAATGGTTAATAAAGGTCTATCTGTCAAGGGCAAGCTCTTCCTTCCTAACAAAGCCATGTAGTAAACCAAAGGTTTTTCGTTTGAATAGCCGCAGGAAAGGCTTTAAGTTTGAGTAGCAACTCTAAAAACCCCACAACTCTTACTGAAAAACAAAGGCTGGAGGTGTCAGAGATAAAACAATGGAATGATCAATCAATTATTCTACAGCAAATTTCTCTTACAAGTAGGTATACATTTTTGAGCTAATGTTTTTAATTTTGATTTGGTATTGGGGTCAGCATTCACTTCCTCTTTTTTGAAGAGATGAGCAGATGAGCATGCTGTTAAAAATTTAATTTGCTTATTGGGTGACATGGTCTGGATGCAACATTATTACATTTAAATCCTGGAGACATGTAGGTTTGCATACCTGCTTCTCGCAAGACTATATTGTATGATACTGAGCAAATCTCCTCTCTTTCAATGCTGAGAGAAGTTAAAGACAGTGTCCATGTTAGCTAAAGTTTTGAGGTGTGCATTCAGATATAATAAGCATGCATAAGAAAAGTGGACATTTTATATTCCTAGAGGCCCCCTTCTCCAGCTCTGGGAATGTAGACGAGATGAGAGAATCATGAATCAAAGTTGCCGGGTGGTGCTACTGCTGCAGTTGTGAGGGAGGGCGTGGCTGGCTACAGACCCCACCCCTTCTCTAATTCGAGCATGGTGTATCTTACATGCATAACTGTTTGAATGATGGTATGGTCTTAACATCTGGTATTTCGTTTTTTTGTTGTCCTCGTCTCACCACATAGTGTCTGCAAATATAAGCGAGAAACCATCCTTCGATCTTAAGCGCCCGGGGTTTCTGCTATTGCATTGACTGTAGGCCTAACCAGGCCAGCTTCTTCATATGAAACTTGGTGTAATCATTGGACTTAGGGGCATTAGATCAGCCTCATTTCTTTGCCCCATGCTAAGAGCTGTGACCAGATGTTACACCCATTGTCGTTCAAAGGTCCCAAGTGCAGGCGAGCCATACCCAGTGAGGCCCTCAGCCAGTTCTCATATAGCGGAGGCCGTGGATCCTTCCATAACTTGCAAATCTCCCTCCGGACAATAAAGATCAAGTTTAGAAGCAAGCCTTTTTGTGTTACTGACAATAAAGTTATCAGGTTATTATCAACTCCAAATATTACTAAGGATGAATTCAAATTGAACTTGACCGTAAAAATAGCACCAAGAGTATATTCCACATTCTGCCAAAACTCCTTTAAGACGCCACATTCCAAAAATATATGTATATCTTCGACTGGGGAAAAGTCGCATCTTGGGCATTTTGGTGAGGAGAGGGGGCGGGCAAATTTAGCTATTTTCATGGGGGGATAATATAACCTGTTGATTACATAGAAACGGTTCTTTTTTTACAAGGCTGGTTTGACCGACTTATCTGGTCTCCAGAGCTGACATATTCCAAGATACATGATGTGGGGAAAGAACTATATCACCGGCATCCTGCAACTTCTTATATAATTGTGCAGTTTTATTTGCATTCTGTGCTTTTTCACTCTCCTTCATTTTCGTCACCTGAGGCGGAAGCCAGGTGACATCTCGCTCTCTGCTTACCTCTGCCTGTGTCTTCTCTCACCCCTCTGCCGGGTGGCAATAGGGTCGCGCTGGTCCTTTGCGACTGTCCCTTACCCGTACAGTTGATGAGGTGCCACAGGGTATTCTGGGACCTGTAGGCTGTAGTCATCGCTAACGGACATCTTAGGGGGAGCCAGGCACGCTGGTCGGCGGTCCAGTGGTGCGGTGTCTCGCCTGCTAATCTATAAGTTTGAGCTGAAGGACGACCCCGTCAGTACTTGAACCCTCCCGCTATACCTGAAGCGGACGCAGGGACTGATGAGCGGGTGCTTAACTTGCTGACACAAAATTACTTTTTAGCTTCGCCTTTCGCGCTGATTGCTAGCGCTTTTAAAAATTGTAATTGTGCAGTTTTATTTGGATTCTGTGCTCTTTCACTCTCCTTCATTTTCGTCACCTGAGGTGGAAACCGGGTGACATCTCCCTCTCTGCTTACCTCTGCCTGTGTCTTCTCTCACCCCTCTGCCGGGTGGCAATAGGGTTGCGCTGGTCCTTTGCCACTGTCCCTTAACCGTACGGCCGATGAGGTGCCGCAGGGTATTCTGGGACCTGTAGGCTGTAGACATCGCTAGCGGCCATCTTAGGGGGAGCCAGGCACGCTGGTCGGCGGTCCAGTGGTGCAGTGTCTCGCCTGCTAATCTTTAAATTTAGTGGCCCTCTGCTCGGCGCAGCGGACGCGCCAAAGGAGCGCCTAAGGTAAGCCTGTCTGCGCCCGTCAGCGTCCGGGAGGCGGACGGGTGTGGGCGGGTGCATATTTTCTGTTCTTGTTATCTGACAGTATGTGTTCTTATGCTGCTACTGAGCTTATGGCTTTTAGGGGCATTGCGGGCAACTGTTGTACAGTTTTCCCATGTAGACCCAGAAACAAGAGACGCTGCCCTGGTTGTGGATGGATTCCGGGCAACACCCCTGTTTCTACTTTATGTGATCTGCCTGAAAATGGCTCTTCTCTACTCCTGAACACTAGATATTTAAGTAAACATGCCTTAGATATTTATAATCTTCTATCTGAGGCTAACCCCATTTGTCTTTTTCTAACCGAGACTTGGTTGGGAGAGTGTTCCGGCCCGGATATAGCTGCCACTATTCCTTCTAACTATGTCATCTTTAGGAAGGATAGGAACAACAGACGAGGGGGTGGTATTGCGTTGGTGGTGGAAAAGCGTTTCGCCTGTTCCATCATTCCAACAGACGATAATCAAGGGTGTGAGGCCCTGTTCCATCATTCCAACAGACGATAATCAAGGGTGTGAGGCCCTGGGTTTCGCCCTATCCTTGTCTCTTCATCAATCCTGTGTAGGGTTATTAATCCCCAGACCCCCTGGTCCCATGGGCTCTTTTCACGAGGAGCTCCATGCCGCAGTCTCAGCACTTTGTCTGAAAACCGATCACTGCCTGCTTCTGGGGGACTTTAATATTCACATGGATTTGAGGAATGATGTGGATACTATTAAGATCTTTGACACTACATCCCGTCTGGGTCTTACCACGCATAATAAGGGCCACACACTCAAACAAGTTTTCTCCACTACTACAATTGACATCTCCCCCCCGTACCTGTCCTATGGTCAGATAATTATTTAATAAATTTTCAGATCCCTCTCTTTGGTAAATTATCATCTAGGACGCAGGGTTGTTCCCTACAGACCTCTCGTGCCTTCCATCGAGTGTCCGCAGACATGATGGCTCAGGCATTATCTGCTCACCCATGCCAGCTGTCAGGTAGTTTGGAGGCGGATCTCGACCTTCTGCAAACTTGGTTCACAGAGAGACTGGATGAACTGGCCCCGGTGACCTCTTCTCGTAATCTCACCAGTCGTGCCTCTGCCCCTTGGTTTACGGCCGCTCTGTCTGAGATGCGGCGGACGTGTAAAAAGGGCGAAAGGGCCTGGCGTTGCAATTACGATCTTTCAGACAAAGCGGCCTACAGGGAATCCATTAAACTTTATCATGGCTGCATTGTGCTAGAAAAGAAAGCCTATTTAGCAAGAAGAATTGAGGCCGCTGCGAATATGAGTAAAGAAATATTCACTATTGTTAAAGAATTCACTTCTCCATCCGCGAGCTTGTCCAAACATTCTCACTCTGAATTTTGGGTCACCCAACTTGCTGATTTCTTTGCTAGCAAAATTAAGGCCATTCAGGATTCCTTCCATGTATCCGGCACGGTGATAGCCCCGTGCATTAGTGCCTCCTTGCCTTTGTCTTTGACTCATGAGGGTCCTACCCTTTCTACTTTTCCTTCTCTGTCCTGCTCCACCTCACTGGACCTTCTTATGAAACTCAAATCTGGTTCTCCACTGGATCCCTGCCCAGCCAAATTCCTCGGTAGAGTGGCCTCAGTAATTAACCCCCTAGTCAATCCAGTGCTCAATCTGTCACTTAGCACGGGAGTGGTCCCTCCAACTTGGAAGCAGGTGCTTATTCTGCCGCTTCTAAAAAAGCCTAATCTGGACCCTCTGGTACATGCGAACTATAGGCCAATTTCTCTCCTCCCAGCGCTTGCCAAAGTGGTGGAGAAGCATGTCCTCTCCTCTCTTTCCAACTTCCTTGAAAGCCACAACATCTTGCACGACACTCAGTCGGGCTTCCGCGCCAATATGAGTACGGAGACCGCACTGTTGGAGGTCAGTGAGGCTATTAAGGAGGTTATTGATTTGGGAGGTAAGGTGATGCTGGTGATGTTGGATCTGTTGGCGGCCTTTGACACCGTTCCCCATGACGGTCTCCTTTCAAGACTCAGGGAGATCGGGCTACGGGGAACGGTGCTCAACTGGTTTAAGTCCTTTCTAGCAGGCCGACGTCAAACGGTCTGGGCCCCTCCGTTCTCTGCCGAGGTGCCGTGCCGCCTTTGGAGATAGGAGTGCCACAGGGCTCAATTTTGAGCCCTACTCTCTTTAACATCTAAGTGGCCCCTCTGGCGGCACTGGCGGAGTCTTTTGGTGCCCTGATCGTTTCTTACACGGACGACACCCAGCTCATCTTTACCTGTAAGAAGGGCTCTGACTTTGACGGTGAGAGTATCGGAGGTTGTCTGGGGGCTGTGTTTGATTGGTTCCAGCTCAACAGCCTCAAGTGCAACTCCGATAAATCTGAGGTTTTATTTTTTGGTTGACCCTAGGTGGCAGTCTTGGCGGCCGGCAGCCATGTCCCCTCCGTTGGAGGCTTCATCCAAGGCCAAGAATCTAGGGGTGCAGATCGATAACTGCCTCACTTTGCAGACTCAGATTCTCGGTCTTGTGGGGAAGTGCTTTGGCCTCCTCAAGATGCTTAGAAAATGTCTTCCTTTGCTTTACCTGGATCATAGGAAAACTACTGTGCAGGCCTTGATAGGCTCCCGCTTAGACTATGCCAACGTGGTTTATCTCGGTCTACCGGATTGTCTTATTGCACGCTTGCAAGTTGTTCAAAACTCGGCTGCACGTGCCATTCTTGGTCTCCATCGGAGAGCTAGTGCTACCGACTCATTGAAAACCCTTCACTGGCTCCCAATCCGTAAACGGATTGTTTTCAAGGCGTTACACTTACTTTTAAAGCGCTCCATGGTTTCGGTGCCAATTACATTAGGAAGCGGCTGGCTTTTTACCAACCTTCCAGATTGCTGCGGTCAGCTTCGCTGCATTTGGCGTCTGTCCCGGTCATCAAATGTGCAAGCATTGGTGGTTGCTCCTTCTGATGTTTGGCACCCTAACTGTGGAATGCCTTGCCAATTCTCTTGAGAAGAAATACTACTTTGTTTGCTTTCAGGAAGGATCTAAAGTACTGGCTGTTTGTTCAATAGGCTAACCACCTGTTTTGGTTTGTTCTTGTTTTCTGCGTTGGGTTATGAAGCGCTGGGAAACTCCTCGGAGTAGCTAAGCGCTATATAAAACCAATTTTAACATAACATAACATACCAAAACCAAAGGTGGGCGTAGTTTGCGAAGTAGCGCTACGCGAAGCTACGCGAAGTGCACTTCGCACTACGCGAACTTCACGTAGCACTACGCGAGCTGCGTAGTAGCATGTTCGCACTGTGCAAGATGCATTTTCAATGATTGCACAGTGCGGACAAGCATCCAGTACTGTGCAATCATTGAAAACGGCATCTTGCACAGTGCGAGCTGTAGTTTTCTGCTGCTCGAGTAGATTATTACTCGAGCTGTAACTTTCTCAACGCGAACTGGTAGTTTCTCATTGAGAGCAGTCGCAAGCATGCGCAACCACTCACAATGAGAAACCTTACCTCCCCGCGTTGAGAATCTCGCTGGGATGTCATTTTGCTTGCTCGCGGTCGCGAACATGACGTTCAGGACCACGAACAAGCAAAAAATGAGCGCTGCACTACGCTACGCTGCACTACGCATGTTCGCACTGTGCTACGTGCAGCTCGCGTGGTGTGAAGTTGCGCAAACTTCGCAAACTCCGCGAGCGTAGCGTAGTGCTTCGCCCAGGGTTAACCAAAAACCAACCTCCTTTTTTATGAGATTTGTGTTCTGACATCGAAGCTCAATTTCCCAATTTCCGCCAATGGAGTCTTTCTCTGCTGTACACCAGGAGGCCAGTTGTAAAATATTTAAATCTTGAGAAAGAATTTCTCATTTTTAACCTTAATACCTCCCAAGGGTGAATTTCATCAACGTATATAAGACTGGACCAGATCAGGATGCCGGCTTTCTTAATGGGCGGTGCAAGACTGTCCTCTAAACAAACAGGTAACCCAGGAGAATCCCAAATGGGAGCGAATAGCCAATCCCCCATCTTTTCCTGACCCTGTACCACACATTCAAAGCTGCTTTTGAAACTTTCAGGCAGACCTTTTTAAAGAAACTCGGCGAGCCAAACTTATATAAAAAACCCTCTCCACCACCCTCAATGATAACCATTTCATTTAATGTCTTCCCCCAATTAGATCCCCCTGCCGTGCCAAGTAGTGTCGGAATATTTTTAAATTGAAAAGCAGAAGAATCTCCAGGGAGAGCAAGGCCCCCTTTCAGGAGCTTACACCTTAATTTCTTCCATGAGAGCCTCGCAGTTTTATTGAACCAAATAAAAAATCATATTTTACTTTGGACTTTACTTATATCTCTACATGGGAAATCAAGGGGGATGGTGCTAAACAGGTAAGTCAATTTTGGTAAGATGACCATTTTTACCAAATAAACCCTGCCGCATATTTTAAGTGGCAAATTTACCCATCTTGCAAAAAGGCGATCGATCTCTTTAGACACCTTCTTTAGATTGATCTTAGGGATGTCATCTAAGTTGTTAACTATAATTATTCCTAGGTATCAAATTCCTTACTTACTTTACCCGCCCAATTGTTGACGTTCCAACACATTGCCTCTGTCTTGGACGAGTTTGCGAGGTATCCTCAATATGAACCAAATTCCTCCAGCAAGGCTTCCACTCTTGGGAGCACCTCAGCTGGATTATCAGTATACAGCAGCAAGTCGTCCGCATAAAGGGCTAACTTGCTGCTATAGAGATGGACTCTAAAAGGCGAAATTGATTCATCCAATCTTATTGCTTGGGCAAGAGGATCTATATATAGATTGAAAAGTAAGGGCTAGATGGGACAGCCCTGCCTCATTCCCCTCGCAATAGTGAAACTTGATGTTAACATGCTGTTTACCAGAATCACTGCTGAGGCACCCTGGTAACAATTAATTAGTGTCTGTATAAAAACTGGACCGAATCCCACAGGAGGGGGCCCAACAGACACGGGTGAATGCCTTAGCTGCGTCAAATGCTGCCAGAGGCACCGACCGTGCCACAGCCAGATCAATGCTGCCTATCAACTGTAGGGTCTGTTCCTGTATATACCTCCCGGGGATAAAACCCTTTTGGTCCACGTTTACCAACTGCGGGACTAACTTGACCAATCTCCCTGACAGAATACTCATCAAGATCTTGTAATCAGCATTGAGCAGAGAGATTGGCCTATATGAATTGGCTTTAAGAGGATCTTTTCCTGGCTTTAAAATAAGGACGAGCGTAGCCTCCTTCCAGGAATTCGGGACTCTGCCTTCTGAGCTTTAGACATAATTAAATAGTTCACATAACCTTGGAGCCAATTCATCCTGAAGGATTTTATAAACCTCACCTGGAAGGGCATCAGTCCCCGGAGCCTTGTTGTTCTTGATCTTTTTAATATGCATTTTTACTTCACACTCTGTAATGTGGGCATCTAAGGAAGCTTGACTACCCTCAGTTAGAACTGGTAGTTCTTTAAGTCTCAGCCAGTTTTCGATGTTCTCTAGGCTAGGGGTAATCTCTTCCCTATAAAGGTCTGAGAACAAAGAGAGGAGACATCTTTGCTTATCTTCTTGTTAACATGAGGTTGCTCCACTCTCATCAACAGTTAATTCATTTATATTGTTCTTGACTCGGTCTGCCCGTGCCTTCCAAGACAGAAGGGTCCCCGCCTTTTCACCATATTCGTAGTGCTGTATATAATCAGTAGACCACTGGGCTTTTACTTTTAATTCAAGTTTTCCCCTATATTCCTGATGGAGGCAATCCAGATCTTTATTGACTTGTGCCAATTTTTAGTGGATAGCTGATGGGTACTCACCCTCTCACCCTCTCATCCTCCAACTTCCCTTTCTCTTTTTCTAACTTCTGAAATTCCAGAGACTCTTCTCTGTTTTTGAGCAAATCAAACTATAAATCTGCCCACATAAACTTGCTTTAAAAGCATCCCAGACAAAGTCTAGGGAGGTCGTGCCAATATTAAGGGCAAAGTAATATGTAGTGGATGCTTTAAGTGCACTTATTATGTCAGGATCAGAAAGCATTGCGCTCTTCAGAGTCCACCCAGATCTGGAGCTTTGTCCGTCATCTACAAAAGAAAAAGATATGGGGGCACGGTCAGAGAGAATACTAGGTAGAATGGAGATATGGCCAACATTCTTTAATCCCAGACTGTCAGTAAAGATATAGTCAATCCGTGAAGAGTGACCGTATTTTTGGCTAAAAAAGGTAAAATCTGTTTTGTCTTCCTTCTAAGCCCTTCAAACATCAGCCAGCCCTAGATCATGTATCATATTGATCATTGCTCGGCGAATGCGTGGGGCACCCACATGAAAGCTGTGATTAGACCTGTCCCGTAAAGGGATAAGAAGGATATTGAAATCTCCTCTGATGATTATTGGGGTAGTAATTTCTGTTAATTTAGCCTAAATGTTGCAAATGAATGATGGATCGTCGACATTTGGGCCATAAACGACATTATTGTTAATTCAGTCCCCCCTATTTCGATCTGTGCTATAATCTATCTCCCAGACTGGTCCGAGGAGACTGATTTAATATTACCTTTTGCCCCTGACCTGATTATAATTGCCACCCCCCTATTGTGTGCAACCTGTTCTGAGGAGCAAAAGAGCTCAATCCAACGATATTTGCCAAAGATGTTCTTCCACTCCAAATTTCCAAATTGCTCAGATGAGTCTCCTGGAGGAGGCAAACCTGGGCGTAAGATTGTTCAAGATATTTCAAAACCAATCCTTGCCTACGTGGACATCTGAGCCCGTTTGTATTCCATGAGATGAATTTAGTTTTACTACTCATTAAGGCTGCAAAGTCTGACCATTAAGAAGACAATAGTCAAATGTTCTAAAGAAGGTTTAGTTTCTAACACAAATCTGAGACTGAGGATATTTTTTTGATTTTCTCCCAATGCTGTCGGGTTCAGCGGACTGTACACTAAAAATATTATCTACATCCCTAATGAACCATTCTCATTTCAACCAGAAACCTGATGGGCAGGTGTATCTAAACATTACCAAATTACGATACAAAAAGAACCATTTTGGAGGAGAATGTGTTCAGAGGTTTCCTTTAGGTGTGGTGTTTGAGGGATGGGTGGAACTCCACGGAATCTTACTGAGTTTTTATGTAACTCCACGATATTCCGTGAAGCAAAACTCTGTGAGTACCACCTACATCTAATCAAGGTTCTTGACTTCTCTAAGGAGTTCATTGTGCAGACAGATGCTTTACAGCATGGGGTAGGGGCTGCCTTAGCACTGTTAAATGATGAGGGCCTATACCAACCTGTAGCTTTAACTATAAGTAGATTCTTCCCCAGGACCAGAGGCGGAGTACTGTTGAGAGGGTGGCCTTTGTTGTGGTCTGGAAACTGTAGAAGCTGTGACCATACCAGTTTGAGACTCACTTTTGAGCACAAACAGACCACAGTTTCCTCAGATGGCTCATGCAAGTGAGGGGTGAGAATCCAAAGCTGTTGTAGTGGTCCTTATCCCAACAGGAAATGGAACACCGTCCTGAGTCAGAAAATACCAGTGCCTATGGTCTCTCCAGGTTCTCCTGCCTTAGTAATACGAACTCCCAGGAGGTTGTCTAGGCCTTCCCACTTTCAGCTGGGGTGGCCGACATGTGTTAGACCTGTCAGTCTTAGGGTGGTCCATCACCAAACTTTTTCATTTGCTCCTCCATTTTTGTGATCTCATTTTTGCTAGTGATAGGACTCTGTGTACTTTACCACTGCTAACAGTGCTAAAATGCTTGGGCTCTCTCCTATAGCCATGGCAAAATTGGCTTACGCCTAATTTGCACATTCAATTTACTTGCAAGTCCCTGGTATAGTGATATTACATGTATTTAGGGCCTGTAACTTAAATGCTGCTAGTTGGCCTGCAACACTTATTTTGCCATCAACACAATAAGCCCTTTTAAACACGTCTCAGGCCTGCCATAGCAGTCTGTGTGCAGTTTTAAACTGCCATTTCGATCTGGCATAATACACATTTTACCAGGCTTAAACCTTCCTTTTCAATACATTTAAGTCACCCCTAAGGTAGCCCAGATGACAGGTTACAATATTTTTAAAAAGTTGGTAATGTACTTTTAGCTTTTACATGTTCTGGTAGTGAAAAACTCCTAAATAGATTTTTCACTACTGTAAAACCTACCTCTACTATAAGACAACATGGGGTTGCCTTATTTCATTTCATAAGGGCTAATGTTTGATAGGGAACAAGTAAACCTTTCATTCTTTGGTGTCTAAGAAATTGTACTCAAAATCTTCTTTAATGGTAAAGTCGGATTTTAAGCTACAATTTTGAACGAGCAACTTTAAAAAGTTGGCAATTCCCTGCCCTAGACATTTTATGCTTGAAGCCTGTTCCTGGGTGACATGACTGGATTTAGTTGGCAGTTGGACTTTGTTTATTCCTCCCAGACAGCCACATTATAAAGAACTTAGGTGTGCCTGCCTGGGCCATCAACTGGCACAATGTGGGAGATGGAAACCTTCAAGGACTTCCAAGAGAAACCTTTTGAAGCTTCTCCTACTTCACAGCTGAGCCAAGTACACATAACGAACCCTCAGATCCAACTCTTCAGTACACTCCTGAACCTGTGGACTGGTGGGCTGCTTTGCTGCCACAGGGACTGCTATCCTTCTGCCCTCTCACTTTGCTGCCCTGCTGCCTTGCATGTTGAGGAGGAAGACTAGATCTGTTTCTGTCATCCCAGGCTGAAGTGACTCCAAGAGTAACCTGACTGACCTCCTGCTCTGAGTTACAGGGACATAACAAGATCCAGAGTCACCCTACACCTGCCCAGCTGACCTGCTACCTGGACCTGCAACTTATCTTACAACTGGACTTGCCTGAGCCCTGCTGGCCTCTGCTAGAGTGCATTCCTGACCCCCAAGAGGGGCCCTTCAGGTCCTGGATTCTTGGTGTGGCCTCAGTTGAGCTCTGCACTCAAAGAAAGGAGAAATTCTGAAGTTTGGGATTTTAGTGACAGTGAATGAGCCTTTTCCTACCAGGGTCTTGCCGCCCATGCTGCCCAATACAGCTCAGGTGAACCTGACATTTTGCACCACAGTGACTACCAGCGATGTCCAGCAATGTGAGATCTGCACTTAACACTACAGCATCGAGAGCCGGCAAAGACTGCCAATGCGAAGCTCCAGCAAAGATATTCAATGACACACAAAAGGATCTTTGTGCTACAGCAACAGCCATCCGTGAAGCCCAGGCTGCTTTTCTCACTACATCGACAACTATTAGCGACACTATGCCTGCTCCCCCTGTACCCTTCCACCATGGATGGAAATCTTTGTGCAGTACTTTTGAAGGAAACTATTTCAGCAAGACTAACCTGGTCCCTTTATCTGGCCCACCCTTCTTCGCGGTCGGACTGAACTTGTGACTTTCTCCAGGGCTCGCACAACCAGACAGCTGCGAGTGGCACTTTGCACATTTATTTGTTTTCACTTTATTACTGTTTGAGGTGCTGCATAAATACTTTACACCTTGCCTCTAATTTAAGCCTAAGGGCTTTTGTGCCAAGCGACCAGTGGGTTAATCACAAGTTAATTTGGAGTTTGCATGTGTGTGCCCCAGGCAAGGTTTGTGGTTGCTGCTTGAGTAGGGTTTCATCCTCTCCAACCTGTAACCCATTTTAGACCGCTCTGCAACTGTTTCAGACGGATCATTACTTATTAGGAGCAACTCTAGCTGTCTTCTCAGTCGGCCAAGCAACAGCAGCCTTACATTCAGTCCATAGATCACTAGGAAAAATAATCTTACAGTATCTCAAAATACAATCAGTGAATTAAGTCAGACTCAATTATTGAGTTCTAGGGCAGGAATAGATATGTTAAAAATATGTTGCAAAAATAAAAAGAAGTGGTACAGAATTCATAAACACAAATGCATAAAGTTATTGCCATAAAGGCTCTTGGCAAATAGAGCAATAGAGGATGATGTGTAAAATCAGATTTTTTTTTTATATCTAAGTTAGCAGCAAAAATCAATAAGGAAACAAGCTTTATCTCCAATAGCACCAGAAAGTCTTCTGGCATCTGGGGTTATATACAGTTTCCTTGCACAGGAAATCATAAAGTTCAGCAAAATCATCATGGTGTGAGCAAAATAACTATACTCTCAGCAAGTCCAAAAACAGTTCTATGAAACATCATATTGCCTTAGCAGCTAAGCACTATCCACTACATGGATTTTGAATCTGCCTACTGTAAGCTAATGTCATCCGAAGATGGCAGGACTAATTAATTTTAAGAAACATTGCAAACTATTGAGAATAACTGAAGGACAATGAGCTAGTTGAAGGGTCTTGAAAAAGTGCATAAATACTGTGTTAATGTTAAAAGGTTTGCTTCTTGAACAGCAAGTATAATGTCAATGAAAATAAACAAATATGACTCTGCTTGACTGAGTACTAAAGAAATAATGAATAGTGAATGTGCATGAGGAGACAGCCATTTTGAACAGCATAGCGTCTCGGCCAAAATTGAAGCTAATTAACATAAGCCAGGAAAGCTCACTTTCACAAAACATAACCATTTTGTTTTCAAATGCATTAGCATTATATTAGCGTTTGCATGTAAATTTGAAAGTAAATCCAAATTCTACATGCTGTTAATAATGCACAAAAATATAAAAAGCACAAAAACTTTCACACTTGCAATGAGGTTGACGAGATATCTGACATGTTTGTGACTGATTATGTGTACACCAAATTCTAAATCAGTACCAGTGTTTGGTGGAACTGCAGCAACTGCCTTTTTAGGGTTTTATTTGTTATTTTATCCTTATACACTTGTTTTCTTTTACAACTTACTGA
Organism: Lissotriton vulgaris; assembly: GCF_964263255.1. Lineage (NCBI taxonomy): Eukaryota > Metazoa > Chordata > Amphibia > Caudata > Salamandridae > Lissotriton > Lissotriton vulgaris. The sequence continues at coordinate 870,068,295 of NC_141695.1, read as the reverse complement.
TATTTTCCAATGTGCCGTTTACAAAATTTTTGTGCAGGCTATCTATTCGTGTTTTTGTCCAATTAATACATGCAAAAAACGCAAAAGGAGGCATATGTTGTAATATATGTGTCATATGCAGTTGTGTTGCTATTCCTGAAACTGTCGGCATAATATCTGTTACCTGGGTAATCAAACCCGAAGTGGGAGGTAATTAGCTGTGCATAACATGCAAGATTAGCAGTACAATCTGTTGATGAATTTATGCAGCTTTCTTTATTTACATATGTGGATGAATTCAGCGAGCATGCACTACTTGCTTTATTACTCCTAAAACCTAAATATTTGCTCTTAGCTAACAAAAGCTATGGCAGCAATAAAGTCCTGTAGAGCACCAAGAACTTCACTTTGGAAAAGAAAAGGTTTATCAGATAGAGTATCCCAACACATTACTTTTCCATGCCGGCTACTCGGTATGTAACTCACTGCCAATAACTATTAGATCGAATCTCAATTGATCTTTCGAAGAAAAGTGAAAAACGCCCTGTTTCATCTTTACCTGAAATATTTGTTCTTTGAGATGGTCCCTCCGAAGACTGGGTAATTTCTCTCTTTTAGCTCTCTTTCTTCTTAGCAACCCCTCATTCAGCTTCTTCTGCCTAGGTGCTAGCAATGTGGTCTGTTCTCATGCTCTTCCTACAGCGTCATGTCCTCCCACGTCACTCTTGTCCATTTCTCCTGCCTTCTCAATCTTTTCACTTTGCCATCTTCTCCTCACTTTCTGATTTTCTGTTTATTCACATCTTGCTCCCATTTAACATGTCCTAATATGCCCTCTTTTACACATTTATGGCATTTGTTTATTGCTCTCCGGCTTCCAGTCTCCCGCTGAACCTTCCTCTCTATCTGCTTCCATTCCTGAAGTACCTTCCTATTAGGTTATTCAGAATCGTTGTTTTTACTTGACGTCATGTTTGATAACTCACTTTCTCGTTGATGTCTAACTTCATCTAGCATTGTGTACATGACACTGAAACACACAGAATGAGTATGCTCCATAAAAATAAGTACTTTTGATTGGATGAATGGAACGCATATGCTAGCAAGACATCAGTCACATTAGACACCTTTGCTATGAAATTGAATGTATCTTTATTGGCAGCCAGTCCACCTGAATTAGAATTAATGAATGTGTGGATTCCGTGAGCAACAGCATAGACTTGTTTACTATTTACATGGAGCTGCTGAGGATCAGATCTAGCAACTCCTGTCCATCAGTGTGTAGGCGTCCAGGGAAAAGGGCTAAAAAAAAGATGTGGGGGACTAACCGAGTTAAGAAGTATGAAAGTGACATCATGATGCATGACATGACAGCGCAACATCACAGCGCAACATCACAGTAAGTGGTATCACAACCTATGACCTCACGGGAAGTGCCATCATAAGAGGTGACGTCAGATCCTCACATATATCTTACGCAAGTCTATCATGAGTACATTTAAGTGCATTACTAGCATTAACAAATTAGATTTGGCGTCGGGGTTGTGCCAAAAAAGTAATGCATCACTGATGCAAAATGTGAGCCTCAATTAAAACATTTATTTTGTAAACACTCTACCACAAAGAAATTAGCAACAAGGAGAAATGTGGCAGTACATTTATTCTGCCTATTTCGGTATAAAGCCTGCATTTTTAGCTGCCTTTGGGGTTAAGGCCCCGGCTGCAGAGATCTTTGTGTGTCCAGTAAATCCCAGGGAACAATAATACTGGTACGGTAACTTCGGAGGGTAATGCATTTGCTGGAGAGAGCTGTGTTTTCTCTAGTCCCAATTTTGAATCAAATCAAAGATTTGTATTTTATGTAGCTAGGTAAGTAGATTACTACTTTTAAAACAGAGATAATTTCGTTACTTGCAGGTAATTGCAGTTCTTATGAAGCACGCTGTCCTATGTAACACATCCTTTACATTGATTATACATTGTTTTACATAGTTATATGATTTATTGTAAAAGCAGGATGTGTATGTGTGATGTAAAACGCTCTGACACCGTGCATTGAGAAGATTAGCACTATAGAAAAATAAAATAATGGTATTTCAAATATTTGTGTAAATACTGGGACACACCAGCACATTTGCATATCTCTTATATACTGGGATGGAACATGCTGTGTACTTATGTTTCCCCTCCTTTGCATGTAGGTTTGACTCTCAGATAGCTCACAGCCAGGATTGTGGAACAAAAGAAGACCTGATGGCCCCTTAAATTCGGCCTTTGTTTTCGGCCCAGCTGGAGTCTGAAGTCGGAAAGGCCCCTTCTTGCCTGCATGTCGGCCCTCTGATAAAGCAGAAAACGTGCAGGTGCTGCTGAATGTGTCGCCGTGCCTGAAAATTACACCGGGACAAGTTAAGCATAGTTCACTGGCCCCACTTCTTGCAGGGTGGACGGCGTCTACCCTGTAAAAATTGTGGGTGGATGCTGTGAACCTATGTGTACCCCCGACTTGTGCCGTGCAGGCGCCACGCTATTCTGTTTGTAGGTGTCACCTTTGGCCGATGCCACTGCCTGAAGTACTGCCATTCTCCCAGTAGCGATTGGATGCCGCATCACTCCTAAAATCAGAAGCCTCCAAAACGGAATGTATTTTCTACACCCTACACTTGAAAAGTCACTGGTTCTTGCTATTTCGTTTCTCTGTTTGGCCAAGATTTAAAAATTGACTATTTAATTCATTTCCCTTTGCAAACATGTTTGCGCAGAGAAAGGATTTCTGTGCTTTCTAGTCATCACTATATCCTACAATTTTTCTGAAGGAAATGTTGGTAGGTCAAACCTACTGGCATTTACTAGTATAATAATATATCTAGTCAATACAGAGACGTGGTATGTGTCACTAAAATCACTAAATTATTCGTGCAATTGCTCATTTTATTGAGGAAATTCCCTAACCAGAGGCATTTACCCCTTGTGTTAAATACCTCTCATCCCCGATACAGCCCTTTGATATTTAGGACGTTTCAGCCACGGACCGTGCAGGTAACAGCGGTGGGGCCAGGAGGAGGGGGATTTCGAGGCACAATGCAGAGGGAAAGTTAAATAAATAATTAATTTCCCCTCTGCATCGTCCCTCGAAATCCCCCCTCAAGTGAGCTCGCAGCCCCGCCGCTGTTACCTGCACGGACCGTGGCTGGGGTGTTTGTGTACATAGGTTTATTTCCTCCCACCTTTCCCTCTAGAATTTCTATGTTGGTGCAGAGATGTTGTTTTCAAAATAATTTTCATAGAGAAATGTAATCTTTTCATTTGTTGACAGACCTTTTTAGTGCCATCAACCACCTATCTCCTCTGTCAGAAAGATGCGTTACTGCCAGCCATCAACATATTTCCTGCTCCATGCAGGTCTAAATAGAAGGGGTTGAAATAATCCTGCTCAGGGCCAGTGATAGGCATGGGCAGTCTGGTAGCTGCCCATGGCCCTGCGCCTGCTCATATCAACAGGGCCTGGCACAAGTACACCACCTTAAATCGACTCGTTAGGAGGCCTAGGCGGCAGCGTGGTACAGCGCTGAGACCCAAGGACGGGGGCCTCCTTCCCTGGGCCTAAAAGCCAGGGGCTAGAAGGGCTTCAGATATCTAATTGCTGCTTCTGCGTCAGAACAGCACTTAGATGGGTACTTGAAGTGCCCTTAGGTGTGAAGAGATGACTGCCCCCGCCGGAATGAAAACCAGTGTTTGCGACAGGGCTCACAAAAAGAAAAGTGCACCAGAAAGAATAATGTTACACCACGATGGGCCCTGCCGACATAGGAAAAAGGAAAAGGGAGAAGCTTATAATAAGGAGAGACAGTGAATATACAGGGTTTGTGGAAAATTGAGTTGTTGGTTAACTGGGGTGGGAGCCCTTGTAAGGCAGAAACCAACATCCTTGTGAGGGTGAGCTACTAGTGAAATCTAACTTAACCTGTGCTAAGCCCTCTGGTAGCTTATCGCAGAGCAGTCAGGCTTAACTTAAAGGCAATGTGTGAAGAATTTGTGCAATACTTCAAAGACTAATAAAGTGAAGAAAAATACAACACAGAGGACCCCATACCACGTTTGAACAATAGAGTAAAATGTAGCATATAAAACAAGACCAACATGACAAAAATCCAATCAGTAGAACTGGAGTTATGCGTTTTTAAAGATTTTATAGTAAAATAGCACTAAAAAGCTCAAATCACCAGCTGCAGCTATCCGGTCGCCCTGGACTGGGTTACAGGCACGCTTTCAGACTGACTGCGATGGAGCTCAGGTCGGCTACAGTCACCAGGTTGGGCCCACCGAGGTTTACCTTTTCAAATTTGTGTCAAGAGTCCGGTTTGCAATGGAGGCAGCTGCAAGCTGCATAGAAAGTTTCACTGGAGGCTGATGGCGTGGCCCAAAGAGTAGCCCGGTGTCCCAGGCGGGCATTTCTGAAGCTTCACGTTTGAGGTTCTCCACTAGTGGTCAATGTTGTAGTGCAACAGGCAGCAGACTGAGTTTTGTGCTGAATCGCGGTGTGGGCGGCGAGGGCTAGATGTGAGCCCAAAATGATTAATACAGTTCCCTAGAATCACTCCAAGGGTCCAGTGGGGCACCACTTATGTCCAGCTGGCTGTTGCAGGATGTTGAGGAGACTTTAATGTCCCTGAAGCTCAGATCAGGAGGCCAGCAGGCTAGCCATTGGAATGACTCTGGTGCCCTGGGTTCAAGGATAAAGTTGAGGGTCCAGTTCTCTTCTCACCCAGGCAAGAGGGCAGAAGGAAGCAGATCAGCACAGCAAGGCAGCAGTGCCTTCAGTGTAGCAGTCCAGCAGAATGGCAGTACTTTACAGCACCACAGCAGCCCTTCTTCCTAGCAGAGTATCCACAAGTCCAGAAGTGTACTGATGAGTTGGTGCCTAAGGTCCAGTATTTATAACCAGCTGTGCCTTTGAAGTGGGGAAAAGCTTCTAGAGCAATGCCTTTCAAGTACACAGGTGCCCTGCCTTCCTGGCCCTGGAAAAAAGGGGGGGGCCCAAAATGTGTTTTTCCTGTTTATTTTCGGTAGTAACTTTAGACACAGCTACAGCTCAAATCGCTGAATGGATTTATACCAAAGTTGACAGAAAGCTAGTTCTTGGTACAGAAAGAGCGCTTCTTGTGATTTGTTGTGAATCTGTGCAGTAGTTTTTGAGCAATTAATGCTCGAAAACATTGTATATCTAGGGACGCAGAGCCTCTATGGATATAACAGATCTCCTGCTGAGATCTGATTGGCTGCCGCCACCTCAACCAGGAATTGGTTGCAGCCATTTTTGGACTTGGGACTCAGTCCTGAGTCCCTAAATTAAGCACACAAAAAAAGACATAGGGGGCAGGGTAGGGATACACTGACCCCTAGTGGTGGGATTCCAGAGAGCCCCCATCTTGGGGCCAACATTTTTTTTTGTTGGTGCAAATTGGCAGATAAACTGTGAATCGGCAGGAAAATTCAAAAGAAACAACATGTGCACCTATTTATTCAAAAACCCCTCTGGGGATTGCCAGGGCCCAGGAGGTGATGCATAATGGAGTTTATTGGGGAATGGGGCACATGGCTCTCTTCCACAAGCCTCTGTGAGGTCATGGGCACTCCTGCCCCAGGGCCAAGGCAAACAAATATGTAAGGGGCATACTGTCCTCTCCTGGAGCCTAATTTGGTTCTGGGGACCCAATCCTCCAGGACCAAAATATAAGTAAAAGAGGAGGGGGTCCAAGTGGCCCCCTGCCCGAGCATCAAAGAGGCTCCAGGGACCCCATGCTGAGAGGCCATAACACATTTTGAAAGGGAAAGTACCCCATTCCCTTGTGCCAATTCACTTGCTGTGTCTCAGGGAGCAGACCCCTGAACACAGCAATCTCCCTGCCTGCATCAGTGTTTTTGATTGCTCCTGCTTAGAGAGAACATTTTCAAAACTCCTGTCACGCAGGAGCAAACAGAAAGGTCCTGGTTTTAATGTCGGTTGGAAAGCCTACAACCGACACTGTAGGTTTACACTCCGATCACTGGATTACAACGGCTGCGGTTGGAGTGTAAACCAGCCGGGGAAACCGACTCGTTCGCAAGTGCTCAAGGAGCTAGTTGGCAAGTCGGAATGGGCTAATAATCCCTTGAGCACTGCGTTTCTGCAATTGGGATTATGATGTTGGTTTTCGACAGCCTTTCAATGTCGGCCTTTCTGACATGGAAAGGCTTTCGGAAAGTGACTTTGGGGGACCCTAGCAGGGCCCCCTTCCCCCCGGCCACATGGGGCAGTGATTGTCACAAACTCCTGTTTCTCAATGGTAGTTTGTGTTGCGAGCGTGTTCCGTCCATGGCACAAGCTCCCACAGAGAAATGTGAGTTTGTGACTGCACCAGGTGCAGATGCTTCGTAATGGGGTGTGCAGAACCGCTTACCTATGGTCGGACAGTCCACAAACCGAAACGGTATCGGTCAGAGGCAACTCCGACTGACGTCAAAATCAGTCCCAATGTAGATTTGAGATCTGTTTCCCTGCCTGCAGTGATGCAAGCAGGAGAACAGCTCACCTCTGCATTGCTTCCTGCGTGTGGGAACAATGTTGGTTCCCACAGTATGAAGGGAGCCAGCTGGTACCACAGGGCCTCTGGAGCTCCCCCGGCAGCCCACTAGATTGTGTAAGGTGAGTGCCCTGGTTGGGCACCAGGGTATCCACCTATGTTAAATGTAGACCCAAGAGTCCCCAGGTCTAGAATAGGCTTGGGAATGGGAGGCTGTCATGGGGGAAGGGTTCCCAGGTCCTCATAAGGCTTTGCAAGTGGGACTTCCTGCCCCACTCCCTTTAGAAAACATAAAGCCCGGGGGTATAGGGTCCCCAGTGTCTGGTGAGGCTTGGGGAGGAGGGCTACTGATGAGCGCATACTTGATACCTTCTGGGATTACTATCAGACTCTGTACTCAGCACAGGCTCTTCCCCAAGACACAGTCCCAGCAAACTTAAAGGAGGCCAATGTCACTTCCCTGACACCTGAACAGGCATCAGAACTGGACCGACTGGTTTGCGTTGATAAAGTCATTTCCATTATCTCTCTCCAAAAGTTATCTATGTCGCCAGGCCTGGAAGGGTTTTTGGCTTCCTTTTATAAGGTTTTGCATCAAAGCATAGCACCACTCCTCACCAGACTTTTTTGCCCGCTGTCACCCTGCTGTTCGCCCTCTACCGTAAACCTATGGCCCACAAAGGCTGTAAAAACCCACAGATAAAATGATTTCAATTCGGAGGAGAAAGGCATCTTATAAGCCTATATGTGGACAATGCCATAGTGTCCCTTGAAGAACCTCTGACCTCTCTACCCATGATGATCACTGAATTCGAAGCATTCGGCCTGGCGTCGGGATTTAAAATAAATATACATAAATCACAAGCCTGTGACCTTACCCTTCTCCCACACGTGCTGGAAGCTCTATGTTGCACACTCACCCTCCAATGGGCCCCAAAATCCATCTCATAATTAGGTATCCTTCTCTCCCCTACCATAGCTGGACTGTTTCCCTCTTAATGATCAGTCTCTGACCCAACAGATTAAGTTGGATCTTCACCGCTAGTGCTCGTACTCTCTGTCCCAGATGGGGAGCATTTCAGCAATCAAAATGACAACCCTCTCCAAGATCTTGTTCCTTTTCCAGGCACTCCTTCAACAGGAGATAAACAAATTCTTGTGAGTGGAGTGGCACCCCCACCTCCACTGATACCTTAGCTACAAAACCCCAATGGAAGGGGGCCTAGGCATCCCGGACTTTCAGTGCTATTATCAAGCCACTCAGCTCAGGGTTTTTGTCGAAGGGTCTTGTTCGAAATCTGCAAAGTGCTGGTTATTTATGGATAGGGAACTGGCTGGACAGGCCCTATGGGGCATTCCTTTTCTCCCCAAACAGGCTCTACCCAAATCCCTCTATCTCTCCCCTATAAGGCACTATATACAGATCCATTATTGGGTAATGCACCCCTCTGTTCGCACCAGAGCTGAGCGGCAACTTACTCCCTTTGAGCGGCAACTTACTCCCTACCCTAGATGTCTGACAAGCGCATGATCTCATAACTGTACCAACTAATAGGCCCCTGTACAGAGACTCCTAAGCCTAAGAGCCAGCACTGATGGGAGACCGAGAGAGGTAGGGAACTAACTGTTGAAGAGTAGGGTGACATTCACTACTGGGCACGTCACACGGCCCACAATATGGCTAGCATCAAAACCGCCACCAAAACCATTACCTACTGGTACAACACACCCCACCAATTACACAGCTATAATCCATCAAAATCTCCGGAGTGCTGGCGCCAATGCAGGCAAACCGCCACGTTGTTGCACATTCTGCGGGATTGCGTAAAATTACAGCAATACCCCGGAGCAGGTACTCGCAGATCTAGCTATGTACTTTGACACAGAACTTCCCAGATTCCCAGGATACATTGTATTAGGACTGGGGAGGGTTGAATGTTGACGGCCTACAGCAGGGCCTTACTTGTCAATGTATCCCTTTCATTTATAATTTAGACCCTGCGGATGGGGTCTCCGGGATCTAACTAGGCTCAGGGAGCTCTGCTGGGGCCCCCTCCCTTTATTAATTACTCAGTCCTGGGGGATGGGATTCCCAAACCTAATAATAATCAAGTGAGGAGGGCAACAGAGCCCCCCTCTCCTTTAAAATAAGGTACAGCCCCTGAAGAGGGTTTCCCCAGAGTCGAATAAGGCTCAAAGAAGAGGGCATGTGCTCCCTCCCATTTTTATTATTTTGGGACCCAGGGTTCCTTATTCCCAAGAAGGCTCAGAGCGGGGGCTGCATGCCTCCTTCCCTGTTTAATTGAATTTGTCCCCTAGATATGGGGTCCCTGGGGCCCAAAGACCAATTCTACATTGCGTGACAAAGGCCGTGTGCGGCATGGGGTTGGCTGATATATATATTAACATTTTGCTGCAAGTTTGCATTTCATTAATAACTTAAATCGGCACAAAACGTTCATTTGAAATTTCCTGGAATTTCACCTAAAAGTAAAGCCAAGCAGGGCCTAACGTTGCTTTGAATTTCTTTCCATCAAAGGGGTGTTCCAAGGGTGGTACATGGGTGTGCACAAGCAAGCACCCATGGGTTGTGATGAAAAACCCTATCAACCCCAAAAAAATGGACGGGGTTTTCATTAAATAAATTCCCTTTTTACACTGGCATTACCGAGGAGAAATGCTTTTATTTCTCCAAATGTTTTCCGTCTTTGCATGTGTGCTGCACTGCACAGCACACTACAAAGTAGGAAATTATTTAAAAAATAGTCGAACATAGTATTTGGTATAGAAAGGAACCCTTCCAGTACAAAATCTATGCTAAAATTCTTAATAACACTTTTGCAATAAGGTGTAAAGGTATGTTTGTGGCGCTGGGATCCAAATAGGGTGCTAGCACTGGCAAGAGGACAGGACAACGCCTCTCTTGGTAGATATGATGATGGTATGTTCTCTCCCTCCCGTGTAATGCATTATAGCCATTCTGGTTGCTGCTCTGCATTACATTTTAGTACATATACGAAAAGAGATGAGGTGAAAGATGCAGCATGTAGAGGTGGGCAAGCCAACAAATTAACAGGGAGAGCCTAACTAGAGCCTAGCCAAGGTTTGACTCTGGCTCTACAAGCTTTGCAAAAACATGCCGTGAAAAAAATTGCCATTCAAATTATGCAACAAACATAGGGCCTCATTTATGAGGCTGTGCGTCACTTTTACGCCGCCAGTGCATCACTGTTTGTGATGCACCAGTGGCGTAAAAAATTAGCCTTTTTTGCGCCATATTTGCAAAGTGACGCATCTAGGTAGATGCGTCACTTTGTAAACCCCTGTGCCACATTATACCTGCGCCAGGTATAATGTATGCAAGGGGGGCGTATTGACGCAAGAAAGGGTCATGGAAGTGACGCAGTGAAATCTATGTGATTTCACTGCGCCACTTCTAGGACTCAAATGCGTCAAAATCTTACGCCTGCCTCACAGCAGGCGTAAGACTGACGCAAGCCCTTTCACATGGGGCTAGCCCCATGTGAAAGGACACATTGCTGGAGTTGCGTCACTTTTGTGACACACTCCAGCAATGCGTCACTTTTGCGCCTGCAGATACATCAGAAATACTGATGTATCTGTAACTCCTTGCCACATGATGCATCATACTGTAATTAAGACGCATCATTGGTGTCGCAAGGAGGGCGCAGTGAAAAGTGACGCATCGCTGTTTTCACGCAGCGATGCGTCACTCTTAATAAATGAGGCCCATAATTTTAGAATATGATAAGGTTTAATCAAAATAAAAATAACAACTTTTTCTTTAACACACGCATTTCACCTTAATGCATCAGATTATATCACTTCTTTGAGAAGTACTTATTAAAGGTAATGTTTTTTTAAATATGAACTGAAAAGTATTTCTGCCCCCGCCCTGATGATAATGGTATTAGGGAACTAAGAGGCAGTTCAGGGTACATGTGTGTGGACTCAATTCTTATTATACCTGGAGCAAAATTATTGTCTATTACATCAAACACAAGAGATGTCTGTACAGTGCAGATCCTAATCGCACATACTTAAAAGTGCTCGGATGTGTGATAATGAACAAAATAGAGGCACTGTGAAGTAAAGCATTCGCCTAGCATCACATAATGTGGTCAAGCAGGGAATGCTGGATTGATCCTAGATTTTCCAGTTTCTTGCTGTGCAATTTAGCCAGTAGATGAGCATCTCTTTATGGCATTAAAGCACAATGCTTCATCGTTAAGTCTTGGAGGATGAGACTTAAATATGGGTGACAGACGGGTCCACATTGTCTTTTTGGCAGTGTTACATATCAGAAATGTTGCCCAAGGCAAAGGAGCACTTCACACCATGCGCAAACTATGTTCTACTTTTGTTTTTTCCAGCAGAGAGCGATTTGTCTGGATTCATAGGATGCTGAGCCAAGTCTGATATTCGGCTCCACATGATGGATGGTGGGCAGCTTTAGCCAATAGGCCACATCGCCTACTGTAAAGGGTGGCTTGTTTGGGGCTCAAGGGTCCAATAGGACCCTGAGCTAAGCCACAGGAAGACCTCTGGCTTGTGCTTTCAATAGCTTGCCCACCTCAAATAGAGAAAAATGTTAAGAGGGGCAGAATCCCTGCAAAAATGTATGAGCCTTTCAGAGAGTGACAGGGGACAAGGAGGGAGGTGGATGTAGAGGAAGAGAAAAGCTGGAACAAGATAAGAGACTGTGGGGACAAAAGTGGTGAACAGCAGCGCATGCATGGAGGGGAGATGTGGATTTTAGAAAGGAAGAATTAGTGAGTAAGGTAAAAGACTGTAGGAGACTTGAAGTGCAATGTAGAGCATGGAAAGGAGTCGAGGATATCAAATAAGAAGAAATATTTAGACAAAATAAGAGACAGAATGTGTAAAAGGGCAGAGGTAGGTGTAAAAAAAGACAGGCCAGCAAACGAAAATTTGCAGACTAGAGGGAGCATGAGAGCTGAAGGGAAGTACATGGATGGGAGATGTAGATTCAAGGGAAGGAGATCCAACAAGAGAAGTGAAGTGGAGGGGAGAGAGAGTGAATGGTAAGAGGTGGAGAGGTGGATGTAGAAGCACACAATCAATGAGACAGGTACAAGGAGGGTGAGTTGAAGAGTTGAACATGGGGGAGAGAGATGGATATAAGAGGGACAGAACCAGAAAGAGAAGGAATACATCTAGAAGAAAGATGGATGTAAGAGGGGCATACTCCACAAGATAAGGTTGGAGGCTGGGAAGAGACATGAACAAAGAAGAGTTTATCATGCAAAGAAATGAGTGTAAAAGGGGCAGAGAGAAAAGAAAAGAGTCTTCAGGAGGATGGAAGCGGAGAGATGCATGTAAATTGGGTGGAACTAGTGAAAAAGAGGCTAGAGGATAGAGTGAGAGGTAAAGGCAGTGCATGGAGAAGAGGCATGGATTTAAGAGGCAGAACCATCAAGGTAATAAACGCTGCATGGAGAGAGAGAGATAGTGATGAGATGTGAATAGAAGAGGTTAGAACAATCAAGAGATGGTAAGAGGTTGGTGGGAAGTGAAAGAGAGGAAGAATAATAAGGATCTTAGATGGGCAGAAGCAGCAAGAGAAGATAAGAGGACAAACGGATGGAGGAAGGCGGAGACGATGAAGAAAAAGAGGGGGAGGTAAAAAGGATAGGTTGATTTAGGATTGCCAGAACCTGCAAAGAAGATAAGAGGCTGCATGGAGAGTTGAGAGGTGAAGAGTAGGACAGGAAAGGTAGGAAAGAGGGACAGTACCCTGAAGAAAAGAGGAGATACTGAGTGGAAAATAAGAAGTAAAGAATAGGAGATGGATGTAAGAGTGGCAGAATCAGAGATTTTGAGCATTTGAAAGTACTTGCTGTGTTTAAGTGCTCCGGGGTATATTTAATTGCATTTCTTGAAAATCAGGGCAGCAAGCAAAGTTGCTGCACTGTAATCCGTGTAAGGGAGGCAGCAGAAATGTGCTGTATCTACTAGGACATGGCACATTTCTGCTGTCTGCTATGCACAATGGTGAAAGGGTGCCTCTGTTACAGGCAGAATTGTTTTTGTGCAGGAAGGGATATTTTCCTGCTCAAAAACAACCTTTAGAGGCATATTCTTCTTTGTATGTGTTCTGCAGAAAAAGGAAGGACATAAACATATTTCTCTTTGTTACATCTCAGTGGGGAAGGTGCAGCATGTAGACCAATTCCCAGGTGTATTTGCTTTATTAAATCTAGGGATGCATGTGACAGTTGTCACAAACAACCCCCCATATCTTCCTGGTCAATTATAGTATCCAATACTCAGCAGAAAGGCTGCTACAGTGGAAGCACACCTGGGGCCCAGAGAATGGAGCCTGCCTCTTCCTCCTTCAGTAACACTTTTGCCAAAGGGTTACTTTCTTCATTTGTCAGGATTAGGGCCAGTGCTTATTTTGTTACTCACATGACTGGTGATTGCTTCCTCACATGACTGGTGATTTTAAGTTATGCTGGAAAAAACTGGGTAAGTAGGTAGAGTGAAATTTGAAAATGTCGGTGGTATTGTGAAATGCTGGGGCGATAAGCAGGCTGTGGGTCTGGGAACTGTGGCAGAGATACTGAGGAAAAGTAAGGAGTTTGTGTTGGAATGGAATCTAAATGTGTGCATTGAATGCAGTCATGAAATAGCAGGTGAAATGAGATATTAATAACCAGACTATGATGTTCCAAAATTATATTTATCTACAGGTTAGTTTGTGATGAACAGACTAGGTGAGTCTTCTTATGGAATAGTCCCTGATTTTGAGCTTTCTTCAGTAGGTTAAAGGGACGCTCATCCACCAATGTGGCAGACTTCATCATTCGGTACTCATTGTGTGGGTGCAATACCCAACGGTTATTGGAACTCTATATGGAGATCTTTTGACCTAAGTTCAATAGTTCAAGGTGGTCTGTTGCACATTCCCCGTCCAAGGTTTCCTCTTCTGTTCAGGGGACTAATGGATGACGATTGGGCCAAAGTGAAAGACAAAGCACCTTAGAGTTTTATTTAAATCAGGACACAAGACTGTTTAGATACACCTCCTTCTGTTGTGAATGCCATTAACAGTAAATAAAGATGGCACCTTTTCTGTTTGCTACAGGCAGCCTCTACTAAGCAACGTGGGTGCATCACGTACCTGCACTTGGCCACACCCCTCGACTGGTAAGACGTGGCAGACAGCACTGACCAGGCTCCTTTTTAATGACTGGCAAAAATACTTCATGTTCACCCTATGGAGGTCCAAGTACTCGTCCACTACTTTGGAGAAGTAGATTTGTTTATTAAAATCATATCTGTGAGGTAGGTGAACGGCAGCATGAAATTATTACTATTACTGATTCTACTTGACAGAATCCCTCAAACAGACGTTACTAGGCCTACATACCCCCATGAAGTCTTAATTAATTCCATGTGGTAGGAGTGTAGTGTGTGCTGCTTGCTGTGTAAGGAAAGTTATGATCAACACATGCTTAAAGATATCAAACGGTTATCAACAAAAATGCTTTTTATCATTTTGTATCCACAGACATGCTTGTATGTAATTTGCTTTCATGTTTTGTCTATTTGTTACTGACCAGGTGACGATTAATACGGAAAATACATGTGAGGTACTGGAAGCATGATGTTTTGCACTAAATAGTGAAGCATGTGAGGAACGGATACTACGATATTGTTTCAATACTAGCTAGACATTAGGGCTAGACTCAGGGCCGGATTTAGATTTGGTGCATCTGGTACCGCCGTCACTTTTCCGTTGGTTATTCTGTCCACTTATCAGTCATCTCGCTCAATTTTGATGCTGGCAGGTCTATGGACAATAGTCTGTCCGAGTTCTGTCATCTCCCACAGAATTTCCTCCTGCATCGATTAAATCATGGGCAAAAGTGGCTGTCAGAAGGAGTTCAGACAATATTTCCCCCCATCCAATTACTATGTGCCTTCCTGTTGAAGTACCTGTAACGGGTAAACCTCCACACCTGAGTTGGAAGTTTCAAAGGGATTTAAGGTAAAAGCTTACCTTTTTTTCTTTTATCCACTTCCCTTTCCATCATGAACCGAAAAACAAAGTCCTTCCTTTGCTGCTGCTACTTGACCACAAAGCAAATCAACCTTGTTGCCACTGTAATTGAGGTAAGCGTCTTTATTACTTGCTTTTAAATTGTCTATTTACATTTGTTCTGAACTCGTGCATTTTAAAATTTCCCTTACAATTTTTTTTCTAATGTGTATATGTTTGTAATGTTGTCAGTTAAGAAATGTAAATAAACACACCTGTATTAACTTTTATGTTTTCAAATTAGGTGCAAGCCTTCATCATGATAATGGACACATACAAAGTTTGATGTTAACTAAAATTCATAATGTGTTCATACAGATGTTCAATTATTTTTCGTAAACTATCAAATTATAAACATATGCATTACACATGTTTTTTAATTGAAATGTATTATAATTCAGTAATTGCACTAGACAAGGTAAAACATTTTTGAAAAAATAAATGTAAATGTAATGTTAGTTCTAACCTCAAACTATTTTTATTATTCATGTACGTAACATTTCCCCTTGTATATTGCAGTGTAAGTATTTTGATTCATTTAAAAAAAAAAAAGATTTAAGGTGTAATGCATGTATGTATATTTTTTCACTTATTCAGTTAAAATAAATACACATGTTTTTGGTGTAACTGTCCATTATCATAATGAATGCTTGCACCAAAATTTTTATGTCCATTAAATATTTTTTAAATGTTTGGACTTTACAAATATGTCATTTAAAACATGTTTTTTTATTTTCTGTCAAAAATGTAAGTATAAATATGTATTTCACATATTCATCATTATTATTTTTAATAATCCATGAACTGTAAATTAATAAAGTAAGAACAAACTTTGTAAAATTACATTTTTTATTTAGTATTGCGATAATTCTCTCATAAGCTCTTTTTTCAATTACAAAAATGAAGAAAAACACACATATTGAAAATATATATAAATAATTAGTAAAACAAGAGAAAAAACAATAATGAGATATATTGGTACACACCGCCTCAAATCCCAAACAAGAAACAATAAGACCCAACAAGTACTGAGTACGCTATTGATGGGCCACCATCCTTGCAGGAACTGCCGTGTGTGTAACCTGAGCTCCACTACAAATAAAAGTAAACTTTAACAACAAGATAAGTTGGGAGTTACGCAAATTCACAAACTGCAATACCACAGGGGTTGTATACTTGATCACACGCACATGTAACATACATTATGTGAGTATGACCATCAGAAAGGTTAGCGCCAGGATAGAAGAACACCCCAGCAACATCAGGTGCCACCGGGTCACCACATAAATGGCATCAAATTTCAATGAAGTGAAACATACCCCTAACAATCTACACTGGGCAGTGTTAGAACATCTCAAACACATTAACAATCTATCGGAAAGATTGCTAGAGGAAGAGCAGCGGTGTGTGTATAAATTACCCACTGACACTGAAGGACTGAATGAGGATATCTCGTGGGGGCAGTACGTTAAATGAATCAGGAATAGACCTTCTGACTTAGTAGATTGTTTTAGTATACCACTCTACTCACAATGTAACAGAAGTAAAGGTCAAACCACACGTGATACTCACACTAACGTAAATCATAACGCTAATAACACATGGGTATCACTTCCCCTAGAATGCCCTATTACCCAGGAAGGCCCCATCAACATTCCACTAGCAGCGGCTCTTTTGTGAACAGCAGACTGCCTATCAGTGGCATTCAGACTCCAACTGACAACTACGAGTCTACTATTCCATGCATGATATCTTGCATTATCCAGTAATTGTGCACTATTTATGACTTCCACCTAACAAGACATGAGGTTTATTCATTACATGATGTACAAACAAGCAATTCTGAGAAGAGCACAATCGAGCTGTTAGGTCTAAGGGTCTTGCGCATCAATCAGGTGTACCGTTGCACACGCAACATACTGGACAAATTACCACTCTACATCGTACTTGAGTGTCAAAATGTATCCCCTTTGTTAAGTTATCCCCCTTGTTAGTTTTATTGGATTTTAAGCCTTTTGTCCACAATACCCGACAATTTGGTCACTCGCCTGATGGCCCCCCTCCATTGCCAGTCACAGATGCCATTTTGTGAGAGACACTGTCTTGTTTTTTTAAGTAAGCATGACTAAGCTGATCTAGGTCTATTTAATGGGCACCGGGAGACAGACACAGTAAGATGATGTTTCCAGGAGTGCCATCAGTCCGAGAGGAGTGCTTTGACAAAGTAAGTCCAGCCAGACCCGTTTGACCTTATTTCTCATGCTTCCAAGGAAATATTAAGGTTTCTATTTTCTTTCCAGGAAAGCCAAGGCGCCGGGAATTCTCTCCCTTGTTCCTATCTCCTTAACCTTTAGGAATCTCTAATGACTATATCTATGTCCCCATTACCATTTTAGGGGGGGGGACTACAAGGCCCTCAACCCCTGCATATCATGAGGCATATTTCTACCTAAACAAAAGTATGTGTCATTGATATGTAATACTATTATTTTGTTATATGTTGTATGTCACGTG
The DNA here is from genome assembly GCF_964263255.1 of Lissotriton vulgaris. Lineage (NCBI taxonomy): Eukaryota > Metazoa > Chordata > Amphibia > Caudata > Salamandridae > Lissotriton > Lissotriton vulgaris. Next base: position 870,051,153 of record NC_141695.1, on the reverse strand, counting down.
GTGTCTTTTACACAAGGGCTTATAAACTGAAATTTGTACATACCACTTTTCTTCACAAAGACATCATGTGTGATTGATTTCTTTCACCACAGATGATCGCACAAAATAGCTGCTAAGTACACCCACTATAGAGGAGTACATTGATGGAGATACGACCCGCATATATAAAGGGCATGCTAGCTTAACTGGTAGGCAGGCTTTTTTATTTTTATTTTGCTTTATTTCCTACTGATACAGTGTGTCAGTGTACAACTCTATGTATTAAATATCAGGTGAGCACACATTAGGTGTGCACCCCATTGTTTTCTATTCACAGGGTTCTTTAGGAGTGGTACGTATGGGGCTGGCCCTCATGTGGCCCTGAAGAAGAGCTTTAGGGGAAAGCTCGAAACATGTTGACCCAGTGCTAAGGACACCATACTCATTACAGTTAGGGTTTTCCCTAGTATTAACCCCTGATTTTAAAACATACCGACTAGGAGCAGGAATAAAATATTAGCTCACTAGCTAGCTATTTTTAACCAATTTTTTCCCACTCCACATCACTAAACCATACATATTTTCCAAAAACTAAGTAGTTCGCAAGTCGCAGCACGACTCAATCCGCAGCGGATTGAGAGGACCCCAATGATGAAGCATGCCACCTTGGGGTAACCCTGGTGGGTGAGGGGACTCTAGGAAATAATTTTTCTTTCTGGAAAGAGGGTTTTTCACACATTGTCAGTGGAATCCCTGTTCTTCCAATGGTTAGGTTACATTCAAAAGTATAGCTTACCAGTCTCCACTCCACCAGGGATTCCTGTTAAACCTTTAATATGTACGATCTGCAAGACCTTCTCTTCCCAGGGATATAGTTGTAAGGGGGGGCTGGGAGAACCACTGCCAGTCCATTGGGCCTCCAGCTGATGATTGGAGGCCTGGGTACACACTCTCCCAGCAGGTTATTCCACCTCTTCCTAAATTCCTTCTATGTGCACAGGTTGCTTGCTACAGCACTCACTCTGTTAACCATTCAAGCCCAAATTTGCCGCTTCTGAGCTATAGTTCTGTTTTGTACTCCAAACAATTGTGGATTTCATCCACCATGACTGACAAATCTCGCTCAGTAAAACTGGGATTTTTCCTCCCTGTCATTATCAAATAATAAACTTAAATACATTTCATAACCCACAAAAAAATGAAAAGAAAAAATTAACAAGAAACAGAGAAAGTGAAAAAAAGCAGGCTTCACTGAAAAAGTTCTCATGAACAATGTTCTGCTGTAGTGGAATGGCAAAGGATTATGGTCTGATATGGAGTGTGTTTTATAGTGTTGTATGCTGCTAAAACAATTAGCCAAACACACATCAGGTGTGTGATGCTAGAATCCATCCAAAAGCCACAGGAATAGTACAGTGTTGAATGAGTCCAGTGACGGGATCCCTCCATCAGGCATCCGCCACTAGGACAACGAAAGCGCAACTGAGAATTCTGAATTAGGCTCAGCACAATCCTGCCACCCTGACGGCGATAGGGCAATGTTAACCAACAGATGGAAAACACTTTGTCAACGTGAATGGAGGATCAGCCAGCCCACATCTAAAGAAGGCTGGCAGGAATCAAACAGCTTGACGGAGTACTTGTAATCACCATAATGGAAGGAAGACAGGAGTTCTACTAAAACCTAAATCAAGCTTTTAGTCCTGAGGAATGCAGCAGGCACTACCGTCCCATCAAGGACAAGAAACATGTCAACCCATCTGAGACTCTAGGGTTGATTATGTAGAGAGAGTCTGTTTTATGTTTTTAACCTTACCATGAAAGCCAACTGCTAATACAAAATGCCCCTATGGGTTAGGAATGCAACACCATACAATTGCCTGAGGTTGGACTTATTGTAAGCATTCTCCCATTACCTTTTGTGGGTTTTCATGGGTCGTATATGCAATCCAGGTTCTTCCTTGTGAAAGACATTACCTTATGATGCAGTCCTATAAGTTCTAATGCACCACAGAAGTACAATCCTGAGGCCCGCCATTACTTCAGGGGAGGCACTTAGAGACACACAGGGTGTCCAGCAGAGGCCAACAGCATGACCCAGTCCAGGTCCACTTGCCAGTTGTCAGCTGAGCAGGTGCAGGAAAGACCTCTTGTACCATTTTATATCCATTTAGCTTGAAAGGATGTCAGCCATATGATCTTTGGACTCAAATTCTTTGTCCTCAGTATAAAAGCTAACAGGTCCAGTCCTTCAGGGCTTCGCACAGGTCACAAAGAACAGGTCCACTTCTCTTCTTCCTTCAGTTCAGGATGCTCCTGAATTGGGTGCTGGAGATGCCACTTTTATGTCCAGCACAAGCTAGTGGGTGGAAATGACTCCACGCCTGGGCCTGCCCTTACAAATGGGGTAAAAGTTCCCAGAGCCATATTTACTCACTTGCAGCATTTTCAAGATAGCAGAAGCTGTCTGCCACACCATATTTGGGCCCTGAACCCTGGGATGTGCGTGGGGAGTGTACTGTGGTAATTCTAATGCCATCCCACGTTTTTGTTGGTAAAAATGAATGTTTTTAACCTTTTGTGTTTTATTCTGGATTGTAATGATTTTTATTAATCAACAAATAAAGTATACATCTCTCACATCTAACACCAAACTCAAGTTTGATGCAGTCACTATACTCACAGTAAACCCAGAGACAGAAGTCTCACAAAACAAAAGTAGGGGTATCTTGCAACCATACAGTGGATTCTCAAGAACTGACATCCAGCTTCCCTTCTTGTCTAGTGTGCCCACAATGTCATATGTAAAAGCCAGAGACAAAAGTCTGGTAGGACAAAGCAGAGTTCATCAGTAACCAGAAAGTGGTCACAAAATAATCGTTGTGCTATTCAGTTTTTCAAGTACGTCCCAAAGAGTTATAAGTAGGGGTGGGTAGAACTTGTGGATTTTTACATTTTGTTGAGTTGCCTAAAAACTGTGCGAGATTCCATGCTGGTCCAGTGCTGTAAAACCATTGCAAACTTTTCGACGCAGCACAACAGAGGGCACTGCTTCTTTCTGCTGCTCAAATGGATTTTCTACTCCAGCAGTAGCTTTCACAATGAGAGCACCAACTTACCACGAGTGGTAGAGACCTGCGGCGACCACCTGGGTTGAGAAACCTCGCCAGAAGGTGGTCTAGTGCTTGCATTTTTCTCGCTCACCAACATAGCAGGAGCGAGCCACGCATGAGAAAAACTCTGCCACGCAGTGGTTGGAGTGAAGTTTACAGCCCACCCCTAATTATATGTAAACTCAGCAGAACTGTCAAGCAGGATTTGACACTCAAGCAAGATTTGATACTAGAATGTCGAAAAGGATGCTCACAGCTCCCACCCTGCATATTTGTGAGAGTCAGAGAAGTCACCTCTACCCATTCAGGTCTCCTATTGTTTGCTCCTGGAAGGCTTTTAAGAACGTTTTCCAACCAGCAAGTAGATTATTTTGATTTAATCATTTCCATCCAATACAACTATATTGATACCAAAACATACCTGAAGAAGACAGCAATCAATTCCTTGATATGCATAGATAGCTATCATCCTAATTCTATCATCTGTACATTTTGAAAGGTGAACTCATTCTTGTATTTCCCCTATATCTGCTCAAATGTTTTCTGCACACTAGCCACTAATGAGGTTTTCACTCCAACTGGTCCAATATCTCAAGTTTTTTTTTTGCCTGAATATAATTATATTCTGTGAATATGTATGCTTGGGATTTCGTCTCACATGTCCTGACCTTTCCAAAATACACACCAAAATGCAGCTAAAGATCTTTTGCATCCAAATACTACAACTCTCCCTGATCGGTTATGCATGATTATATACTGCACTCCCCAATATGGCTGCTCTCTTGCCCGCCCTTGACTCATTTCAGCCCATCATTGGTATAGTTTGGTACTAGAAATGTGTATGCTTGGTATTTCCCCTCTAACCTCCTGAACTTTTCAATATGGCCACCATAATGTGACTTTTAAACGGTTGTGAATAGTCATATACGGACTTCCCCAGCATGGCTCCTGCAATGTCTGGCCTTTAACCTCACATCCGCTCCCTAGTGGCACATGTGCACTTTTGGGCAAAAGATGGGTCCCTTCTGCGCACACTACCATTCGGATTTTTGCCTCCTTGCTTTGTGACGGATTGACTACAAGCCATACATGTTTCTAGATGGAATAGAGTTTGGCTACTCGGGGGTGGCCAGACCAGAGGGATTACTGAGCCACATTACTGTTAATTATTTCCCACATTTTCAGTAATATATGTAGTATTTTGTTTTGTTTACAGCAGATTAATTCATTCAATCAAGGTATTCATGCGACATTAACACACTTTTACATCCTAACACGTATGGAGCCTGGCTATTAATACATGTACCTTATCATTTTACACTTTGACTGAATAGATACAACCTTTGTTATTGTGGACCATGAACAGTACTACCTAACTCCTTTCATCCTTTTCAAGATAAACGTCACATGAGGTACCACTCCTTATTCTGCATGTTTTTTTCTTTTATATTGTACTTAGAATTAGAAATTTAGAGTCCATCATGTTTGCAAACCTTACTGTCATCTGACTCCAATCTCTCATTTATTTGCTTACTATCAATATTGCTCTGTCACGAAAAATGCAGACATACACCTCAGCCTCTCCTTATACTACAGCGCAGCAGTAATGATTTCCTATGTCATTAAAAATTACCTCTCCTTTAGAAAAAATTCATATCACTGGAACAAATGTGTTCCTGTGCGGGTCCACAATATTTTGCATAGCTGTTTGTTATGTTATGAGTTGTATGTTAATTGAAAACTAATTGTTTTTCACCAATACACGTGTGTTTCACTTCTGTACCTCACAAAAGCGCTGGTAGAAAGTCCATGAGTTCTGTACAACGCCTGTGTGACTGCAAAACACAAAATAATATACGATTATTGCTTACTAGAAAACATCTTGATCCCTTATTATTCCAGCCTAGAAAAAGCACTAAACCTGCATGCCATCAGGGGAAATCAGGTTGGCTGTGAAGTGTGTTATGTCACTAATGATGTGCAAGATTTGACTGAAAAAATCAATGAACATACATCCATAAATTCCTTGTGATACATTCTATATTCTGTATCTTTACCCTAAATAAATGTCTTTATATGAATGTGTTTCCTTTCCATATGTTTATGCTCGCTATTTTCTGGGATAAAGGGCCCTACCCAGGTATCAATATCAATGCGCTATGGCAAAAACCATATATATAAAATAATCCATATTGGCTATTAAGCGGATGTGACCGTGTGGCACTTCTGGCTGCAACGGTCCTGCTGCTAACCTCACTACATAAATTGATGCCTGGCATGACGCGCAGCGGACGCGCTAAAGCTTACCTATGAACCTATTCTCTGAACAGTTAGAAGTGCTGCCTCGGTAATTACTCCCACTAAGGTTTTCATTGTTGTTTAACTCATACGCTGTTTTTAGTCCACGCGTTGTTTTAATTAGTTTTAACTTTGTTTTAACTTACCCCAGCTGCTGCATTATTCACTCCTTCTACCCGCTTGTCACTGCTTGTTCCCTTGGCTGCACACCTCCCCAGTCCACCGTGGCTTTTCCCAAGCGGATGTGACTGTGTGCCACTTCCGGCTGCAACAGGAACTGAGGTTAGTGGTCCAGCTACTAACCTCACTACTTAAATTAATGCCTGGCACGACACGCAGCGAATGCGCCTAAGGCAAGCCCGTCTGCGCCCATCCGCACCTGTTCGCCAGGAGTCAGGACCTCTGCGGCTTTTGTACAAGATCTTGATAACAGAATTTGTGAACCGAGTGCCTACACCAGCAATGAACTTCTTAACATTAGGCATAACTGCTCCAACTATTGCAGGCACCTGGTAAATGCTATATCATATACTCTCCCAGTTTTGGTGGGCCCTTTTGCGTGCAGGTCCTGCAGATTCCAGAGACAGAAACCGGAAGAGTGTTTGACCAAATCTGTGATACTGGATTATAGTCAAACCTGTGGCTTCAATACAATAACTCCTTCTCCCCAGATTTCACCAGACATTCAAAGTTGGAATTTCATATTGTGTAATGTTAGATCACTGCCCAAACATGCAGTTAATATTTGGGATTCATTTTCCTCCAAACACTCACAGATTGGATTCTTAACGGAAACCTGGATCGAGCCTAGTTCTAATCCTGCTATTGCTGTAGCACTCCCTGAAGGCTTTTGCATTCACAAATTGGATAGACCAATTAAGGAGGGGGGAGGTATTGCCATTATTTCTAATGACTCTATTAAAATCTCCATTTTAGAACAAGTCAACTTCAACGCTTTGGAAATTTGAATTTTTAGAATTTACTTACATTCCCAATATAGTTTGAAAGGTACCCTCGTTTATTGGCCCCCAGGTCCCCTTTTGGATTTCTCAATCCAACTTATGGAACTTATCAGCCCGCATGGTATGTCAGTGAAAACACTTATAATCAAGAAGCCGCATCACTACTGACAGATCTTGCCACACTTGAGCTCGTCAAGGTTAATAACGGCCCCATTCACTCTGCTGGTCATAAGTTAGATCTAATTTAGACCAATTCCCCCAACGTTCACTGTGGAGCCACTTTCCCTCTTACAAGGACTGACCATTCATTGATCGAATTTCAAATGAAAGGCCTTAGATCTCACAATGTCCAGACCTTTAAGTCAGTCAGATGGCACTGATAGTGCCATAAACTCACACCTGACAATTTTCAGGATTTAACTCTCACACCTCTGAAGCTCGACTTGGATAGTGTTGAGGAGCACCTGGCCAGTTTCAAATCTATAATAAAAACCACCATTGACCATCTAGCCCGCTTAAAATAGTGCTCATGTCCAATCACACGCCCACCAACAGCGTGATTTTCCCCTAATCTTTGGTCAGAATAGAGTTGTTGCAAAAATTGAAACGACATTGGCGCCACTCACATGACATCCTGGATAAAGGAAGATATAAACAGGCGCAAACTCAATACCATAAAATATAATTGCTCCCGTAAAACACATATTGCATCGCAACTTGAACTAGCATGAAATAGCTCTACAACTCTCTATCAGGGAGTAAAAACTTTCACCAACCCTAAAGCTTGTGACATGGAAGATGCTTCTTCACAAGCCTTATGTGATAACTTAGATAACCAGAAAATCGAACTAATTTATAATAAAATTACTGCAGGTGGTGGCATCCTGAAAGACACTTTGCCAGACCGTCCAAAGACTCCACTGAATATCCAGGTACTGGATAATTTTCCTGATCTCACGCCTGAAGAAGTAGAATTCTTACTAAAAACAGTTAAGTCTGGCTCTTCCTTAGATATTATTCCCACTCAATTCGCTACCCCCATTTGTTCAATTCTCAATTGCTCCTTGAAAGGAGGCCATCTCCCTCTTGAATGGAAGGTGGCGCAAATGGTCCCAATTTAAAAAAAAGCAAAGCGCCTGTGGAGGACTTATCCAACTATTGTCCTATTTCGCTGATTCCTCTTCTGAGCATGCTTCTAGAAAAGCATATCAATAAACATCTGTCCGAATTTGTCGAAGCCTCGAACTGCCTTGATCCTTCTGGCAGTTACTGATAACATCAGAATGTCATTGGACAATGGTCAATCAGTACTCCTTGTGCTACTTGACCTATCTGCAGCCTTTGAGACTATTTCCCATCAGATTCTACTTAGGAGGCTCAGGAAAAGTGGCCTCCAAGGGCAGCTCTCAAATGGATGATGAGTTTCCTGTCAGATAGAACTCAGGCCATTAATTTGGGCTCTTTTCGCTCTGTGTCCTCAAGCTGACTAAGGGAGTGCCTCAGGGCTCCAGTTTAAGCCCTACTCTATTCAATATCTACATTACTACTTTAGCGGTTGTTAGATTTGGGGGTCTCTAGTTGGCACAGGTCGGTACTTGTGACAAATAGGGAACCTTGCCTCTAGTGAGGATAAGGGGATTACACTCTTAAATAACCCATGCTCACCCCCCTGGTAGCTTGGCACAAGCAGAAAGGCTTATCTCAGAGGCAGTGTGTAAAGCATTTGTGACCACATTCAGTAACCCAGTGACAAAACTACAGATGGACATGGTTTTATATCAAAATAAGTATACTTTATATATAGTTACCATATAGTTACCACAAGACCATAAATGCCAAAAATATACATTACTGTTACTTTAAGATGGTAGATTTAGCTTAGTTATTTCCGTTCTTAAGATGCGACACTTTGCATCAATGTACCTTACAATGCGTTGCGCTTCCACGACCAGCAATGTCGCAGTGAGGGAAATGTGGCAAAGTTCAAGTACAAAGAAATAAAGACATGAAGATCTTCCAGATGTGGCACGCTTATCTGGGGATGCGAGAAGTTCTCGGTTTGATGCGTGGACTGCAGTGGCAACACCCTTGTTCAGAAGTGTGACGGCACCAGCTCCACTGTGACACTCTTCACCCACGATGCTGAAGCTTCTGCGCAATGTGACAAATACAGCGGCGACATACATGTTCAGAAATGCGACGGCAGAAGCTCCGACGGCGGCGCTCTTCTCGGGGATGCGAAGCGCTTTCCTCGATGCGGTGCAATGCGACAGTTCCAGCAGCGACACTCTTGTTCAGAGGTGCGACGGCAAGCACAGCGATGGCGACATGCTTCGACCTCGTTGCAAGACTCTTCTCTCGATGCGGTGCAGTGCGACAACTCCAGCGGTGACACCCTTGTTCAGAAGTGTAACGGCAGGCAGGGGCGACACACTTCCTCTTCATTGTGGTATGATTCTCTCGATGCGGTGCTGTGCGACAACTCCAGCAGTGACACTCTTGTTTGATCTAGTTGCTTCCGCGCTTCCAGCTCCTTGCGACACGCAGTTCCTCAGAAGGCCCAAAACAGCAGCAGGCACTTCCACAAGAACTCTGGGGAGCTGGTGGTTGAAGTCTGTTGTCCCTGAGATTTCAGCAGGGGCAAGCTCTTTTCCAAGCCCTTGGTGGTCCTTCACAAGTTGAAAGCAAAGTATACAAAGTTCCTTTCTCCTTCCTTTGGCAGTAAGGCAACCACTGCAGGCCAATCCCCCAAGCAGCACTTCAGCTTGGGAATAGTCTCTCCTCAGTTTCTTCAGGTTCCTCTCCTCAGTAAAGGTTTCTTCTTGTAGTCCAAAGTGATCTAATTTCATGGGATCAGGGTCCCTATACTTATACCCCAAAATCCTTTGTTCTCTGAGGGGAGAGAGGCCTTTGCCCAGTCCAAACCAGTTCTTAAGCACTGTGTTTGCCAGACTTCTCCTTTCCTTTCACAGTGCAGGGCAGAGGGATCAGACGACCCACAGGCGGTGGAGCCAGCATTGTGGAAGGCAAGTACAGTGCTGGAGCACTTTGTTTACAGGACTCCTTCCCTTCTTTAAGTTTGCAGGGCAGAGACATCAGCCACACCCCAGGAGGTGGAGCCAGCATTGTGGAAGGCAGGCACAGCCCTATTCAAGGTTCAGGTGCAACTCCTCTTCCCATCTAGATGCAGATCTGTCTATTCACCACTGGGCTGACTCATCCTGTCTCTTGGAATCCCCCAACCCTGTCACTCACAAAACCAGACAAGGAATACACAACCTTGCAGAGGCTGGCTTGAAGGTTAAACAAGCAAATACCTACTTTCTAAAAGTGGTATTTGCAAGCACGGAATGTTAAAACCAACTTCACTAAAATATGCATTTTATCATTCTGAGTCCAGGCCTACTAAACTCGAATTTCTACCATGATCTCTGAGTAAGTTAGGATTATAAGATGTAATAATTATAACAGCCCCTTCTGGCCTATGGAGAACAGGTAGCCTTCCAATAGTGAAAAACGAAAATGGCTGTAGTTCACTATTAGGACATGTTACACACGTCAGGGCTTGTCCTACCTTATACTTACAATGTACCCTGCCCTTAGGCCTACCATAGGGGTGACTGATATGAAGAAAAGGGAAGGTTTAGGGACTGGCAAGTGGGTGTACTTGCCCAGTCAGCATGACAGTACCAGACTGCACGCAGGCTCTGCAATGGCAGAACTTAGACATATTTTATAAGGCTGCTTCTGTGGGTGGCACAATCAGTGCTGCAAGCCCACCAGCAGCATTTGGATTTACACACCCTGGGCATACTCAGTGCACTACACTAGGGTCTGACAAGTAAACCAAATAGCCAAACATGGAACCACTGATTAATACATCAATTTACAATAGGTAGCACTTGCACTGTGGCACTGGACAGCAGTGGCACAGTGCCCAAAGCATCTAACACCAGCAAAAGTACATGAGGCAACCGCAAAAATGGAAGGGAGACCCACGCCAATGGTGCCAGGTCTATCACGTGTCCCCTCCAGCTGATATGTGGAGGGAACTACCCAAAGGCCTGGGAGTTCTATTCACTAAGGCGGAAAAATCTGGACATACTATCAGCATTGGCGAATTCTATACCAGGGCGGTGTTCCACTGTAAAGTCCATACCCTGTAGGGAAATAGACCATCTCAACAGCTTTGGATTCTCAACCCTCATCTGCATCAACCATCTGAGGGGCATGTGGTCTGTCTTAATCCGGAAGTGAGTCCAAACAGGTATGGTCTCAGCTTCTTCAGTGCCCAGACCACAGCAAATGCCTCACGCTCAATAGCACTCCACCTCTGTTCCTGTGGAAGTAACCTCCTACTGATGAAGGCTACAGGTTGATCTAGGCCCTCCTCATTCATCTGTGACAAAACAGCTCCCCACACCATGCTCTGAAGCGCCTATTTGAACGATAAACTCTCTTGAGAAGTTGGGTGCCAGGAGCACGGGCGCCGTGCACATGACAGCTTTCAGGGCCTCAAAAGCTTTCTGACAGGTGTCAGTCCAAATCACATTCTTGGGCTGCTTCCTGGAAGTCAGCTCTGTCAAGGGTGGAACAATCTTGCCATACTCCTTGACAAACCTCCTGAAATACCCTTCCGAGAGGTGGCGCAGATGTTCCTCCCAACTGGTACTGAACACTGCAATGTCATCCAGGTAAGCAGCACTGAACTCATCCAGTCCAACCAACACCTGGTTGACCAACCTCTGAAAGATGGCACAGGCATTCTTCATCCCAAAGGGCTTAACACAGAACTGGAAATGCCCATCTGGTGTGGAGAATGCTGACCTATCCTGTGCCCCATCAGTCAAGGCGATCAGCTAGTACCCAGATGTTAAGTCAAACGTGCTGAGGTACCGTGTAGCCCCTAGCCGATCTATGAGCTCGTCAGCTCTGGGGATGGGGTGCATGTCAGTCTTTGTGAATGAATTGAGCCCTCTGTAGTCCACATAGAACCGAAGTTCAGGTGTGCCACCCGGCGCTGCAGCCTTCGGGACCAAGACCACTGCGCTGGCCCAAGGACTGCTCGAGGACTCAATCACACCTAGTGCAAGCATCTTTGAGACCTCCTCTTTGATGCAAGCCCTCACCCTGTCAGTTACCCTGTAAGTTTTATGCTTTACAGGTAAGCTGTGTCCTGTGTCCACCTCATGGACACATCAATCTGTGACACCAGGAACCAGGGAGAACAGATCAGAAAACTATCCCAGACACTGGCGGCAGTCCTTCTGTTGCTGATGGGTCAGGGTGGAAGAGAGGTTAACACCATCCACTGACCCTTCTTGCTCTGAGGCTGACAGGAGGTCAGGAAGAGGCTCAGTCTCCTCCTAATCCCAGCATCTGTTGCCAAGAGTATTCCCACTTCAGACCTCTCTAAGTGGGGCTAAAGGCGGTTGACATGTAGGAGCCTCAAGGGTTCCTAGGAGACCGCAAGTCCATCAAGTAGGTAACTGGACTATTGTGCTCCACAACCACAAAAGGTCCGGTCTAGTTATCTTGGAGCGCACAGGGCCCCCCTGGGGCCATGACCCACACTTTCTGTCCAGGTTGAAGCTCTACCAGAGTGGCATTCTGGCTATACCACTGCTTCATCTCCTCCAGGCTGGCTTCCAGATTCGCCTCAGCGAGTTGCCTGAAATGTCTAGTCTGGTTCCTGAAGGCCAGCATGTAGCTATATACATCCTAGGGAGGTTTCCTGGGAGATTGCTCCCAGCCTTCTTTGACCAGACTCAGAGGTCCTCTGACTGGGTGTCCATAGAGGTACAAAAGGGGGTGGTGATGGACGGAGCATCTGAACCAATCAAACACTCACACCCAGTCAACAGATCTGGGTTTAATCCTTCACTGTTCTTTAGCCCACTCTTCGACCCCAGTTCAGACATGGCCATATAAAAATCAGTATGACCCTGTGCCTCATGGGAACAGTCCAGCCCGAACTGCCAAGCCATGTCGTCCCTGGACCGGAAACAAGCTTCCGAGAACCGGTTTCTGGCATTTCAGCCGTCTTCAGCCCGGCTTGCTTGAATCCAGTGGCAAAGTGAGAAAGGGACTTACGACTTAGGATACCCTGCCAACTTATGGTGAACAAAGTGGTACAAAAGGGGGTGGTGATGGACAGAGCATCTGAACCAATCAAACACTGGCACCCAGTTCACAGATCTGGGTTTAATCCATCATCGTTCTGTAGCCCACTCTGCCACCCCAGTTCAGACATGGCCATATGCAAATCAGTCCGACCCTGTGCATCATGGGAACAGTCCAGCCCGAACTGTCAAGCCATGCCTTCCCTGGACCGGAAACAATTTTCCGAGGACCGGTTTCTGGCATTTCAGCCGTCTTCAGCCCGGCTTGCTTGAATCCAGTTGCAAGGTGAGCAAGGGACTCACGTCTGAGCATACCCTGCCAACTAATGGCGAACAAAGTGGTACAAAAGGGGGTGGTGATGGACGGAGCATTTGAACCAATCAAACACTCACACCCAGTCAACAGATCTGGGTTTAATCCATCACCTTTCTTTAACCCACTGTGCAACCCCAGTTCAGACATGGCCATATGCAAATCAGTCTGACCCTGTGCCTCATGGGAACAGTCCAGCCTGAATTGCCAAGCCATGCCTTCCCTGGACTGGAAACAAGCTTCCGAGTACCAGTTTCTGGCATTTCAGCCGTCTTCAGCCCGGCCTGCTTGAATCCAGTTGCAAGGTAAGCAAGGGACTCACGTCTGAGCATAACCTTCAAACTTATGGCAAGCAAAGTAGTACAAAAGGGGGTGGTGATGGACGGAGCATCTGAAACAATCAAACACTCACACCCAGTCAACAGTTCTGTGTTTAATCCATCACCGTTCTTTAGCCCACTCTGCCACCCCAGTTCAGACATGGCCGTATGCAAATCAGTCTGACCCTTTTGCCTCATGGGAACAGTCCAACCCGAACTGCCAAGCCATGCCTTCCCTGGACCGGAAACAAGCTTCCGAGGACCGGTTTCTGGAATTTCAGCCGTCTTCATCCCAGCTTGCTTGAATCCAGTGGCAAAGTGAGCAAGGGATTCACGTCTGAGCATACCCTGACAACCTATGGCGAACAAAGTGGCACAAAAGGGGGTGGTGATGGACGAAGCATCTGAACCAATCAAACACTCACACCCAGTCAACAGATCTGGGTTTAATCCATCACCATTCTTTAGCCCACTCTGCCACCCCAGTTCAGACATGGCCATATGCAAATCTGTCCGACCCTGTGCCTCATGGGAACAGTCCAGCCCGAACTGCTAAGCCATGCCTTCCCTGGACCGGAAACAAGCTTCCGAGGACCGGTTTCTGGCATTTCAGCCGCCTTCAGCTCGACTTGCTTGAATCCAGTGGCAAAGTGGGCAAGGACTCACGTCTGAGCATACCCTGCCAACTTATGGCGAACAAAGTGGTACAAAACGGGGTGGTGATGGACGGAGCATCTGAACCAATCAAACACTCACACCCAGTCAACAGTTCTGGGTTTAATCCATCACTGTTCTTTAGCCCACTCTGCCAACCCAGTTCAGACATGGCCATATGCAAATCAGTCTGACCCTGTGCCTCATGGGAACAGTCCAGCCCGAACCGCCAAGCCATGCCTTCCCTGGACCGGAAACAAGTTTCCGAGGACCAGTTTCTGGCATTTCAGCCATCATCAGCCCGGCTTGCTTGAATCCAGTGGCAAAGTGAGCAAGGGATTCATGTCTGAGCATACCCTGCCAACTTATGGTGAACAAAGTGGTACAAAAGGGGGTGGTGATGGACAGAGCATCTGAACCAATCAAACACTCACACCCAGTCAACATATCTGGGTTTAATCCATCACCGTTCTTTAGCCCACTCTGCCACCGCAGTTCAGACATGGCAATATGCATATCAGTCTTACCCTGTGCCTCATGGTTACAGTCCAGACCGAACTGCCAAGCCATGTCTTCCATGGACCTGAAACAAAATTCCGAGGACCGGTTTCTGGCATTTCAGCCGTCTTCAGCCCGGCTTGCTTGAATCCAGTGGCAAAGTGAGCAAGAGACTCACGTCTGAGCATATCCTGCCAACTTATGGTGAACAAAGTGGTACAAAAAGGGGTGGTGATGGACAGAGCATCTGAACCAATCAAACACTCACACCCAGTCAACAGATCTGGGTTTAATCCATCACCATTCTTTAGCCCACTCTGCAACCCCAATTCAGACATGGCCATATGCAAATCAGTCGGACCCTGTGCCTCATGGGAACAGTCCAGCCCGAAGTGCAAAGCCATGCCTTCACTGGACCGGAAACAAGCTTCCGAGGACCGGTTTCTGGCATTTCAGCCATCTTCAGCCCGGCTTGCTTGAATCTAGTGGCAAAGTGAGCGAGGGTCTCACGTCTGAGCATACCCTGCCAACTTATGGCGAACAAAGTGGTGCAAAAGGGAGTGGTGATGGACGGAGCATCTGAACCAATCAAACAATCACACACAGTCAACAGATCTGAGTTTAATCCATCACCGTTCTGTAGCCCACTCTGCCACACCAGTTCAGACATGGCCATATGCAAATCAGTCTGACTCTGTGCCTCATGGGAACAGTCCAGCCCGAACTGCCAAGCCATGTCTTCCCTGCACCGGAAACAAGCTTCTGAGGACCGGTTTCTGGCATTTCAGCCGTCTTCAGCTCGGCTTTCTTAAATCCAGTGGCAAAGTGAGCAAGGGACTCATGTCTGAGCATACCCTGCCAACTTATGGCAAAAAAGTGGTACAAAAGGGAGTGGTGATGGACGGAGCATCTGAACCAATCAAACACTCACACCCAGTCAACAGATCTGGGTTTAATCCATCCCCGTTGTTTAGCCCACTCTGCCACCCCAGTTCAGACATCAGTCTGACCCTGTGCCTCATGGGAACAGTCCAGCCCAACTGCCAAGCCATGCCTTCCCTGGACCGGAAACGAGCTTCCGAGGACCGGTTTCTGGCATTTCAGCCATCTTGAGCCCGACTTGCTTGAACCCATTGGCAAAGTGAGCAAGGGACTCACGTCTGAGCATACCCTGCCAACTTATGGCGAACAAAGTGGTGCAATAGGGGGTAATGATGGACGGAGCATCTGAACCAATCAAACACTCACACCCAGTCAACAGATCAGGGTTTAATCCATCACCGTTCTGTAGCCCACTCTGCCACCCCAGTTCAGACATGACAATATGCAAATCAGTCTGACCCTGTGCATCATGGGAACAGTCCAGCCCGAACTGCCAAGCCATGCCTTCCCTGGACCTGAACAAGCTTCCGAGGTCCGGTTTCTGGCATTTCAGCTGTCTTCAGCTCGGCTTGCTTAAATCTAGTTGGCAAAGTGAGCAAGGGACTCACGTCTTAGCATACCCTGCCAACTTATGGTGAACAAAGTGGTGCAAAAGGGGTTGGTGATGGACGAAGCGGCCACCCATCTTCACCAACCTAAATCTAGGAACAATGAAATCGCCTTTTCCCGATGATCTCAAACAGCGGCTGGGTTTATAAGCCTGATTGAGATCCTGTAGGTACCTCGGGGCTGAGCCTTGTTTTATCTTAAAAATGTGGCATAAGGCTTTGAATTTATTTCTACTCGTTATTCTCAGCCAATGCAGGTCGCGAAGGGCTTGAAGAGCAAATGTTCTCCTGGGAACATTATGTAGAAGCCGTGCGGCCGCATTTTTGACGACCTGGAGTTTATTCACTGTTGTTTAACCAGCACCGAGGTAGAGAACATTACTGTAGTCCAGGCGAGAGACTACCAATGCCTGGACCACGGTCCGCTGTGTAGAGGTGGGAAGCATCCACAAGATTTTTTGAAGCCATCTTAAGGTGGCAAAACAGATGGAGGCCACTCTAAAAGCCTGTTGCCGCATTGTAAGCTTTTCATCAATGAGGAATCCGAGATTGCGAAGCTTAGCAACGGGTTGAGGGGTAGGACGCATACTCTCGGGCCAATGTTGAGGACTCCATAGATCTTTACCCTTGCCCAGGATCACAACCTTGGTCTTATCCCCATTTAGCTTGGGGAAATTACCTTGCATCCACTCCGAAACTCGGGTCAAACCCTGCCTATTACCTTCCGTATTGGAGAGGGAGAAAATAATTTGTGTATCATCGGCATAAGAAAATAAAGTAAGACCGGCTTCTTCCTACATTAGTGACCAGGGGTCTAACATAGATGTTAAATAATAATGGACTAAGGATAGACCCCTGGGGAACGCCGTACGCCTATGAACACATTTTAGAGGATGCTTTAGCTGAGAAGACTTGAAAAGTACGGCCACTTAAAAAAGAGGCTATCCAAGCCAGAGCAGAGCCTCAACTCCCAAGGATTGAAGAGTTGCGAGGAGGATGGAATGGGACACGGTATCGAACGCCGCACTTAAATCCAAAAAGATAAGTTGAGATGTTTCCCCGCGATCAATACCATGCCGTAAACTCTCAGTAACTCCAAGAAGTGTGGTCTCAGTGGAATGGTGTGCTCTAAAGGCAGATTGCGTGGATGCAGGAGGCCCGAACTCTCTACCAGGAGAGTCAGCTGTGAGTTGATGTGCCTTGCCAAGATCTTAGAAAAAATGGGCAACAACGAAATAGGCCTGAAGTTGGATAAGTTAGAGACATCAGCTCCAGCTTTTTTGAGCAGAGGAATAATCATCGCATGTTTCCACTCCTGTGGAACATGAGACTCCATCAACGAGGAATTGAGGAGTTTCATTACAACGCGACGAGAGTCCAAATCAAGTTGTTTAAGGATCTTGGCCGGTAAAGGGTCGCGGGGGAGCCAGATTTAATGCTCTCTAGGCAGTGAGCAAAAGAGACATCATCAAAAAGTGGCCAGTCAGTAAGTTTGACTGTCAGGGGGGGCTGACTGTTATGGACATTATTATAGAACAGGGGGTGACTGTAATGATTGAAAGCAGCGCAAGAACTCGCATGCGCCACTAACCTTAATGCAATGCCCAGCAGGAACGATGGGATGACTGTCCTTGCCACCTCCCACTGCACGTCACCCAACAATGGGACAGACACCGCTATTAGAGCACGCACAGCCGGAGGCCGCAAGGGGAAAAGGACAAGGTGGCGGAATGTGGATTTCTCTGATCTCTTCAGTTTAGGTTCTGTGGTCAGCGGCTTCACTGAGAAGACCTCCCTGGAGGTGGGTGAGAAGAGAGAGAGAATAATGTGCTTCTGTATTGCTGTGAACAGCCCCACTCCCCTGTGTTCCGGGACTTACCACTAGCAAGAATGAATACTCCGTGGATGAATGCTACCGCTGAAAACAGGTTTCGAAGAGTTAACTCACTCTCCGCTCCAGGATCATGCACGGAAGAGATTTTCCCCATATAATTCTCTTGACAAGGTACTGTTAGCAAGACCCAAAATACTCCTTTTGGGTGGTAGTCTAGCAGCAACAGCTCTGCAGGCGCAATACCGCCTGATATCCAAGGGCTCCGATAATACAACAAAAGAGAACGATGCAACCTGCACAATCACGCTCCAGGGGATGAACGAATAACTCAGAGGAAAACACAAAGGTAACGGAAGAGAGCGAGCCCGCTCTCCTCGATCGGTACAACAAGCGCGGTTCTGTTACACTCACAGGGACACGCTGAGTCTCCTCTGATCTGACCTCGCTGGCACTTCGTCGTCGCGGCGGGTGTGTGATCCCTGACCTCGCTGGCACTTCGTCGTCGCGGCGGGTGTGTGATCACTGACCTCGCTGGCACTTCGTCGTCGCGGCGGTGTTGTAAGAAAAGGAAGAAATGGCTTGAACACGAACCTCCACGTCAGGACTCTGGATGAACAAACAAACAGGGAACGAACCAGGAACAGGATTGACAAGCCCCGTTTTGATCAAGGGGTGGAGCTTAAATAAAGTCTTCCCATTTTGCCTGATCCCGGCGTCGCTTGGCCTTCTGGGACTGGTAGTTTTTCCTGACATGACTTGCATGACGCTTTCTGCAGCAACCTGCCATCCTGCCTAGGGCGATCGCTACAGTGACCCAATTTAGTCAAAGGACCTGGGTATCAAGTATTAAATGGTCCTTGACGAAAATTCACCATGTAACACAATTACAACATTAGTCCAATAATTTTTTAGTCAGCTCTAGATTAAATCTGTATAGTTGGTTAAGTAGATACATTCACCCAAATTGTCAAGTTTATACATAAAAGGCACCAAAACATTGAGAATTCAATTGAATCCAGCCGGATTCTCTGATTTAATATACAGTTTGAAAACATTTTTGCAAATCAAATACAAATATTTACACTTATAATAAACAGAAATTGTTCTAGTATAAAAGAGATGAACGTGCACAGAGAAAGGTAAAAGTTTGTGCTCAAGTGATTGATCAAAGAGATCAGAGAAACAAAGTGCAGAATTATTTATATACAAGAATGAGCCTGCCCTAACCAACGCTTGTAAAAAAATTGTTCTTTTTTACTAGCTTGTAGTTTTTTAGACACAGCCTCCGTTATCCTTGATTTGCACTGTTGGCAAGGGGATTAGGAGGGAGGGGGGGACTGTCCTTCTACACACCCACCCGCCAACTACGTTCATCCAATCAAGCCCTCGCCGCAATTCCACGCATCAATAGATCCACCATGGGAGGAAGATCCTTCTCCTACTTAGCGGCCCAAACCTGGAATTCTCTCCCCACTCACCTTCGCCTTACACAGAACCACCTCTTTTTCAGAAAGCAGCTAAAAACCTGGCTATTTGATAAGTAATGCTCCCACCCTCTCTCCAGCGCCTTGAGACCCTCTGGGTGAGTAGTGCGCTATACAAATTTATGAACTTGAACTTTAACTTGAACTTGAACCGTTTTCCAAGGAGAGCTCTTCAAATTGTTCCCCAACAAACAGTCAACCGGCATGGCGGGCCTCACAGCTACCTGAAGAGTACCAGAGACCCCCTCACTCTCAAAGGGAAACTGAGCCATCGGACAAAGGCTCTCTGTGTTGTCGGTGGCAATAACTCGGCAAAATGCATGAGGGACAATCTGCTCTTGAGACACCAGTTGACACCTGACAGCTGTCACTCTGGCCATATTTCTTAGTGTTCCTGGGCAGCTGAGCTTTTGATACCATCTCACAGTCTCTTAAAGAGACAAGGGTCATCTGTGCGGGACCCCACCCACCTTGGACATCAATCTCCTCCCCCAAGGCTACACTAGCCAGCTGCTGGGACAGAGTACCAGTGGATGCTGGCTTACTAAACAGGCCGCACCTGGTATAATTTGCCTTATGATCTGGCTCGCCACACTTGTAACATTTCAGGGGTCCCTCTGGAACAGGACTACCTGTCGGAACCCGTTGCTTTCTCTCAGGTGGAGGCTGGGAATCTTTCCCTCGGTTCCCTTGGGGACTATTTTGAGGCCCTTTGCGGAACTCTTTTTGTTTACCCTTGTCCCTCCACTCTTCTGCTGGGGACCCTGCCCACCTTTGGCTGAGTCTCCTCTGTGACCCTAGTAGACCCGGGTGCTCACCCAGCGGTCCGCCTCCTCAGCAAACTTCCTAGGTTTAGTCAGCTTGCTATCTATCAGATGCTGGTGCAGCTCTGGAAAACAATTACCAGACAAGTGCCACCATGCAATCAAATCAAAGAGACCTTGAAAATCATTAACCTTGCTGCCCTTCAACCAACCATCCAATGCTCTGTAAAATAAAGTGACATATTCAACCCAGGTATTGTTTTCTAACTTTTTGCATTTCCTGAACCTCTGTCTATAGAGTTCAGGGGTCAAACCATATCTAGACATTAATGCATCTTTCATGTGGCTGTATGAATTGTGGACTTCAGAAGGCAAGTCTAACAGTGTGTCCTGCCCCTCACTAAGGAACCTTTCCCACAACCCCGCACCCCAGTCTCTCTCAGGGACCCGGTGGGAAGACATGGGTACCTCATAGGCTCTGAACCCCTGACCAATATCATCATTTTTGTAAAACTCCTTCACCACATCTTTGGGAATATATACTCTACTCTCCACAGACACTGATGGTAGCTGCCACCAGAGGGAGTAACCTCCAAACTTTTGGTTTTAAACTCCAACTCCCTCAAACCTTTTTCATTCTCTAACTGTATTTTCTTTTCCTCTATATCTAACCCCCTATTTTCTATTTCCAGTTGGCTATTCACCTAAAATTTGGTCATCTCCATTTAATGCCTTCTAGATCTCTCTCTGTCCTCCAACTCCGCTGAAGACAATCTCTTGTTAGAAGATTGCTACATGCGGGGGAAGGTACTCTCCTTACTACTAAGCCCACTGGCCCTTCCTGCTGTACCTCTGCATGGCCATCCCCCTCCTCAATTTCAGGGGTTTTCCTTGCTTCTACCCAGGACCACAGCGCCTTGTAGAACTCTCCGTTCCTTTTGAATCCAGCAGTGGAAACATTGAATTTCTTGCAGAAGTACTTAAGCTGGGATATCTTGTAGCATTCCAATTTCTCCTCTTCCCATTCAAGATTAATAGAGGTAATGGATTCTGCTCTCTCCACTACAACTGAATCAGGCATCTTTCAAAAATAGAAAAATTCCAAAAAGGAATCTATCAAAAAGTAAGTGGTTGTGTTATGGTCTGCACTCACTAAGTAGTGTTCATCAATCACTGTACATGAGTCACAAATGCAAGTCCAGAATCCTCACCGCTGACCACCAATGTAAGATTTGGGGGTCTCTAGTTGGCACAGGTAAGTACCTGTGCCAACTAGAGATCCCCACATCTAACAGCGGTATTAATGAGAAAGGTAGGACTCATTCCAATCTCCTATGCTGATGATACTCAGCTCCTACTTTCCTTTGATGCAAACAATCCCAATACTCAGTCCACCTTTCCAGGGGGTATGTCAGCTATCGCTGGTTGGATGAGGGACAACTTCCTCCAGCTTAATGCGGGAAAATCAGAGATCTTGCTCTTTGGAGAAGCAGCAGTGAGGTGGTCCCCAGGATGGTGGCCAGAGGAGCTGGGCTCCGTGTCTACTCCCAAACTAGTAGCAAAAAATCTGGGAGTCCATCTGGATCACAAACTAACATTTAAAGAGCATGTCACAACTACTGTTGGGGCATTCTTCCATGTATTCAGTCTTCTCCAAAGAATATTCCTGTTCCTACCTCTAACTACTCGGAAAACCCTGATCTAAGCACTTGTTCTAAGCTGCCTGGATTACTACAATGCCGTGCTGATCTCAGCTTACAAAGCTTCCTTAAATAGACTGCATGTGGTCCAGAATACTGCAGCTTGCCTTGTTTCCAATGCTCCCCCACCGAACGGCCTCTGTCCCCCTCTTGCGACATCTACACTGACTTCGGGTGAATAAGCGGTTCATATTTAAAATCTGCTGTAAGGTCTACAAAGCTTTAAATGGTCTCGGTCCCACCTATCTCTAAGAGAAATTCACCAAATACATACCACTAAGATCTCTCAGATACGGGTCTAAATATTTACTTCTCATCCCGTGTTACAAAAAATCCCGCCTGAGTGGTAAAGATTTCTCCTATCTAGCCCCCTACTATTGGAACCAACTTACCATCCATTTGCGCCATTGCCCAGAATATCTGAAGTTTAGAAGACTGCTTAAAAGTTTAAAACCTCTTTGTTCTGATTTGTGTGTTCTCTTGGTTAGCTGCAGCAATCCAGAGTGTGGAGATACCCCTCTGGGGTGATTCAGGTGCTATATGCATAAATAAATAAATAAATAAATAAATAAATATTAGGTCGGAGTACAAGGATTTGTGGCCTGTTTTCCCTGCTGTATACAAATGGATTTTCAAGTCTGGCTTTGAGACAGTGTTAGTTGTTTTAGTTGTCTCGCCAGCCTAATGTTTTTTCAATTACATTTAAACACAATATACACATACAGATAGGTTTTAGTCAGCAGCTTCGTCTATTGGTCGTAAATTGTCATTCATACTTTAATTCCACTACCACAGCGTACCCCATATGGCATTGGGCATCCCACATTTTCCTTTGGCTTCCTTCCCTTTTAGTAGCTTTTACTAACTACACAAAGCCTGTGCACATTGTTCTCTTCCACCTCATAATATTTCTTTCCTCTTCAGTGACAAATATGGTTCAAAGTGTGCAATTATATTTTATTTTTAAATTAACTTTTAAAACAATGTCATTTATTTCACCTAAATTTGGATGCCCAGATAAATTGGGATTTATTTTCCATCTCTATATTTAAGTAATTTACCTCATAGCTGCTTGAAATTTGACTCTTTAGTTAGGTGGCAATTTATTATTGTCTCCTTTTCAAATAAAACATAAAGTGCACTCCACAACTGAAAGGCTTGCTATTTAGAAAACATCTCTAGTAAAACTACTCAACAGTCATTTAGTAAAAAAGAAAACGGAAATGTTATTGCAAGCATATGGCAGGCAACCTTAGGAGGAGGCACGTTTTATTTTTTCTTATTATATTCATGCACCTGCTTGCAAAAAAACGAAACAATTAACCAGGCCACGGGCTTTCCTAGGCCGGACCTAGGAGCTTGGGCTAAACTTTGTGCACTGTCATTGGTACACATGTTATTGCAAAATCTCTTTTCACCAGAACACAATTGCCTGGAACCATTGCAAAATTGCCTTACACTGTAACATGTTTGTGATCAGACTGTTTGATTTAGGTGCGTTAGAAAAGCTGTCTTTCAACCAAATGGATGGCGCGCGTTAGGAGTGATGCGATTTTGTACAGTTATTTACGTGACCCCCTGTGGAGAGAAGAGCTCCTCTGGAGTTCTTATTTCATTGCACCACTAACGAACAAGTTCACACTTATAATAGGGACATTTTGCAACAGCATGTACCCTAACACACCAGTGTGAAAGGTCATTTTTTTCTCAGAGGAAATGTTATTTAGGCATTGATCAGTCAGTCCAGTGCTTAATTTGTAAAAGAATGAGTTTCAGAGCCCAAAGCTTTGAAATGGTTGTGATATAAAAAAATCAGCCATCCGAATACCCGGGCTGTGTTGTGTTGAATGTACCTTAGGCCACTTTACTCAACTACCAGACCCTGCTGCCCCTTTTGCTCACTCTTGCTTGTCTCTTCTTTCTCACATTTTCCGTCTTTCTCTTCCTCCCTTTTTACATTTGTGTGTTTTTCTCCCTCTTGCTAGCAGTCAATATTTGATGAGGAAAAATGAATGCCAGTGATTCCGACAGGATCCCCAGGCTCAAACTAAGCACTGGTCGGTCCAGATATTGTTCCATACTGACTGGTCAATATTAATGCTGGTACAAAATTGCCCAGAGTTTGACATTGGAATATTAGTTGGGGTGGGAGTAAGAGCCCACCTTAAATAATGATCACAATCCTTGTCAGAGTAAATCATTAAAGTCACTAAATAAATCTGTGCTTAACCTTCACGTAGCTTGGCACAAAGCAGTTAGGCTTAACTTAAAGACAATGCCTAAAGTATTTATGCAGTACTCAAATAGTAATAAAGTAAAAGTACAACACAAGAAAAATTCCAAACCAATTTAGAAAAATGTACAATATTTTTATAAATTAAATGACAACTAAAAGACAAACATTTATTAATTAGAACCAGATATATACATTTGTAAAATTTGAAATAAAATAGAGCCAAGAAGCTCAAAACAATAACCATGGTTATCTAGTCATGCTAGACTTGGTCAAAGTCAAACATTAAGGTCAAACGTGATGGATCGCCAGTTGGATACAGGTACCAGGTTTAACACGGTGGACTGTTTAACTTCTTACTCAGAAATTTTAAGGGAATAAAGTGGTTGTGAATGAGTAGTCAATGGGGCAAGCTGCAGCCAATGCAGGGTGTGATGATGGTGGGCTGTTGAAGCATGGGGTCCTAGTGAAGTGGGTAAAGGCATAGAGTGGCCAATGTCTAGAGTTTGTGCCCAGAAAAACCTTAACAATTATTAGCTTTGGATAGGTTTTCAGTTGGTCTCTGTGAAGCCCTCTATATTTGGACCTTTGATTCGATGTTGGCAGCTGTGGCTTCAACTGTGACCCCGGTCTCTGTTAGTTGTTCAGGCAAAGGTTAGCAAACAGTGTCTAAGTCCCACATCTTGCAGTTTTGGGACAGAAGAAGTACAGTCTAACACCAGCCAAAGGTCCAAGGGGGCACCAGTAGAGAGTTAGGACTCACGGATGTCAGCTGCAGTGTTAAGAGCAGGTCCAGTTGGAGGTGGTCAGCTGAGCAGTTGCAGGGAGAGAGTCCTCTGGAAGTTTGTTGTGTCCCTGTAGTCTAAACAGGAGATCAAGCACCTAACCCATGGGGAGTTACCTTTGCCATCCTGGGTTCAAAGCAAGCAGGTCAGTCTTCCTTCAGGCTCTTTGGAGGGCTGAGCAGTTCTTCTTCCGATTCCTCACAGGTCCAGGAGTCTTCAGAGGAGAGGTCTGTGTGGTCCACGTTTATGAGTGGAACCAGACTCTGAGTGGAGGGCAAGCCTTTATCCACCCCATAACCCAGTTCTGGTCAGTTCCTCCACTCCAGTTGGAGTGCAAGCCTGACTAGAGAGACAAAGAAGAGGCAGGCCTAGGAGTGCACTTCATCGAGTAATGAGAAGGTAGCCATCCTTTGAAGTTCAGGAATGGTGATGGCCATATCCCCCTAGGCTATCCTGTGATGCTGCCTCTAGCCACACCCAGAACCCTTTGTCTAATGTCTTGGAGTAATACACATTTCACCAGAGGAGAGTCCTTATTGGCCAGGTGAAAGCTTGGCACTGATAGGAAGCCCTTTTGATTTTGGGCATGAAAATGACACCTTTCTAAAAGTGGTATTTCCAAAATAATAATTCTTGCTGATATAGCAGGTGTGCTGCCGGTCAGTATTTTCTGAGCTTTGTATGTGTCCCACCAGGTGCATGGGAGTGCTGCTGATCTGTAATGGAATGCATTGAAAGAGCAATGTGGGTCCAAGTGCTGACTGTGACATAGACAAATTTGATTGAGTAGCATTTGGAGAAGGTGTTCCAGAGTGCTGGAATAGCAGAGGCACCAAATGTTCGGATTGATGAACATTGATACAGCTATGTACGTCTCATTATGGTGCAAAGCCAGGGATTTAAGTGGGATGAAAAAAGTGGAGGGTCTCTACTAGGGGAATGACTTAAGCAGCGCATTAAGGAATCCTTTCCAAGAGCCAGGCCTTATGTAATTAAGGGCATTGACTTAAAGTATGTAAACTAAAATTCTATGCTTTCAATAGCTACTATCTGACAAGTATTTACATGCCCCATAATGATCTTTCTGTTATTGCATCAATGTATATCACATAATAACAGATATGCACCTAAGCCAGTCTGGCCTATTGGTTTATCTAATGATTGTTAGTAGCATTAGACAAATGTGCAACAACAACACTTTTGTTGTGAATAATAAGAATGTACTATGTTTCTGTTCTGAAATAAAATGTTACAGGGTTACTTAGGTCTGCAGAAAGGGTATTGGCTTCAGAACGTCACATTCATTCCTGTTTTACAATTCAATCCCCTTTCCTCTGTGTTCTGTGTAACAGATCATTTCTGCAATTATCCTAACATCTTACTTAAATTCTGTATCTTCATATTTCACACCTCTGCCCTTTTTCTCTGCTGCAGCCTCTTTTCACTGTCTCCCGTGCATGCCTTGCCTCTCTATTTCACCATCCCTCTACACACATACTATTCACCAACTCACTTGTAAGCATTACATTTTTATTTACTTTTTCACTGTAAATAATTTGATAGCTGAGTATCTCTTTCACACACGTTTACCTCGCCATCTGCAGAAAGGCCAAGGATCGGATGAGCACGTATTCTAAACACCTTTATGTCCCACTGAACTCACAATGTACTTAGCCCCAGCACCAGAGCTCTCATATTTGACAAGAAAATTATTGTGTGTTACTTTAGTTGAGCATGCAGTCATGGCAAAAAATGTCTACTATCTTATGGCAATTGTGTAATAATTTACAATAAACTTTAGCAGCTTATAGAAATATGGAACCGTCGGGGGGCATGATATATAATCTTGATGGAAAATCAACATGAATTTAATGGTAGTAGCCGATGGCTTTGCAGCGCGCGCAATGTTATTTGTTTTATTTATTTATTTTGTTACCTATCTCCGTGCGACCGTATGCTGTCGTTTACTACCCCCCAACCTTGCCCTCTCCCACCCTGCACCACTCCCTCGAGGAGCCGCAACTATTTAATGCACTATTATTATCAGTAAATATTCAAATAAAACATAGCGTTATAAACAGCCACCCACACAGTCTGAGTCACACAGACCCTGTTGACTGTATGTGCTATTAAAGAGTAATATACTCCGAGAAAAGAAAACATAGAAAAACAGACCCTTGAAAAAAGTAAATACTGTTGCGAAAGTAAATTAAGGTAAGGGGGATAAAATGTAACAAGGAGCTTTGTCACTGACATGGATTGTTGTAACACTTTGTACAACCTTTATTCAGGAGTCGCTCAATGTATTTCCCTGTAAAACATTTTTTTTTAAATATTTCTTTATTGATGATTTGACAACCATAAAGGAGATAACATTTAACAAAGAATTTGGTAGTACACAATACCGGCATGATACTTGTTTTTTCACCTATAACAGGATAATCACATTATACTGTGTTTATACCTTGTACATAGCTTCACCATTTGCATATCTACATGAAAACGCTACAACAAAAATTACTATTATTTGAATCACATTGCAAGAAATACTCAGAGCATATACCATGTAGAGGAATTAACTGTGTGACCTCAACGGAATGCTGTATAATGCCAAGGATTATGTGGAGTGTGGAGGAGAAATCTGACACGTGCGGGAACATTACGGAGGACTAGTGCCACCATGGGTAGAGTGACAAGGTGCGGTCTGAGCAGTCTGCGCACTCCCCCAATATGTGTGAGCCCCAGTACGTTCTATCATTCATGAGTGAGCGCCCATTAGGCTAGCCTCAATTACTGCCAGATATGTTGTCCAGTCTGAGGGGGTTGGGTGTGACCGAGTGTCCTCACAGGGCACCATGCAATATCTTTAGTTTGGCTAAAATACCACTACGTAGGCCAGTAGGCCATAATTGGATGGGAGGAGCTACCGGTGATTTCCAGTTAATGGTTATCCAATGTTTGCCTACCACTAGCCCTCGACCCCTGAGCCGTTGCCAGGCGGGGTGGAGCCTCCTACTTCAACTATCATGGTAAGAGGGAGTTATTGAACGACATACTTTCATGTCTCATATTGTAATATCAATGAGATCAATGGGTGAATTTCAAACTTGCTCACTAGCTCAAAGGCCCACATGCATCAAGCACTTTTTCATTCGCAAACGGTGCGATTCTTTAAAATCGTCCGTCTGCGAATGCAAAAGTGCTTTTTGGGATGCATGAAGCAATTGTTGCGAGTTCTAAAATTGCGGGTGCTTTTAAGAAGTCGCAGATGTGCGACTTCTTAAAAGCAATGCATCATTACTTTGACAAGTGGAAATTCGCAATTAGGGTTCCAAATTTACCGAGTAGTTGAACCACTCGGTAAATTTGGAAAAAGTGTTTAAAATGCTTTGAATGTTTTTTTTTCAAAATTCATGTTTCACACACACATGTCCTTAGGACATGTGTGTGTGAAACATGATGCGAAAAATACATTTCAGGGGTGCATGGGGGGGTCCTTTGGACCCCCCCCTGCACCCATGAAATTTTCTAAGTGCCACTCGCAATTTGCATTGACTCCTATGGGCCTTTTGGCCCATAGGAATCAATGGGAATTGCGAAAATTAACTTAAGAATTCGGTATTTCTTTGGGATTCGGTAAAAATTGCGATTTTTACCGAATCACAAAGAAATACCGAAAAAAATGATGCATAGCATTTTGCACTTCTTAATTTGCGATTCCTTATTTTTCGCAAATTGAGAAATGCAAAATGACACAATGATGCATGTGGGCTAATGTGCATTATAACATGATGCTTGATTCCTGTGTAAGTGGTCATTATCCATGTACTAGTCTGTGTCCTTTTTTCTCTCCTTCACAGTGACGAATACACTTTCTACAATCCAAAGAATACACCTCACTTATCAGGTGATCTTTTTTCATGTTGTAAGAAATACAAGTATTGAGTCACGTTTAATTTAACTTTTACACTTCAGTTCACTGTTTGAAGTAGCATTCATATGTCTTTCGGTCCTGATGAAAGCAATGGACTCATTAGTCCCCGTAAGTTTGCTGAAACATGTCGACCAACCTAATATCAGGGTAGATATTTGTTAAAACTACCTATGCTGCTTTTTAATGTTGGTGGAGCGAGCATATGACCTAATAAAGTTTTCTTATTTTTGCTCACTCAGCCAATTTTATATATTTTCACTCACCCTATCCACACACCTTCTCTCACAGCACTGCAAATCAGTCACCCACCATACGAATTGATGGGTAGTTTGTGACACTCTACCACTATTTGGCCGCCACTTGGCTCTCAGGAGGTTATACCATCTGACCCCCCTCACCTGAGCCAGTGACGTACCAATGATTGTGAATAACAGGAATGCCAAATGATGAAGGGCGGTTCCGTGTGGTGACTGATGGATAACCTGTAAGTGATCACTGGTATCCAACAATTCTCTCTCTTTTCTGTTTTGGTTAGATGATCTGACACGGTTCTGTTAGGTTAATGACCCACACATAGACAAACCAGACCCTCTGACACTCTTTTGTTTTTCTGCCTACCACTAGCGCCAGGTCTAGAAACGTATTAAGGGCCGTGTGCACTGCCACTCGGAAGGTGACCCCAAAAGAAAACGTGGACCGTCCATTGGTACAGTGCCACCCACAGCCTAAGACAAAATCTATCACTGCCCCATAGGATGTCACAGTGAGCACGAGCATACCATGTGGATGAAATTAGCGTCAGGGTTGTGGCAGCGTGGAGTGGAGTAGGAAGAGCCTTGATACATCTATGCAAGTCTGTGGGGCTTTAGGTATGTGTGATGAAGATAATTGAATTGGGTATATTTAAGTCTTGCATTCATAGAGGTGCATTTCGGTACCCCTTGACACTGTGCTCATTGCCTGTTGCTAAA
Source organism: Lissotriton vulgaris (assembly GCF_964263255.1). Taxonomy (NCBI): domain Eukaryota; kingdom Metazoa; phylum Chordata; class Amphibia; order Caudata; family Salamandridae; genus Lissotriton; species Lissotriton vulgaris. The sequence goes on along the minus strand of NC_141695.1, from coordinate 870,021,699 downwards.
CGTTGTAGAAAGCTCTGCAACACAATATGTGCGCAGTGTGGTAAGAGGGACATCCCTGTCCCTGTTTAAAATTATATAACATTGTATTAGCAATGCGCCAGTCCTGTGCATAAGTAAGGTTTTGAGATTCTAGATGTTTAGGTTTCATTGTGTATTTTACCCTAGACTTTATGTAAATGCCAAATAAGCGAAGCATACAAGAGAAAAGAGCCTGCAAGGTCCCATAGTCGTCCATCGGGCTCTCAAACGTGGAAAGAATCTTGCCAGAGAACAGGTCTTCCAAGGAAGTGAGACCCACATTGATCCAGGCAGTCGCTTCTGGCCTAGAACCTAGGTCTTTACAACCTGGCGACACCCAAAGTGATAACTCTGGGGCTTATGGGGGAAAGGGACTCTTCTTATGCCGTTAAGTAGGTTAACAAGAACCGGCCGTGGACATAAGGATGTCCCTTCACTTTTTTGGGATTGGACCCTCTGAGCCCAATAGCCATTTCAACACCTTAGTTTGGTGTGTCCCAGTCGCCCAGTAAACCAGTTCTGTTACATTGCAATTGCGCAGCCGCATAATATAATTCCAAATTTTTGCCATTCAAGACTCCCTCTGGCAGGGGGGCATATAATTTTATAAGAGACAGCCGCTTTCTACCTTTTACCCCATATTAGGTCAACTAAAAATGCCCAAGGTCCTGAATTTTATTTTGAAGGATTAGGATGGGTAGAGCAGCAAAAAATTACAATAATCTGCTAAGCACCAACATTGTTAAGCTAGCTATGCAGTCCATAGGGGAAAGCAGTAGCTTTGTCCAGAGTGATAAAGAGGACCTGGCATTGGCCCCCATCCTACCCAAATTGCCATACAACAGATCTTTTGGTGAATGATTTGCCCGGACAACCAGATATTTGAAGGAATCACAAGGCCACGGAAGTGGCGTGACTGGGATGGCCCTCCTTTGGTTGGGAGACAATAAGGTCATCAGAAATAGTTGGGATTTATCTGAGTTCACCTTTAGGCCTGATACAGGGCTAAAGTGGTCCAGAAACACCATTAGATCTATGAGTATTGCTGCGTCTCCCTGCAAATATACCAATTCATAATATGCATACATAGATATTATATGCCAATGATTGTTTGCTCTTGTCCCCCAACTCGTAGCACATTGTCTAAGTGTTCAAGTGAGTGGCTCCATCGCCAGTGAGAAGATAAGCGGCGATAAGGGGCATCCATTTTGAGTGAGATTGTAGTTCCTATTTTTACCCATGCCACTGATGAGTTATACTGTAATGAGATCCATTTGAGGAAAGTGGGGCCCATTTAAAACTTAATAATCACTGTCACCAGGTAATGCCATCACTGGGTTTCAAAAGCCTTCTCGATGTTAAGGGAGACGACCCATGGGCTTGCACCCCTCACACGTGCCCAGTCTATCAACATATTCTGTGCAGATTGTGAAAGGTGTTCCTGCCGGGTACAAACACATTCTGGTCATGATGCACCACCGTTTGCCCTACTGAGATCAATCTGTTGGCCAGCAGCCTTCCAAGAATCCTATAGTCTCAATTCAGAAGGAATAGTGGTTGATATGACCCCAAAAGTAATGGGTCCTTGTCTGGTTTGGGCAAGACCACCATCATTACTTCCCAAAGGGAAGGGGGCAATTCTCCCTTAGCATCTGACTGAGTATAACTATGGAGCAGGCAGGGGACTAATTGAGCACTGTAAGTGTAACAAAATTCCAAGGGCCAGCCATCTACTCCAGGCGTCCTGCTCTGTGCCATCTGCTTAATGGCACCGGTTATCTCTGTTTCATTAATGAGGGATTCCAGCTCCTCCCACAGCAAAAGCTGAATGGGGGGAGTACCTCTAAAAAGGACTGTACTGTGACAGGATCCTCCTCTTGTGGAGCTTTGTACAAGGAAGCATAATATGAGTGAAAGGCGGTGTTGATGCTTTCTGCATAATAATGATTTGCACCATGCAATCCCTTCTGGCCGTGACTGAGTTCCTAGGTGAGTCCGAACCTGGAAGCCTACCAGCCTCTTAACCCTAAGCATGTAATCTAGCCAAGTGTTCCCTGTGATCAAGTGTTCCCAGTTTTTCTAAGGTGGTTTTATACATCAGTCTGTCCTCAGCCAGTGTAGCCGCAACCGATTGGCCAGTAGGAGATAGCTGCTCATACATGCATATGTCAGTCTCCAGGGTACTGAGCTCACAGCGAAGAAATCATTTAGTGCCTTAAACCGCTTTGACCATGTAGCCGTGGAGCATGACCTTAAATGCATCTCACTTAACCCCGGCTCCAGAAGCGGAGCCATCATTGTCCTGAAAGTACGAAGTGATGTGTTCAGAGAGGGTAGATTGAAGTGGGATGTCACAAAGTTCTTCCAGGGGCAGACGCCATGTTCGGATTTCAGGTATATTTCTCCTCCAGGTCAATTGTAGTTGTAAAGGATAGTGATCTGAGATGGTGCACCCAAGATATTCTGCCTGTGACACCTAGCAAGTGCATACCGCGAGCAGTAAAGAAGATCAATTCTGGTGTGTAGCTCATGCAGCCCTGAATAGTATGAATATTCCCTTGTGTCTGGATGCAGACCCCACCAAACATCCTATACCTGACTGTCAGTGGCCCATTTCTGCAAATGCTCTGCGAGAGATATCAACTGCTCTCCGGGCAGTGGGGGGTGGGAGCGTTCTTTATTGAGATCCAGGGTGCAGTTCAGGTCCCCGTCAAGTACTCTGGAGCTACTGCATTCCACAGCAGCGTTGGGGTCATGGATTGCAGGAAGGGAGTCTGGTTAGCATTAGGAGCATAAAATGATAATTATGAAAGCGGGAGACCATCAAGCAACCCGTCCAGCACAGCGTAATGGCCATCAAGATCAATTTGAGTACCTCTAGAGGTATCCTGGAAGCACCCCAATCATGCCCCCTGGCATAGCTGGAGTGTGTGGTTCCTTTCAACACCCCTCTCCACGCCTATGCATAGATTCTAGTGTTTGTGATGTGAGGTGTGTATCTTGGAGGAATGCAATTTGGATCTTATGTTTATGGAGATATTGTTACACCTGGTAACGTTTAGCATAACCAGCCAGGCCTTAGACATTCCAGGTCAGCATTTTCTTGTAAAGTTCTGGACAGAATATAGGCAAGGTCATTGGACATATGAGATTTTTCAGCCACTGCACTTGTAGCATAATTATGGATTTGCCACACATGCCACATAATCCTTTGATGCACAAATTTCTGTAATAAAAAAAATATATATTTATGTGTCAAAAAGATTACAAGTTAGAAAAAACTTGATAAGATGTTGCTGCACAGTGGAAGGACCTTCACAAAGATATCTTCAAAAGAAAAGGGGAGATAAGAGGAATATTCCAGATGGGCTCCTCCTTGTGCTAATGTATACCTTCAAAACCCAATAAGCCAATTTCTACTGTGTAGGCTAACCCTCCACTGTTCCACTGAATAGAGATAAAGCTCTTAGTTTTCTCATATAACCCTCACCCACCAGGGTTGCCCCTTGATGGCATGCTTCATCGTAGGATTCCTCTTGTTTTGCTGGGGAAAGTGGTATGCTGCGACCCGCAAGTTACACTGGAACACTGAAACTGCGACCTGCGAGTTACACTAGAACAATAGAAGTGGGAGGGGTTTTATGGTTGGTCGAGTAAATAAGGTGATGGTATGACCTACCTGGTTTGAGCTGCCTCACTCACCTTATGATCTGTGAATTTGTGATCGCAAGGAGACCGCTATCACTCCAGGTTTGATAGGAGGTGGCTTGCTGAGTTGTGTATCAGGTGCTCCTATAACTCTTTGGGGGAAAACACCACCACTTGAGGATCGCATACCCTAAAATCGTATTACCGGCATAGAGGATGACCGGTCGAGGTGGCAGAGGGAAAATGCGTGGTCTGGTGGTGAGTACAGGTGATAGTAGAACCGTGGCTAACGGCACACTATCTGCCCCATCGGGGATGGTGGGATAAAGAAAAAGAAGGTCCCAGCAAGCCTAAGCTGGGAGAGAATAAAAGATAGTTTGGGAAAAACCTACCCGCTGCCAGGCACTCGGATGTTGGACTTCAGCCCTTGATAAAGACTTTGGCCACCCCCCATTGTGGAGGAGATCAGGACCGCTCACCATGCATGTGACTGTCCCACACTTCAAAATTGGATGCGACCGCCACCATGGTGGTGTCACATCTTGCAATTTAACATTACGGCGGGAGCTGCTGACTGCAGCACCCACCGCGATGTACAAAATGCAGCTTGTGCATTTCACTGCAATATGTGGCAGGCACCAAATGGGGCCTGCCACTTAGTGCAGTGAAATGTAAGGGGGTATTATGCACCCACACCTCCCCCAACACAAGGGGGGCCCACAATGGACCGGTGAAACCAATCCCCACCAGCCATTCCATGGAGGTTTTGCCTCCCTGGAAAGGCTGGCTGTACCCAGCATCGTAATTTAGCGGATGGTGGCTGCTAGGCACCACCTCCATTTTACATATGCAGACCGCTCTGCGAGGCAATCGTAACAATTGCCTGTGGCGGATCCGTGGCGGGCGGTCTTTGTGCCCGCCATGGTCGCGGTCAGATTCCCTGCCATCGTAATGTGGGCAGGGAAAATTGCTTTACGATGGCGGAAGGCCCGTCACCGCACTGCTGGCCTTCCGCCATAGTAATGACCCCCTTTGATTTCGGCAACAGCACAGGAGGTGGAAAAAAATGCAGTAGGGGAAAAGGACAATCATGAGCACATCAAGGTGGGGGAGACCAGTAAAAGCATCACTTGATAGAAAGAACTAAGTGGCTTCATGGCAAATGAAATGGTGGAAGGCGCTCAGTCCATCGGCAATGCAGGAGCTGAGGGTGTGGAGGAGGGCGAGGGTGAGGGCAATAAAAAGGAAGGAGAGACTACACCAACATATATAAATAAATACAAAATTAATGACCCGATACAGTCTGGCAAATATAGTGGTAGATTGATAGGCACCTTGTCCCTGGAAGCAGTAGAGGGTGAACATTTCTTTCCTCTCACAGACCATACAGACTACACCAAGAGAGCCTCTCAATGCGCAATGAGGACACTACAGACTCAAACAGTAATATGGATGATTCACAGCTCACTCAGAGAAAGAAGGTCTGGGAGCAGCTGACAACAAATAAAGTGTGATTACTCTAACACCTAATTGTCGTTTCAAGAAAGAGGAGGAGCGGCTGGAATACCTGCAGCTGCAAAGGGGATGCGTAAAATAAGTAAGGCCTGTTGAGAGATCACAGAACGACTAGTGTTGGTGGAAGGATGGACAGAGTCACTGGAGGCACAACTGGAAACTCTGAAAGTGGAAAATGTATCTCAAGGAGCAGCATTAGTAGACATAATGTCCAAGCTAGAGGACCAAGAAAACCGTCAAAGACGGAATAATCTGCACTTACTGGGGATTCTGAAGGGGGTGGAGGGTAATGATCCAAAAGAGTATATGGTGAAGCGTATATGGTGAAGCTGCTGAGAGGAGCTTTTCTTGTCCAAGTCAAATAGGATTGGGACATGGAGATCCAGCGAGCTCATAGGTTTCCACTCATGGCAAAATAGTACACACAAAGAGCTGGAAAAGCTAGAGCGATGCCGGTTTATTTCTGCAATTTTTTTTATTAAGGGAGATAATCTACGATTAGGTCCGCCTTAACTCACAGAAAAAATTGGAAAAAGTAACTTTTTTCGTTAGACCAGACTTTGCGCATGCTTCCGTGGAACGAAGATGGCGCCTCCGATAGCTCATCAACCCATTCCAGCGGATTGAGGCTGATGCCTACCTCCAGAATCCGGCCTGTTTGAAGACTATGTTTAAGGGACATATCTGCAGTTTTACCTCCGAGATCCAAGCCCAGGATTATTTATCTAGTATTAATCAAGGGGCCAGTACTAGCAAGCCTTAAGGGTCAAGCAGGAGGGCTCAGGTCAATCAGATAGGGCACAGAGAAGTACAGAGGCACTAGCCACTATATTCATCTTGTCAAATGTTTCTTCATCAGAAATTGTAAAGGGCTTTCTTTATTTAATTGGGTTTTTGAAAGGGGGTCTTCTTTAATTTTTTTGTTTAAATATATGTCGACACGGATCAGGGCAGCACGGTAGGGGATTGAGCACTCATCATCGCTCAAAATTTGCCTGATTACTCATGTTTCAGGTGGGGTGGGGTGGGGAGGGTTGTGAGGGGGCTGGGAGGGGGATCTGTATAGAAGGGTGTGAGGGTGAAGCAGGCTGGGAACTGGGCTTTACTGGAAGTAGGGACCTATAAAATCTACATCTGCTTCCAAACAGTACGGGGGGGTTGAGATCATGGTATGTATATGGCTAATAAAGTGAAAGGACTATGTGCACAATGAATTGCCACTCAACATATGTGGGCTAAATGATTAAAAGAAAAGACAAAAGGTGGCACAAGGACTGTGTCTGCAAGAGACCCACATAGAGGGATTAAGAATTGGTCTTTTAAAGAATTTGGGTTTTAGATTTATTGCAGGAACCAACTAAGCCACTTGAACTCGGGGAGTTTCTATTTTAGCTCAAAATAATAAAATATAGTTTGGGCTGTCCCGCACTGATTCAATTGGGAGGTGGGTGATCATTAGATGTAATCTTGTGTGGGACCGGTCTTTCATGCTCTGCTCGATATACGGATAAGTGCTGGACAATCCAGGGGTATTTAATTGGTTAAATAATGAACTTGCGCATTGCGCGTTGCCCATCATTATTTTTGGGGATTGTAATATTAATTTGCAGAATAACTGGGAGTTACACCCAAAGTACGGGGGCAGGAAACCCAAAGTACTGCAAGCCCTATATAATATGTGTAACACACATGGGCTGCTTGATGTCTGGACTAAAACAAAGGCATCTGAGCATGGCTTCAGATATTTCTCTTCCCCGTATTCGAAGCACTGCAGACTAGACTATTTTCTTCTATCAGCTACTATACAACAAGACTGTAGAATTAATGGATTTCCTGAAGTTTTTTGTCAGACCATAATCCCTTGGTGTTAGATATAGCTATCACAGGAATTACACCAAAAACCTCTGCCTGGACCATTGAAAGAGCTCTGCTGTGGGATCAGGGCTATAGGAGCTTTTGAGGACTTAGATACCTGATTTTTTTAACCAAAATGTAGGGACTGCTCCTTTGACAATCATATTGGATTGCTTTAAAGCAGCAGTTTGGGGGAAGACAACTCAATTCTCTTGGACAAAAGGGAAAGATGAGAAACGCAAGGTACAGGAGTTATATCTCAGAATATCCCAGGCTGAGCAAAAGCTTGTTAAGGCTGTACAGCATGCAAATGATATAAAGGCTGTTCAAGATGGGATAGCACTAGTCAAAGCCTCCATCGGGGATTCTCTTATAGAGAAATCAATTGGGAAAATGTTGATCAATCAGGAAAAGGTATACAAGCTCAGTGATAAAATAGCACACCAACTCGCAGTTAATACACAACAGGAATGTGTACATAATACGATTACGCATATCATTGATCCAGTATTGGGGATGGTCCATGGTACGGATGAGATACGAAAGGCTTTTCAGAAGTTCTACCAAAACCTGTATTAGAAAGAAATTGTTGGTACTGAATCCCAAAAACAACAGGCAGCGGAACAATATCTAAATGCTGTTCCAGGAGTACTCACAAGAACAGCTAGAAGACTCTCTGACAAGCGATGAGGTGTTTGCAGCACTCACGAGCTTGTCAGATGGAAAAGTCACTGGGCCAGATGTAATCATTTAGGAATTTTACAAAAAACGTTTTGATCAAGTTAAGGAGGTAATGTTTAACCTTTTTAGACCAATTTTCCAAATAATAGAAGAAGAAGCATCAATCTGTGGGGAACTTTCCGGGTATTCTTTGAATAAAGAAAAAATACAGATAATTATAAATTAATTTACTATGATAAATAATAATAGAGGATAGGTGCTCTTCCGTTGAGGTCCCTAACTGGCAGGTGGCGGGGTTCATCAAATACTATCTGCCCCGCTTGTGGAAATGCAAGGGAGACCATTGCTCATTTTTTTATTTGCCTGTCAAGCCTATGCCTTTCCTAGGCGAATCTGGTTAAAACCTATATGTAAAAACTTAGGTACTAACAGTAGCATTGTAGCCCTGAGAATTATCTGTACTAGTTCTTCCCTGCCACTGGCCATTGCTGTAGCGAAATTTATGGGGTGGGCTTGGTCTATTAGGGAAAAGTTGTTAGCCAAGTAACTGTCTACATTGGGAGAGTTTATTAAAGCTACCTGACGTAGTTTGTATTTTATATTCTATGTATATATATTTACATTCATGCTCCTTATGTATATCACTTGCTTTTATTTGTTAAGAGGCAACCATTTAATACTGTTTTAAAATTTTTGTATGTTTTGTGCTTTTATGAGATATACTCGAATAAAGCCTCTTTGAATTGAAATTGAATTGATAATAGAATAGTAGATTGTGCATCGTATTTCGGGGTCCTAATTAGGGAAATTCTCGATGCTTTGGTTAATGAGAATTTAAATCCAATTATACAGAAAGTAAAAACACCATTACATAAGCTGGACAATCTGCATTTGACATTAGAAGGTTCATGCAATTTAATAAAAATTATATATTTCCAAAACTTTTATATGTAATGCGAGCCATATCACTTATCATTCCCAATCTCTGGTTTAAAAAATGTGAGAATTTTGTTGTGAATGTATCTAGGACCCTAATAAATATTCCTGATTCATGCCCTTGTGCGGTTATGATAAATCATGTCCTAATGAAGGCATAAGAATCTTACCCATATTCAGTCATAGCTCACGCAGCCCAAATACGGCAAGGCTACTTCCTTAGATTCCTAGAGAGCCCAACGAGTTCTTTCGACACACCAAACCTTCAGCAACCTGGGAATTCCCCATGTCTTTGTTTTGATTTGTCATTGAACTCCTGCGAGCACTAAAGGAACAATCAGTTCTTAGTGACATCTTTTATTGACGTCTTTTGTCCAACCTTACGTCAAACACGGCACCTTCCAGGTATAAATATACCAACACTTGCCTTAAGCAACAAACGGTGGTGTGGAGCAGAGCGGCTATCTACTTATCCGAAGCCCAGCTGATGCGAGAGTAGAAGAAAGCCGCCCCTCCCCTTTGACACACTGGAGAAGCTGCCTTTTCTCACGCCGAGAAATCCATCTTCGGTGTTTCCAGTCCTCCTTGCGGGTTACTGGGAGATCGAGTCCTGAGAAACAAGATACAAGACCTCCTTCATTCTGTAACCAAGGTACGGAGCTGATTCAAACCTTAGAGAGAATTCTTGATTCAGATTCTTGGCAAAAAACCCAACTTAACTTAAAACTGCAACTTACTTACTCCTTCCCACGTATTAAGCTTAGGTCAGGTACACCGGGGTAGGCGTATCTCAGAAGCACCAGTTGAGTTCGTTAGTCAATGTTTTGTGTATGTAAATAGTTTATCCATTTAAAGTATCATATGGCTAAGAAACCATATCAATGCTTTTATATTATTATTTTATAATACTCCTTTTACTGTACGCACTTTACTTCATGATAAGTATTGCAATTGTGGCAATTCATTTCTCTTGCATGAGAAAGAAGACTGCTCAATAAAATAAAACCTTTTATTGAAAACGCCCGTCTTTCTATTTCTCTGCACCCTGGTGAAATTAAGTATGCACGATTGACTGAGTGAAATAGCTGTCTATTGTTTTCACACGACTCTGGAGATACACTCCTTATTCTGAGGAGCAAAGTTGTCATGTTATATGGTTGTCAGAAGGGAATCCCTTCTTGTCTAAAACAGGGAAGTTAACCCCTCCCTATTTATTCGAGAAAGTTTCTAGTGACCTATGAGCTAGCTGGCAACACTAATTAAGTCTAACATAGTCAGTAGAGACCCCGTTGACCTCAGTTCTACCTCTACACTGCTGTTTATGTTATTCCAATGCGTAGAGCCTATTGGGAATATAGGAGCCACCCTACAATTTATTTTTACAATATATTTGGTCATACTCTAAACCAAGAAGAGCAGTCAAGTATTTAACACTCCCAAAAGAGAGTGGAGTACTGGCCCTTCCCAATTTGGATTTGTTTTATTGGGCTACCTGTTTGGTGCATTATTCAGTATTACTTTGGGACTACCCTAGAGTAAGCACACTGAGTTGCCCCTCCGCCTATGAATTATTGATTGTTGTAGATGCCAGGGGATGTCTGTGGCGTCGACTCGAGCTAGGATACAACAAAACGGTCGAATTCATAACTCTTCTGAATGCTTTTCAGACTAGGGCCCCTATTCAACGATTACTAGGGATTGAACAACTACATTTTTATACGCCTCTTCAGGGTAATGAAAATATTCCTGAGATCTTTGATGATCACTGCATGACAAACTGGTGTCAAAGGGGGATTGTTAAACTAGGCTGCTTCTACACAATTTGGGGCTTTATATTTTTTGAAGAGCTTAAAGGGAAGTTTAAACTTATGCACAGAGAATTTTTTAAGTTTCTTTCATGTAAGGGATTTTCTATTGAAAAACGGGAAAGGAGGAGAAGGAGTTATATGGAATGAGCTAATAGAAAAACTACAGCAGGAGACTCCCCCCCGTATTGGCACTGTATATAATTTCCTAAACACACTGAAGATAGATGATATGGCCACAACCTCAGAAAACTGGTAAAACAAGTTAAAAGTTCCTGCCGCAGCATTTTATCAAGCTTTTTAGTGGCTCAGGATGTCCTGATGTCCGCCAAACTACAGGTTCTGTTTTATAAAAAGTGTTTTTTCATACTATACACCAGACTGAATTGCCAAGTGGGGTACAGAGAAGGGGACATGGGGTGGGCGGAATTTGCGAAATTCACTTTCGCAAACTATCGCAAAAATGCTAAAAATCTCTGCAAACACACGGAAATATCGCGAAGACGCAGACGTTTTTTCCCGCCCGTTCGCAGTATTTTCTGCGTGATCGTGGCTCGCCAACTTACCCATGCGGTTGCTCATGGGCCAGCCATCTTGTTTTCACTTGTCGCGCCCGCCCGCGATGCTTACTTCCTGTTCCGGGTCGCGGAATGCATGCTCGCGTCCGTTCGCGGTACTAATTTCCTGTTCGGGAACACTTTTACTTGCTTGCGCCACTTTTTGTGTGCTCGGGAAGAAAATATAGCGCAAACTTGCGCATGTGGTCGCAATGGGCGCGACCATCTTGTTTTTCAATCTATTGCATGGTTTTGGGCCCCTGATTTTCAATCCTCCCTGTATCTTTACAATCCTTTGTTTCAAGCCACTTTTTTTGATCTTTTTTATTTATTATCTCTTTAAATATTTTCCTGCTTCTATATTTTTGGTTTTTGTCTACTTTTTCGTGGTTTTTAGGTACTTTTTCACTCTTTTTCCATTGCCTGCTATTTCAATTACTTACTTTTTAAATGTTATTACCTTTTCTTACCCGCCCCGTCTCTCTCTCCCCAGAACCATGCCGAAGGGTAGGGATTGCCGCAGCCAGAGCCGCAGCTGCCTTCCTTGCGGAAGGCGGCACCCACAAGGGGTGCAGGCATGGGCCTTATTTGGGGAGGTGGAGTTGGCTGCACTTATCTTCGTTGTGCAGCGCCACCTCCCCTCAACCCTCGCAGCAGGTGGCAGGCCTGGGTCCGGGTACAGGCTCCGGGAGTGTTGACAGTGCTGGGGGAAGGTGCGTCGGGCAGTGTTCCACTGCTCTGGGGTCCGGCGTACCCATGCGCAATTGACGCACCGGTGGTCTGACATCCTGGACCGTGAGCAGGACCTGCTGGGAGTCGAGGTCCCGGGTAACTATTTAATTATTACTACTTTGTGTCTGTTCTCCTGCTCTGTGTTATATACTGCGAATATCTTTTTTTCTTTCAACCAGCTAGAATGTTGCTGCTTACATTCCAGGTTAATTAGGTTTAAAAGTTTTCTGTGATTGATATGACACAGGTGCTCCTCTGCACTACTACTAATCTTACTTGTTTGCACCTTTGCGTTTGCGCTCGGTTAGCGTGATTATGTAAGAGTGTATTTTAGAGAAATTAAGTTACATAATGCTATAGTGACTCTAGTCCTTACTTTGTCCTGTCACTAAGTGATAGGGGCGAATTGATACTTAGGTTTAGTTACTTTGTATGAGTTTGTAATTTTTTAGTGGGATGAGTGATGCCCCCTCAGTTACGTCATGTGCTGCTAGTACCCCAGTTTGTATTAGAACCTTTTCTAGTTTGTTCAATGAGCGGTGGTAAAAGGCTTAGCACTAGCAGAACATCAGCATCAATCAATCAACCCCAAATTTGGTGTATACAAAAAATATAGTCATGTGTCCTCCATTTGACCATATGCATTGTTGAGGACTAAAAGAAGTAGAAATGCATACTTAATGTACAATTGGCGCGCCTGGATTTGGTGGGCTAGGTCGGGTGGCACGTCGTACTTATGCTTAGTTAGTATTCTGGAATCCCAATGGAAGACTGGATTAGTGTTGATCAATAGGAAGTAGTCGATCCGCGAATCCCCGATACTACTTGTTTATTTTATTTATTTATTTATTGGCATTTATAAAGCGCAGCATATACCCTAAGGTGCCTTGGCGCTGATTAATTTGCCAGCTTGATGTTAAATAAGCTGCCTTGCTCAGACCTCTATTCTATACCGAGAACTTATTTATTGAATAGCCAGGTTTTCAATTTTTTGCGGAATTGGAGTAGTGTGGGACATGCTCTAATGTCCTGGGGTAGAGTATTCCAAAGTTTGGAAGCTGCTACCACAAACCGTCAGTCTCCCCACATCACTGTTCTGGTGCGAGGTACCGTTAGTTGGTTGCTGTTGGTGGAGCGCAACTGGCGTATAGGTTGGTAAGGACGTAGATGGTCTTTAAGGAACTGCGGGCCCTGTTTGTTTAGTGCTTTGTAAACAATGCACTGTGATTTAAATCTAGCTCTGTTCTGAATCGTCAGCCAGTGTAGTTTTGGAATGGCGTCAGAGAGAGGAGCAAACTTAGGAATTCCCAGAATAAGACGTGCTGCCGCATTCTGTATGGTCTGCAGTTTTTTTATAACTCTAACTTGGGAGTTGATGAAAAGCCCATTGCAGTAGTCTAGGGATGTCAGGACTAGTGAGCTCACCAGAGTTTTAATGGCAGTAGTAGGAATATAAGGACTTATTTTTCGAATCATGCGTAGTTTGTGATGGGCTATAGAGGCCACTTTGCTAGCATGGTCCATGAAGTTTAAATGGTTATCAAAAAGTATTCCTAGGTTTCTTACTTTAGTCACCGGATTGGGGGGGCACCAAAAGTTTGGGGCAACAACGAGGCGGGCCATTCTGGTGAGAGTTGTCCAAAAATCATTACCTCGTTTTTTTCCGAATTAAGTTTTAGGCAGTTCGCTGCCATCCACTCACCTAATTCCGTCAAACCTCTCTGGAATCTTTTAGCTACCTCTTCTCCATCACCTCTTATTGCCATCACCAATTGAGTGTCGTCCGCGTAGGAGGTTAGGCTCATCCCATGTGCCTTGATGACATTGGCCAGGTCCGACACATAGATATTAAAAAGTGTCGGACTCAGGGATGAGCCTTGAGGTACCCCACACGGTTGTGACAGTTTAGCAGATTGGTAAGGGCCAAGAGTGATGGCCTGCGTTCTCTCAGAGAGATCGCAGGCCGACCAGATGAGATCGGTCAATTTAGTTATTGCAATTGTTGTTTACATAAGTGTTTTTTGACTGTTCTTTAAAAAATATTTTATTTGTTTGACACCATCCATCAATGTTTGTCTCCTTCTTATATCTTTCCTGTTCAGCACCCAGGGGCAGGCAGACAGGGAGTGGGACTCAGTCGATGGGAGAACAACAACACCAGGAGGACACCAATGAGGGCTCCTCTGCTGGCCCTAGTATGTCTTCTTGTTTTTAATAATAATTCTTATTCCATAACTTTTACTGCACCATATTTTTCCCGAACTATTTTTTCGGTTTCCTAATGCTATTTTTTACCAACAATTATCCTTCGTTCTGTACTGTTTTGAAAATCTTGTTATCCCTGCCTCTGCTATGATGACTCTCTGTACTACTACTACTATTAGTCTGTCTGTACTGTAGTAGCTAAGCTTTCCCAGTTGGCCACTCTTTATTTAAGCAAGCTTTATTCGACGATTGTCGTAAAAGCAAACTGTACATATAAATACACGTTTAGGTAAAATTATACATATTTACATTTCAAAAATCACAAATCCATTACACATTTAAAATCAAATTATTGTACATTGGATAAGGGATCTTAATTTGGCACCATGAATACATATTAATCTGTTAGCCTTCTACTTCTGATAGTCCACGCCCAACCTAAGAATTTTTCCACAGCTATATAAACTGTCATATCTGTGCAGGAACAAATTATTCTAACTGCCACCGACCGCTTATAGGTGCCCATTAATCTGCACATTGGGAGTAGCCATATTCTCCTGGGCGCCACGTACTCAGGGCATTCAAATAGAAGGTGGCCAATGGTTTCAGAGATCGCTGGGCATGATGGACAAGCGACCTTAGCTCCCGCGGACCACCTACTGGTGAATGCCCCGACCGGTAAGCTTCCAATTCTCAATTGAAAGTAGAGTTTACGATTTAGGGGTTTTAGGATAACGTCCCAGAAATATTTAAAAGATTGTAAATAAAACTCAGATTCACCAGTTGCTCTAGCCATTGAGTCTAGTCCTTTGGGTCGTCCTCTTGTACTACTTCTAGTCTTATTGATCTTGAGTCTTTGTTAATCCTGAGGCCTTGACAATTCACACCAACAAATGCCCAAGCAGATTTATTACTATTTTGATATGAGAGGACATACTTGTACTGTTGTAGGGATTTTGTACATACAGACCTTTGAACAAGAAAATAGGATGTTGGTGATAGTAGGTTGGACCTTCCTCACACACCTCAATCAGAAGTTCAGAGTCAGAACCCACTACAATGCCCTGCCCGACTAGTTATAGTAGTGTCTTGTCATAACTATTAGCTCTCCGAACCCTCCCCCCAAAATACCCAACAAGTAGATAACCCAGAACATAACACACCCAACCTCTCAGTCATGGAAGCAATGCATATGCTTCCTTAAATTCGCTCACTCGTGTAAGTCCACACCAAATACCACCAAATCTATGTAAGTTCAAAATGTTTATTGACAAGCTCTGTACGTTGTTCTATTATAATGCAGCTTTTTTTCAAAAAACAGTGGTCCTTAGACTAAAAAGGGAATTGTTAAGGCAATAAATATAGACTAAATAGGACTATATTCTTTAAGACGTGTCCAGCCGGACATTTTAATATCTTAATAAAAATGTTCATAGAGAAATATGACACACAGTGTGATGGAAGTGGGACACCAGCCGATGTCCGACTAACCCACTTGGGGGACACAAACAGAACTCAAAAGTAACAGGCAAAGTTGGGTCATCTGAATATCATAAATCATAAGCAGATAATCCACAATATACACATATGCATGAACAATTGTAGTCAACTATGCATTTAGTGCATTAAGGTCGACGACGTTTCGAACCATACACAATATCGGTTCATCTTCAGGACAGACAGTGATTGCCTAAAGAAATCACACTTTCAATTGAACCCACAGTGGTGTGGGGCTGAAAATGAATTCAGCGCGGTATTCAAGGATATGTAATTGTCACAGGTAAAGTCCCTGGCAAAATAATGAGTTGATCAATTGGAACAATGCCTTTGGACAGTTGATCGGAAAGTCAGTGATGCAGGTCCACAGTGGGGGTCCTTGCACGGCGAGAAGGATCTTCGCGGCCAAAGGCATTGTTCCAATTGATCAACTCATTATTTTGCCAGGGACTTTACCTGTGACAATTACATATCCTTGAATACCGCGCTGAATTCATTTTCAGCCCCACCCCACTGTGGGTTCAATTGAAAGTGTGATTTCTTTAGGCAATCACTGTCTGTCTTGAAGATGAACCGATATTGTGCATGGTTCGAAACGTCGTCGACCTTAATGCACTAAATGCATAGTTGACTACAATTGTTCATGCATATGTGTATATTGTGGATTATCTGCGTATGATTTATGATATTCAGATGACCCAACTTTGCCTGTTACTTTTGCGTTCTGTTTGTGTCCCCCAAGTGGGCGAGTCGGACATCATCCGGTGTCCCACTTCTATCACACTTTGTGTCATATTTCTCTGTGATCATTTTTATTGAGATATTAAACTGTCCGGCTGGACACGTCTTAAAGAATATAGTCCTATTTAGTCTATATTTATTGCCTTAACAATTCCCTTTTTAGTCTAAGGACCACCGTTTTTTGAAAATAAGTACCTACCCAAGGTCCTTAGCATATTGCACCCTGGGTTCCCTTGTTCTGTCTAAATACTATTATAATGCAGCAGCAACAGGAAAATCAATAACATTAAAACAATAAACATTGCTACACTTACTTACAGTTGTTAATTAAATCATGATAACTGAACAGTGGTGGAAGCACCCCCATCCCCTAGGTAGGAATTTAGTTTATATAAATTTATAAATGAAGATCTCTGAGTGTAGAGACCCCTCAACTTAGAAGAAGCCAGTACTGGTAGTTGTTGCATCATAAGCTCTGCAAAGCTCTGGTTCGTAGAAGGGAATCTTCCGTCTGTAATACAAAACCTGAAATGGTGCGCGTTAGTATATTGCAGGCATTTCTCAGCCGTGCCAAAAACTGTAGCATTTATGGATAATGTACAAAAAGGTGAGCAACCCAATATACCCTTGCGGGCTCGGGCAAAGTTTGTAATAGAAAATGGCCAGCAAGGGGTTTTGTTTATTCTAAGATTTTTACAGCACCGTTAGGACTTGTTTAAGATTAATCACAGTACCTAAGCCTGAGTTTGATCAGTGGCTGTTAAATTTAATTCAAAGGAAACAAGTTCCTAAAAAAGGAACACAAGATGTTACCACACTAACATCAAAATTAAACACGAATAATCAATAAAACGTGAAACCAGGGTTTTGTTTTCTGAGAGTTATTATTGAACTTCAAGGCAAAATATATAAATTTCTGTACAAAAACAATGAACAATCATAAAGAATAGAGTGCATACATAGATATAGTAAGGATATTCAAGGCCTTGGTTGCTTGTCCTTGGACATATCCAAATTTTGAGTCCAGACTGCTGGGTCACAGTAGTTGGTTGATTTTAACTCAAAGTCAGAAGAAAATCAAAAGATGACATGAGACAAACTAAGCAGAGTTGGACTGAACAAGTCGACGTTTCGGTCTTATTACGGTTATTCTTAAGACCATCATCAGGACAACATAGTGGTATATACAATTGATGACCCTCTGTAAAGAAAACAACAATAAATTACAATGTGTACAGTTTTAGTTAAATACCTGGTTTAACTAATTCTTGACATAGAATTATTATAACAATACTAAACATATTTACATTTTAATGCTTATAACAATACTAAACATATTTACATTATAATGCTTACATCTAACATTTCATGATTATTAAAAAATAGTCGGTGTGGCGACTAAAGTAATTGAGTTGGAAAAAGACAGTCAGCTTAGTCTTGGAAGTAAATTCGCTAGGTGTTTTAGTAGTGTGAAACCTAATGAGCAGAATTTAATAAGATTATTGCTTGCTAGACACCGAGTGGTGGCTTGTACTCACTTTTCACATCAAAAGCACGTCAGTTAAAAATTCTTGACGGCACCGGCACTTTTGAATAATAGCGTTGAGGTCGGGCACAGAAGTAAATCAATTGTGCATGAGGTACACTGGAAGGAACGAAATATAACTATAATTCCTATTTAGTGTAGAACAAAACTATTGCCGTATTTTTGAGTTTACAAGGAGTTAGAGCATTTACCTTGCAACGAATTTAGCGAAGCAGTAAAAGGATTCTGGCAGTTAGTCCAGTTTAGGTTGATGATCAATTGTCTCGAAAAGAACTGAACAGGAAAGAGAAATGTGCACGTGATTTAGCGTTGCATGGTTTTAATAGTAGTGCTTTACAAATTGGCGCATAAATCATAGAAAAGTGTGTTCAAATTAGATGTATTGCAGTTTATCATATATTTAAAAAAACAGCATGTGCGCTTTTGTATAGGGGAAGGTGTGACTGATAGTATCAAACTGCAGAGTTGCATTATTGTTGAATATATTGCAGCAATGCTGCAAAATGGTTGCAAGTAGGTAACTAAGGCACACAGCAGGGGTTGTGTTATGGGCAATGAATAGAAGCCCCAATCTTCAAAGTACCATCGAAAATGTAGCCGAGTTAAATGCTGACATTTGGGTTCCTTTTGAAAATAGTTGCAAACACATGAGCGCAATGCAAAGCTAATGAAGTTTTTTAAAAATCCAGAGGAGTGCGTGCGGTCAATTACAAACAAGCGGGTGTCATATACCGGCTTTTGCTAGTGAAATTACAGACGCGCGTGCGCAAGGAACCAGCTACAATTCTACTTACTTGAGATAAATCCGCCACGGAACGTCAATAGAGTACGATCGAGGGTTGTAACAGTGTTGCAATTACACTCTTCTTATATACCGTTCATAGGCTGGCTACACATGTCGTGGTCTCGCGATATTACATGACGAAGCTAATGGCTTAATGCATATTTGTAATTACGGCGGCCATCTTAGTGTGTATAAGGCGCGTCTGAAAGCATTGGCAATTCGCATATTAGAGTTTGTGAAAAGATAAATTATGAAGAAAAAATAATTAAATAGGGGTAGTTATGATCACATACAAGTAAGAAGTGAATAAATCACATTGTTTGTTATTAAACATAACCGAGTGATACTGCTCGGTAGGGTGGTTGTATTTTAGAGAATTGTGCCGCTTATTTATTTTTAGCGCTCTTTGTGACAAAGACACGATTTTGTTGAGGTAACCAGTGTTTTTTGGTGAAACAACACTGGAGGTATATTTAATGATATATTGACACGACAGTGTGAGAAGTGGCATAGGTGTCAATCAAACAAGATGGCAGGTTGTCATAAAGTTAATTGTAATGAAAACTCACATAAAGATCCAGTGTAGGGATACAATCTAACAAGTGGCAATCGAATCTGTCACCGGAAAGGTGCTCACAGTCTAGCCACTTGGGGTCTTTACAGTCAAAATGTGCCATTATTCCAATATAGTATACATATTCATGATTGAGTACTGGCAGACATATATCAATGTGTACAAATGGAATTGAGGTAACATTACTGACACAGATTAGGTTAAGCAGGCCAGAGTGTGCCATTCAGTACATGAATTAAGTCAATTTTTAACACTCTTGGCCATCTCAATCCAGCGTTTTTTTTTAATGATCAGACTTTTGTCACAGTTTTTTTGTCTGATGGATGGTTTAACGACATCGATTACCCACCAGGTCATTTCTTTTTCTGAATGTTTAGCCAGGGAGTAGTGTTCAACTAAGGGAGCATTTTCCACTTTACAGCGAATCCGGGATTGATGTTGAAGGATTCGCTGCTTAATCATTTGGGTGGTTTTCCCTATGTATAGTTACCCACATGGGCATTGTATACAATAGATGACATTGGTGGTTCGACAGTTGGAGAAGTGTCTGATGGTGAATTTGCGTTCGTTGATCACAAAAGTTTTGATGTTTGTAGTTGTTTTACAGGCCATACAATTATTACATCTATAATGACCGAGGATTGGGGATAGCTGTTTCATGTTGTCAACTGTGTTGACATCCTGTTTGTCGTAGGCATGTACCAAGTGATCTCTAAGGTTCCGCCCACGCCTGAATGAGAACATCGGTTTTTCTCTGAATTCAGGTAGCTCATGCAGGAGAGGCCAATTTTTTTGAAACAATCTTTTTCAGTTGCTGGCTGTGTGTTCCAAATGTGGTTACACAAACTAGTGGTGCCTGGTTGTTTTTGGTCTTAGTTTGCAACAGAGCTTCTCGTTCATTGTACCATGCACGTTTCATGGAGTTCTTAAGGAGTTTATTCGGATAACCTCTCTCCAGGAGTTTGTTCCTCAGAATTCTCGCCTCATGAAAGTAGTCACACCGTTTGTAGCAGTTTCTACGCAATCGTAGAAATTGCCCAAATGGTAACCCATCACAAAGGGATTTCGGATGGTGGCTGTTATATTTAAGTAGGGTGTTGCGGGTGGTAGGTTTGGTATACAAAGTTGTATATATTGTGTTATCCTCACTGACTCTGATTGTTAAATCGAGAAAGTTCAATCATGGGCATGGTAGTCCAAGGTGAACTGTAGATGTGGATTTCTTTGGTTGACCCATCCATGAAATTCTTTCAGTAGTTCTTGTGAACCTTTCCATATTAGGAACACGTCATCTATATATCTTAGCCAACAAGATATGTTGGCTAAGGATGGATTAAGGTTGTTGTAGATGAACTCATTCTCAAAGTGGTTGACATAGATGTTAGCTATGTTGGGGGCATACACAGCCCCCATTGCCACGCCTTTCAGTTGTTGGTAAAACTTTTTTCAAAAAGGAAAATGTTTTGACACATTGAGATCCTGATACATTCCACTATAAATTCACTAGGGACAAGATGTGGTCTATCACGGCTGTCAAGAAGATTTGTGATAAGTTCAAGAACTTCGTTTTGTGGGATGTTAGTATATAGACTATTTATGTCCATAGTCACAAGATATTCATGTTCAGGATCATATATATGATTCTCCAATTTGGTAATTACAGCAGTTGTGTCCCTAATGTATGTATCGGTCTCAGTAACAAAGGGTCTGAGAGAGGCTGAAATGCCAGAAACCGGTCCCCGGTAGCTTGTTTCCTTCCCAGTGTAAGAATTGGCTTTTGTAGTTTGGTTTGCCCTGTTCCCATCATGCACTGGGACAGGAACAGACTAATTTGCATACAGTCAGGTTCTGAAACTGGGATGGTGCAGTGAGCTAAAAAACGGTGTTGGATCTAGCCCTGATCTCTTGACTGGGTGAGAGTATTCTGTTTAATTCAGAGACTCTGTCCCTCACCACCCCTTGTTGTAAATATTTTTGTCCACCCTAAGCGTGGAAGGGTATACTCAGATGTGAGTCCCTTGCTCATTGCACCATCAGGATTCAAGCAAGCCGGGCCGAAGAGGCTGAAATGCCAGAAACCGGTCCCCGGTAGCTTGTTTCCTTCCCAGTGTAAGAATTGGCTTTTGTAGTTTGGTTTGCCCTGTTCCCATCATGCACTGGGACAGGAACAGACTAATTTGCATACAGTCAGGTTCTGAAACTGGGATGGTGCAGTGAGCTAAAAAACGGTGTTGGATCTAGCCCTGATCTCTTGACTGGGTGAGAGTATTCTGTTTAATTCAGAGACTCTGTCCCTCACCACCCCTTGTTGTAAAAATAAATAAGCGGCACAATTCTCTAAAATACAACCACCGTACGAGCAGTATCACTCGGTTATGTTTAATAACAAACAATGTGATTTATTCACTTCTTACTTGTATGTGATCATAACTACCCCTATTTCATTATTTTTTCTTCATAATTTATCTTTTCACAAACTCTAATATGCGAATTGCCAATGCTTTCAGACGCGCCTTATACACACTAAGATGGCCGCCGTAATTACAAATATGCATTAAGCCATTAGCTTCGTCATGTAATATCGCGAGACCACGAGATATGTAGCCAGCCTATGAACGGTATATAAGAAGAGTGTAATTGCAACACTGTTACAACCCTCGATCGTACTCTATTGACGTTCCGTGGCGGATTTATCTCAAGTAAGTAGAATTGTAGCTGGTTCCTTGCGCACGCGCGTCTGTAATTTCACTAGCAAAAGCCGGTATATGACACCCGCTTGTTTGTAATTGACCGCACGCACTCCTTTGGATTCTTAAAAAACTTCATTAGCTTTGCATTGCGCTCCTGTGTTTGCAACTATTTTCAAAAGGAACCCAAATGTCAGCATTTAACTCGGCTACATTTTCGATGGTACTTTGAAGATTGGGGCTTCTATTCATTGCCCATAACGCAACCCCTGCTGTGTGCCTTAGTTACCTACTTGCAACCATTTTGCAGCATTGCTGCAATATATTCAACAATAATGCAACTCTGCAGTTTGATACTATCAGTCACACCTTCCCCTATACAAAAGCGCACATGCTGTTTTTTTAAATATATGATAAACTGCAATACATCTAATTTGAACACAGTTTTCTATGATTTATGCGCCAACTTGTAAAGCACTACTATTAAAACCATGCAACGCTAAATCACGTGCACATTTCTCTTTCCTGTTCAGTTCTTTTCGAGACAATTGATCATCAACCTAAACTGGACTAACTGCCAGAATCCTTTTACTGCTTCGCTAAATTCGTTGCAAGGTAAATGCTCTAACTCCTTGTAAACTCAAAAATACGGCAATAGTTTTGTTCTACACTAAATAGGAATTATAGTTATATTTCGTTCCTTCCAGTGTACCTCATGCACAATTGATTTACTTCTATGCCCGACCTCAACGCTATTATTCAAAAGTGCCGGTGCCGTCAAGAATTTTTAAGTGACGTGCTTTTGATGTGAAAAGTGAGTACAAGCCACCACTCGGTGTCTAGCAAGCAATAATCTTATTAAATTCTGCTCATTAGGTTTCACACTACTAAAACACCTAGCGAATTTACTTCCAAGACTAAGCTGACTGTCTTTTTCCAACTCAATTACTTTAGTCGCCACACCGACTATTTTTTAATAATCATGAAATGTTAGATGTAAGCATTATAATGTAAATATGTTTAGTATTGTTATAAGCATTAAAATGTAAATATGTTTAGTATTGTTATAATAATTCAATGTCAAGAATTAGTTAAACCAGGTATTTAACTAAAACTGTACACATTGTAATTTATTGTTGTTTTCTTTACAGAGGGTCATCAATTGTATATACCACTATGTTGTCCTGATGATGGTCTTAAGAATAACCGTAATAAGACCGAAACGTCGACTTGTTCAGTCCAACTCTGCTTAGTTTGTCTCATGTCATCTTTTGATTTTCTTCTGACTTTGAGTTAAAATCAACCAACTACTGTGACCCAGCAGTCTGGACTCAAAATTTGGATATGTCCAAGGACAAGCAACCAAGGCCTTGAATATCCTTACTATATCTATGTATGCACCCTATTCTTTATGATTGTTCATTGTTTTTGTACAGAAATTTATATATTTTGCCTTGAAGTTCAATAATAACTCTCAGACAAAAAAAACCCTGGTTTCACGTTTTATTGATTATTCGTGTTTAATTTTGATGTTAGTGTGGTAACATCTTGTGTTCCTTTTTTAGGAACTTGTTTCCTTTGAATTAAATTTAACAGCCACTGATCAAACTCAGGCTTAGGTACTGTGATTAATCTTAAACAAGTCCTAATGGTGCATTTATGGATAAGCAATATGGACTAACAGTACACCAGAACTTCATAAAAAGTGGCTTGTTAATGTTTTGGTTGACTGCTTGTACGCAATACTTAGACAGTAGCAGTGTGAGGTCATTTGCGTTCAATGGTGTCTTATAACACAAGCTGCAAGGTAACGTCACATGTGCAAAAATAAAAGACACCAAGGTAAAATGGTTGCATGGCTCGGGCTAACTAAGCAAAGGCTAGAATGACCCTAGGGACCATATATAACTACTAGTGTCTACTCGACTACTACCTGATTTGTACTAGTGATGTATGTTATGTACTTTTAACTCATTTTTCAATCTTGCTACTGACCACTAGGGGGAGTTGTATATGACGCCTAAAAAATGTGTAATGTTTTCTAGGTGCACCACCGACCACGAGCACCATTGCCGGGGCCAGTCAAGGCAACACGGATGGAGAGGATGCGGCAGTTGCCGAGGATACTGATGGAGCGGTGGGGGGAGTGTCAGCACCAGTGGCGGGCGGTGGTAAGTTACATTCATAATCCTTAACTATTGCTGACATTACACTCACTGCAAGGGTGTACTGTATGTATACTGTACTGTTGAGACTTAGGGCCCCATTAGGATGGCGGGCGGATTGCCCCCGCCGACCCCGCAGGGGCAAACCTCCCGCCATCCCAGTAGAAAACCCCCCCGCCATATTATGGCTGGGGGGGGGTCAGCGGCAGATAGAAACTGTCTGCCAATTTTCCGCACAGTCGACATGTCAACCGGGCGGAAAAGGTTTCAATATGGTGGCAGTGTCAGAACAAACCGCCAGCCATATAATCTGCATTTTGGAATGCTTTTCCATTGCGGCATTGCCGCCATGGAAAGTCATGCAGAGTATGCTTGGGGTGCCCTTTGCGGGCCCCCATGGAGAGTACCAATGCTATGGTACCCCTTGCCTTTCAAAGCACAACGTGGCAGGCTCTGCGTGGGGCCTGTCACGCTGTGCTTGGAAAAGCACATGTATTTTTAGCATTGCCGCGGGCAGTGTTTTTGGCACCACCCACCACAATGTTAAAAATACGGGATGCGCCCGCCACTGTGGCGGCCGCATCCTAATTGTCCCCACAGGACCCCCGCCCTTATGGTGGGTGTTTTTTTTTGCATGAGGATGGCGGGCGGACTTTGTCCACCTGCCATCCAATGTGCTAAGTAAGTAAGAGTTGTTGTGAACATTTGAAGAGTGAAGACACCCTTTAATTGGCATAGGGCCGGGAGTACTGAGTAACCAATGGCCTCATCTATCTGTGATTTTTCAACTCCCCTTTGAAAATTTTATGGAGAAGACTAAAAGTCAGATCAGATCACCTCGTATTCAACTAAATGTGAAAGACGGATGGAAGGAAGAAGGACGGGCGAGATTTAATAAATGCTATGTACTGTGCTTTATAGTGCTACCATGCCACTGTGTATAATTAACTTGTCTTACTGTTTTTCTAAGAGTATATTTTACAATTGTCTTGGTTATTCTTTTTGATATACAGCTACTCCTTCCAAGGTTGATCGAAAGGAGTTGGCCGCCAAGGCACAGTGCCGGAAACTGGAGGCAATCCAGTGCGAATATCGGTGGCTGGTGGTTTGGCAGAGGAGGAGACTGCTGCAGCAATTGAAGCTTCCTCCAGTGCCCAGGGCCCCAGCCACTACCCTCCAGCGGTACAGCGCCACCATCTGGTGGCCGCTCGTCACCGCAATACCATCTCTGGTGCCCCCCCAACTGTTGCTCTAGCTGCCGTGCTCTCAATCGCTGTTTCGCCCGTTTAGAGGAGCAGATGTTTGTCGTCCTCCAATCCCGCCACTCCTCTTATAGTCCCTGTCTTCTGCCCCTTTTTTAATTTCTGTTTGGGTGGGTGGGAATTGGGCGTTGGGGATTTTTGGACATTTGGACTTCAGTTTCTTACGGACATTGGTTGGGGTTAGAAGGGGGGTGGGTCAGCTTTTGTGGGTTTTACATAGTTTATTTTTGTTAGGGTAAATTAAATCTATATTTATACTATACATGCAATGTTGTTAATGTTTTGTAGGTGGGGTTACTGTTTTACATCACACTGTTTCCTTGCTGGTGCAGGTCCGCCCATTACCCAGTGTTTGATTTACATAATTGGCTGACTGTGTAAGACACAAACAGATAGATGCGACACCCCTCACTGATTGAGTTGTCCTACCAGTACTTTGTCTCTCTCTTCTAGGCTATGCATTCTTTATCTGGACTCAAAGGGGTGTGTGAATTCATTGAAAACATGTCCATTATTAATTGTGCCTCCCCCAAACTTCTCTTACCTTTGATTGATGTTTAACTTAGGCACAGCAATGGTTGCATGGTGAAGATGGTTTCCTTTTTGTGACATGCCATGATTGGGGTGGTGGTGGTAGTATAGTAATAGTAGTAGTAGACAATGGTAGGGCAGCAGCATTTCCAAAAAACATAAAATGAGACAGTCAGTCGCCTTTGAGAGACTGTTCGAGGAGTAGTAAAATAAAGTACAGTACAGAACTTACCGAGCAACAATAATATGTTAAATATTTTACAACAAAACATAATGGTAGTGGGGATAGCCTACTAGACAGTTACAAACTATAGTTGTGTCGAGTCACTTGACTAGCCATACAGCATAACAGTTAGTGCTGTGTATGAGGAATGACAACAAATCCAATCAATGCCAGCAATTAATGCTGAAGTATATGTTCCTTTGTTAAATAAAAATCACCTCTAAAATATACTGTTCATCGGTGGGCAAGCAGAAGAAGATCATCGCTCTGCCTTGAAATTGAAGTACTGTTGCTTTTGCCACATCCGCCCCATCAAGCGTGTGATTAATTATTGGTGTACATTTAATTTAGTCACACCTCAATAAGTCACACAACTCGGGGGAAGAGGGTTAGGGTTTGTTGAATGGATGGGAAGGGGGTTTGGGGAAAGGTTTGACAGTGAAAAACAGTACGCATGGACAAACAAACGACAATCTTTGAAGACTACCATATCCATATCAATATGTTAAGGGAGAAAAAGGAAATGCATGTATGATGATGACTGATAAGGAGACCCGGATTACATATACTTCTTGTTCTGTTGTTCCGGGCTTAATACTTTTACAGATAGCAAATCGAATTTTTAAATATTGGTAGGGATGAATCATAAACAGAGAGCAAACCTAATGATAATAACAACAACAAGAAGAACACACTGTTGTAAAGATTGTAGACAAAAAAATTAATCAAATTATTTAAAAGAAGGTGAAAGTTGATACTGTTACGGTGTTATCCTGGTCAAAAATGTGGATTGGATTTGCATCTCGGCATTCCTCTTGGTCCTCTCGTCCATCAATCTTGGGTGTTGCCACTCCCAGTCACCACTGCCCGCTTGGAAAAAAAATGTAGTTTTATTCGTAAGGTAAGTGTGAATTGTGATGTTTTCCCAAGTATAGGGCAAGGCCCGGCCTGTAATTGTAGATAGAAACACAAAGGGTATATTGAGAAACAAAGTTGAACAAACGCACAAGTTAAGTTGCAGTGCAACACAAGAACACTTTCCGAGGTGGCATGTATGCATAATTTCTACTCTAGTCTGTTTCCAGCATTGACCTTCAACAACAACAGGACAGAGCAGTCCCACAGTGACAGGCCTGACGGCACGTTGCTTAGCACATCCTCCATTTAGAGTATTTTTTTTTAATGAGTTGGACAAAGGCAAAGCACATATCCATTCCAAACATATCATTTTACAATTTAAGTTAGTTAATTAAAAGCACTGCAGTCATCCCACCGCTACACTCGAATCCACGTCTACAAGGACATTTGGGTCTGCTGTGGTTGTTGTTGACATGTTTACCTTTAGGCTTTTATAACACGCATGAAACGTCCTCCCGGCTTGTTATTATTCCATCAATCATCTCCAATACTTGTACCAACTGACTGTTGAAGGTCGGCCTGCAGTAGAAGTAAACTTTTGTTATTTCACAAGAGTAGAACTATTATTGACTTGAGTCACTTTTTAGTGTGTACAGTAAGACTGCTAGTACACTTTGACTTCACTTCGTGCACAACAAACAAACAACAAAAACACCAACACCAATCGCTCCGAGTCAGGTGTCCAATGCATACCATTATTTTTTTCATTACCTGTTCCTTCCCATCCTAGGTTAACAGGGTGTCTTTTTCGCCATCATCATCATGGATGGTGCTGTTGTCATACTCAGTACGCAGATTGAGTCCCCTTCCTGTATTCAATCAAAAGCAATGTATCAAGCTGCAGTAGAAGTACAAATTTCTTATTTGCAAGAAGGGGAAAATTCACCTTGAGTTACGTTTAGTGTGTACTGTAGAAAGATGATTAGTGCACAATGACATAACTTCATGCACAACAAACAACAACAAAATCACTCAATCTGCGACTCTGCGTCCAATGCATGGCATCAATCATTACCTGTTCCATCTCATTTTCAGTTAATGGGCAGTCTCTCTCAGCTCTGAAAGGAGGATAGCTATAGCAGTCATCATGTTCCACTTCTTTTGGCAGGACTAGGAAAGTTTCTATTTTTTCTTCTATTTTCCATCATCCAATCATCATGAGGGCAGTAGATTTAGGCGGGAGATTCATTATGATGGGGCAGAGGAGCTGGATTCGGAGGACTGTACTGCCAAATGAAGACACCTGAAAGTTGGATATTGAAAAAAAGAAGAGTATAAGATGGTGGTAATGGAATGGATTATTTGTAATTCACAAGTTTGTAACCGGAACAACAGAAACACAAATAAAGGAAAAAAAAAGGAGGAAGACAGTAAGTTCAAGCCTAATTGTCAGGGAAGTATAGCTCATCCTCAAACTCTGGGGGTTCAGCCATTAGTAGGTAATCATGTGACACACTACTTCCACTGTCCTCCTCATCTCCCTCCCTTACTTCATGTATTGTGTCATTCGGTGGTATGAAGTGCTGATTAATTTTTATCATTGTTAACCTCTCCACGCTTTTGGGCGATAGACTGGTCCTTCTCACTGTTACAATGGAACCAGCAGCACTGAAAACACGTTCAGAAGAGACACTTGTGACAGGGCAATCCAGACAGCTTATCGCCAGCCTGCTGAGCAGTGGCCATTCAGCCCTTTTCCTATACCAATACTGCAATGAGTTTTGATCAATGTACACCTCTGTTGGGTCATCCAGATAGGCCCGGACCATCTGCTCAATGTTCAGGGGTGCTGCTGCTAACCTTTCAGGCTCTTTCTTTGTGCATCAGCACTGAGCTTATTAATGCCTAACTGTAAATACCAATTGTCTAACGATTCTACTGGGCCTAATGTTCAAGTTATTGTTGCTGTTGTCAATAGTGATGGTGAGTGTTGTGAACCAAATGCTCTGCCCTCAGCCTCTGAAGTTGCACTTGATGGTGCATGTCCTTCTGCAGTACTTCTTGTGGGTTGATCATGCGGGCTTTTAATTAACAGCCGTTCATTTTCCAATTTACTCGCTCCCTCAGCTATCCAAGTTTTGTAGCGGACAACATCAATCTCTGAAAAAGGAAAGAATGTCTTCAGTCCCAATTTTGCCAGTGGATCCAGAATTGTGGCAGAAATGTAATGTTCTTGTGACAAAATGTTATTTTCAATCCTTGTATTTTCAGCTAAGTGACAGGCTAAGCTCACCACCAAGTCATAGTCTTCCTTTTTGTCCTCTACACCTTTGTATGATTCAGACACATTCTTCAGCTGATGCTCTAGCATTTGCAATAATGGGATAGCTTGTCCCATTGTACAGTCCTCCTTGCTGACTTCACGTGTGAAGACCTCAAAAGGACGAAGAATCTCAGTCAGGCATTTAACTAGGCCCCATTGCTCCATCTGAAGGATCAGTCATGCCTTTCACAGTGGCATCCCCTCTTTGCATGACATATTCAATAAGTGGCCTGTACTGCTCAAACAGACAATCAAGCATGTAATATGTCGAGTTTCAACGTGTTGCCAGCTCCTGGATCAGTGCTTTGACTGTCATCTATATTCTCGTTGAATGATCCTCAGCTGCTTCAGAGCTTTAAAAGAATGGCTAAAATGAGTGCATATTCTTCGGCAGATGGTCAGTAAGTTGCTGATTATGGGTTCTTTTTTCAGAAAGTCTTGAACTATAATGTGTATGCAGTGCGCCAAACACGGAACCCTGAAATAGGAACCAAGATCCATGGCTTTAAGTACATTACTGCCATTATCTGTGGCAACAAAACCAATACTAAGTCCTCTTGGGCGCAGCCATTCAAAATCCTTGCTGCGAAACTCTTGCAAAATGTTTACAGCAGTATGAGATTTCTCCATGGCGAACATGGCTACAATTGCATGTTTCCGAGTAGCTTTAAAAATTTCAGCTTTGTCAACAGCACCTCGTTCAGATAGCTTATCTCTAACCCCACAAAAGAGACCAAGTGTGCAGTGATGCACATGTAATCTGTGGCTTGGAAACTGGTCCACATGTCTGTTGTCAGGTGGATATTGTGAACAGCACTCTGCTGCAAAGCTTGTCTTACCAATTCCAGCACATCATGGTATAGCGCCGGAACAGAAATTCTTGCAAAATAGGAACGGCTGGGAACCTTCCATTTAGGGCAGATGGCTGACACAAATTGAAGGAAACCCACCCTTTCCACAAATGAAAAAGGGAGAAGATCCAGGGCTAACATTTGAGCGAGCTTTGCATTCTACAACCGTGCCGTTGGGTGGTTGCATTGGAACTGCCCCTTCAACCTAAGCATGCTCTCAATAGTAGGTTGGATTACTTTTCTTTGGGGGGCTGTTGCTTTCATTAACCCACTTAGGCTCAACGACGCAGTTTGTCTCATTGTGGTACTCGTCGCCTTGGTGTCTCAGCCTGACTCTGAGTATGACTCTTACTGCGGTGCCACTCATATGTTACTGAGGAGGATGTGGGCGGTACCACTACACTACTGGGGACAGGCCTAGAAAGGCCTCCCTCTCCTTCACCTTCCACCGCAATAATATATTCCCTGATTCTTCCTGACCAACTTCAATGGGTTGAGCTTTTCTAATTTGTTTTAACTGAAGTAGGTGATTATCCCACACAATAGTGTGGTATATTCTGAGATGACTTGCTTGGCCTCCGGTACCATAGTTTGTACCAAGCTTACCACGATGAACAGCAGTGCGACAAATTGAGCATATAGCAATGTTCTCCTCCCATGTGCTAACAGAAAAGAAGTCCCAAACTGGGGAGGAAAACTTACTGGCACTACTGGATGTGCCACTTTCAATGCCAGATGAACTGGAGGGTGTGCTTGGAATGTGATGACTCTGTGGAGCTACACTGTGACTTTTATTACCACTACCTAATGAGATGGTTGAGCTGGATGTAGGTCCCTGCCGGGCCTTGGAAAATATGGCAGCTGGAGGTTGTGGTGGTGTAACCTGTGTTGGTGGTATCCTTTCTACATCCGGCTCAGTAGCAGCCTTTCTGGATAGGGTGAGAATGATGGTCTCCATCCCCTTTGGGTAGGAGTGATGTGCATGATGAGTGGCTCGTCTTCATCAAATCATCCCCCTCTTCTACATCTACCTCCATAACTCTAAGTTTTTCGGGAACCTTCCTTTTCAGAAGCATTGTCTTGTGGCGTGCATCATTCTCAGACTGAGCTGGTGGCTGCCAAGTGGCATCACGGTCATCAGAAGCGGGGCTTGAAGAAGAAAATGATGTACTAAGCCTCCTTTTCCTTGCTGGTGGTCTGGAAGACAATAGATCTTCCAAAACAATGGTTTGCTCTACTTTTTCTGCAGGAAGCTCGATTTCCTGAAATGCCCCTACGTCAGGAGCAATGTAAGTGGCCTAACCCCAAGAAATGGTGGTTAGGACTCCAGCACGCAACAGCAGTGATGCTTTAAATCATTCAGTAATATTTAATTCATATTCATCATGACATTTTCACATTTTTCAAAATGAATTACAATTTACAGCAACACATCATTGTATGTATATTACATTTCAGAGGTTTTTGATGTAACTATACATGAAAGAAACCACAAGCTTTGAGTACCCAATGCATTTCGGATGCAAGGTCCCTTCATCAGGGGTTCCTGTAAGAAAAAGGAAACTATTTATCCAATGCCTGTGCAGGTTCATTATTACAGAACCGCTTTGGGCATCGAACGTTTTTGCTTCCTTGATCAATTTATAGATATTTATTATTATTATTTTATTTATTGAACTTGTATTGCGCACAGCTACCCGCAATGGGTTTCCCGGCGCCAGATATCATTGGCTTCTTCTGTGGTGTACACTTTGGTAGATGTACGGTTTTCAGTAATGCTTGCAATTGATTCGAACGACATTTTTGTTCAATTAAACAGTTGGTGCAGACTTCCACGTGTGAGCAGAGACGTTGAATGATGAATGTGGGTGGAGATCGCACTCGATTAAACTGATTATCTGTTTAGTGTGGTATGTGTGCTGTGCTGAATTACTGCCTGCTAAACAGTTATGTAAACAATGTAAGTCAGGAGCAACAACTACTATTGTGGGCTGTTCTTCCGGCTGCTGTTGTTCTTGCGGCTGCTGCTGCTGCTTTTGTTGCGGCTGCTGCTGTTGTTGGTGCGCTGCTGCTGTTGTTTTTGTTGTTGCGGCTGCACACTTATCTGCTGAGTTGCCTGCGTTGATTGTGTACTACTTTGCGATGATGACATTTCAACATCGCTGCTCGTTAGTAGACTGGCTACCTCTGCGACACTCAAGAGCTTGGGCCTAGTTTGGTGGTGTTGGACCGCTGGTGCAGAGGTGCTGCTCCCAGCTTGGTTCCCGGACAACGCTGCTGCAGGCGTAACCTTTTTGCTCCCAAAAAAAACATTGGCCGGCACACCAGTCGTGGTTAATGGCACTTCCTTTTTCTGTTCCTTCTTCTTATCAGCAACTTTCTTGGTACTGGACTTGGTACCTTTATTTGGGGCCATCTTCTTCAGATGTCACGCAGGATGCAGATGCACAACAAATTGTGTTCACACGTGGACGTGATGCGCAGCAGGACTTCTGTTTGGCTGGCAGTACAACGGGTGATGATGATGACACCTCCTCCTCTGGTTTTTTGTGCACCTAAAAGCAAATAAGCCAGGAGAGGAACACCAGTGAAATGTAGCATTTGTTGTTGTGGTTCAGTTACTTACTACTGTACAAAGTATATAGCCTAGCCATTTTTGAGACTTTGTCAACAAGGACTATGTTATACTACTGCGTATACACACACTACACTCTCAGGAAGGATAGGAAAGAGAATAAGAACCACCAAATTAAAAATGTAATGGAAGTGAGGTGGACCCTATTTGCCATTAAATTATTAGAGCATCACATAATTCATGGAGCTGCTGCTGGCAAAGGGGGTGGATGGCTGGAAGCAGTAAGCCAATAGGAAAACCATGCAGGACTATATGGCAAAAGCAGGACACTGATAACTCCCAACACAAAGAAAGGCCACCAGCCACATGGACACTCAAAAAATCACAAGCAACCAGCAGGGGGCCTGGGAAACAACAGGAGCTGACAAAAGGCCTATAAAAGTCAGGCAAAGGATGCATGCTAAAGCACACTGCTCTGCCTTTTTAATGCAACAAAATGCAATTACTCCCAACATCAGAAAACCCACCCCAAAAAAAACACACTTCCCAACTCAATCCAATGCCATCCATGCCCTAAATGGTGTATAAATTCAACAGACCACACAGAAACACTTGATGAATAAAGCTGTCGCTACCTGCTCTGAGCCTACTGGATGAAAAAAGCAGGCCTGTTGGCAAGCAAGGCCAGACAAGCTTGCAGGCCTAGGCTTCAAAATGGCCACCTGCCACATGGCCAGGCCCAACAACATCAGAAAGCCCACCCCAAAAAAACACACTTCCCAACTCAATCCAATGCCATCCATGCCCTAAATGATGTCTAAATTCTACAGACCACACAGAAACACTTGATTAATAAAGCTGTGGCTACCTACTCTGAGCCTACTGGATGAATACAGGTCTTTTGGCATAGACAAAGCCAGACAAGCTTGCAGGCCTAGGCTTCAAAATGGCCACCAGCCACATGGCCAGGCCCAAGAAAAGAAAGCCTACCCCAAAAAAACACATTCCCCAACTCAATCCAATGCCGTTCAGGCCCTAAATGATGCTTGAAAGTTAAATACATTCAAAAAACACCAAAGGAACAGTTGCTTCATCATGCACACACCCATGAGGCCATAACTAGCTCGGACCTACTACTGACTGCTACTACTCACAACATTTTTTATAAAAGGAATGATAGTTACCAAAATTAAATTGTAGTTGCAACAACTGCAATGCCCCCAATCAAACAGACACAACAACCACTTACTTGTAAAATATCCAATTCAAAAATCCTCAAATCCAATTGCAATGATGCAGCAGACAAAAAGAGTGGTCTTTCCAGCTCAAAATCCAAAAGCAGGAGATGGACAAAGCACTGGGAGGAGCCTGCTCGACAGGAACAGGAATTTGGAGATTCTATGGCACTTCCTCCCTCTCCCCACCTTTTTAAAAATGGACTCCTTGCACAAAAAAGGACTGCCAAATGTCAATCTGAGAATTTTTTTCATCCAAATCATAATTTGCAGAAGGTTTCATGCTGCTAGAACTGATATTCTTCTCCAAATTGAAAATTGAGTTCTCGAGCGTCACATTACTTCCTCCGGCGCGTCCAAAATGACGTGATCTCGTTCTCTCGCTCCCTGTCGCGTTGGATATGACGTGTTCAGGTTCTCTCACTCCTTGTCGCGTTCGATATGACGTGTCCGCGTCCTCACACTCTCGCTCGCAGTGGAGAATGATGTGTTTGAAAACTCAATCCTCTCATACTCTCGCGGTGCATGATTGCGAGAAGAAAGACGTGATTGCGTGACAAATGACGTGATCGCGCCACAAATGACGTTAATGCGGGTGTGAACTCTTGTGAGATAGCGCAAATGGCTACCACAAAACAACATCTTGAGAAGAATGCGACCGGATCGGGAAAACTTGTCGGCGAACGCGGGGATTCAGGTAAGGCGAATGTATTTTTTTCCAGCGTGAGCAAGACAAAAATTTCCTGTAAGATGCCGATTGCGGAAATTTTGACATTTTAGCACTTTCCGCTGAACACGAAAATGTCAAATTGTCGCAATTTCCACGAGCAGAATGATATTTGACGCCCACCCCTATAGGGGACCCAGTGCCTGCGGTGTTCCCTATCTAAGGCCGATATTGTTCATGCTTGTGCAACTTATAACGCTCTCACGGGGGTAATCGGACAGATTGAAGATTTTTTAAGGGATAAACTGAAATTAGATATAACTATAACTCCGCCTCTAATTCTGCTGGGAATCAGAAAGAGTGGCAAGGCTGATGAAGGTGGGGGCTGACGAGTATTGCTATGACTATTTTCCGTCTAGGTATTAACTCAGTATGGCTATATCCCAATCCCTCCTCTATTCAGCAATGGTTGGCCAGGTTACTAGCAGCCTACAATCTTGAAACATTTATATATGCGCTTAAAGGCCTAAGGGCCAAAAAGCAAGGTGTTATAATTTGGAAGCCCCTCGCCACCTGGGTAGAGCAAAAAGAATAGTGATGAGGCACAGGTACTTTATCTATTTGCACTATTTAATCGTTATATAGAAAAACGTTTACTCTATTTATGACTCATGTAATTCATTGAAAGTTGTGTGAGACTATAGGCGAGTTGGTTACAATTATTATTTTTATTTTTTTGCTCGACTTCTGCTTCATTTCCAGCCTTGGATTATTTTTTTGTTATATTGCATATTCATCCTTCTGTAGGGAGGGGGTGGGGAGGTGGGGGTTGGGAGAAGGGAGTAAAAAGTGTTAAAACCTCAATAAATATATTTGAAAGAAAAGAAGTGGGAGGGGTTTTATGTGGAAGGTTTAAAAATACCTTCCTCGTAGGTATGTGATACTTTAATTCATTCTCTAGGCGGTATAGTTAAACAACAGGGAGAAAATAAAAGTTTAGGTTATAATGTACTTGCCCTACTGAAGGTCTACATGTTACATGCTAATCCCCATGGATATTCTTCAGGACCAAGGATTTAACTCTCTGATTCCACTCCTAAAGTGGTGCTGATGCAAAGTGACTGCACACACTGCATGCTAATAATGAAAAGATTGTTTGCACTTACTTGGTGTCACTGCTTGGCAACCTGTGATGTATAATGAGAAAATTAACCTGCCAAAGCTTTGGCAGAAAACAGGAAAAAACTGTGTGCTTGTACTGATTAATTAAAGTGCCCTGTATAGGCTTGCAATATATTCTTAAAACATCACCTCATTGCGATGGGTCAAGTGAACTAGACTATTATGCTGATTGAGGTGAGCACATTCAGTGATCCCTGTGATTTAAAACACAAAGCACAACCCACATGAAAATAAACGTAGCACAAAACACTACAAACACAAATGAGGCAAAACGTTTGCATAATAGGTCCTCTGGTAGCAAGGTGAGCTTGTAGTCACACTCTATGGAGTAAAAAAAGATAATGGCCATCATGTTGTGATTGTAGGTCGTAGCTCAATCGGGGAAAAAAATGATGCTGTTTTGGCACCATAATGGTGTTGCCATACTCAGTACCTCAAGGTGTCACCTTGGCCGAATCACGTAAGTAACCACACCGGGACCTGAATATTACTGTCTTCACCCTATTCTCCAGTCAAATACTCTGTGTAGGTGAGCGGACACATGGACGGCGCATTCTCGCTGCAATGCGTACTGCTTCAAGAGACTAACAACTAGCTCATTGCAAAGATGGCGGCCGCGAGTGGAATCACTTCCTGGTTCCACTTGCGGTGAAAAGGGCTGAAGATACTTCCTGTATACAGAAGGTTCTACTACTTATGTGCGATAGGTAAAAAGTAGCTGCAAAAAAGGTCTGAGTTAAAAAAAAAAGTATGAATAATATATATATATATATATATATATATATATATATATATATATATATATATATATATATATATATATATATATATATATATATATATATATATATATATATATATAATTCACTGAAAAAACCATAGGTTTCACACCAGTTATAGTTAGCTGGAAATTTTACTGACATAAAACCATTGAAATTCCCACGTTATAGTTAGTTGGACTCACTATAACTTGCGCACCTGCAATGCACTGCTGATGACGTCACATATTACATCACTCATGACATGGTCAGTGACATCACTCATGACATCACTGATGACACCATTCAGTGAATGTGTGTCTTTCTGAAATATCAATATGTTTTATATATGTATTTGTAAAGGTCGATGGACGAATACATGTTTAAATAAGTGTGTAAATGGATGTTTATTTTTAATAAAATATTTATTGGTTAACTGGCTTATAAAGTGTATCTTAGTGAATACATATATTAGCGAGTCATTTTTAAATATTTTAAATATATGTATCAGTGTTTCACTTTGTGTATAAGTGGCTGCATGGGTTGGTGACTGACTCACTGTTTGTATGTGTTTTTAAGACAGCGTATGTGCAGGACTGTATGGATGAATGAGTGTGAATATGTGTGTGTTAGTGAGTGAATGCCTGCCTCACTAGCGGGTTTATGAGCAAATACATATGTTTTAATCTAGTATATGTGAGTATTGATGTATATAAGTGAGTAAATGTGATAGTGAGAGATTGAAAGAGTTCCTGTTTAAATAAGTATGTGTTTCTATAAGTGATTGTTTAAGAGAGTAAGTATGTGTAAGTTTCCTTAGAAGTAATGTACTAGTGTGTGTATAGCTGTATATGCAAATAAATGGATGTTCAATAGTTTATTTGCATGTGTGAGTATGTGTGTGAGTAACTTTTGTATGACTGTCGGTGTGTAACAGGATGTAAATGTGTATCACTACATATGATGAGTGAGTATATGTATGAGTGACTATATAGAACTGTTTCTGAATGAGAGGATGTATATATAGATGGAGGAATTACTGAATTGGTCGTTGTAACTGGTATGGGTATCTCAATTTTTTTGAAAATTTTATTTTCTATTTTTGAATATGTGTTTCAAGGGTTACATTACACCCAAAGGAGGTCTGTCAGTCTGTCACAAGGATGGTGTCATCAGTGATGTTATGAGTGATGTCACTGACCATGTCATGAGTGATGTAATATGTGATGTCATCAGCAGTGCATTGCAGGCACGCAGGTTATAGTGAGTCCAACAAACTATAACGTGGGAATTTCATTTTATGTCAGTAAAATTTCCAGCTAACTATAACTGGTGTGAAACCTATGGTTTTTTTCAGTGAATTTCATAGGTTTTTTAAATGCTAAATCCTAACTATATATAAGGCCCCAAACCTAGGTTTTTTTCAGTAAATTTCAAAATGTTGTTAATAGCAAATGTCTATAGCTATGAAATGTAATATTTTCGAAAATGAATGAATCCTATATTATATTTGTATTTAAAACAATTTTTTTAATGTATATATATATATTTTTTTTGCCCTGGAGCGCTCCCGGGGCGCGCCCCGGTGAGCGCCCGGAAAAGCGTAGTCTTTTGAAGCGCCCCAGGGCGCGCTCCGGAGAGCGTCCCGTTAGCGCTATTGCCGCGAACGAAAACAACATCGTGACGTATCGCGTAGCCGCGTCCACGTGATACGCACAGCGTAAGTGCACCCGGAAGCACTCAAGTGAATACGATCGCGCAAAGTAAACATTATTATTATTATTAAGGTTTTGTAAAGCGCGTAGTAACTCGTAAGTAAACATCCAACGCGCTTACGCGACGTGACACGGGGTGCGCCTACGGGCGCGCCCGGGGGCGCGTCTCGTAAGCGCGTCGGTTCATGTGACCTGAAAATAACACTTTTAATTGGTGCAGAACAGTTTTGGTTTCATAATGATGAAATCCCTAGTCTTGTGACCTGAAAATAACACTTTTAATTGGTTCAGGACATTTTTGTTTTCCAAATGATGAAAGACCCCACCTTTTTTCCTTATTCTGACTTTGTCCTTTGACTGAGGAAGACCTGTTTTGCAATCTTTTAGGTATATTTTGTACTTTGAAATGGCTACAGTTGCAGCATCAGCTGGAGCATATCCACCACCACCATCACCACCACCAAGAGGACCACCACAACATCACATTGGTGGTCAAGAAGAAGAGGAGATGGAGGAAGAGGAGGAGGGGACGAGGAGGAGGTGGCTGGAAGAACACAATACCCCATACCAACCCAAGCCACACATTGTATGGGAGTTTTTTTCCATCCCTGAGGGAAAAAAGAAAGTGAATGCGGCAAAGGTGACTTGCCTTATCTGTGACACGGAACTCTCAAGGGGTAACCCAAATAAAAAATATTCATTTGGGAACAATACCATGATAAGGCACATGCAGCGCAAGCACCCTAACAACTATGCTGCCGCTGAAATGAGAGAACTGGCCAGCAACCCTCCCCAATCTACACCCAGCACCTCCAAACGAAAACAACCCACTCCATCGGGACC
The DNA here is from genome assembly GCF_964263255.1 of Lissotriton vulgaris. Classification (NCBI taxonomy): domain Eukaryota; kingdom Metazoa; phylum Chordata; class Amphibia; order Caudata; family Salamandridae; genus Lissotriton; species Lissotriton vulgaris. The sequence continues at coordinate 869,982,731 of NC_141695.1, read as the reverse complement.
AGAGACAAGTGAGACAATCCCTTGCAATCAAACACGATTTGGAGAATTTAGGGCCACCTGTATTTTTTGTGGTAAGAAAATCTCCTATGGTGAACAGAGCCTAAAGCTCATATTCCTTGCTGGTGACAACCACAATTGCCCCAAAAAACCCTAATTTTTCCTGATTTTTTTTTGCTCCTGTTAAGCCATTTTCAATTCCCTGATTTTTGTTTCTCCCCATAAAAATAGCCCAAAAAATACAAAATAGTTCATAAAAGCCAAAAAAGTACAAAATGTTCAAAAAACATTACAAAAAATATGAAACAACAAAAAGAAGAAAAAAACAGTTTTTTTTAAAACTCTATCATTCATTTTTCCCCATGGCAAGCTCCCCGGTACGGTCTGCGGTGCGCGTACCGGGCACTTCCCCCGCGCAAATCAAAAAACATTTTTTTAGGCCCCGCGGGGCCCTTTTATAGCCCCCACATCAAACCTAGGGAGTAAAGGGGGGTCTACTCTGCCCCCTTATGGTCATTTCCCCCTTTGTTTTTCCCACCTCTTGTGTCTCGATCCTACCGAGACACAAGATGGCGGCCGCTCCGGAATGTTTCGAATGTTTACAGACACCCGAGAGCCAATCAGCTTTCCGTGCGCACCTCGCGTGGCGCGCCCAGAGCGCTCCCCGGAGCGCGTACCGGGGCGCTGCCATAGATATATATATTTTTTGGAACCTAAATTACTCAAAATCCAGTGGAGCAGATATCTTGAGACATAGCAAAGGCACATCGGGCTACCAGTCCCTACAATTTCGCCAAGTTTGCTGGAAATCCGTTCAGCCGTTCGGGCTAAAAGTGAAGTTGAAAGCCCTATGGAAATTAACAAGGGGAAAACACGTTTTGGGACCCCCCTTTTATCTCGGCCCCCGCTTGACAAATCCCCTCCAAACTTTCCAGGAAGGACCAGAGCTCTGCAAGGCAAATTTGAGGAAATTTTCAGAATTTTGAGATTTTGCATTGAAAGAAATTCTAACTATAACTACTTACTGCCGACCACCAGTAGGTAATATATAAATATATATATATATATATATATATATATATATATATATATATTCACTGAAAAAACCATAGGTTATAGACCATATATAGTTAGGAATTAGCATTTACAAAACCTTGAAAATTCACTGAAAAAACCATAGGTTATAGATCATATATAGTTAGGGATTAGCATTTACAAAACCTTATTTTACTCGCATAAAACCATTGAAATTCGCATATATAGTTAGTTGCGCTAACTATATATCGCGCACCCGCAATCCACTGCTGATGATGTCACATATTACATCATTCATGACATGGTCAGTGACATCACTGATGACATCACTGATGACATCATCCAGTGGCTGTCTGTTTCTGTAAAGTTAAAATATATCTTACATATTGAAGAATGACTGGATGTATAAGTGTCTGGATGAAGGATTTAGTAGGTGCATGACTGACTGTATGAGAGAGTGATTAAATGTGTCTCACTGAGTGCATGGGTTAGTGACTAAACTGTCTTAATGTGTGCATCATTATGTCTGTTGTTCTGTAAACTGCTGCATGTGTTGATCAGTAGCTATATGAGTAACTATATGGGTTATTGATTGGTTGTCCAAGTATTTGTATGGGAGAGTGAGTGTGTGTGTGTGTGGGGGTGGCTGGGAGGTGTGTGACTCTGTGCATACATGTGTAAGCAGTTGATTCACTAGATCTATGGGTTCAAAAGTGCATGTGGAAACAGCTGTATGGGCGGTTGACTGTGTGCATGAGTGTATTGGTGAGTGAATGGATATCTCAGTGCTACATGTCAAAGTAAGTACATATGTAAAACACAGTACATGTGAGAGTTGACATATATAAATTACTGTGCATAAGAGCCAGTGAATGTGTGAGTGGCTGCATGGATCATTGAAAACTTGTATCAGTGATTGTATAAGAGAGTAAATATGTGTTAGAATATGTTTGAATAAGTAAGGTGTGTATAACTGTATAGTTGAGCAAATGGAGGTGTGATTGATTCTTTGCATGACTGACAAGGTGTGTGAGTAATTCCATGGATGAGTGACAGTCTGTGAGTGTCTGTTTACTCTGAGTGTATCTAAGGTTATATTAGAGTCTGAAGAGGTTAATCGTATTATCACATGAATGATGTCATCATTGATGTGATCAGTAATGTCAAATGAGATGTCATCAGTGATGTTATCAGTGATATCATTTGAGATGTCATCAGTGATGTTATCAGTGATGTGATTTGAGATGTCATCAGTGATGTCATCAGAGATGTCATTAGAGATGTCATCAGTGATGTCATCAGTGATGTCACTGACCATGTCATGAATGATGTAATATGTGACATCATCAGCAGTGGATTGCGGGTGCGCGATATATAGTTAGCGCAACTAACTATATATGCGAATTTCAATGGTTTTATGCAAGTAAAATAAGGTTTTGTAAATGCTAATCCCTAACTATATATGATCTATAACCTATGGTTTTTTCAGTGAATTTTCAAGGTTTTGTAAATGCTAATTCCTAACTATATATGGTCTGTAACCTATGGTTTTTTCAGTGAATTTCAATGGTTTTTTAATAGCAAATATCAAATGCTGTCAAATGTCAAGTACATGATAGGTAAAAACATTTTCGTGTTTATGCACGCTGATGTGCTTTGAACGCTGCCCCCCCCTTCCCCCCCTCTTTTCTCTTAGCAGTACTCTCTCTTTGCAGATAGTGAAGGGTAGTTAACGCAGGCCTTTGCCCCCGTTGTAATCTGTCGTGCCTGCTTCTCTCTCTATTTGATTGATTGCTATCCAAGCATTTACTGTTTTAGAATTTGTTCTCTTTGGTTCATTCTGTATTTACAAACAAACACAGAGTCGCAATACTCTGTTTAGTCTTTGCACATAGTGAAAAATAGTTTAAAAAAACAAAAGGAATCGAGCAAAATCAGTAGGCCACTAATGAGATCTGTTTTTGACCTCGCTAAAATAGAAACATTAAGAACAACCCCTCATGAGAAATACGAAACTAGTAAGATGAACTTAGCTCCACACCATGATGGCTGCAAGACAGCTCGACTCTGCCGCCCACCCCACCCCACCCAAAATAACGACAAACCCTATGCAAATATTATAAATATATACAACACACCAGCAAAGTAACAGGGTAAAACATTTTATTAAATAACTATTTACATAACTATTTTATACTTTTTGTTGCCCGATCCGGCTAGCTCAATCGATCGAGCATGAAACTCATGCACTCTGATAGCAAGCGTTGCTGCTGATGCCATGCAGACCAAAACTGGTTTTCAGTTTGTACATTCTTCTAGATTTTTCCATCCAAGGCTGGTTGAGTTTGTAGAACGATGGCTTCGGATTTTCAACATACGGTGTGGTGGCGCGGACTGGGAGGGGGCGCTTGGCTCCTGCCCCCTCCCCAAGTAAGATTTTCATACGTGAGTGTACGTTCATGGTTTTGGTCCCTGAGTTGCTTCGATGTCACTGCCATGCTCAAATGGCATAAGTCCTGGATGTTGGGTGCCATAGTTCAGAGTTCTGAGCAGCGCTTGTAACACTGTGTGAAGCTTATTTGCACCTACTGCAGCTTCACTATTCTCAAAGTAAGTGAGGGCCGTTTGTGGACCTGACTGCATTGTTAAACAATGTGATGCGGTGCCTCCCTGAACCGCTTGACGGAGGCCCCCGAGGGGCAGTGAGATGGCACTTAGCTCCTGCCCCCTCCCCAAGTCGTGTTGCCCTGGTGTGGCCTGAGATCGCCCCCGACATAGGCGGCCGGCTCCCGGGGTCTGGCGGAACTTTTTGCCTTTTGATGACTCTTCCATTCTGGACCTTGTCCCACAATCCGTTTGACCTGATGACACGCTGTAGTGGGGCGCCCCTTTACCGTTTCAGTTGCCATTCCGCCCGCTTTTGCTACACTGTGCCTCTTCCGCCATTCAGCTGTTTACCGCCCGCTCTTGCGACTACAGCGTCTCGCTCACCATGTAGTTGAGTTGCTCCCGCTCTTGCGATGCAACGATAGGCGGCTGCCACAGGACTCTCAAAATGGCGGCCGGCTCTTCAGATTTGGGCGTGGTCCACTAAAATGGCCCTGGGACACCTTGGAACTCGGACGCTTGCCTGATAGGGCTTGGGTCCCATTCTCGAAAGCGTCCCCTCAGCCTTGAAGATTCTACAAAAGTCTTGGGGCCCCCGACTCCCGCAGGCTTCTGGTGGGGAGCGGCTGCCATGATTGCTCGTGGAATGGCCACGACTGAGCTACGAGATGGTGGTGCTCTCATGCTGACGCCAGCTTTAGTCTGAAACATCCAGAAACACTGTAGACTACCAATTCGATCAGTTCCGGTAGCGCCCCAACATGACCCGGTAGAGAAGAACTTGCCCTCCCCTCTTTGACTGATGGTTCTTGTTGCCTGTCCCTTCTGTTGTCATTTAACAGAACTTTTTAGACTGCTGAAAGGGGTTGTGTTCCGAACGCTGGTTGGTGGAGACATTTTGACTATATTCTGGACCTACGTTGTCGCGTAATGCGTTATATGACACGCCGCATTAGCGCACCCGGAAGTGCTCCGGTGCGCGAAGCGCAGCTTCCCGGATGCGATCCGGGGCGCGGCGCGCAGCGCGTAACGTAAGCATAACAGGTCATGTGACTTGTTAATAAAACTTTTCATTGGTTCATTTTATTTTTGTTATTTTAATGATGAAAAGCTTGGTCATATGACCTAAAAATTACGCTTTTTATTAGTTTCGAACATTATTTTTTCTTAAACATATATGTTATAATGTTCCAGGCTAATGTACTTTCCCGGAAAATTTACAACTGTCCTGCAAGTAAAATATATTCCTTTTTCGAGAAAAAGGCAGTTTCTTCGTCCCATGACGGAGCCGTTGAGTAAAAGATGCTCGGCCTGCTGTCTTAGTCGCCGATACGCCTGATTATCAGATTCTTATCGATTACTTTATGTTGCAGGAGTGGAAAACACAACTGCCCTTGACCATTTATCTTTACTGCACTCCTGCGTATTATACCTTTTATCCGTCATGTAATTGGACTGCTTTATTTCACTTGCCTTTTACTGATTCGAAAACAGTGACTAAAATTAAAAACTTTACCAATGTAAATACTACTACCATGTTTTGTTTTAAAAACCTTTATTGTGAAAATGTCAGTATAAAAATACGGGCCTATAACCACGTGGGCCGGCCACGGAGCAAACTGAAATCGTATATGATGAGGAGACATTTACATTGTAGAGGAACATAACGAGCGGGCCATTAGGTTGCAAGAACTAAGGTGTCTAACAGTTGCGGAATCGGTGGACGTACATTTTGTAATTAAAATACGACAGGGCCACTTTCAATAAAATTATCTAGATATACATTTGCGGGCAAGTACCATGGGTGACGTTAATTCGAACTTTCAATAGTACACTAATCAATAACACATCAGAACCTAATATCAATAGGGATGTCGAAATATTCAATCAATTCTCGTCCCCGCCCGCCATGAGCATCAAAACTGCATTCATATCTCGTGATATCAAGGTTGTTCAACCAGTACACAACAAGGAGTTACGAGTCCCATTTATACTGGCGCCATTTTGGGCGAGGCCGGGCAGGTCCAGGATATAGTCAAAATGTCTCCCCCAACCATCGGCCAGACCAGAACCCCTTTCGGCCCTTTATGCTACAAGATGGTGTCTTCCATTCAGAAAATATTGTTGGCAGCATTTTGAAAGGAAAGATAAACAGCCGTTCTCCTAGTGAGTCTCACATTGTTACATTTAGGAAGAATGTTGAAGAGTAGTATGTTGAAAATCTGAAGCCATTGTTCTACAAACTCTCAACCAGCCTTGGATGGAAAAAAAAATCCTGTAGAATGTACAAACTGAAAACCAATTTTTGTCTGTATAGCATCAACAGCAACGCTTGACTCAGCTTTGTGTGAAGCCGCCATTTTGATTCAATCAATAACGTCCCCCTGCACACATTCAGGGACCTGGTCGTGTCTTCAGGTCAAACGGATTGTGGGACAAGATGCAGAAAGGAAAAGGAAAAAAGTTCCGCCGGACCCTGGGAGCCGGCCGCCTGTGTCATGGGCGATATTTGGCCACACCAGGGCGATAGTGAAGCTGCAGCAGGCGCAAATAAGCTTCAGACTAAGCATGGGCGAATTTTGCGAATCTCGCGTTCGCGAATTTTGCGGATTTGCGATCTCGCAATCCGCAAAATCCGCGAATTCTTGCGAATTTGCGGAATTTTTTTTTTTTTTGTGTTCGCAAGGATTTCTGCCAGTTCGCGAGGGTTTCGTACCAGTTCGCAATTGCGAACTTACATTTCGTCGCGCAACGGTCGCGAATTATGTTGTTTCTACGTCTGGTTCATCATCACAGGTTCCCAGCACCCTCTGTTTCACCACTGCAACCCTCTGTTACATCAATGCCACCCTCTGGTTCATCATTACTGTAGATTATGGGGGGGAAAAGCAAGCACACCAGCCCTGCTTCAACTGAGATGAATTAATTTGGGGTTAGTTTATTAATGTGTCACTGTTTTAAAATTCCAGTCTGGCACCTGCTTCCTTATCTGTAATTTTGCTTTCTGTTGCAGTGCATTTTTTTTCCCCAGGACCTTCTTTGTGGCCTACTTGTAGCTATTGTATGAGCCTGCTGTGAGGGTCAGAGCAGGGTCATACAATTGTTGCAACTAGCAACTGAATTCTGGAGGGGCCCCAGTCAGGAAGCACTACCGGGAATTGTTACTAATGATGAGTTTGAACTCTTGCCCCTGCCGAGTGCTTTCACTTTTGAAAAACTCGTTTTTCTGCAATTTCGCGGGGTTCGCGGGGTGCGAACACGCGCAAGATCGGATTCGGAAGCCGCAAATTCGTGCGAATATGCTATTTGTTTTTTTTGCGGCGTGTTAGTTGGCAAGGTTTTGTGCGTTTTTGCGAGCCGCTCGTAGCGCAAGACGCGAAGTTACCCTCGCGGTCGTTCAAGGGCGCAGCCATCTTGTTTGCCTGACGTATTTCCGTTTCCGGGCGCGAAGTGTAATCTCGCAAAGTCCGCGGCTTGCCAGTACAGTCTCGCGCGTGTTCGCAAGGAAAATCTCGCGCGAACTTACCCGCGCGGTCGTGAACGGGCGCGGCCATCTTGTTTCTCATTCATTGCTATGGTTCTGGGCATGGTCTTTGTATCCTCTGTCAATCTCTGCCATCCTTTGCTTGTTTGAAGTTTTTTTTTATCTATTTTACTTATTATCTATCCCTCTATTTTTCTAGCCCTATATTTTTGTGTTTACTGCTACTTTTGGTTAATTTTAAACTACTTTTGTAAACTCTTTTCTTTTCTTCTCTTCCCTATTCTATTTTCTTTATTCCTTTCCGCCCAGACCATGGTGAAGGGAGCCGGGAAGCATCCCGAGAAGGGGAAGGGTCCCGCACCCCGTGTCCGGCTCCCGTGCGGGCGTTTGAGGGGGGAGCTAGTGATGCCACGGGAGATCTTTACCCCGGAGGAGGTGGCCCAACTCATTTTTTATGTTCAGCGCCGCCTCCCCAGGACCATCATGGGAGGCGGCAAGATCAGTGCCGGGTACGGGGCCCGGGAGCGCCGGAAGCGGTGGGAGAAGGTGTGCCAGGCCATTTACCACCACTCTCGGGTCTGGCGCACCTACAACCAGGCCACCCACCGCTGGACGGATGTCCTGACCCGTGAGCGAGATCTGCTCGACCTTCTTTGGGCTTGAGATCCCCGGGCTTGGTGAGTAGTAGTAGCTATGTCTTTACTACTATGTTTTCTCCTGCTGTGTTATTATATTGCAAATTTTTGTTTTTTACCAAGAGCAATAATGCTGCTCATTACATTGTAGGTACATTTTATTTCAAAATCTTCTGTGCATTTCAGGTACACTGCTCTCCTTCTCAGTAGTGTTGCTACTATGCTTATTTGTTTTAGATTTTGTGTTCATTTCATTGGCCTGTGAAATTATGTATGAGTGTAGTTGAAAGAACTGCGCAATGCTACACACTAAGGTTCAGATTTTTAATTACCGGCGCATCCCTGCAAAGTTGCAGGGATGCGCCAGTAATTGTGCGTCACGCCACCATCACCCATGGTGCGCCGTATTTACAATGCGGCGCGCCATGGGCCCAAAACGTCACCAAAGCGTTACGCATCTGTGCCGTAAAGGTGGCGCATTGCTGGAGTTGCGTCGCAACGATGGTGCAGCTCCATCAATTCTCTGGGGTGCCCTATCTCCCCAATGCTGCGTCAAGCCGTACGTCTGCTTCAAGCAGGCGCAGGGTTTGAGTCACGCATCATTGTCCTCAAAGTGACTGATTGAAATCTTGTAGATTTCCCTCAGCCACTTTTAGGATGCGTTCCTGCGCAGGAACGCCCTCCCTTGCGCCGGAACACCCCTTTTGGCGCAGGGCTTTACAACGTGATGCATCTCCCAGATGCGTCACGTTGTTAATATACGCCGCACCATTGCGCCTCTTTTGTGCTGTCGCTGCGTCACAAAAGTCACGCAACAATGGAGCAAAAGAGCCGCAAGGGCCTTATAAATCAGCCCCTACAGACTCAAGTCCAGTCCTTCCTTTGTACACATGGCGATAAGAAGAAATAGTGGTGGTGGATTAATAGTTTGAGTATTTTAATGACTGGTGAATGTAGTAGGAAACTTTAGTGTTGTCGCTGATCTTCAATCACGATGGACTTTGGCTGTCACTTTGCGTGCTGCGGACTGCTGCCTGCCAATCCTAGAAGTTGTAACGTTGTCCAAAGACTACCATGAATAGTAGCAGTAGTTTGTATTGCAACTGCAAGCACAGCATATATCCAGTTATTACGGTGGACACTCCCTACCTCCCTTAATAACTTTAGTTTAGTAGTAGTACGTCATTCATGTCTGGGGGTATCACTGTTCACTCAATAATAAGCAAAGCACCTAAAGTCATCCCATATGTCATCAAATACATCCCATGTGAAGTGATAGATAATCAGATAATTTAGCTTCTTCATTTTCCTTTTCTAATACTCATTTGCACAGTAGGGTGAAAGCTAAATTAATTAAGCAGTAGCCCTTTTAACAGAGTATTCTCAGTGCCACCCGTAATAGAAAAGTAAGAGCTTCACCACCTGCATGTACTGGACCGGTACAGTAACGCAAGTCTGTCTCACTCACCATGGTGTGCATCTGTTTTTCTCGGGTGCAAGTTCACTGCGCTGGCATTATGCCGGCTTGCATAAGATAACGTACCAATTTTCCTAAACAAGAGAGAAGAAGAAGAATAAGAGTGGTGTACTGTCATAGTCGACTGTAATAGAAGTCCATAGTGCTCGTAGAATTTGTTCCTTAAACTCCCACTAATGTTAGAGCAAGGATGAAGAAGTCGGAGGTTACATAGATACTGTCCTCAATAGTTATGCACTGTGCTTTCAATTTGCTACTTGTACTGTGAAAACTTTCTGCTCAATCATTTTGTGTTAATCTTAAGGAGCATTGGTTACAGACTATGTCTTTCTTTTTTCATGTAGTTGCTCCTTCCAAATCCAAGACACCATCAAGGAGGAAGGAGCTGGCTCGAATGGCCCGGCAACGGAGGCTGGATGCCACTGTTGCTGAATATCGGCGGCTGGTGGCCCTGGAGGAGGAGGAGACGCAGTCTGGAACAACAACAACGTCCACTGGGACAGCTGCATCCTCCTCCGTGCGGGCTGCCAGCCAGCGCAGTGCTCCAGCGGTACGGAGCCGGGCTACCAAAGCCAAACACCACCGCCCAGCAGCAAAGAAAGCAGCTGCCCCTCACAGGATTTGCAAGGCACACCGGCGCCGCTTATCCCTCAGACTGTCCTACCTGGAGCAGGAGGTCCATAATTATAAGAACGTGGTGGAGGGCCTCCGCTTCGAACTTGCCACCCTCCGCAAGGAGCATGATGCCCTGGCTGCTAATTCCAACAGCACCCTGCCATAGTGTCCCTTGCCCCTTTTTTAGAGACTTTTGGGGGGTGGGAATTGGGAGTTGTGATTTTTGGGGACTTTTGAAGGACAATCGTTGGGGTTAGGGAGGGTCTTGCGGGAGATTCTTTTGTTAGGGCTATAAAAATATACTTTTTGAAACTTTATCTGACCATACCTGTTTTTTACTGCTTTTGAGTCTGGTGGGTGGGGGTTTAACATAACAGTAAGTTTGTTTTCCTGAATAGTCCTAGGACTTTAGTAGTACTACCGTCAATCAAATCTCTCGTCTCTCCTAATACTCCATTATACTACCTCCAACCAAACGCCTATCTTACCTGTAATTTCTGTTTGCAAGTAGGGCTAGGCCCAGGGCTGGCTCCACGGGAAACAGCAAATAAGGTTGGCAATCCTGGGCGGATAAAATTTCCTCATAGCGGTGGTACTAGTGGTGTGACACAGTGGCAGTTGCTTGCCTATGAAAAAAAAGAAAATGAAATCTGGTTTGTCCTCCTGAGCAATACAAAGGTACAATACAGAATATAGCAGGTGACAGAAGTACACTAGAACAGTGCCACGTTGTAGCCTAACAAATGTTAAAGTATAACTAAATCGGTTGAAGTTCTTTGACATTAGCCATGGGTCTTTGTCAAGCAGAGTAAGAATATATCCTCGGATTTCTTCACCAGCCTGTTGCTATCACCTTATCCTCCCCAGCAAGTGTGTGGATTTATTGCTGTAATTTAGTCACACATCAATCAAAACCACACAGCCCGGGGGAAGAGGGTTAGGGTTTGAAAAATGGATGGGTACGGGGGTTTTTGGGAAAGGTTTTGGGAGACAAGAAAAAGTAGCACAGCATGGACGAACAATTGTGAACATAAACAAATCTTTGGGTACAAACCTATCCATCAATCTTTGAAAGTGCATACACTACTGCATGCATGTCAGTGAAAAGTAAGTAGTACATTCGACAACTGTGGAAGAAAGAATGCGACAGTACAGGGCCTGTGTGGAATTATTGATAACGATATTCAACATAAGGTCTCTGTAGCCAGATACCCGAGAGCCTTGCTGGTCACTATAAATCCATTCACAAAAACACTCAATGGGGTTGGTCTGGAAGGTGTCAGGTTTACTCCCCGTGATCCAGTCGATGCAAATAGGGTTCCACCTCCAAATGTCACCAACACCCAGAAGTGTAAACACAGGGTGTTCGAGGCATTAGGCGGGGGAGAAAAATAACAAACTAAAATAAAAAATGTGGGATGGGTAAAGGTAGGGTCAGCAGGGAAAGGATACCTGTAACAGAAGACAAGACAGGCATCAGTGAAGTGCTGTCCTAACATACAAGGGTACTCTCATATAGTCTCACTAAATAGTCTGCAAGTCTCCCGCCTACTCATGGGAAATGTAGTTTCATAGTACGGTAGGCGCTTAGGGGCTGCGTAACCTGTCAGAAGGTATAGTAGATAGAAAAGGAGAAATTGCTTTTTTTCTAGGTGTCCCCTCACTCACCAGGGTTGCCCCTTGGTGACATGCTTCATCATTGGGGCCATCCCAGTCCTCTACGGGCTGGGGCGTGCTGCGACTTGCGAATTATGTAGGAGCACTTACAAATGACTATGTGTGGTGCAGATGTGATAGTGGAGTGGACTAAGTGATGTGTTAAGGGATCAATGTAGAAGCCGAGAGAGAGCCAAGAAATGCAGTCACAGTCAGAGAAAAAGGCAAGGGATACTGTATCTATGTGGTTGTAGTGGTCCTGTTGGAAGTGGTAAGTAAGTTGCCCGCAGAAAAAAAATCCTCCTATTAGCGGCACTCCTCCATTGCAGCCGACGCTTCGTCCATCGATGTTGGTCACCAGAAGACACCCTGTCCACTGCCTGCCTGATGCTGAATTGTGGCTCGCTACTGTGAAGCCTGACTCCATCCTTTTTTCCCCATTGCAGAGACTGAAACCCGGCCTGTAATTATTCAACGAAAAACAGGAAGTGATATAATATTACAACACCACTGATAAATAAATATAAGGTATGTAGGCTGTGGAGTGCAAAAAGTCACAATTTGTTTTTCCTGGTAGACAGTACAATGTTTTTGAAAGTGCGTACTCTGAGTCACCTTTTGAAGGATAAATAAGTATGGGCAAATTAATGTAGCGGATCTTGCCCCTCAAGCTAGGTGTACTGTAAACTGTGTTTTAGAACAAAATTAGATCTTCCTAGCAGTGCTCCCACCCAGACCCTTACTAAAGCCAGTCGCAAAAATGTAGAAGACCCCCAATCAAATCTCAAAAAACGAGGCCTAGCAGAAAACTGGTGACAAAACTTACTTTGAAAGTAAAAGTAGGCCGAAGTACCCTAATTACCCATTACCCACCGTGGATTGCATTCAAACCACTTGCAAGCAACCAGGCAAAAGTAGCCATAGCCAGCATCGCTCCAAGACTCGAAATCCCCCCCACTCAAACACATGCAATAGAAATACTGCTAACCCTAACGAACCCTAAGTTAAGAATAGTGGCAAAGGCTTTCTTTAACTATGCCAAATCCCCCCTTTCCCACCATGGATTTTCTTCAAATGACTTGCAACCAAAATTACACATTCTCACGAGTGCTCTAAGACCCCAGAACTCAGTTTGAAAAATCTAGAACACCCCGAAACACATGCAATCCTGCTGCTAGGGCTAACCCTAACGAACCCTAAGTTACAAAAAGTGCCAAAACTAAAGGCTTTTCCGCGCGGATTTTGTCCCAACCACTTCTACCCGGTATTAGACCTTCCCAGGAATGCCCCAAGACCCGTCAACCCACCCGCCAAGAAGCGTAACACCCCCAAACAGGCCAAAAGCAAAATCTCATACTTGCAATATTTCTGGGCCTTCGGTCCAAACGCGCTGCGTAGCTAGGCCATAAGTCGGGGTTGGCACGACGGATTTCCTGAAAAGCAAATGCAATCAAGATTAGAGTGTCCCAGCAGTGCTCCCAGACCACGAAACTCACCCGCAAACACCAGGAAGCCCCCCAAACAGGCCCCCGAAAACGCTACATAGAGCAAAATGTCAGAAATAGCCACAAAAAAAATCGGCCTGGATTTTGTCCCAACCACTTCTACCCGGTATTAGACCTTCCCAGGAATGCCCCAAGACCCGGCAACCCACCCGCCAAGAAGCGTAACACCCCCAAACAGGCCAAAAGCAAAATCTCATACTTGCAATATTTCTGGGCCTTCGGTCCAAACGCGCTGCGTAGCTAGGCCATAAGTCGGGGTTGGCACGACGGATTTCCTGAAAAGCAAATGCAATCAAGATTAGAGTGTCCCAGCAGTGCTCCCAGACCACGAAACTCACCCGCAAACAGACGGAACCCCCCCTAAGAGCACCTCAAAGGCAAGCAAGTCATCAAAAACACAAAAAAAATTCCGCCTGGGATTTGGTCCAAAACACTTTTATCCGGTATTAGAGCTTCCCAGCAATGGCCCCAGAGCCGTCAACCCAGGAGAAAACGAGTAGAAGACCCCCAAACAGCCAAAGAGCAAAAGTACAAAAATGGGGACTTAGTCAATTTTTCACAAATTTCCCAAATCACTCCGCGCGCGCTCTGCAGCTAGGCCCTAAGTCCCCTCTGCCACCATGGATTTGCTTCAAACCTCTTGCAAAGTAAAGTATATATAGCCAGCAGTGCTCCCAGACCACGAAACTCACCCACAAACGCCAGGAAGCCCCCCAAACAGGCCCCCGAAAACGCTACATAGAGCAAAATGTCAGAAATAGCCAAAAAAAAATCGGCCTGGATTTTGTCCCAACCACTTCTACCCGGTATTAGACCTTCCCAGGAATGCCCCAAGACCCGTCAACCCACCCGCCAAGAAGCATAACACCCCCAAACAGGCCAAAAGCAAAATCTCATACTTGCAATATTTCTGGGCCTTCGGTCCAAACGCGCTGCGTAGCTAGGCCATAAGTCGGGGTTGGCACGACGGATTTCCTGAAAAGCAAATGCAATCAAGATTAGAGTGTCCCAGCAGTGCTCCCAGACCACGAAACTCACCCACAAACACCAGGAAGCCCCCCAAACAGGCCCCCGAAAACGCTACATAGAGCAAAATGTCAGAAATAGCCAAAAAAAAATCGGCCTGGATTTTGTCCCAACCACTTCTACCCGGTATTAGACCTTCCCAGGAATGCCCCAAGACCCGTCAACCCACCCGCCAAGAAGCATAACACCCCCAAACAGGCCAAAAGCAAAATCTCATACTTGCAATATTTCTGGGCCTTCGGTCCAAACGCGCTGCGTAGCTAGGCCATAAGTCGGGGTTGGCACGACGGATTTCCTGAAAAGCAAATGCAATCAAGATTAGAGTGTCCCAGCAGTGCTCCCAGACCACGAAACTCACCCGCAAACAGACGGAACCCCCCCTAAGAGCACCTCAAAGGCAAGCAAGTCATCAAAAACACAAAAAAAATTCCGCCTGGGATTTGGTCCAAAACACTTTTATCCGGTATTAGAGCTTCCCAGCAATGGCCCCAGAGCCGTCAACCCAGGAGAAAACGAGTAGAAGACCCCCAAACAGCCAAAGAGCAAAAGTACAAAAAAGGGGACTTAGTCAATTTTTCACAAATTTCCCAAATCACTCCGCGCGCGCTCTGCAGCTAGGCCCTAAGTCCCCTCTGCCACCATGGATTTGCTTCAAACCTCTTGCAAAGTAAAGTATATATAGCCAGCAGTGCTCCCAGACCACGAAACTCACCCACAAACACCAGGAAGCCCCCCAAACAGGCCCCCGAAAACGCTACATAGAGCAAAATGTCAGAAATAGCCAAAAAAAAATCGGCCTGGATTTTGTCCCAACCACTTCTACCCGGTATTAGACCTTCCCAGGAATGCCCCAAGACCCGTCAACCCACCCGCCAAGAAGCATAACACCCCCAAACAGGCCAAAAGCAAAATCTCATACTTGCAATATTTCTGGGCCTTCGGTCCAAACGCGCTGCGTAGCTAGGCCATAAGTCGGGGTTGGCACGACGGATTTCCTGAAAAGCAAATGCAATCAAGATTAGAGTGTCCCAGCAGTGCTCCCAGACCACGAAACTCACCCACAAACACCAGGAAGCCCCCCAAACAGGCCCCCGAAAACGCTACATAGAGCAAAATGTCAGAAATAGCCCAAAAAAAAATCGGCCTGGATTTTGTCCCAACCACTTCTACCCGGTATTAGACCTTCCCAGGAATGCCCCAAGACCCGGCAACCCACCCGCCAAGAAGCGTAACACCCCCAAACAGGCCAAAAGCAAAATCTCATACTTGCAATATTTCTGGGCCTTCGGTCCAAACGCGCTGCGTAGCTAGGCCATAAGTCGGGGTTGGCACGACGGATTTCCTGAAAAGCAAATGCAATCAAGATTAGAGTGTCCCAGCAGTGCTCCCAGACCACGAAACTCACCCGCAAACACCAGGAAGCCCCCCAAACAGGCCCCCGAAAACGCTACATAGAGCAAAATGTCAGAAATAGCCAAAAAAAAAATCGGCCTGGATTTTGTCCCAACCACTTCTACCCGGTATTAGACCTTCCCAGGAATGCCCCAAGACCCGTCAACCCACCCGCCAAGAAGCGTAACACCCCCAAACAGGCCAAAAGCAAAATCTCATACTTGCAATATTTCTGGGCCTTCGGTCCAAACGCGCTGCGTAGCTAGGCCATAAGTCGGGGTTGGCACGACGGATTTCCTGAAAAGCAAATGCAATCAAGATTAGAGTGTCCCAGCAGTGCTCCCAGACCACGGAACTCACCCGCAAACACCAGGAAGCCCCCCAAACAGGCCCCCGAAAACGCTACATAGAGCAAAATGTCAGAAATAGCCCAAAAAAAAATCGGCCTGGATTTTGTCCCAACCACTTCTACCCGGTATTAGACCTTCCCAGGAATGCCCCAAGACCCGGCAACCCACCCGCCAAGAAGCATAACACCCCCAAACAGGTCAAAAGCAAAATCTCATACTTGCAATATTTCTGGGCCTTCGGTCCAAATGCGCTGCGTAGCTAGGCCATAAGTCGGGGTTGGCACGACGGATTTCCTGAAAAGCAAATGCAATCAAGATTAGAGTGTCCCAGCAATGCTCTCAGACCACGAAACTCACCCACAAACAGACGGAACCCCCCCTAAGAGCACCTCAAAGGCAAGCAAGTCATCAAAAACACAAAAAATGTTCTGCCTCGGATTTGGTCCAAACCACTTTTAGTGCTTCCCAGCAATGGCCCCAGACCCGTCAACTCACCTGCAAAGAGGTAGAACAACACCCCCACAAGTGCTGAGTCTTTCTTCATTGGGCGTAAACCAGCCCTCTGCTTTGATGGAAATAGGAGTCTGGAGGATAGAGGAGCATGTTCTTCTGAACTTGTGAACCTGAGGAATGCAGACTGCGGCACCTTCAAATAAATTAGCAAACAAGTGAAGACAGTTCTGCTGATGGGCTTGTTTTTGTGATTATCTGATTAAAGTTTGAATTATATTAACTGTGCACAACAAAGAAAGACAGACACACAGGAATAAAAGTGAATAAGGATGAAAAAGAAAGTTATTGATTCGTTGTCTCATTTTCAGGGCTCGAAGTCGGTATCACGGTCCAGGAATAAGAATAAGGCTTCGTCATCATACTCTGCGAATTCAGCCAGGGTGAGGTCAGTGCCACCTGACAGAGTAGAAATTCCCTCATCTATGTTGCTGGCCACCTCCTCTTCATCCGGCACGCTCTCTCGTACTCTTATATCTGGTGGTATGAGGTGCTGATTCATCTTGATCATTGTTAACCTCTCCACATTTTTGGGCGAGAGGCGGCTCCGTTTGGGAGTTACAATCCCACCAGCCGCACTGAAAACCCGTTCAGAAGACACACTTGCGAGTGGGCAAGACAAGTAGTTTAAAGCCAGGTTGGTGAGCTGTGGCCACAATTCTTTTTTCCCATGCCAATACGCCAATGGGTCAGAATTAACATAGACCTCTGTGGAGTCATTCAGATAGTCCTTCACCATCGACTCAAGGTCCTCCTCCAAGGTTCCTCCACTTTGCGTAGCTCTTGCTGTGCCTCTGACCTTTTGAGAACCAAACCCACGCAGAGCTAGCCAATCCTCTTCAGCCTCCAATGTTTCTGTTGTCTTTCGTGCAGATGATCCGGTTGCCGGTGTCTTTAACGGCTGAGAGGTCACTTGTGCCACAGCCACAGGTGCAGAAGTGGATTGTTTTGACTGGGGATGGCCTGCTGATGTACTGCCATTTCCTTCAATTTCCAGCCGTTCTGTTTCAAACTTCTTGGCTGACAAGGCTAGCCAACGTTTGTACTTTGTAACATCTTCATCACCAAAAGGAAAGAATGCTCTGCCTGCCAGCGCCTTTTTGTAGCGTGGATCCAGAATAGTAGCACAAATGTAATGCTGTTCTGAGTGGATCTTTTTAAGACGTTCATCACCTTGTAGGAGCTCTAATAATTGCTCAGCCAGAAGCAAAGAGTCTTTCTTTTTGTCATCTTTTCCAAACACAGAACACACCTCCTTCAGTTGGTCCTCCAGCATGTACAACAATGGGATAGCTTTTCCCAAATTAGAGTCCTCCTTGCTGACTGCACGCGTGAAGACCTCAAAAGGACGAAGCATGCGTGTTAGGCTTTCAACTATGTTCCATTGCGGCCCACCCATCCTCAGCTCCTCTATACCCTCTTTCAAGAAATATTGATCGAGTTGCGTATACTGCTCATACAGACGCTCAAGCATGTAGAAGGTTGAGTTCCAACGTGTTACCACCTCCTGGATGAGTGCTTTCACTGGCATTTGACATTGATATAGCATGCTCCTCAGCTGCTTCCGGGCCTTAAAAGAATGCCTGAAATGCTTGCAAATTTTTCGGCAGTTCTCCAATACACTGTACGCTGCACTGCGTTTATTACCCAAGAATTTTTGGACAACCAGGTTTATACAGTGCGCCAAACACGGCACTCTGAAATAGTAACCGTCCCTAATGGCCTTAACTATATTGGAGCCATTGTCCGTGGAAACATAACCAACCTTGCGTTTTAGTGGGGACAGACAGTTAAGGACCTTTGTGTTAAAGACATCCAAAATGTTTTCTGCTGTGTGACGTTTCTCCAAACCAAACATGGCTAGTGTTGCATGTTTCCGAGCACCTTTAAAAACAATGTTAGTGTCAACACCTGAGTTTAGCTTTGCTTTAGCCCCTGAAAAAGAGACCCAGTGTGCAGTGATGCACATGTAATCAGCGCCTGCGCCACTGGTCCACATGTCTGTTGTCAGATGTATAGTGTGAACAGCACTCTTCTGCAAAGCTGCCCCAATCACCTTCAGAACATCTTCATGTAGTGCTGGAACCGCAACTCGGGCAAAATAGAACCGGCTAGGAACCTTCCATTTAGGGCAGAGCGCTGTCACTAATTCTAGAAAACCAACCCCTTCTACAAAAGAAAAAGGGAGAAGGTCCAGAGCTAGCATTTTAACCAGCTTAGTGTTATACAGACGGGTCATTGGGTGGTTGCGTTCATATTGCGCTTCTGTAAACAACATCTTTTTAATGTTGCCCTGGACCAATGATTTACGGGATGATGATGATCTCTTCGACCCAGTTACGCTCGCTGATGAACTTTTCCGCATTGATGTCTCACTCTCTCCCACACTCTTAGTGTGGCTCCCATGGGGTGTGCTGCTGACATGGGAACTGGGTGTAAGTGAAGTGTTTGAATCGTCTTTTTCTACCTCCTCGTCATCAGCAGATGACAAATCAACGTTTTCATTACGTGCAATTCCGGCTTTCTTGACCGCCTCTAGGTGCGGAAACCATTGGACAGCGTGCCTTCTCTCAAGATGACCTCTCTGGCCTCCGGTACCATAGTTAGAACCAAGCTTACCACGACTAAATCGAAGCTTACAAAGGCTACAAATGGCTACGTTTTCCTTTTTTGGGCAAACACTAAAGAAGTCCCAAACTGGAGACTTGAAATGTCTTCGGGGGCCGGAGGAGGCGGCGATACTGGTGGTGGTGGTCCTGCTGCTAATGACAGATGAAGTGGAGGATGTGGATTGCCGAACTTCAGTACGTTTTGCACTTTCACCACCACGAATTGAGGTCGAGGACGAGGTGGGTACCTTCTTGCGAAGAAATATGGAAGCGGTAGGTTTTGGTGTACTACTTAACTCCAAATCTAATGATTCCATTTCCATTGCCTCCTCGCCGACATCATCATCACGCTCAGCAGCTTCTCGGGATAGGGTCAAAATGTCTCTTTGCTGCATGCCCGGTGGGGCTGCAGTGACCTTTGTGATGACTGGCTCGTCGTCATCGTGAGAGGCTTCATCACCAGCAGTATCTGTCACTTCTTGTTGAGCCTCATCACACTCCATAGGTTTGAGTTTTTGGACGACCTTCCTTTTACGCTTAGGTACCGGTGTCAGATCATGGTGTGCCTCACTGTCAGACCGCAGTTGTGGTTCCGAAGACAGATCACTTGCATCAGAACGAGGTGGGCTTGAAGAAGATGTAGACACCCCCCTTGATCTTTTCCTTGCTAGGGATGTGGAAGACAATGAATGATCATCAGGAGGAGTGGCTTCCAATGATACCTCAGCTTCATTGTCGATTTCCAAATGTGCCCCTACTTCGGGAGGAACAACTATTGTGGGCACTTGTGAACCTCCATGCACCTTTGCTTGCGCATCTCCTTTTGCTGCCTCTCCTTCCACATGTACTTGGGCGTGTACTTGCACATGGTGTTGTTGTTGCGGCTGTGGTTGTTCAACACTTGTCAGATGAGTTACAACAACCTGTGTTGATTCAGGGACATTGCTGCTACTTTCTTGCGATGAGCCAACATCACTGGTCGATGGTGATTGGAGAAGTACACTGACTGCCTCTGAAGCACTCAAGGGCTTTGACTTAAGTTGGCGTGGTGGTGGAGGCACTGAACCCAATGGAACAGGGGTGCTGCTCTCAGCTTGGTCCCCAGCAGATCCTGCTGCTGCAGGCGTACTTTTTTTTTTGCTCCCAAAAAAAGTGGCGGGTGGCACACCAGCCTCCTTGGTAACTTGCTTCTTCTGCTCCTTACTAGCAACTTTCTTGCTAGAGGAGCTACGGAGAACTTTCTTTGGGGGCGGGGCCATCTTCTTCAGAGCAGGTCAGACAGCAGGCCGCAGTTGCACGAATTGTAGAGTTGTCTGAGGCCAGACGTGACGTCGCGTGACGTTATGCTGCACACACACACCGCTGCAGGACTTCTTCCTGGCACTGGTGGTTCTCTTGAGTCTTGTGCACCTAAAAAAAATGGAAGACAGAGGAACATCAGTTCAGTTATAGAGCACAAAAAAATCGAAAAACACTGCAAAATCAGCACAATCCCAATCCATCCATGCCCTCCATAATGTTTAAATTCAAGACAACCCACAGAAAGACTAGGCCCATGCAAGACTCACTACCCCTGGGCATAAATAAAGGTTGAAAAGTAGGCAAAATGGTTGGAGGCCTAACAACAAAGCCTGCATTTAAAATGGCCACTTGCCTGCCAGCACATGGCCAGTGCCTGTAGCTGCACTCAAAATGGCCACCAGCCACATGGCATGTCCCTCCCCATGAACACCCCCAAAAATCGAAAAACACTGCAAAATCAGCACAATCCCATTCAATCCATGGCCTCCATGATGTTTAAATTCAAGACAACCCACAGAAAGACTAGGCCCATGCAAGACTCACTACCCCTGGGCATAAATAAAGGTTGAAAAGTAGGCAAAATGGTTGGAGGCCTAACAACAAAGCCTGCATTCAAAATGGCCACTTGCCTGCCAGCACATGGCCAGTGCCTGTAGCTGCACTCAAAATGGCCACCAGCCACATGGCATGTCCCTCCCCATGAACACCCCCAAAAATCGAAAAACACTGCAAAATCAGCACAATCCCATTCCATCCATGGCCTCCATGATGTTTAAATTCAAGACAGCCCACAGAAAGACTAGGCCCATGCTAGACTCAAATACCCCTGGTGAAAAGGCCACAAGTACAGGCCCAAAAATCGAAAAACACTGCAAAATCAGCACAATCCCATTCCATCCATGGCCTCCATGATGTTTAAATTCAAGACAGCCCACAGAAAGACTAGGCCCATGCTAGACTCAAATACCCCTGGTGAAAAGGCCACAAGTACAGGCCCAAAAATCGAAAAACACTGCAAAATCAGCACAATCCCATTCAATCCATGGCCTCCATGATGTTTAAATTCAAGACAACCCACAGAAAGACTAGGCCCATGCAAGACTCACTACCCCTGGGCATAAATAAAGGTTGAAAAGTAGGCAAAATGGTTGGAGGCCTAACAACAAAGCCTGCATTCAAAATGGCCACTTGCCTGCCAGCACATGGCCAGTGCCTGTAGCTGCACTCAAAATGGCCACCAGCCACATGGCATGTCCCTCCCCATGAACACCCCCAAAAATCGAAAAACACTGCAAAATCAGCACAATCCCATTCCATCCATGGCCTCCATGATGTTTAAATTCAAGACAGCCCACAGAAAGACTAGGCCCATGCTAGACTCAAATACCCCTGGTGAAAAGGCCACAAGTACAGGCCCAAAAATCGAAAAACACTGCAAAATCAGCACAATCCCATTCCATCCATGGCCTCCATGATGTTTAAATTCAAGACAGCCCACAGAAAGACTAGGCCCATGCTAGACTCAAATACCCCTGGTGAAAAGGCCACAAGTACAGGCCCAAAAATCGAAAAACACTGCAAAATCAGCACAATCCCATTCAATCCATGGCCTCCATGATGTTTAAATTCAAGACAACCCACAGAAAGACTAGGCCCATGCAAGACTCACTACCCCTGGGCATAAATAAAGGTTGAAAAGTAGGCAAAATGGTTGGAGGCCTAACAACAAAGCCTGCATTCAAAATGGCCACTTGCCTGCCAGCACATGGCCAGTGCCTGTAGCTGCACTCAAAATGGCCACCAGCCACATGGCATGTCCCTCCCCATGAACACACCCAAAAATCGAAAAACACTGCAAAATCAGCACAATCCCATTCAATCCATGGCCTCCATGATGTTTAAATTCAAGACAACCCACAGAAATACTAGGCCCATGCAAGACTCACTACCCCTGGGCATAAATAAAGGTTGAAAAGTAGGCAAAATGGTTGGAGGCCTAACAACAAAGCCTGCATTCAAAATGGCCACTTGCCTGCCAGCACATGGCCAGTGCCTGTAGCTGCACTCAAAATGGCCACCAGCCACATGGCATGTCCCTCCCCATGAACACCCCCAAAAATCGAAAAACACTGCAAAATCAGCACAATCCCATTCCATCCATGGCCTCCATGATGTTTAAATTCAAGACAGCCCACAGAAATACTAGGCCCATGCTAGACTCAAATACCCCTGGTGAAAAGGCCACAAGTACAGGCCCAAAAATCGAAAAACACTGCAAAATCAGCACAATCCCATTCCATCCATGGCCTCCATGATGTTTAAATTCAAGACAGCCCACAGAAAGACTAGGCCCATGCACCACTCACTACCCCTGGTCAAGGCCCCAACAACAGGTCAAAAATCGAAAAACACAAAATTTTACCAAAAAAAAAAATCGAAAAACACAGAAAAATCAGCACAATCCCAATTCATCTATGGCCTCCATGATGTTTAAGTTCAAGACAACCCACAGAAAGAATCAGTCCACCCACCACTGAGTACCCCTGGGCAAAAGGCCCCAAAACAGCCCAAAAATCGAAAATCCCAAAATTTTAGTTGCAGCAACTGTAATGCCCCAAACAAACTTACTTGTAAAATTTCTAATCCAACAGTGATCCAAAGAAAGTCAAAAAGGCCTCAAATCCAAAGATCCAGCAGCATCCACAAAAAGTAATCCTTCCAGGTCCACATCCAAATGAAAAGTGACCAGGAGATGGACAAAGCACTGGGAGGAGCCTGCTGAACAGGAACAGGAAGTTGAAGACTATGGGGCACTTCCTTCCTCCCACCCCCCTGCCCCCCTCCCCAAAATGGACTCCTCGCTAAAAAAGTGCAGGCAAATGTCAAACTAAGGAGTTATTCACATAAAAATCATCATTTCTAGAAGGTTTATGCTGCTTGCTGGTGGATTTCTTGTGCAGAATTGCAAATTTATATTTTCGCTCGCCGCATCTCAAATCTCGCAATTGCGAAGTACCGCGAGACGTGATCTCGCCGTACTCGCGTTGACAAACTATCGCTGGCAAGCCGCGATGACGTAATCGCGCTCGCCAATTCCCGCGGGATCACACAGCAAGATCCAAAATGGCGCAGCACTCGCAAACTATCGAAAAAAACAACTCGGCAAACGATGATAAACGCCGCGCGCCGCAAAAATTGTATCACCAACGCCGCGCGCCGCCAAAAAAATCCGCTGCGTGCGAATTTGCGGATTTTTCGGGAAATCCGCAAATCTCGCGGATTGCGGATTTCCCGAAAATCCGCAAAATCCGCGAGCGGAACGGATTTTCCGCCCACGCTTACTTCAGACAGTGTTACAAGCACTGCTCAGAACTCTCAACTATGACACCACCTCGGTGCCATCCAGATCTTGGCGCCTTGTGCTGGTTCCGGCCTATTCACACATCGGTCCGCTACTGACACCACCTCACAGGCCAACGGGGCACCCCACGCCGACTTTCGGCGCAGCATTGTAGGATGGCCACACCAGAGCAGCAACTTGCTAAACACCACCTCGGTGCCATCCAGATCTCGGCGTGTTGTGCTGCCTTCGACCTACTGTAGCCGCAAGTGCGGACGCAACTCAACTGGATAGCGAGTGAAACACCAAGGGGCGTTCCACTGCAGCCGAGGAGCCTCCATCTTGGGGGCGACGCACAGCATCACCAATGCAGTCAGATCCTCAAACAGCCCCCACTGACTGACGCGACCTCACAGGCCAACGGGGCGCCCCACGCCGACTTTCGGTGCAGCATTGTAGGATAGCCATACCAGTGCAGCAACTTGCTGGACACCACCTCGGTGCCATCCGGATCTCGGCGCGTTGTGCTGCCTTCGGCCTATTCGCACATCGGTCCGCTACTGACGCCGCCTCACGTGCCAACGGATTTTCTACGCTTTTTATAGCCCTATGCCGCATAACAGGTCATGTGACTTGTTTATAAAACTTTTCATTGGTTCATTTTACTTTTGGTTTCCTAATGATGGAAGGCTTGGTCATATGACCTAAAAATAACACTTTTCATTGGTTTAGAAAAATTTTTTTTCCCAAACGATGAAAGCCCCACCTTGTTTCTGGATGTTTCAGACTGAAGCTGGCATCAGCATGAAAGCACCACCATCTCGTGGCTCCGTCGTGGTCATTCCGCGAGCAATCATGGCAGCCGCTCCCCACCGGAAGCCTGCAGGAGTCGAGGGCCCCCAAGACTTTTGTAGAATCTTCACGGCTGAGGGGACGCTTTCGAGAATGGGGTCCAAGACCTAGCAGACAAGCGTCCGAGTTCCAAGGTGTCCCAGGGCCATTTTAGTGGACCAGGCCCAAAAAGGAAAGAGCCTGCTGCCATTTTGAGAGTCCTGTGGCAGCCACCTATCACTGAACCGCAAGAGTAGGCGCAACTCAGCTGAATGGCGGATTTTGGCACAGTGTACCAAAAGCGGGCGGAATGGCAACTGAAACGGTAAAGGGGCGCCCCACTACAGCACACGAGCCGCCACCTGGGGAGGCCCGTTCACGCCGCCTCCCCCCCCACCCCCCTCCTGGGGCGCCCCACGCCGTTTTTCGGAGCAGCATTGTAGGATGCCAAAACCAGTGCGACAACTTACTGGACATCACCTGGGTGCCATCCACATCTCAGCGCGTTCTGCTGCCTTGGGACTATTCGCACTACAGACCGCTACTGACGAGGCCTCTCCGCGCACCCCCCGGGACGCCCCACGCCGTTTTTCGGAGCTGCATTGTAGGATACCAAAAACCAGTGCGGCACCCTGGTAACATCACCTGGGTGCCGTCCAGAACTCAGCACGTTGTGCTGCCTTGGGACTATTCGCACAAAACACAGCTACTGACCATTGTTGCTTCTTTTTTCAAAAAAATGTTTAAATGTATTTACTGTTTTTGTTGCGTTATATATATTTATAAGTTATTAAAGTGTTATAATCCTACTACTTTGTTGGAGGATATTTTTAATGTGACACATAATTGTAAAAACTTTGATGTACAAAGAGGCATCCCTGGAATCTTCCGCTTCAGGCTCGGTCCCACACACCCTCACAGTGAGAATCCCCTCCCCAAGCACAATACAGGATGGTTATCAGATAGTAGGAACCCGTATGGTGTGACGGATCTCATGGGGTGGGGGCCTTCATCTACTGTAACTCCTTTGAAGAGGGATGATTCTCATACATGCCAACATTTCAGAAGAGCAAAGTGGGAGATTTTTTTTTAAAAAATCGGGAGAATGGGGCCTTGAATCGGGTTATTGTCATGTGTGGGCTTTGGAAGTGTGCTGCTGCAGGATCGGACATTTCAAACTCAAATGCACGTTCTTTTTCTTACATTTCCGAAGCATGGAGCGCAATAGCAGGCAGAGAAAGGGTGATGCAAGTGTTGAACACTGCCTGGCCTGGAAAGTTGCTGGCAGTGCCCCGCCCGCTCCTGAAACAGGGCACACACACCGCCGCCCCGAGTACTTCACACATCTTTAAAAGACCATGCGCTTGTTAATGAGGCTTAAATGGTTTATCACCCCTTCTAGAGCCCCTGCATTGGCCCTCTGACGTTTCCTGGAAGAATTAGCACGTAACACAATACCAAGCCCTGTCAGCTGAAACCCCCGAGGAATCGGGTTTTTGCTTGCAGGAATCGGGAGGCGGGAGACTAGCACTGAAATCGGTAGTCTCACGCCTGAATCGGGAGGGTTGGCATGTCTGGATTCTCTACAGCTGGGGCCATAAACTACATCCGCAGGGCTAGGTGATAGCCTGGGACCGGCCTGGACAATCGCACACAGAGGAAGAGGAGTGTCAGAGGGTGCGGTAGTGAATAGGGTGAAACGGAGGTGTCGGGCGGGCACGGGGTGTGATTCTCAGGAAAGAGCAGCGCAGATGGGGGGAGGTTTATGGCCCATGCATGAGAGAGATAGCGGGGGTGACCAGTGCGTGGGGGAGATGCTTGCGAGGGTGGGGAGCCGTGCTGAGAATCGACGGCGTGCAGAGAGTGGGTCTGGTCAAGGCATCTAAAATGGCTGCCGTGCACGACAAAATTGTGGCATTGGAAAAAAGGCAAGATGGCGCAGACAATGTTTATCAATAAGAATTAATTTATAACAAAATATTTTATCGCAGTGACAAAATGGCGGTCAACACTTCCTGATTTCCATCGAATCAAACGTTGACAGACGTCACGCAGCAAAAAAAATAAAACGCTCATGCACAGCCGCTGGAAGACATGTATCAACATATATGAGCCTCCTCAGCCACCCTCAGAAACATAAGGGATCAGGATACGTCTCCCATACCCCCTTATACCTAGTAATTTATTTAAATCGAAACACAAAATGGCGAATTCCCGTTTCGCTACCAGTTTGTGGCCCGGTTCGCGATCCGGGAAGCGCTTCTACCGTGAAAAATCAATTTTTTTTTATTTTCCCCACGGGACCCTTTAATAACCCCAACATCATTCCTAGGGGGTCAAGAGGGGTCTACCTTGCCCCCTTTCATTAAATTCCCCCTTCGTTTTTCACCTCTTCTTGTCTCTCGATCCTACCGAGAGACAAGATGGCGGCCGCACCAGACTGTTTAGAATGTTGACAGACACCGGAGAGCCAATCAGCATCGCTTCGCAAAGCTCCGTGACGCGAAAAGTACGCGATCTGGAGCGCTATCTGGGACGCTGTCACAGATATATAAATTTTTTAAAACGTTAATTTCTCAAAATCCACTGGAGCACATATATTGAGACCCAGCAAAGGCACATCGGGCTAACAGTCCCTACAATTTTGCCAAGTTTCATGCAAATCCATTCAGCCGTTCGAGCTAAAAGTGAGGCCAAACGCCCTATGGAAATTAACATGGGAAAAACGTGTTTTGGGACCCCCCTTTTTTCTCGGCCCCCCCTTAACGAAACCCCCCCAAATTTTAAGGGGCTGCTCAGAAACAAAATGTGCCATTTTCTTGAAACTTTCAGCCGATTCCGTCCACAAACGCCAATGTTATTAGACATAGAATTTTCAAAAGTCCCATAGGAAAAAAATCCTAACTATATATACCTACTGGCGACCGCCAGTAGGTAATATATATATATATATATATATATATATTACCTACTGGCGGTCGCCAGTAGGTAGTTATAGTTAGGATTTTTTTCAATGTTAAATCTCAAAATTCTATTTGGAATAACTTTGGCACCGGTTGACGAATCTGCCTGAAAATTTCCTGAAAATGGCCTCGTCGAGCTCCGGTTCTTCCTTGAAAGTTTGGGGGGGATACGTCAAGCGGGGGCCGAGATAAAAGGGGGGTCCCAAAACGCGTTTTCCCCATGTTAATTTCCATAGGGCGGTCGATTTCGCTTTTAGCCCGAATGGCTGAATGGATTTCCATCAAACTTGGCAAAATTGTAGGGACTGGTAGCCCGATGTGCCTTTGCTATGTCTCAAGATATGTGCTGCAGTGGATTTTGAGTAATTTAGGTTCCAAAAAATATATATATCTATAGGCGCTCTCCGGTGCGCGCACCGGAGTGCGCTCCCGGCGCGACACGCGACTTGCGCGCAGAAAGCTGATTGGCTCTCAGTTGTCTGTAAACATTCGAAACAGTCCGGAGCGGCCGCCATCTTGTGTCTCGGTAGGATCGAGACACGAGAGGTGACCAAAACAAAGGGGGAAATGACCATAAGGGGGCAGGGTAGACCCCCCCATGACCCCCTAGGGTTGATGTGGGGGCTATAAAAGGGCCCTGCGGGGCATTTAAATTTTTTTTTTTTTTCGTTTTGCGCGGGGGAAGCGCCCGGTACGCGCACCAGGTAGCGCACCGGGGAGCGTAAAATGAGGGAAAAAGATGACAGTTTATAAAAAAAAAAGCCTTTATTTAGAAATTGGAGGTAGTTCTAAAAAGAACTTTTTTTTTCTTCTTTTTGTTGTTTTATATTTTTTTTGTGTTTTTTGAACTTTTTGAACTTTTTTTGGCTTTTTAAAACAATTTTATAATTTTTTTGGATTTTTGTCAAGGGAAAAACAAAAAACAGGGATTCCAAAACGGCTCAACAGGAGCAAAAAAATTTGAAAATTTAGGGACTGTCAGGGCAGCGGTGTTGCTGTTTCTTTTGGGCAATGAGTTCAACACTCTGCTCCCCATAGCAGAGCAGTTCGTCACACTCCGTGCACCGAAATTTGATGCCTGCAAACTCTGGCTGTATGTTAGGGACCATTCTTCTACGGGATGGTCCCGAAGGTGTTGCTCCACCAGTGGAGGTGCTGCCGCCATCTGTGGGTAATTTCCGTGCCAGGTCTCTGACACTCTCCCTCGCAAAGTTGTTTGGGTGTTTTCTTTTGACATGCCTGATTAAATTGGCATTTCCAAAACTATATTTTTTCAGAGGATTGCCTCTGGATAAAGTACTACCACATATTTTGCAGGTTACTTTTGGAGCGTTGACTTTTTTTTCTCCTTCAGGGATGTTATAAAATTTCCAGATGAAATGGATTTTTTTCTTCTGCCTAGGAGGGTCCTCATCTACAAATGCCTCTGAATCACTGCTGGATGACTCTCTTGCAGCCATTGCTGTAGATCAGGAAAGTAGGAGATGAAGATAGTACACAGAACAGCTCTTGCTCTCTCCAAGTACAAAGCAATAGTGAAGGAAATGGGTGGGGATTTCATTCTTTGTAAAAAAAACTGTTAGCAACCAATGAAAAGTGTTATTTTAGGGTCACATGACCCGACGCGCTTACGCAGCGCGCTCCGGAGCACTTCCGGGTGCGTTTACGCGGCGCGATCGTAGGCGCTTCCGGGGCGCAAACGTGGCGCGATCTTGGGCGCTTCCGGGTGCGTTTACGCGGCGCGATCGTAGGCGCTTCCGAGGGCACTTACGTTGCGCGCCAAAGTGACGTCATCAAACTTTTACAGAAATACATAATCATTTTCCTTATTAAAAAAAACGGATTTTATTTGTATGGAATGAAATGTTTTGCATTATTATTAACTTTTCATTCATATTTTTTTTCACGAACGACAGTAGCGCTCTGGGTGCGCTTTCAGGTGAGCTTACCGGAAAGCTTACCGGAGAGCTTAGCTGAAAGCTTCCCGGAGCGCGCACCCAGAGCGCAAAAGAAAAAAAATATATTAAAAAAATGAATACTTAAAAAAAACCAGCAAATTGTAAAAAAAAAAAAAGGGTAGAAACTCGATATAGAAAGGAAGTAGCATTTAAAAAACCGATGAAATTCACTGAAAAAAACATAGGTTTCACACCAGTTATAGTTAGGAATTAGCATTTAAAAAACCTATCAAATTCACTGAAAAAAACCATAGGTTTAAGACCAGTTATAGTTAGCTGGAAATTTTACTGACATAAAACCATTGAAATTCCCACGTTATAGTTAGTTGGACTCACTATAACTTGCACGTGTAATGCACTGCTGATGACATCACATATTACATCACTCATGACATGGTCAGTGACATCACTCATGACATCACTGATGACAGAGAGACTGACCTACTTTCACTCGCTAATATATATATTCACTAAGATACTCTTAATAAGGCAGATATCCAATTATTTTTTTTTAAAAAAACATCCATTAAGACAATAATTTAAACAAATATTCTTCCATCGACCTTAACATACATATATAAAACATATTTATTTATCTGAAAGACACACATTCACTGGATGGTGTCATCAGTGCATTACACGTGCAAGTTATAGTGAGTCCAACTAACTATAACGTGGGAATTTCAATGGTTTTATGTCAGTAAAATTTCCAGCTAACTATAACTGGTGTTAAACCTATGGTTTTTTCAGTGAATATATATATATATATATATATATATATATATATATATATATATATATATATATATATATATATATATATATATATATATATATATATATATATATATATATATATATATATATATATATATATTATATATATATATATATATATTTATATATATATATTTATATATATATATATATATATACATTTCATCAAACATCTCCCTCAAGAGAAACACGAGTCACACAGAACTTGCCTTTAACAATTTATTTCGTGCAGGGTAACAGGACAAGGCATCTTTTCCGACATGTTTCGTTTTTCCTAAAAACTTTTTCAAGGTTGTGCCTGCCACCAAGTCAGTCCGTTGATTTGCCACAGGTAAGATTTTTCAATGTTTATTGGCTCTGAATAGCTCCGCCCATATATCCAACCAAAAAAGTCACCTGCTGTAGAAGACACCACTTCACTGGTGAGTATTGCCACAGTTCGTTTATTCAGGAAACAGCAGCCTTCAGGCAATGCAGTACACAAATAACATAGTCCAACCCGACGCGTTTCGCTGTAGCTTCATCTGGGGCATCGGACTTGAGCGTAACGGCAGTCTGTTTTAGGCGGGAACTCCTTTCATTTAGTTTATCTATCCCCAATTTACAACACGCCAGGGGGCGCATTTGCAAACTTGTTATGTCAGGCCCTGCCCCCTCCCTGCACCACTGTGAAAATGCACCCCCTGGCACATTGTAAGTTGGGGTATTAAGTCCCCTTGAATCCTGGGGGTTCCTGGGGACCAACTAGCCCACCTGGTACCACCAGTAAGCGCCACAGAGCGGCGTTGCAGAGAGGTGTAAAAAGGGGCATGGCCTCAGACCACCTCTCTGCAAAGCAGCTCTGTGGCGTTTACTGAAGGTACCTAGTGCTGCAGGGAAGGGGCAGGGCCTCCGGGGAGTTGCCAGTTTATTTTTTTTATTCTTATTTTATGGGAGGGGGCTGTGTGGCCTCTTCCCTGGGCCACTTTTGGCCCTAGGGATCTCATAGCCGGGGCATGAGCATTTTCTTTGTTTATTTTTTAAAAAAATCAAACAGGAAGGGGCCACATTACCCCCTTCCCTTCCCTGGGCCACTATTGGGCCTGGGGACCCCATCACCGGGACCTGGCCTGACCATTTGGGACCATGGGAGGGAGCCCCAATGCCCCCACTGTCCCGCCAGCTCCCCGCCTCCTACAGGACCTGGCATTGCTTTTGCAAAAGGGGAGCTGCTGACATGCAGCTCCCCTTCTACAAAAGCAATTTTGCTTTGGTTTTTGGAAGCAGGAGCAGGTTTCCTGCTTTCGCTTCCAAAAGTTTATTACCAAAGCAGAATTTGCGATGACAAGGCGAGCTCCCTCCCCGAGCGTTACTTCTCTTTGAAGACTTCTACATTACCCGGGGACTTGTGAATCACCCAACAAAAAACAAATTTATGACCCTTCAGAAACGCAAAACGTTCAATGGCAGATTAGAGCTGGGGGCTACTTTTTTAGAGAGGATAGATATCTTAACCTATTTGGGGGTTTCCTTATCTTCAACCCTCACTTGGAAGCTCCAGGTGTATCTTTCATCTCCTAAACATAAACAGATTACAGGTGCCATGCTAAAAGAGCATAGCTCCTCTCACGCAAAACCCGTCACCCCAACCTAACACTTATATGATGCTAAAGCCCTAGGCTCTGTGCTCAATTGCTCTGAATTGTGGGGTTTTTCTCATTTAACTTCCCTCACAAGCTTTGAGAACAAATTCTTAAGAAGCCTCCCAGCTAGTACTACTCTGCTTCCACTGATGCTTGACATGGGCAGGAATCCAGTCATAGGTAAGGCTAGACTTCGACCCTTATTGCTTTGGAGAAGGCTTTGGTCCCAACCTGAATTGACACCTTATAGATTGGCACTAATGGATGTCTTAGAGGCAGACACACATAACAAAATCCCATGGTTTCACCAGATTAACAAATCTCTGACATCCACTGCCTTACGTATATCATGCAACAATCCTTCATCTGCCACATCCATACCAGCGGTGTCCTTAAAAACCATTACTGGTTTTGGGTCAGACAATTGGTTGCTACCTCAGTTGCCAAATCATCCCTAACTGGAAAAGTTTTAGACTTCAAATCAAATG
Source organism: Lissotriton vulgaris (assembly GCF_964263255.1). Lineage (NCBI taxonomy): Eukaryota > Metazoa > Chordata > Amphibia > Caudata > Salamandridae > Lissotriton > Lissotriton vulgaris. The sequence goes on along the minus strand of NC_141695.1, from coordinate 869,950,552 downwards.
ATCGTGAGGCTCCCCCACAACACAAGGACCCCCATTGAGGACCTGTGCCTGACTGCAAACCGGTAAGCGAACACCGCCCAAATCCGCTAATACCGCGAGACTGCCACCTGGTTCCAGAAGTAATTTTCATTATTTATCCCCTCAGAACCGCACGATATCGTAGCCTTGGAACAGCCGTTCCTGTGGTAAGTGTTTGTTCCCTTGCGGGATGCTGGATATCCTTTCCAGACCCTTCACCCCGTAACTCCCTTGTTCCTTCTCCCACAGAATCTGGGGCTTGCCATTGTGCATGACCGAACTTCTGAGCCAATTTTGGCTCCTCTCGGTAAGCCCACCACTGAATCCATACCGTACGTGGACGTCATCCTTCGCATAAGCCCATTTTCACTTCCACCCTGTTGCACTTACACTTCCCCTTGGCGCATTACTAAAACAAGTGTGTCACATCGCCCGCCCGCTAGTTGCCCACTCGGCCTATTCACAGTCAGCGCAACGCCTTAAGCACCCCCTCGCTCCACCTAATAATTTGCCGCTGCCCTAAGTCACGACTCCAATTATCACCGCAGCCCACTGATATGTCTACTCAGCTCATCTGCATGTGAACCTCCACTACCTTGGTTATCGATTCTACATCTGTGACAGTCTCTGCCTATGAACCGCAATGACTCCACCTTCGACACCTCCTCACCCCTTTCCACATTGTTGCACTTCGCCTTGTCTCTATGAGGACCTTAACGTCTCCTTCACTTAGTCGTACATTGTGAGCCACTACCCGCACACTGAATGTATAATCACTGCACCATAGCTAATTGCCCATTTTGCCTTGAAACATGCATTGATGGTTGACTTGCCTTGACTGTTTTTAATTCGTTTTTATGTCCCCTTTTTTTCCCCCTTCCTTCCAATTTTTCCCTTGAACTGTTTATGTTGGCAATCAATCCCACAGTGTGGGCTACAGTTATGTAATGTCCATTAGGCAATCTATTGTTGTCCTGAGGATGAACCTTGTATGTTAAAAGGGTTCGAAACGTCGTCGACTCAAATACATTTAAGTTCATAACTATTGTGCCATTTGCTGCATGCAAATGTGTATAATGTGTACTGTCTGCTTATGATTTATGATATTCAGACCACCCCAGCTTGCCTAAAATCCCCCTGTTGTTTTTCCTTGAGTGTGTTAGTCGGACATCGGCTGGTGTCCCACTTGTATCACATTGCAAATTCTCACCTGTACTCAATTTATTGGAAATTAAACTGTCCGGCTGGACATATGATATAGAACTATCTAGTCTATTTTATTTGAATTCATTGTTTTCCTGTCTAGGGACCTTTGTCTCTGTTGAAACGTAACTACCCAAGGTCCCTAGCTAACTGCGCCTTTGTGTTCCCTTGTATAGTATAAATAGCAAGTAATGAAACAGGCACGCAATATTAACAGAGTCCCTACTAGACCATGCCCCACAGAAGGAAAAAGAAGAGAGGGCCATCTGCATCCCCACATTTAACACAGCCTCATACAAAGTGAACAAAATCATAAATATACATTGACGGATTTTAAACAGCGGCCCCCTGATTCTTCCTAAACCCATGTTCGCCCACAGAGGAGGACAAAGTCTAAGAGACTTACTAGTACATACACACTCTCTGAAAACGACAACAGACACAAGACAGACATAGGGCACACTATCCCCCGATGTTGGACACTACCCATGTGGTGGGTGCAGTATATGTCACCTAACGAAAGGTACAGAATGAGTATCCTTCATCATAACACAATGGAGAGCTCTGGAAATGTACACATTGCATTACACTGAGAGTGGGTTGTTTTATTAATCTGCCCTGTAACCTACATAATGTTGGCATGATCACCAAAAAGGTGAAAACAAGAATAAGCGAACACTGCAGTAACTACAGGTGCGGACGAGCGATAACTAAAATGTCAATCCATTACCTTTAGAAAAAACACACAGTCCAAGACTACCAGTGGGTGGTTCTTGAACACCTGAACAACACAGTCAATTTCCAATCCAGACTGTTTGAGAAGGAATAATGAAAGGTGTTCAAGCTCAAGGCACACACTGAGGGCCCCAATGACAATATCCCTGGGGGCCAATTTATGGCATAATTGGTACCATAAAATGAGTCTCTAACAACTCTCATCCTAGTTTGGATCACTAAAGTAACGTTTTGCTATTTTACATCATCAAGCAAATCCATAGGGCTATTATGTCCTTTTAAGTGTACAAGATCTAATAAGGACACTCAGATAAGCCTGTAACCAGAAAGATATAATATATCTTTATTTAACAAGATGCCTTCTCCGTTTCACCCATGTCTTACGTAAATGTTTGGAAATATGACCGTTAGTCAGACAGGAAGACACAAATAAATGTATGTATATTTTTATATGTATTTTTTTAAATGAATTTGGACCCTTTTTGCAGACAATTTCATTTATTAGCCATAAACAGTAGAACCTTTGGCATACGGCAGTATCTCAGCCCTTTTCGCCACGAGTGGAATCAGGAAGTGGTTCCACTTGCAGCTGCCAACTTTGAAATGAGTGAGTGGTCCACTTGCTTGCAGCAGTACGCGGTGCAGCGCAGAGTATTTGACCAGCGCATGGGGGGGAGGATGGCGATATTCAGGCCCCAGTGATTCGGACGAGGGGACATAGCCCTTACAGCATAGTCGTTATAGTACCAGTACAGCATCATTTCGTTCTCTGATTGAGCCACAACCTACGACCACAACATGATGGCATGATCTGTTTTTCACCCCATAGAGTGTGATTACAGGCTCGCTTTGCCACCGGAGGACCTATGGTGCAAAAATGTTTCCTCATTTGTGTATATAGTGTTTTGAACTACCTTTATTTTTATGTGCTTTGTTTTTTATGTCACTGGGATCCCTGTTTTACTAGATGTGCTCTACTCAGTCAGCATTATAATCTTGCTCACATGACCAATCACAACGGGGAGATGTTTTGAAAATATATAGCAATCCTACACAGCACACTTTATTTAATTAATCAGTATAAGCACACTGGTTTTTCCTGTTTCTGGCAAAACTTTAGCAGGCTAACACTCTCGTATATTACAGGTTGCCAAGCAGTGATTCCTAGTAGGTGCAAAAAATCTTTCTATCATAAACATGTAGAGTGTGTGCAGTTACTTTGCGTCAACCTAACGTTAGGAGTCAAAGTAAGGAGTTCGATCCTTGATCCTGAAGAAAAGACATGGGAATTGGCTTGAAACATGTAGACCTTTAGAAGGGTATGTACATTATAACCTACACTTCCTATGTTCTTCCTGTTTTTATGTCGAGCCTGGGCAGCACATGCGCTCTGAGTAATGCTACATTGGAGTATGTACTTTAAACCATGCCCACTCTCTGCCCATATTTGTCATTGGCTTGTTTGACTATACTGCCTGGAGGATGGATTAAAGTATCACTTACCTACCTGGCAACTATTTTTAAACCTCCCACATAAAACCCTTCCACTCCTTTCATCATCTAGGGCATACTACATAGTGCTACAGCATAACTTGCAGGTCGCAACATACCACATTCCACAGCAAAACGGGAGGAACCCTACCACGAAGCATGCCAACAAGGGGAACCCTGGTGGGTGAGGGTTATATAAGTAAACCAAGAGTTTTCTCTCTAGCCAGGGAAGCCTTTGCAAAGGTAGACTGGTCCCCTTTCTGTTGTTTAGTGCTGCATTTTGGTGTCAATAACATAGGACCCGTACCCTCCAGATATTCCCCCGCCGCCCAACTACCCTAGACATGCAAGATCCCCACATTTTGAAATCACCAAGAGATTCGGTGGGGTTAAAAAGGCCATGTTTATTCACAACATTGTATAAACATGACAAGCAATAACATGCATATCTAATATTTACAAGTTACATTCATAACTACATTTATGAGCATATCATGCTCCATCACCTTTCCAACCCTAAGAGAGGAACACCATCTGGTTCGCATCTCGCAACTGGGTACCCTACGCCAAGTGCCATGCACCTGCCCCTTAGAGTGGTGGGTCCCACCCTTCGATCCTTGTCCGCCATTACCGGGGCCCACCTCTCGACCACCAGGCTGCACAGGGTCGCCCGGGAGGCTCGAAATCTGTCGCCCTAGCCTCCCCAGCCGGTGGTCACTTCCTCCCAGTGGAGAGCTTGCCATATCCCCCCTCAGAGCTGGCCTATGGAGCCCGGCAAGCGGGCTCCCATCCATTTTGTTTAGCCACTAGTTACTGATCGCAGGATTCTTCTCCGCAGAATGCCCCTCAAACCATTTATCTAAGGGACGGGTGGGTGGGAGTTTCGGAAAGCCGGCCAAGATCAAAAGAAAGGCCAGGTGCCGGCGTGAGCAGTCAGGTATCCAGGAGTGATAGCGGGAACAGAGACCCCAGTCACAGGGAGATGACCCTAAATAGGCCCAGAGTCTCCACCCCCTGACCCCCAGGTCACCCGATATCGCCGGACCGGAAATGGGTCGGCCGGATGCCGATTGGGCCGTCCGCCCGACCAACCACCAGAGACCAGGGGCGGGCGGGGTCCGGAGAGGCCGGGTCCTAAGTGTGAGCGGCGTGATTCTCCGCGCTTGTCATAGGACCCGTACCCTCCAGATATTCCCCCGCCGCCCAACTACCCTAGACATGCAAGATCCCCACATTTTGAAATCACCAAGAGATTCGGTGGGGTTAAAAAGGCCATGTTTATTCACAACATTGTATAAACATGACAAGCAATAACATGCATATCTAATATTTACAAGTTACATTCATAACTACATTTATGAGCATATCATGCTCCATCACCTTTCCAACCCTAAGGGAGGAACACCATCTGGTTCGCATCTCGCAACTGGGTACCCTATGCCAAGTGCCGTGCACCTGCCCCTTAGAGTGGTGGGTCCCGCCCTTCGATCCTTGTCCGCCATTACCGGGGCCCACCTCTCGACCACCAGGCTGCCCAGGGTCGCCCGGGAGGCTCGAAATCTGTCACCCTAGCCTCCCCAGTCGGTGGTCACTTCCTCCCAGTGGAGAGCTTGCCATATCCCCCCTCAAAGCTGGCAAGCGGGCTCCCATCCATTTTGTTTAGCCACTAGTTACTGATCGCAGGTCTCTTCTCCGCCACAAGGGTGGCCAAGGCCCACAGGTCTGCCACCCTCCCCACCTGCGTTCAGAATAAATGACCAAAGCTCTCGGATAAAAGTATCAGTTACAAAGTCCGACAAATGTACCCCGTCCTGGTGGTACATCACTTCTCCGGAAATCATCCGGTGCCGGAGGTAGCGCAAGCGGCCCTTCACTGAGCACAACCTTGCTAGTTTGCCATTCAATCGCCTCACCGAGACGTTCAAAGACCTAGGACGCACTCCTGGGCCCCATGCCCTGCATGATATCATGCCTGACCAGACAATGTTCGTTGATGGGAACTCATGTCCCAGCCAGGCAAACTCTGCTAGTAGGGCCTCCTTGACAGCCAAGCGCCCTCTGTCGACCATGTGGTTGTCTCCCAAAAGCAGGATAATCCAATCTGGTGATTTGTGCTCTCGTGCCCTGAGCTCCTCGACGATCCGCCTCAAGTGTCGGATACGCATCCCTCCAACGCCATGCCATACAAATTTGGTCTCGCCCGATGCGGCCGGTTTCACCACCTCTCTTCGCTGCGAGCGCACCGCCGCGCGACGCACGAAAGAGTGCCCGAGTACCCATACCACGTAAGCGGGCATACTAATCAGAAAGGAGAGAGATGAAGCCGTTAGACACTACACACATATGTTTTTACAACAATTCAGGCCTTACATATCGCTTATAGCAGTCAGAAGTCCAGCGACCTACTCCTTTCACAATGTTGGGGGCGAGACCGGCCCCCGCCGCCAAAGTCGCGGCGCCAATCCTAAAGGAATGAGAATAACCCACTGCTCCCAGACCCAGATTCCCCAGAGCCAACCCGAATACTGCCTTAAACTGGTATTGGGACAGGCAATCCCCGTTTTCATGGACGAAAAGAGCCGATCCCCCCCCCTGCTGGGCGTCGGGCCAGGTACACCTGCATACGGGATACGGGGCAGGCAGCTATCCCCGGGGCTGGCAGCAATGGGATGGTGGTCCCCTTTCCTGTTTGGTCTGTCTTGGACCATCCCAACCGCAATACTAGGCCCCCCGGGGAAAAGGAGACATCCTTGAACTGCAAGCCCCCCCCCATGGTCTACTCTGGAGGCCCCAACTATCTCACCCAGGCGAAAGGCCCCGTAGAAGGCCAGGCAGAAGGCCGCCCCCAGCATGGTTCCCTCGAACGGTGACTTGCAAATAACAGGCAGAACCCCCAAAATATCAATCAAGGTCGGGAGATCCAAAGGCCTACTACAGTCCCGCCGTGGCCCGTCTAATCGGGCCCATCCTGCTAAGGCCTTCTTGATCAAGAATGAAGCCCCAGGGTCCCGCTCCCCCGCTAGTTTAGCAAAGAAGCCTATCGCTGCAAGGGAGGCCCTAGCATAAGACACTGTTTTGTCCTGATCCCGCAGAACCTGTAAAAAAGCGTACATCGTTTCAGTAGGAAAGATCCTCGCATCTCCTATCTGCTCCACAAATGATCTGTAAACATTAAACTGTGACTGATAGGCACGTTTGGTGCGGTCACTCAGTGCGGCACTTACCAGCCCCGCTAAAGCGGGGCTCCAATTTTCCACAGAGACGTAGGGAACGTCGTCATGCGCTCTTCCGCCTGCGGGTGGAACCTCCGGAAGTCCTGCAACTTGTAACGAGACAGAGCGTCAGCAGCATGGTTATCAACACCAGGTATATGCGCAGCCTTAAAAGTCAAATTCAATTTCAAGCATGCCAACACCAACAGCTTCAACAACCTCAGCACATGTGGGCAAGTTGCCCCTTGCCGATTGAAAACCTGAACCACCGCCATGTTATCCGACCAGAAGGTCACTGCCCTGTCCCTGAAGCACTCCGCCCAGACCGTGACTGCCACCCAAATGGGAAAAAGCTCTAAGAAAGCTCAATTCTTTGTCAAGCCTGCTACGTGCCACTCCGCTGGCCAGACTGCCCCGCACCAGGAAGGGCCCAAGATCGCCCCAAAACCAACGCTCCCGGCTGAATCGGTGTATAGGCCTAGCTCAACGCTGGACACCGGCGGCGCAGGCCAAACTACCCGCCCGTTGAAATCTGTCAGGAAGTCTCACAACACCTTGAGGTCCTCCTTAACCCCTGCTTTTAATCGTACCCTATGATGCTTCTGGGTAAGACCTACCATCGCTCTGGCTTTAGACCTCGAGAAAGGGCGCCCCATGGGAATGATGCGCAAAGCAAAATTTAGCTGACCCACAAGCACCTGTAACTGATGCAACGTCACCTTCGGACACGCCAAGGCTACCTCAATGGCCATGGAAAAAGCTCTTACTTTATCCATTGGCAATCTACATTCCCCCGCTACTGTGTCTATTTCGATGCCCAGGAAGGACACGCACGTGTCAGGGCCGACCGTCTTGCTCTGTGCCAGCGGCACTCCAAATTCCTTCAACATAGCCACCAGCTGACTCAGGTCCAAAGCGCAGGCATCTGAAGACGCGGGGCCCATCACCATGAAATCGTCCAAGTAATGCACCACATCTGTACATCCTGACTTTTGCGAAAACACCCACTGCAGCATGGAGCTAAAGGTCTCAAAATACTTGCAGGAGACCACACAACCCATAGGCATACATCTGTCGTAATAAAATTGCTGTTGGACCTGAAAGCCTAGCAAATGGTAATCCTCGGGGTGCACCGGCAACAAGCGGAACGCTCACTCAATATCTGTTTTCGCTAGCAACGCCCCCGGCCTAGATCCCTCACTTTCTGAACCGCGGCATCAAAGGACTAGTACGTCACTGAGCATACTGCCAGATCGATGGCCTCATTTACCGATGCACCCTTTGGTGCAGATAGGTTATGAATCATCCTGAATTGTCCCGCCTCCTTCTTGGGCACTACTCCAAGAGGAGAGCACACATAGTTCTCCCAGAGAGGAGCCGGGAAAGGGCCTGCTACTCGGCCTAAGGCCCGCTCTTTTTCAACCTTTGTGGTCACTACTGAGGGATGGGTTCTCGCTGAAACTTGGTTCCTATTCTGGCTAATAGGGGGACATGAGACGCTGGGATACGGCATCCCCTGGAAAAACCCTCAAACAACATCTTAGCAGCTGCCCTGTCTGGGTACCTGTTCAACCAACAAATCATCTTTTCAACATCCACTGGAATAGGTAGTTTAGACTTGGGGGGGCTTGATATCCTTTGGGGCTGTACCCCCCCCGTTCTTTGGATTTCTTGTTGCACTTGGATTCGGGATGGGACGGGTGACCGCAGTAGGCACATGCGTGCTTAAACTTGCACTGCCCGGGGGGCCATGTGCACCCTTTGCCATTGAATGCCCAGCATGCACCTTTCTTCTCGCCCGGCCCTCCCTGGGAAGTCCGAAAAGGCTGCCTAGCCGGGTGTTCCCTATTGCTCACGCTCTCTAACCAGGCATTGACCTCAACCTGATCCCAACAAATGGTGGGGTTTTCTTCCTTCGCCCAGCGAAACTCCCTATCATATGTCAGCCAGGCTGAACCCCCCATGAGTAGAGTGGGCCTTCACGATCTTATTGGTATAAAACACCAACGGAATCGCCAACTCTGGCCTTTTTTCCAACAACACTGTCACATACACGTGAAAGCCGAACAGCCAATTGGTTATTGTTTCCTCAATCCTAGGTCTCCGATCTTGGAAGGAGTGCTCTTTCCCCTTCCTGTCCTTGTAATCCTCCTCTCTTCTCTTCGGCCTGATAAGGGAGAATATATCTACGTAGGCACCCTTCCAAATCTTCTCTCGCATCTCCATACTCACATGCGTAGCTAACATCCCTGACTGAGACAACACGTTCCCCTGACTAGCCTCCACTTCGCTGCTCCTTGCTGTAGCATCACCAGGCTTACCTCCTGTAGGTGTTACAGCTATTGCTGTCGCGGGGGGATGGACTCCAATCGCTACACTGGGCAACGCCTTGCGCGACTCGACTAAGAGCGCCAACTGCCTCTGAATGTCCTGCAACGCGCCCTGTTCTGTGGCCTGAGGTGGCCCCCACGGTGCCGCCGCTCCAGCGCTCTCTCTCTAATACCTTTTCCGGAGCTGATAATTTGCCCACTAATGTGGAAACTGATGCCAGCAAGCTATCTAACGGATCACCCGCGGCCGCCACTGCGGCCACCGGCTGCGGTGGGAGTGGGGCCAGAGGGACCGTCACCATTGGTACCGCACTCCCCGGGGCCACACCTTCAGCGCCTCCCTAATCTCGGACAAAACTGAACCCACTGGGTCTACTGGCGCGGGCACATTCAGAATGGGAACAGAAGGGGAAACCTGCTCTGCAGCTAATGGAGGCGTGGGGACGTGACCTACTGATCCCTCGTCCCGTTTCCCCCTGGCAGGGATAGGCCTACTCTTCCCTTGCCTGGCTCTCCCTTTTCTTTTAGGCTGTGTCTTGGTTTTCTTCTTTAATGGCGGACAAGCGGCCCTCGGTGGCACCCCCCTGCGTGGCCGCTCTACTACCTCGGGCTGCTCCCCCTGGGAAGAATCGCTCTCATCCCCTCTATCGGGAGCCTCCTTGCTCAATTTCTTCAGCAGTAATTTCATAATCTGTGCCAATTCAGGCTCAGAATCTCTTCGCTTTTGTCCTCCCTTTTTTGGCGCCATGCTAACTGTCTCGCGCTTCGCACTACCTTGCTATAGCACCTAACGCGCCCCGAGTTCCCTGCTCCCGCACCCCTAAGCACCGTTCACGCCGCCCGGCAGGAGCCCGTACCACGAGGATCCCCGCACACAGCCGTAAGCCCCGTAAGGCAGCGACAATCCTATCCCGTCCCAGCACCCACAGTGACTCACGGCTGCCCACGAGGCCCCCCGAGGCACTCGATCCCTTACCTGGCTACACGAACGATGCTCGATCCTTCTGCTTCTAGAGTTTCGGAAAGCCGGCCAAGATCACGAGAAAGGCCAGGTGCCGGCGTGAGCAGTCAGGTATCCAGGAGTGATAGCGGGAACAGAGACCCCAGTCACAGGGAGTTGACCCTAAATAGGCCCAGAGTCTCCACCCCCTGACCCCCAGGTCACGCGATATCGCCGGACCGGAAATGGGTCGGCCGGACGCCGATTGGGCCGTCCGCCCGACGAACCACCAGAGACCAGGGGTGGGCGGGGTCCGGAGAGGCCGGGTCCTAAGTCCGCGCGGCGTGATTCTCCGCGCTTGTCAAAGTGGTCATAATAAAGCGGAACCTTTGGCTAGTGTGTGTTAACGTGTGAAAGTATCATTATAATGAGGTAATACTATCACAAAATGTGCTTGGTATTGCTGCATAATTTTCCTTTTCTTCCCACATAATTTATTCAACTCTCTGACGTAATTTGCTCCTCCCCTCCTGGATCATTCCAGTTGGGCTGAATATAGAGCCAGATACTACTGTTTCTTGGACCCGGAAAGTCCCCTTACACTTAAAGCCCTGAGCAGGAGTGCAGAGGTGTGGGACTGTGGAGGTTTGACAGACCTATAGAAAACATAAAGCTGGATGGCGTAGGGAGCTGCGGCAGGTCAATGCGTGGGAGACTTGACATGTGTCTGTTACACAATGCATCAAACAATCAAGGGTTAGGCATCTTCTGGGAAATTCTCGAGTTTTGAAATATAATCATATAATAAAGGTGCAATTATGCAAGGTGCGGAGGAAACTTTACCATTAAAAACTGCAGACTCAGGAGTTCCCGGGCTTCCAGAGAGGTGATTAGAAAGAACTGTGGGCCTCAGCACTGTTCCGCAGGCCCCTCGTACACCTTGTCGCCGCATATTCTCAATCACTCTGCTATGCTGCCGGTTGAACAAGGCCAGAGTATCTCAGCTTATCTGCCAGGAAGGATTTGGGAAGCTGCTCTTTTCCAGGAAAACCTGTTTATGATGATTTATGGAACACGCACCAACAGCCTTTATGAAGCCAGCCAGCCCAGTTTACGATATCCACAAGCCACCGTTTATTTTGCTCTCTGTGGAAACTCTGAGGGAAAAAAAAAAACAAAACGGCACTGACGGACAGAAAATTGTCCGGAATGGAGTGAGTTATCCTTATCACTGCAAGAGAACCCTTTCTTCCCGCTTTTTACAGGTACAGCTCATTTTTCATCCAGCAAATAGACACCCTTAAATTGAGATGTTAAAAGACTTGGGGTAAATTGTTTAAGACGATATTGAATAAATATAGTTCAGTTAGAGGGAGGGGTTAGGTTGAATCTTCCCATGAAAGGTATGTTTCTGGCGCGGCCTTTTCCACAGAATTGCCTCATTTACAACACGATCCAAAACCTGCTGCAATATCAGAGGTTAATTGACATGAAACTGATAGGCTAGTCTTTCTGACTGACTACAGCCAGGTACAGTTCAGAGGTCACACAGAGACTCGCAATCCGCAGAATTGCACACTGCAGTCTCCGCTTTCCCTGTGCAACTTGGGCACTCAACTACTAAGTTGCACAGGCTTCCGGCCACCTCTCTGTCCCACTTATGGCATGTTACCGCAGCAGGTAGAGGAACCTACGGACTGCATGCACCGAATTATGGATCAGTGAATTCGTACCTACATGGGGATAGCGCAGCATTGAAAGGCGGACTGTGGTTTCAAACCACCAATCCTCCTTCTAGTGTTAAGGAACTGGCAGCTCTTAAAGAAAGTGACTTGTGTGTGCACTGACCACCGTGACCAACCTTCAGGCCTGGGAGGCCCCTGGAAGGCAGTGCCCCATCACTAGGAAGCACACTGACTGTGCTCCACCTCATATGTGAGGCACAATCAGTACACCTCCCGATGGTTTGTTTGTGCGTGCTCCTGTGTCTGTAATATGTTGCAGGCACAAGTGTAAAGGGACTACATCATTTGCATGGGCCGTGTCTCATGCACGTGAGGCAATACCACAGCAAACATCCCAATTACACAAGGAGCAGTCCAAGCATCCAAGGCTCCTTCTTTAATAACATTGACACAATGTGAACAATCTTTCTGCTCTTGCCTTGGGAATCAAAAGCTGTCTTCAGGATACAGAACTGTTGCCATGCTATTGGGCTAAAGTAAGACTCAATAGGAGTGCAGGCATTAGTAAAGCCAAATAATATAACCTATAATATAGTATCACTGAACTATTGCCTTTGACAATGCTTCTATTATGCTTTGGACTAGTTTTTGGTAAATATACCAAAAAACATTTAAAAGCATACACTGGAGAATGTGCATGTATGTGCACTAATGGGTGGCCATCTTTGAATGTTTTTCTTCCTATAAAGCACTTCCAAGATGAGCATCCATTTGTGCCAATGCGCACCCTCCTACGTTTTTAAGTGGTTTCTATGAAAGAAAATAGATCCAAAGATGTCCGGCCACCAATGAAAATGTGTCAGTAAATATTGACAAAGCCAATATGAGTAGACGAAGAGTGATATCGTGGGTGAGGACTAGTGTGGGAGGGACTCGAGAGAAGTAGGGAGATGGACAAGGCCGGCTCTAGGGCGGTGCGATCGGTGCCACCACACTGGGCGCTGACTTCAGGTGGGGTCGCCATGTTTGCAAATATATTTGGTTTTAAAAGCAGCTGTTGCTGCGTTCCGGCCTCCAGCAATTTTCAGGAAACCATAAGAATGTCAAGATAACTCCAAGTGTTGAATGTTCTTCCTGGATCCAGAGCGGAGTTTTGACTAATTATAAGGTAGCACAAAGGGGTATTATGCCTACTGTCAAGAAAGTGTACTATGCAGATCACAGAGTGCATATAATATAAATAGGTCAGTGGTTAGTGCTTTTGTTAGAGAGATCATTTTGTTACTTGCATTTTATAAGTTAAAATTCTAATATAGAGCAGTGAACTCTCATCAAAGAGCTACATGCTAAAAGCAAGTTATTGATTAGAGCTTTCTGATTTCCCCCCAGTTTTTCATTATCCTAGTGTTGCAAAAAGATTTTTTATGGGTAGAAATTAGTTTTTTCTAAAAAAAAAACACAACAACCATGGCGTTAAGTTTTAAATTCTGAGTTTGTGCTTCTCCAGACCAAGTTCTCTAAAACTGTACTGCCTACCAGTATGGATGACAGGTGACTCTTACACCTCAGGTATTTGTGTTGGTTTGTAATGTGAATTAACAGAAACCAGTGTGAAACGCTGCTTTTGTATTACTCTGCATCAAGGGAAAGGGTTTACATGGGTAGTATGTGGGCTTACCTGTGTTACCACCCATGGTTGTTGATGCAAAATCCTATCTCCTTACAGCAGTAGACAGGGTTTATTTATTATTTTTTTTATTTATTTTAAGGTGTTGTAGAGCGCGTAGTAACCCGTGAGCATCCCAGCGCTAGAACCCAGAAGGACATGGGGAAGCAGTGGTGGGAAAGGAGGGCAGATTAGGAGAAGAGGAGCGTTTTTAGTGATTTTCTGAATTGAAGGAGGTTTGGTTCTATTCTCAGTTTACGGGGGAGACTATTCCAGTGCTTTGCTGTGTGTACCGAGAAGCGGCGGCCACCAGATCGAGCTTTTTTCACTCTATGAACGATGATGAAATTCTCGTGGTTTGATCTGAGTGCCCTAGTGGCTTTGTAGGGAGTGATGAGATTTTTGAGAATGGGGGGACCTTTGTTATGAAGGAGTTTATGTGCCAGACAGAGGGACTTGAAGATCACTCTCTCTCTGACCGGAAGCCAGTGAAGTTGCTTCAAGGCTGGTTTTGCTGATAATCTAGCCGGGGTGTTCGTCAGAAGTCGAGCAGCAGCATTCTGGATTCTCTGTAAGGTGTTGAATGTGGCTTCCGGGGCTCCTAGGTAGAAGGCGTTGCTGTAGTCCAGTCTAGACAGGATGAGGCCCTGGATCAGCAGTATCTGAGAAATGGGGGGGAGCAGGGGAAGCACCTTCCTACATGCCCCGAGAAGACCAAAGCTGATTCCAGCAGTTTATTTTGCCTGGGTTCTGAATGTCAGATCTTTCTCTAGCCATACACCCAGGCTCTTAACCTCGTCTTTGGGAGCAGGTGGGTCACCTAAACAGGCGGGCCAGATGTTGGGCGGCAGAGAGGGCCCTTTCTGTCCAAGCAGCAGGATTTCCGTCTTGGACCCGTTAAGTTTCAGAGCTGAGGAGTTCATCCAGCCATGAATATCAGTCAGGCAGTCGTGGAGATTGGAAGGTTCTTGGTTGGGGTGGGAGAGGGTCACCATCAGCTGGGTGTCGTCGGCGTAATTGATAATCGTCACTCCAAACGGGGTGACCAACTCCTCCAGCGGGGCCATATAAACGTTAAACAACGTAGGGCTTAGTGATGAACCCTGCGGTACCCCACAGCGGAGGGGGACCGCAGGGGAGTGGCTGTCCTTCTCCCAGACATGGAAGGAACAGCAACTGAGGAATGACGCGAGCCACTTTAGGGCTATGCCCTTCACTCCAATGTCCAAAACTTAACTCCACTTGAAAACAGTCGTTAAAAATGAGAAAAACCTTTATTCCTCACAACATTCCCTAGATTGCATGGTTGCTGCACTGTACAGCCCACATCCAAAGTGGGGAAAGTTTTATTAAAGTTAGTCTAAGCAAAGTATTTTGTACTGGAATGGTACCCGTCTAATTTTTAATTTTAATTTAAAAAGAACTTATAGAGCGCACGTACACTGAGTCAGTTTCATGGCGCTGGCGAGGTCCCTAGAAGGATGAAATAAAACGAGCTAGTGATAATAGGATAGCTAAGTGCCAAAAGCCTGCTGGAACAAAAATGTTTTTAGTGACCTCCGGAACTCCATGTAGGAGGAAGAAAGTCTTAAAGACAAGGGGAGGCCGTTCCAGAAGGTGGGAGCAAGCACAGAAAACTTCTGCCCTCCTGCCCGCTTCTTTTTAAACCGGGGCGTGGTTAGTAAGGCTAAACTAGAGGAGCGGAGGTCTCTAGAAGGGACATAGAGAGAAATTGCCGAATTAATAAAGGCCGGGGCTGTACCTGCTCTTGCTTGAAAAGTCAAGTCTAGTACAAAACCTATGCTAAACTCACGCAGGCATCTCTATACTATGACGCAAAGGTGTGTGTTTGGCACTCGGCTGCCTGATTGTACACCAGCACAAGGGAGAGAGGAGGAGACGTCAATATATCTGTAAATATGGTACTTTCCTGCTTTCGCCCTGTCAGCCAAGGCAGTGGAGCAACACTGGGTGCTTCACTGTGCTCTGTGACACTTTTGTAAATCTGGGCCTATGTATGGGAAATGTTTTTTAAAAAACTCAGATTTTCAGCCAGAGAATGTGGAAAAAAGGCTTTTCATGTAAAGAACATTTTCCATTACTAAAACATAGGAGTAAATACCATTTATCTAGTTTTTCTATGCAACATAATAGTACAAATCTTGGAACCTGTAAGTCTAGTCAGTTTGATAATTCTGTTCACCAAATAAATAATAAAAAATGAAAAAGGCACATGGATGGGATGAAAACAAAAATTCACGAATGATAGGTGTTTTTGAGTTACATCCCCTGAAAAAGGAACTGTAAGGACAGGGATCATAACAGTTTTTGTGAAAGAAATGACTTACAGATAGTTAAAGTATTCTCATAGTTATAGAGAGCTCTTGTTGTTTTCTGTACTCTTTTCCTCTGCCCCAATTTTAATGTGCATCATTTTTGTAGTGTGCAAAAAGGAATGCTCCTGTTGCAAACTACTCTTACAGGCCATGAGAAATTCGTATTTGCAAAGGAACTATGGTGCTGGTCCTCAAATGTAATTATCAGTATGTAAAGTAGAGGTGGAGGAATGCTACTTATCATACTGATAAGTGCCTTGTGAATTGGCCATAAAATATCCAACTTCTTATTAGTAAAAGTACAAAGAGTCAGTGGCCCTTTTAATGCGTGCTACTTGGATATTATTAGTCTTTGAATGTTCCTATTTTTGATGTTTTGGAGCCACTTCACAAAGGCATTTAGGAGCATGAGAAGTATTTCTCGAGTGCTAGTTCAAATTTTCATATTGCGTTTGTGAACTAGTCTCTATCGGCCACATGCATCAAAGTGCCCATTTGCGATTTCTTAATTGCGAAAATTAAGGAATCGCAATTAAGAAATCGCAAATTGGTATGCATTAAGAAATCGCAATTTTATTTGCGATTTCTTAATTTTCCTTAATTGCGATTCACAATTTGCGAATCGCAATTAAGGAATCCCTTCCCATTGATTCCTATGGGCCAAAAGGCCCATAGGAATGAATGAGAAGACAATCTCAATTTGCGATTCACAATTAGCGAATCGCAAATTGAGATTGCGATTTCAAGGGTGCAGGGGTGTCCAAAGGACACGCTGTTGCACCCCTGAAATCAATCTATGCACATATGCTGTGCACACACATGCCCTAAAGGCATGTGTGTGCACAACATGACAGTTTGAAAAATTTACAAAATTGCATTTTTCTAATTTTTCGCAAATTACCATGTGGTCCAACCTCGTGGTAATTTTTTCCTCCTAATTGCAAATTCGCAAATTTTTTTAAGTGTCATGCATTGCATTTAAGGAATCACAAATTGCGATTCCTTAAATGCAATCGCATTTTTAGACATCGCCAAAAATAGCAATTTCTTGTATTTTTTGTTAATGCATCCCAAATAGTGATTTAGGAATCGCAAACGGCCAAATTTTGCGATTCGCACCGTTTGCGATTCCTAAATCACTTAATGCATTTGGCCGTCTGTTTTTAACCCACTTCACAAATATGGTACTAAAGGCCACATTTGAAATCTGGAGGGCTGTTACTCCGCCACAGGCATGATGGATCCCCTGACCGTTTAATTACAACTGCATTATATCCTATAGCACTTGTAATTTGGCAGGCAGGATATCTGTCATGTTATTGAGTGAGTACCCATCGGCCAAACTCTAAATCAGGCCCTAAGATATCAAAGAAAGAAAATGTCTCAGTGATAATGTCATTATACTGGCAAACTTTCTAACTTTCCGTTACATGAAATACCAAAAAGTCTCGAAATGTTGTATTACATGATTTCATGTAACATTTTTTCAGTGAATATATACCCTTTATAAGAAATTCTTCCGAGATGCTGGGGGAGACTGATTCGCACAGAAAATGTCTCATTGGAAGGTGTTTTCTGCTCAAACTATTCTCCAGCTGATTTTCTCACAAGCTTTATTTACGCAATATGCGAGCTTTATTTAAAATAAAAAAACACGCAAGTTAACATCAAACCACATTTTGCTATGAAAGCATAATTTCCCATAATTTCTTGACACTTTTTATGGAATTTCATGAAAATGCACAAGGAAAAAAATCTGTGATTTCACAACTCCCCAAACAAAACCAGAAGTCTTTACTTATTATCATTTTTGAGTTTTGATCTCAACCTTGTAGAGTAAATAATGAATCTTTGGAGCCATTATTCAACAATGTTAACAATAATGTGTTTGTTCTCTTCTGTGTGTCACATTCTGAATTTGCATCATTTGTAATGCGTATTTCAAATGAAAGTCCTTTCGTAGAATCCCACTGCAAGTCCCACAACTCACCAAGGTGATAATGGCCTAACTGATGCAAAATGATTTAAACATTATGTTAATGATTTGAATCAATTTGTACCATTTGAATTATGCTGGCATAAATGGAAAATAAGATGATGGCGGCATTTTCTGTACCATTTTCTTCCATCAATACCTAGTGTTTGAATTAGGAGTCTAGTTTCCATTATAACGTTATGAAAAGCTTTAATTGAAAGCAAATAGGTAAATCTACTCCACATAGGAGCACTTGACATTTTGGCAGGTATGCATTTTATGGAAAATTACAAGAAAGTAAAGAACAAAGCAAATCTGAACTTGAAAGGCATCCTCCTGGCCCAGCGCGAACTAATTTATGTAATACATAAATACAATATTAAGTAAAAGGAAGCATAGTCTTCACAAGCCCTGGAACTTGGGTGCACTATTTTCTGTGTGGATGACCACATTTTGCACATGCAAAGTACCATCATTGCAACAGAGGGGGGCCACTGGTCCATGCTGTATGTTTGGTAGGTAGAAGCAAAGTGCGATTGACATATTAATAAATCAATGGATGAAGAGCGCTGACCAAAAGCCCCTACATCTCTTTTTTAAATGCTCGATGTAACATGCTGCTACTGTGACACAAAATGTTAAATATATCTGGATAAGAGACGGTCTTATGTTTTTGTGGCCCCTTTAACCAGCTCTGACTTTTGTAAGCAACATCACTTTGCATTCAAGAACCTGCAGATCTGTTGGCCTCATTTGAAGTATGGGGTTTAAGCAGCTATTATGGAAGAGATGTTGACTAAAAAGCCAGTACTATTTACGAGTATCACCATTTTGTCGTTACCGTTCCCAGTCTGATCAAATTCTTGCAGTATTGCTTTTGCTTTTGCTAACTAGGAAGTTAGAGTGGAAAGAACAATTGGAACTAAATGACTTGCACGTACATGACATAGTGCAATTTCAGATTCCATTAAAGAAAATCAAAGTAGAAGTGCATTTCCGATAAATCAAAAACATTTGCAGAAGAGTACTGAATGAAAAGCATATAAGATGCGTCGCCTTGCCATGAAGAACTGCAGAGCGACACCATTCAGATAGCCACAATAAAAAGATGCTCCCTTTTTTGAAACATAACTGCTAAAATGCCTCAGTGCTCTTGGCAAGGTCCAAAAAGGATGCACTAAACAATGGCATATGGTGATCAGTTCTATTGATTCTATTCAATAAAAACATTAATAACTCGGTCTCCATTTTTTTTTAAATCCGTAAATATTTAGTTATTCTTACAAAATTACATTCAAATACAATATTTGTGAATTCAATAATACATATAAGTTAAGACCATATGTTTCTTACAATTCATCATCCTCTTATTGCATTTCTGATCACAAAGTAGTACTCATTTCAACAGTGTAAACAATGCAATGTAGTTCCAAGCATTTAGAAACAAAAAATAATATTTCTACTTAAGACGAAGCAAGCTATACTCAACTTTCTGAACAAAATTATATATGTATTTTTTAAAACATTAACAATATTGTCAATAAAGGTTCAGTTGGCCCAGCGTTTCACTTTTGATTGATGCTTTGGGATCAGAAATGTAATATGAGGATAATGATTTGTAAGAAATGTATGGTTAAACCAGAGCATGTTCTTAACTTATATGTATTATCAAATTCACAAATATTGTATTTGCATGTAATTTTTTTAATAATAAATACATAATTACTAATTGTTTTTTTAAAGAGAGTTAATAATGTTTTTATGTAAGTTGAATTGTTCACCATATACCATTGTTTAGTTGATCCAAATTGGACCTTGCGGATATTTTTAGCAGTTAAGTTTCACAAAAGGGAGCTTCTTTTTATTGTGGCACACTCTACCCTGTCCCTTTTGGTATGAAAGGGTGACTCTATTCTTGGAGATACCATTCAGATAGCTGCATTATGCCACATAACAAAGACTTATCCTTAGCACAGTCTCTTTGAACTGTCTTTAAATTCCCTCCCGTCACTGATACTTAGCAAGGGTAGCCCAGGAAAAAGTCATAGTTCAAAGCTAGCAGAGAAAATTAATGGAGGAATCAGCTCTGCAGAGAATGAGATAGGGAACCTAACTTTGAATCTCAAATCATTTTGACAGTGGTCAACCAAAAATTATGTGTAACTTTGGGTAACGGGTAGCCAAGCAAATTCAGTTTTCCTAGGACTAGTCAATAGAGAGAGATACTCTTGGTAACGTTTACGAAATAACAAAGCTAAAGCTAGATAATCTCAGATTCACTCTTGTGAAATACTTGAAAAGTGTGACCTAAAGAAAGATGAATGTGGGGGTATTTGTTAATCGCTGTACTCTGAGTCATGATGCAAAAGGAACCCTTTAGGAACCCAACAGAAGGTGGAGAGCTCTGATTGAAGGAAAGGCATCCTTACTTTTCTATACTATAGACAAGCTGCGGCATTTATTGACTTCTTTAGTTATTGATCTGCGTATTTATTTAGGTGTTCCATAAAGCTCCACATCTCCCTTTTTGGTTACTCTGAATGAATTTCGTCTGATTCAGGTGCAAAGCACATTTAGGTGCAAACTAATATCATCACCTAAAAGAGAATTAAGTAGAACATTTAATGAATAAATTATATGAGCAAAGCCAAAATGGAAGTATTTCTTCAGTGCTGAGAACAAGTACTAAAATATACTGGGATATTCATTAGCAGAAGCAATGTGCACAGTGTCCAAGAAGTAAGGTCACAGGAACTGACATCCTAACCATAGCATTTCCCAGACCTTAGGGTACATGGCATATGCTCTAATATAGGACAGTCTAATGTGCAACATAATGACAGACCGAAAATCTATGTAGCCATCTATATAGGAACATCTTTGTGCATCTCAGACTATTTTCTTGTTATGACTATTCTATAAATGATATGACTGAAACCCTTCATACATCCCATTAAAGTTCAGTGGAATAAGCACTCACCAACTCAGATATGTGTGTGAATTGTAGACAGCAGCTTCCTCCATATCCGCAGTTCACATCCACTCTGCCGGCTCAGCCATTATATTTCTACTATTAATCATAGAGGAGTATTCGGTTGGGTAGCAATAAGAGCATAAGCAACCTTTCATATAAATCAATGATCATAATAACAGTACTTGAACAACGTTCTGATTTTATAAATCTTGAGGGCTTTTGTTTCAATAAAGAGTACGAAAAGTGCAAGCTTTTCCTACTTTCCACAAATATTACTAGTACTACTGGAAAGCCTTACCTGGCATGGGACATTCCCGGTGGGATCCTAGCACCACTTTACGGAGTTCCTCATAGAGGAGAACTCCATACAACTAGAGTGGGATTTCCTTTGCAAAGAAACACTTTCTTTTCTCTGTGGCAAATACATTTTTTCACCATCAGGAAATCTCTTCCGCTTCACCCCAGCCAAATCTTTCCACCCTGGAAATGTATTTACACCAACCTTTGACTTCACTTGACTAAATGTCCCGCAATTTCCATGATGGAAAGGGGCATGAGAAGAGTTTGTGAAATTTGACGGTGTTGCTTGTGGACACTTACACCGTTCCAAGACTAAGGGCCTCATTACGATGAGACTCGGAAAGCTTCCGAACACAGGTCGGAGGCTTTCCAAGACTTATTGCGGTTTCAGCTCAAACGCAATGTAGGTGGTCGAAAGTGAAAGCAGACGGTCATTCCAACTGGATTCCGACGGGCTCAAGGAGCCCGTCGGCCAGTCAGAGGCGTGCCCGTAATCCCTATGGACAGCTTTTCCGCCGTCGTGATTACAATGTCTGTTTACGACAGGCTTTCCATGTCGGGCTTTCCATGTTGGCCTAGCAGGCTCCCTTCACCCTGTTGCCTTTGGTTGGGGGCTGATGGGCCACCCTAAGGTGCCTGCCACGCGGTGAAGGGGTGAACAAATTCTCCCATTTCTCAATGAGAGGTTGTGCTAAGGCTGGTTTACTGACCAAGCACAAGCTCCCATAGAGAAATGGGAGTATGTGACCACACCATTTGAGGATGCATTGTAATGGTGCAGTTGGGTCCACCGACCAGAGGTCGGTCGGTTCTGATTTCGCAATGGTGTTGGGCGACGTGACTATGCCAAACATCATAATTAGGCCCTGACTGTCCACCTTCCCACAGTTTAGGTAGGATTTATAGATGTGGAGAACTCTGCATTCTTGGCAGAGATCTCCACACACATACATGGTCTTACACCTGCCCTTCCATTAATTCCTAGTAGGCATAAGTAGGACCAATTCATTCATAAACATACATTCACAACAACATTTTCCTTTGTGGACAGTGTCCAATTCGTTTTTCTATCAACTGTGAGAATGCAAAGTTTTTAATTTCCTGCAGGTGATTTGTAGGTTCGAGTTTTGACTGTATGACTGTCGAACAGTCCCACCGTTAACAATATTTACCAAATGGGCTGAGGATCCACAACTGTCAACCTTTGGTTGTCCTCAACCAGCTTCCTGCAGCCATTGGCTGAATGATTTGCCAATCGCATCTTCATTCATACAAATTGAGTATTGGTTGTTTGAGTATACCCTTTCATCTACAGTTGAGTTCTTGCACTGAATTGCACGAGGGACTACTTTACGACTAGTATCCTCTCTGCTGACTCACTTTCATCTATCTCGCTCCAATGTGCTAATGCTTCATGATGGACATTAAACCCAAGTCTATTGGCTTTGCCAGTGCTTATTTGATTAGTCAAAGTCCAAAGCATCTCCCTCCTGTTTTAAGCGAGATATCTTTGATCCCTGATAGCACCGGTCTAAGGATAAACAAAGGGATGCTCCCCTTGAAAATGTTGAAGTGCTGTAAAGGTACTTCTCTCCTGTACACCTTCAAGAGATAACATAAATCATGTGTGGGGGACTGATAAGCCCCACCAGGCCTCACTGAGAATATTTGTGTTTACTATTCAGTTACCACACCTACTAACAACCATGGTGGTGGATTGCAAGCAGTGCTTCATTTGTGCAGGCGGTTGCCGGTGGACACCATCAGCACTTATTTCTGGGGACAAGAACTTTTTCTCTGCTCCCACAGGCTCCAGTCCCACAGTACCAACACTGATCTAGTCTGTTCTGGTCACAGAGGCCCTAAATGCTCAATTGTTACTGTTTGTGGGGTCATCACATCATATAGTTCTTTAATATGAGCCATAAACAAGTACAATGCCAGGATGAAGCTTGTGTTCTGGGAAGAGGGGGGCTGCAAAAATTGGTTATCTACTGCCAACATCCATGATGCAGCTTTGCTAGCCTTCCGAGTGGTTCTCTAGGCCCCCTGATGGTAGGGCCTGCCTATGCATTATCCCCAGAAGTCAAGTACCCACCAATGTGAAAGTGCGCATGAGTAACAAAGCCACTCTGTAATCGCTAGTCACTGCAACATGCACAGGACTGGGGACAAGGAACAGGACCACGGACCAGCATGCACTGCAGCAGAGCAGACTACACATTCATGAATGAGGGGATCCAGCCAGCAAGGTACCCTTCTCTCTTGATAGTTAACTTGACACTAGAAAGCCTCCCATGCAGTGTGGGTGTGAGGCCTGATGGTGAAAATTGAGGGCATAACTGCATTCGCCCAAAATTTCACAAAACATCTCGACCTCACAGCTGCCAAGCTTTAAAGTCCCAGGACAGATGTGTAGCACTATGTAATCTTGGGAGTTATTTACTTTCCTGCGGCCTCAGTTTCAGTTAGCTGTAGCCTGGGAGTACTTTGGACACCTTCAGAACTGTATTCTATACAGCAAACCTTATCAGTCATTTCCTTCAGGTTTGAATTGGTGGTAGAAATTTTGGAATCGCATGGTGGAAAGATGCATTACAGTCTGAACCTTTGAGTTGAATCTGTGACATGATATTATGCACAGTGGTGGCCCGTGCAGGTAGGCACGGTGGTGCAGGGTGAGGGTGGACTCGGCGATGCAGTGAGCACAAGGTAAGTGGTTTTATTTATTTATTTTCCCTATTCTGTCATTTGTTTTCCCCCCTCACCCTGCCCCATACCGCCCCACCACGCTTACCTGAATGGGCCACGACTGGTTATGCACATCCCTCTGGCACCCCGGCCTATGTTGCCTCAATATTAGCTGACCCCATGCCCACCCAAGCATGCACAACCCCTCTCCACCTTAGGCCCAGCTGCCGTTAAAACCTGTGGGATGGCGAGTTAAGTTGCCACATGCAACTATGAATTAGGACCTTGCTCTGCTTTGAACTCTTATTAACAATTGCTCAAGGAAGGGCTTTAAGTGGGGGGAGTCTTGCCTCTGCTCAGCACTGACAGTAATAAAAAACTGAGGGGCATATGTACAAGGGAATTGTGCCAAAGGAATGTCACTTTTACTGACATTCCGATGGCACAATAATCTGCTCCATATTTACAAAGTGGCTTAATGTTGCTTTGTAAATATAGTACCCTTTCAGCAGATATCTGCTATAAAGGGGCATGCAATGGGTGTTACTTCCGAAAAACAAGAAACCCTGCCGGGACGGATTTACATCTGCACAACAAGACCAGTGAGCAGACGCCATAATTGATTAAAGGTTCTGTTGAATCTGCAGGTCGGAGGTCAGTCCAGAGGCTGCCGTCACAGAGTAAGAGACTACATCTGTTCCTTAGTCCTAGCATGTGGCAAACTAGGATAAGCGCATAGATACATTTTTTCCTTAGTCAACTCATTAGGGAAGTTGAAGGTAGTTTATGGTTAAGTTCGCTTTGACCGCTGGGCGTCACTCATATGGGACTCATAGGCCCTGGATGTGATATAGGGTCGCATTTTTATTTTTTTGGCTTGGACCACTGAGCATCACACAGATGGTACGCATAGACCATGGGTGTGATAAAGGGTCATTTATTTATTTTCTACGCTTTAACGGCTGGGCACTAAACAGATGGTATGCATAGGCCCTGGGTGTGACATAGGGTCATGAAGTATGAAGTTGTTTTGTTAAGAACTGTCGGTTTCTTAACACTAACAGTGTCTGAAAGACGTGAAGAGGTTTCTTGGAAAGGGGCGACCAATCGGTCCCCCCGAACGTATGGCAGAGTACCACGATCCCCCCGGGAAGCCATCTTGGGCGGGAGGCGAGTCTCGGCTGGTATGCCCCAAGCGGCGTAGCCGGGGCGCGCCTTTTCCCGCCCTCGAGTGGGTTGGCCTAGACACTAACGCGGCTGGCCACGCCCTTGGGGCAGGCAGGGGCGGGTTTACGCCCGCCCTGAAGACGGATAAAAGGAGAAACAAGACCAGAAGGCATCCTCTTGTTCCTGTGCTCTGAAGCTGCACCTCCTCGCTGCGCGTGAGCTCGAGACGGAACGAAGAGCCAATTTTGAGCGTTGTAATCGTTCTTGTTTGTTTTTCAGATATTCTGCTGGAGAATGCCGAGGAAGGTGGGAAAGCGAATGACTACCGACCAGATGCTGCGTGTTCTCATGAAAGAGGTGACCGACCTAAAGAGGCGAATGGATAAAGACGAGGAAGGGGGGCCGAAACGTCCTTTGGCGGGAACAGCCCCGGAAGGAAAAGGCAAGAGGCCCAGGAGGGGAGCAGCTGGGGGAGACATCCCGAGTCCCAGTGTCCCGCTCGAAGCACCCACTCCCGTGCCGGAGGAAGGGAATCCAATTCCCGTTGTGGTCACTGAGGTTCCGTGACGATTTGAACCCGTGTTTTCAATATTGTCGGAAATACATAATATTGGTATCAGCGAACCGCAAATGATCCATTTAGCATATCCTGGTGTTTTCGCTATACTACGAGCAAGAGCACTCCTGTTATGAACACATTTCTGATCTACCCACGGCATCCATCTTAGATCATGGTCGCCATTTTGTGTTTCTTGCCCTCACATACGCAATAACCTCTGATCACTTCATTTCAATTAAGGACACGTAGCCTTAGCCGGAGATTCACCTCTTTCTCTCCACGTGCACCTTAAAACAGATCACGCTGTAGCTACATGACTCGACAAAGGCTGCCTCCTCTGCCCGAGGCCAGTCCTGCTAAACTGGTCTTCGTGTCCATTGTCCTGATCACGATTAAGCGGCCGAAACCGGTAGCCTTGCCCATTTTACAACCCACAAACATCTCTTATCCCGCTTTCCTATCTTCTGCACCCGGCTCTGTTCCTTTCTTTCTGAATCTTTATTAGGGGGAGGTAACGAAATTTACGATGAGGCGGTCCGGCTCTTGAATGCAATATTGACAAGGGATTGTGATGAACTAGTGGGAACCCCTCTCCGTAGATGTTTTGTATCAGATTTTATCAATGGTTCCTGTGTAACGCCAAATATTTATTGTTTTAGACACAAAGGTTTTGGGAATGTATTACATGTAAAAAATTCGCCCCCAGCTTTAAATTTAGTATATAAGGAGCAACCCTCTTTGTACAATTTGAACAGGCTCCTAGACACTGCCCATGCGTAGTTTCTGTGACTTCTGTGTCCCTGCAGTAATAAACCTTTGGTCTTTGACGCCACCATCGAGAAGCCCGTGTTTCTGTTCATTTGCGCACCAAGGCAGGTGGAACTCCGGGGTCTTTGGGTGTTGTTCCCTGACACCTCTGGACGGAACCAAAAAGTCCAGAACTCCAATTGGCGCCCAACATGGGGCGACGTCATTCGGTACCGGTCCAAAAGCCTGAAGAGTTCGAGGAGCTTCGTGTGAAGATTCCTGAGGGAGGCGCCCCACTTCATCGATCCCGGCATATCGCAAAAGTGGCCCGAAGTTCTCTTCCACGAGGGTTCCCGTTCAGGACGGCTGCAGTGGGCCGTTGCCTTGACCGTCGCCCTGTCTTGGACCCGAGGTGCAGCCCTTAGTACGGCGAAACGTGACGGGTTTCTCCTTGGTGACGTCTTCAGTGACTCAGTTAAGTATTTAGTGATAGCTAGCTGGTTACTTTGTGAGGATTGATAAAATCCTTGATTGGTACTTGGTTTGGTTTGGTTCTTGGTAGGATTATCACCGGTTGTTCTGGTTACGATAATCTATTTGGTTTAGTTTGGGTATCGATACAACAGTTCGTTTTGGTAGGCCTAAATTCTTGGTTTAAGTGCACATATCTGTTTTGTGTTTTGTTTGTTTTGTGTTCCGGACTGAAAAATGGTAAGTCGGAAAATGTTGTCTTGCTTTGGTTGCAACCGTGACTCACGATTGGAGGACTCCTGTCTGGTTCCTCCGATTGGGACTCCCCTATATGATTTATATTGTAAGCATGGTGTGGGTCCTATATCTTATAATGAGGTATGGGTCCGTTACACTGAGAAGGATGGTGTCCTTAGTTGGCCACTGCATGGTAGTTTTGAACCCGAGATTCTCGACAATTTAGAAGCGAAATTGTTTAGGAAGAAAGCCCGGCCGGCAATGTTTGATTCTTTCCGTTACTGGCGAAAAGAATCCAAACAGAGAGAAATGAAAAGGTTGAAGAAAGAACAGAAAGAACAAGAAGAGTTGACTCTAGAGCAAGTGGCTAAGCAGTTGCAGGCTAACGAGTGTGAGAAGGCCATAGATGTGGCCATTAGAGAGCATAATTTAGCGATTGACAAGTGCTACCCTGCCTTGCCATCGAAAACGGCTAAGATACTAGAGGATTCGGAAAACGATCCTCTGTTGTCTTATCTGTTACGGTCACCTCCACCGTATGCACAAGGTGCTACGGCTCCACTTGTACCAAATGTCCAATTGCCGGTTGCTGGACAACCTGGTATTGCTGCCCCTCAGAATCAAGTTCCTGTACCTCCTGTAAATAATATGACTGTTCCTACGGCTCCTCCTCCTCCTCCTGGATTGCCGGCTTCTATACCTGTAACTGTCTCGCTTACACCTACTACTTCACAAACTATTTTTCTCGATACTCCTACTGCCTCGCTATCTGTTCCTACTTCCACTGTGTTTTCTACGTCTGCGAGTGTGTTAACTCCACTTTCTTTTCGTCGAAGAATAACTGATTCTGTTACTAATATGCTGTCTCCTTTATATAAAACTTTAATTAAGACTCCTACTCCTGACTCTGTTCAGAGACGTAGTCAGCTTCCAAGTACTGAGGAACGGGGAATTTTAGATTCCACGGCTCTCAGATGGATTTCGAAGAGTAGAAGATATAGTACGAGAGATGTGCTAGATACATTTATGCAGTGGAAGGAACCAACGCAACGGTATGTCTTTGATGAGATGTGCTCGTTGTTACATGAAGAAATAGAAGAAGATGATGTTGAATCAGATTTGGAAGATTTAATTAAAGTCCAGAAAGAGTTTGCTGCAGGAATGATAGTGGGTGATAATATAAAAGAAGCGATGGAACTTATTTTAAGTTTTAGGAATGATCCATCTCTTCGTTCGCCGAGAGATCTAGAAAAGGGAAAAACGAAGCTAGGTCGCCAATATCCTATGAGGGAGGTTCCTCCAATTTGGCGCGAAGCAGTGGCAGCTGATAATAATGCTGGTATTGCAGCTGTTCCAGCACAGTTCCAAAGAGTGTGGATACACATTCCGTGGAAGTGAGCTGAAGTGCTAGCAGTGAAACAGGCCTTACCAGATCCACGTAAGAATCCTGCTGGATATTACAAGGAATTAACACAGACAGTTGAGGCTTGTATAATGAACTTAGCGGACATTGATATGTTATTTGGGAATGTAGTTCCGCAACCAGTTTGGGCTAAAATTCGTAGGGAAGATCATCAAGTTGCCTTAGGTGGTGATTGGGCAGCTATCACTGCAGCGGATGGTCAGCAAATAGGTGGTGCAAAACCCGAACCCCTTATTGCTAATCTTCCAGGTAGGATAATTGACTTAATGAAGACTCTGATGCCCGCATTGCGTGTTAATTGGGACAAGTTGTCCGCATGCAGGCAGAAGAAAGACGAAAGTGTCTCCGACTTCTTCACGAGGTTTGAAGAGACTTTTGTAGATCATAGTGGTCAGGATATGAGCACAGAAGGAGGACAAAGACTGTTTGTCGATAAATTTGTGCATAATTTGTTACCTGAATTATGCAATAAATTAAAAGACTCAGAAAGTGCGTGGGCTGTATCCACAACTGCGCAAATACTTGCGACTGCACAGTACTACGAAAATAGGGATAAAGAGGAAAAGGAGAAATCAGAGAAGAAAACGAAAGATTTAAAAACTAAAGTTCTTTTGCAGCAGGCGTATCCGCCTCGCACGAATCAATCTAATACGCAGCAAGGTTCGTACCAAAGGACAGATTATGGTTCATCAAGACCTCAATATCAGTGGAATCAGTGTGCGTACTGTAAGAAAGAGGGTTACTATAAAAATGAATGTCCGATCTTAGCGCAAAATAATGCAGCAGCAGCTCAGAGAGGTCGTGGTGGTTTTGTGCAGAATTCTAGAGGTCGAGGGCGAGGTGCTATGCCTCCACAAACGAATGATCGTCCCTCCAATCACTTTGATCAACGAAATGGACAGTCTACTCAGCAAAATAGATCTCAACAATATCTTGTTGAGGACTATTGTGAAATAGATGAGGGTTTTCAGCAAAATGGGTACTAGGACAGCCATGGACAGAGAGAGGGAGTAGTATCAGTTCCAGTAGATCAGAGTGGGCCTTATGTCGCAGTAGCAACATCAGGTGTAGTCGAACCGTTTCTGTTGGATACTGGTGCCGCAAAAAGTTCTATCATTCATGCGAAACTCCCTGGCGCACCTTTGTCCGGCTCAACAAATGTTTCCGTAGGTTTTTCAGGCGCCCCTGTTTACAACCCTATATCTGGTCCTTTGTCTATTTCTGTTGGACCGTGTCAAT
Source organism: Lissotriton vulgaris (assembly GCF_964263255.1). NCBI lineage: Eukaryota > Metazoa > Chordata > Amphibia > Caudata > Salamandridae > Lissotriton > Lissotriton vulgaris. The sequence goes on along the minus strand of NC_141695.1, from coordinate 869,921,153 downwards.
TGAAAGCACCACTGATTCTGACAACGGGTTGTAATGAAAACCTGCTTGGTTTAGACTTGTTAAAACGACTATATGCGACATTGTACTGTTCTCCGGAAGGGGTACAGCTTACATTGGGTAAAAGAATCACCTCTCCGATGTACTTGTCAATGGATGCACTTCCACCAGAGCTGCGTTCACTCCCTGATTCTCTTTGGGCGACTGGTCCTAATGATGTAGGTCTCCTAGAAATTCCACCGTATGTGGTAACTTTGAAAGCAAATGTAAAATTTCCAAGAATTCCTCAATACAAAATATCTAGTGAAGGTGAACGTGCACTTTTATTAATTGTGCAAGATTTGATTAAGAAAGATGTGATTGAAGAAACTAGAGGAAATGTTTGTAATAGTCCTGTATTACCGATTTTGAAAAGAACTGATCCCACAAAGCCTCCAGTATATAGGTTTGTCATCGACCTCAGAGAAGTTAATAAGATTGTGGTTCCACAGTTTCCTGTGGTTCCCGACATTACTGCCTTGTTAACATTGATTCCTGCTACAGCCACTTGGTTCTCAGTCATCGACTTGAAGAATGCCTTTTTCAGCATTCCGATAGCCGAGGAAAGCAGAGATATTTTTGGCTTCTGTCTAGGAGGTCGCAGTTTCAGATTTAAACGCGCTCCACAGGGCTACTGTGAGAGCCCATCTATTTATAGTCAAGCATTAAAAAGCCAGTTAGATTCCTTTGTCCTTCCTCCAGGTTCTGCTCTAGTACAGTATGTAGATGATCTTTTAGTGGCTGCCGATGACAAGGAAACTTGCAAAGCAGCTACAGTTTCGTTATTACATCATTTGTCTAGTTTGAATCACAAGGTGTCACCTTCTAAGATGCAATACTGTTGCCAAGAAGTGACCTACCTAGGTCATCTCTTGTCAAAGGAGGGAAGGAAGTTGACCCCAGAAAGAATAAAAGCAATTACACAAATGAGTGCTCCACGCACACAGAGAGAAGTACGTGCCTTTCTAGGTATTACCTCTTACTGTAGGCAGTGGATCCCAAATTTTTCTCTTTTAGCGAAACCATTGGTAGCTTTGACTGGGAAAAATGTTCCGAGTCCGGTGCCATGGTCTGATGAATGTCAGGAGAGTTTTACTGAGTTACGAAAAGCACTGTGTTCAGCTCCTGTATTGGGTACACCCGATTACAGTAAGCCATTCACGCTCTACGTTCACGAGAGAGACGGTTGCGCGTTGAGTGTTCTGACACAGAAGTTTGGTGATAAACAACGCCCTTGTGCGTATTTCTCATCAACATTAGATCCGGTAGCCAGAGCGTTGCCTAGTTGTTTGAGAGCTACAGCGGCAGCTGCGGCTTCCATTCGACAATCTGCTGGTTTGGTGATGAACAACATGCTAGTGGTCATGGTTCCTCATGCAGTGGATACACTCATGAACCGAACGAAGACACAACACCTTACCAGTGCGAGACTATCTGGTTACGAGCTGACATTACTAGCGAGTCATATTCAGATCAAAAGATGTAATGTATTGAATCCAGCAACACTGTTGCCGACTGATCAAGAGTCGAGTGATTCCGAGCCACATGATTGCTGTTTTAAAACGGAGGAAGAGACAAAAGGACGTATTGACTTGAAGGATACTCCGTTATCCGATCCAGATGGTACGCTATATGTGGACGGGTCATGTTTTAAATTGGAGAATGGTGATGTGACTGCTGCTTACGCAGTAACTACTTTGAAGACGATTGTGGAGACTGCAAGAGTGAGTCAGAATTCTGCCCAAGCTGCAGAATTAATAGCTCTAACGAGAGCGTGTGTTTTAGCTAAGGGAAAGAGAGTGAATGTGTTTACAGACAGTCAGTACGCATTTGGCGTGGCCCATAGTTTTGGCCGTTTGTGGAGAGAAAGAGGTTTCATTACGTCCCATGGGACCAAGATCCAACATGGTCAGCTAGTTAACGACTTGTTGGAATCTCTAACCTTGCCGACTGAAGTTGCGATTGTAAAGTGCAGTGCTCATAAAGCAATCACGGATGATGTTGGTCGTGGGAATGCTTTTGCTGATGAAATTGCTAAACAGACAGCTAGAGACACGATGAGCAGAATGTATGTTGCTACGTCTGCAAGATGGATTGCTGAGTCTGGAATGTGTGAGGATACTATGGAAAGTGTGAAAGAGATTCAGAAAGAAGCAACTGAGGAAGAGAAACGAGTATGGAGAGAAAGTACAGGCAAGTTGGACTCGAATGGATGTTGGATTGATTTGACAGAACAGCAGCGTTGGATGTTGCCTGATGCGTATGTGCTTGCAGTAGTGACGATGGCGCATGGAGTAGCGCATATAAGTTCTAAAGGAATCTGTAAGATGTTGGCTCCGGTCTGGAAAAATGAGGGAATCAGTAAGTGTGCAGAAAGAGTGGTGAAAAATTGCATGGTGTGCTTGATACATAATCCTGGCAAGGGAACTCCAACTCCAGCTGGTCATTTCGCTCCTCCTTCCTGCCCTTTTGAAGTGATTCAATTAGATTTCATTCACATGGACCGCTGTAATAATTTAAAATATGTCCTAGTGGTGGTTTGTGCTTTTTCCAGGTGGATAGAAGCATACCCACTAAAGGACAACACTGCCCTATCAACTGCCAAAATTCTTCTCAAGGAATATTTCCCTAGATACGGAATGCCACGGATTGTATGGTCAGATAATGGAAGTGAGTTTATAGGGAAAGTTATGCAGAGTGTGTGTGCCGGCCTAGGGCTGAAACAGAAATTCCACAGTGCGAACCATCCCCAGTCTGCTGGTTTAGTGGAGGGTTACAATGGCACCCTCAAGCTGAAAATAGCTAAAATACAAGCATCCACAGGTTTAGCCTGGCCAGACGCACTTCCTTTGGCCTTGTTATCAACGAGAGCAACTGTACATTCTAGAGTAGGGCTTAGCCCTTATGAAATCGTTTTTGGCCGTCCGGCAAATATTTGGGGTGTGCCGAGGCCTAAAAAGTTTTGTTCTCTAGAATATCCTATGTTGATAGACTACCTTTACGACTTGACTGCTAAATTGAGTCTTATTCATCAACAGGTTTTCGATGCTTTGCCAAAACCTCCGGAGAGTCCAGGGCATCAGCTGAAACCGGGAGACCTCGTCGTCATCAAAAACTTCGCGAGGACGAAGAACCTTCAGCCGAGATTCGTTGGCCCCTTCCAAGTCCTTCTTACAACCAGGACAGCAGTTCGTGTGGCTGGACGCAAACACTGGGTGCACGCGTCACATGTAAAGCGTGTACCCTTGCCACTTCCTTATGACGACTGGGTGAAGAAGGGAATTGGTTCCTCCAAATTCGAAATTACACCGAAGTTCATCCCTTTCAGCGATGCCGAATTGATCTCTGACTCTCCTTCTAAAAAACCTCCTTTGAACACTGAACATTTGTCACCTGCATCAAAAAAGACTCTGTCATCTGCGAACCTGAACACTGCAACAGTTACCAGTGAAACGCTTTTTGCCGATCAGACAGTACCTACGAAGCAGAGATATAACTTACGAAGCCGTAAAATGGACAAATAAAGCAGGCAACTGCATACTGTGATGTTTTTGAAATATTGAACTTTTGCCCTCAGCCAGGAAGTTTGCTATTGTTTTATTGTTTTGTTATTTTTAAATTGCCTTGCCGTCTGGGTAGCCGTAGGGTCGTGGCTGTGTGCCTAGTTGAATTTGCAGGGGTCTGACACAAGGTCGATCTTTCTGTTGGTTCTGGGAACTCCCAGGGCTGATAGAGGCATTTTCATCTACGTACACATCATCAGTGGTCGCGAGCGGATTGTAGAAGATGGAGCTTCCTGTGCTGCAACGAGAAAATGTGATTTACGTTCGCAGAAACAGACTTTACAGAATTCTTCATAGCAAATGCTTTTTGACGCAATGTGCCATTACATTTCTAATTGTTTTGATAACGTTGGTGGGTGGAATTGTCTTCAGTATAAATTTGATTTTTGTGCCAGTAACCACAGTACCTCCCCTTGATCCTGCTATTACTACTGTTTCCTCTATACACTCTTTTCACTCGTTTCCCGAACATGAGCAAGCTCGACGCTCAGAGTTTATTAACAACACTTTTGTACAGCTCTTGCACCAACACCAACTGGTAGTTAACACTACAGACTGCTGGGTGTGTGGCTTGATACCCCACACTATGGATAAAGGTATTCCCTATCTGGTTTTGCCTTTCAGCTACAATGGATCATTTCAGGCCCTTCAAACCATCTTTGCTTATGCCCTTGAAACCTATCCTCCACGTCCACCACGTTCCACTAAATATAACTCTGCCAACAAAGCTTTAGTCCAGGGAATTATTGACATGATCAAGGATGTCAATAATACTCCATCATACCCTAGAGACGAACTGCGAGTGTATTTAAGTTGGAATACTTCAGAGTATCGCCTTAGTTTAGGAGAAAGCAAGCGTAAAAGCTCAACTCCAATCTGGGTCGTACCTCACCGAGGTCAGGTCTGTTTGCAAGGTAATGGGAGAAATCCAAGAGCTCAGCTAGGGAGGAGTGAGTGCGTTGAGACTTATGTGTTTCCGGCTAACTCTTCCCCTGCTTTCCTTACTGCTAGGGGTACCTACTTCATCTGTCGAGACCGGGCATATACATGGTTACCTGCTGACTTTTCAGGTTCCTGTTATATTGCTCGATTGTTGCCTCCGACATACACTGCTTCATCTGACTACCACAGAACCAGAGTAGCGAGAGGTGTTTTCAGCAAGGAAGATACCGCTGGTCAGGAAGCTGGAGACTTCTTCAAAGGCTTCCTTCCGTTCTGGGGGCCTATGGCCAATAGTAGAAATATACGTCAGCTAACACGGGTAGTTGAATCTACTATTACCGAAACTGCTGGTGCCCTTAGCAACCTAACAGCTGAGCTTCAGGCGGATAGACTCATGACGTTGCAGAACCGTATGGTTCTAGACGTTATCCTTGCAGACCGAGGTGGGGTATGTAGAATGATCCAATCGAGCTGCTGTGTCTTTATTCCTAATAATGCTCCAACAGTCTATGAGGCGATCTCTAAGCTACACAAGATTTCCGACTCTATTCACGTAGATAAGGGAAACTGGTCCTTCATGGAGTGGTTTTGGACTCTGATCTCAGCGTGGGGATGGAAGGTTCTAATGGTCATTGGTGTCATCTTAGTATTCCTATTCTCATGCTGCCTGATTATCCAGTGTGGTCCTGCTCTGTGTAGTTTTTGTGCTGCAACTTGTCTCAGAAAACCACCTGCGTTTGGAGAAAAGGCGCGAGAAAGGATGATGATACAACAGCATGTCACTGACCTGATGAGCATAGAATTGGATTCTGACATAGATTGAGTAATTGCCTATGTAAGGGCAAAAGGAGGGTCTGAGGTTCCGTGACGATTTGAACCCGTGTTTTCAATATTGTCGGAAATACATAATATTGGTATCAGCGAACCGCAAATGATCCATTTAGCATATCCTGGTGTTTTCGCTATACTACGAGCAAGAGCACTCCTGTTATGAACACATTTCTGATCTACCCACGGCATCCATCTTAGATCATGGTCGCCATTTTGTGTTTCTTGCCCTCACATACGCAATAACCTCTGATCACTTCATTTCAATTAAGGACACGTAGCCTTAGCCGGAGATTCACCTCTTTCTCTCCACGTGCACCTTAAAACAGATCACGCTGTAGCTACATGACTCGACAAAGGCTGCCTCCTCTGCCCGAGGCCAGTCCTGCTAAACTGGTCTTCGTGTCCATTGTCCTGATCACGATTAAGCGGCCGAAACCGGTAGCCTTGCCCATTTTACAACCCACAAACATCTCTTATCCCGCTTTCCTATCTTCTGCACCTGGCTCTGTTCCTTTCTTTCTGAATCTTTATTAGGGGGAGGTAACGAAATTTACGATGAGGCGGTCCGGCTCTTGAATGCAATATTGACAAGGGATTGTGATGAACTAGTGGGAACCCCTCTCCGTAGATGTTTTGTATCAGATTTTATCAATGGTTCCTGTGTAACGCCAAATATTTATTGTTTTAGACACAAAGGTTTTGGGAATGTATTACATGTAAAAAATTCGCCCCCAGCTTTAAATTTAGTATATAAGGAGCAACCCTCTTTGTACAATTTGAACAGGCTCCTAGACACTGCCCATGCGTAGTTTCTGTGACTTCTGTGTCCCTGCAGTAATAAACCTTTGGTCTTTGACGCCACCATCGAGAAGCCCGTGTTTCTGTTCATTTGCGCACCAAGGCAGGTGGAACTCCGGGGTCTTTGGGTGTTGTTCCCTGACACCTCTGGACGGAACCAAAAAGTCCAGAACTCCATCACCCGCGTGTCCGGGGAAGATATGCCGCCCGAGCTGGCGGCACAATTAGCAGCGTGGTTGGGTAAAGGTAGCGAGGGCGCCATGGCTGTCGACGCGCAGGTGTTGATGAAGCAACTGCGTGAAACTCGGGAAGCAGCGACGGTATCCACGCCGGCTGCGGCCGCAGAGAAGCCACGGGGGACGGTTTTAGTCGCAGAGACAGCGTCCGGTGCAGGTAAGCGGCCATTGCCGATTGCGAGGGAGGAGTCGGCACCCTCTCGAAGGGAGAAGTTGGGCCAGCATGTCCCTTTAGCTATTAAAGAAAAGATATGGGCAGGGGAGTATGTAAACATCTTCTCATTGCTTACTGATCATTATGAGATGGAGCATGTTAAGGGTCAGAAGGACCTCATGCATCCGAGTGTTTGGCGCGCAAAGATGGCCGCCTTTAAGGTAAATGAGAACATTGGCAATTGGGGCAAGGCGTGGGGGGTTTTCACATCGATCTTGGGAGAACGAAGGCCCGAATTGCTACCCGAATTGCCAATTTATCAGTCACGAATCATGGGGTACTCTGTATCACACGAGGGTAATCATTGGTTCTGCTATGATAATATTTTTAGAAAAGCAAAAGAACATGATAAAAACTTAACTTGGGATTGTTATGATTCTGTGTCCTGGTCCAAAATGAAGGATACTGGTATGTTGAAATTGCCATTGGTAGGGAGCAACGTGGGCGAATCCTCCCGTCAGTATGCGGGGACGCCCTTTCGCTCAGGTACGGGTACCGACAATCACTCGAGGCCTACCGGCAATGCAGGTAAAAAGGGGGTTTGTTGGAACTTTAACAGGGGCAAATGTACTAGGCCCCCAGGGTCGTGCAAATTTAGACACGAATGTAGTGGGTGTGGGCAATCATCCCATCCTGAGTCCATGTGCAGAGCCAAAACGGGTGATAACGGGGGTAGAGGAGGTGCCAAACAGGTCTAACATAGTCCGAGGGGCGCCTTTACCTACCCCGATTGATACCTTGGCAATGATTCCCTGGCTCAGCGAATACCCGGATCGTGCTTCCGCTGGGGTGGTGCGGAACGGGTTTTCATATGGTTTCCGCATCCCAGTAGGGGACTTTCAGGGTGTGGAAAGATGCAAAAATCAGATATCGGTCTTACAGCATGCGACCGTGGTACAGGAAAAGATCCGGAAGGAGGTTACTCGAGGTCGAGTCGCCGGTCCGTTTAGTGTACCCCCGGTTGCTAACTTTGTTTGTTCTCCTTTAGGGGTGGTTCCCAAGAAGGACCCGGGTGAATTTCGGCTGATACATAATTTGTCAGCCCCACGTGGTCTTTCCGTAAACGAAGCGATAGACCCGGAAATGTGTTCAGTACGGTACGCATCCTTCGATGAGACCGTAGCCATTTTGAATCGCCTGGGGCCCGGTGCGCTGATGGCAAAATCTGATATCGAGTCAGCGTTCCGGTTGCTCCCGGTACATCCAGACGATCAGCGTCTCCTGGGATTCATGTTTCAGGGTCAATATTACATGGATAGGTGTATGCCGATGGGATGCTCTATATCTTGTGCCTATTTCGAGAAATTCAGTAGTTTCCTACAATGGGTCTTCACAAAGAAGACGGGTTTCCAACATGTGATGCACTATCTAGATGATTTTTTGTTCCTGGGGGCAGCCGGGGATCCGGAATGTGGGCAGGCTTTGGCCGCATTTTGTGTTTTAATGAATCAGTTTGGCGTGCCACTGGCACCAGGTAAGACTGTGGGTCCTTCGACTTGCCTCGAATTTCTGGGGATCGAATTAGACTCCGGAGAAGGTTGTTTCCGTTTACCAGGTGATAAAGTGTTAAAGTTCAGGGCATCCCTGCAAATGTGTATGAGCGAATCTAAGGTTAAGCTGCATCAATTACAGCAGTTAGTGGGACAGTTGAATTTTGCCCTAAGAGTCATACCAATGGCCCGCCCTTTTTCCCGTTCGATCGCTCAAGCCATGGTCGGACTGAAGGAGGGCCATCATCGCACAAGGCTCTCGGCAGAGGTCCGCCAGGACATGCGCATTTGGTTGGCATTTCTGGCGGATTTCAATGGTCGAGTCGTCTGGAACAAACCGGCCGTGTCCTCTGAGGAGCTGGGGCTGTGGACAGATTCGGCAGGGAGCATAGGTTTTGGTGCCATTTTCGGCACTCGATGGTCTGCACAAAAATGGCCGGCATGGTGGCATGACAGTGGACTGACAAGTAACATTGCTTTCCTGGAACTTTTCCCCATTTTGGTGGCCCTGAGAACGTGGCCCGAAGGGTTCAGAGATCACTCTGTGGTATTTTGGTCTGACAATATGACCGTGGTTGAGTGTATCAATAGCCAGGCAGCACGATGCAAATGGATTTTGAGACTGCTTAAAGAAATCGTATTACTGTGTATGCAATTGAATGTGCTATTCAAAGCAAGACATGTCCTGGGGGTAATGAACCAGGCGGCTGATGCCCTTTCTCGTTTTCGTATGCAGGCCTTCTGGGGTTTTCTTCCCACAGCGGACCCGGAGCCGGCACCCTTTCCCGAAGCTCTCTGGTCTCTCGGTGCCCCGAACTTCGTAACCTCGTGGGAGAGAGTTTAGCACCCAGGACGAGGAAGGCATATGAAGGGGCGTTCCGGTCCTATTTAGCCTTTTTGGGGACTGCTAGTGAGGAGCTTTGGGGCCAGGAGGAATGGGTAGTGAACTTTCTGATGTCTTTACATCTGGCAGGGAAATCGGTGGCCACGGCCCAGAGGCATCGGGCGGCCATTTCCTTTGTTGCTAGGGCTCATGGGATCCAGGACCCGACAGCGTCTTTCGTTGTGCAAAAAGCGCTACGTGGGTGGCAACGCCTTGAGGGTCGCAGAGTAGACGAGAGGCGCCCGATAGGTTTGGATAGGTTGGCCCAGTTATTATCCAGACTCCCTACAACATGTTCATCTCACTTTGAGACAGTGTTATTCCGAGCCGCTTTTACGCTGGCATTTCATGGGGCTATGCGGGTAAGCGAATTAGTGGCGAGGAACAAGCAGGATGTTACGGGAGGGCTGTGCGCAGAGCACGTTCAAATCAGAGGGGAGACAATGACTGTCTCGTTTGTAAGGTCCAAGACTGATCAGAGCGGGATGGGCGACTGCATAATTATACGCAGGATTCCCGGGTCATCCATGTGCCCAGTGAAGTGTTTAGAGGATTATTTAACACGAAGGGTGGCATCATGGGGGGGGACCTTGTTGAGACACGCGGACGCCACCCCACTGACAAGGTTTCAGTTTCAGCGGGTGCTTGCGATGTCGATTACAGCTGCGGGCTTGAACCCGGGCGAGTTTGGGACCCATTCCTTTCGGATAGGGGCTGCTACAGAGGCTACAGCCAGGGGTCTGAATGTAGAACAAGTTAAACGTGTGGGGCGTTGGTCCTCCAATTGTTATAAAAGGTATGTGCGTTTGCACATGTTGTGAAGCTGTAATGATGTACTCACGCTTCTTGTTTTGTTTGGTTTTCAGTTACGCAAGCCTACGAGGCGGGGCGGACTATGCAGTCGACCCAACACCGGGACAGCGGTCAGACATCACCGGCTGTGAAAAAGGAGGTGTGGGTCGTGGGCCACTCATACGTGAGGCGTGCCGCGGACGTATTCAAGGCAGGTGACATGGTGCACGTGGCTGGGGAATACGGGTACAGTGTGTCCTTCTACGGAAAGGGCGGTCTCTGTATTGACCAGTTTCAAACATTTTTCGAGGGTTTGCTAGGGCGGACGAGGTCACCGCCGTCTGTAGTCATAGTACATCTTGGGGGCAATGATTTGGTCACCACTGGTAGACGACTTCTCCTGGAGGCGATGCTTTCCACTGTAAGTTGGTTAGCTAGGAGAGTTCCAGGGTGCACAATTGCGTGGTCCCATATGATCCCACGAAAAGTGTGGCGGGGGGCTTTTTCTGTTTCTGCTTTAAATAACTCTGTGAGAAAAATTAATAACAAAGTGAGTAGGTTGTTCCGGTCCAATGCACTGCATTCTATTTCGCATGGGTGTATTAATGATGACAGTATGTATTTGGGGGACGGTGTTCATTTGTCTCGGGTGGGGAATGAGTTACTCATAGGAGACTTCATAGCTTGGCTAAAGACGTTAAAACATGACCTTTAGATAGGAGTGTGGTGGGGGGTCCGGATAGCCGGTCAACTATCCGGACCTGTGGCGGTAAGGTCATGATCGGTGAGCACTAATTGGAAGATCCCTATGAGTGGGCGTTACCCATTACGGATGGGGGCGCTCGGGGGAGATGGCCATTGGCCCCTCAACGGGGAGGCGGTCCCTTCTAAGGATGGGTCGCCGAAAGGAAAGGGAAGGCGGTCAAGGCCCCTTCATGGGTAGGAGGGGTTACAGCCCCCTCCTGGTGAATTTCCCGGGGCCAGGACGTCTGCGACGGCAGATGTGGTAAGTTGTGTGGGGTGTGGGGGGGGGGTCTACGCTACCTTCTAGATACCTCACACGAGCCTCGTACGACCTTTAAGTGGCGTCGAGTTTTATTGGGGCCCCCGTCAAGTCAAGGGAAATTGGTAGTTGCACTTGAGGTATGCCTCCGTGCCGCCCCTCACAAGGGAGGGGGATATGTCTGGGTTAGGGATCTTGACACCGATTACGACCTTGCCGTTGGCCCTTAAACGTTAGGATGTACAATTTCAAAATTTAAAGTAAATGTTTTGTAGGATGTTAGTTCGGCTAGGAGAACCTTTGTATTAGAGGATATGTTAAGGTTAGCCAAACATCGCAATGTGGTAATGAAATTGTACATAATATGAAACTGTTGATTTAATGTTTTCATTTTGTTTCATATTTTAATAAATACGGCCGGGAGGGTCACTCCCTCCCGTCTTCCAAAAACTTCAGAACTGTTTCCGGTTTCCCATCCTTGGGGATTGTGTTGAGAGGGGGTGGCGGGTATCTCAGCCATATGGAAAGGGGCGACCAATCGGTCCCCCCGAACGTATGGCAGAGTACCACGATCCCCCCGGGAAGCCATCTTGGGCGGGAGGCGAGTCTCGGCTGGTATGCCCGAAGCGGCGTAGCCGGGGCGCGCCTTTTCCCGCCCTCGAGTGGGTTGGCCTAGACACTAACGCGGCTGGCCACGCCCTTGGGGCAGGCAGTGCGGGTTTACGCCCGCCCTGAAGACGGATAAAAGGAGAAACAAGACCAGAAGGCATCCTCTTGTTCCTGTGCTCTGAAGCTGCACCTCCTCGCTGCACGTGAGCTCGAGACGGAACGAAGAGCCAATTTTGACCCACCCACCAGCCCCTGAAGACAGCGAGTGGTTTTAATAAAGTTTGATGGATAACTCTGATTTTCGTTTACAGGTTGTGATATTATCGTGAAGATTTTGAGTATGCAATAAAGAATGGTCGATTTGTGTTAGGTTTTGCAAATAAAGTAATTCTGCTTTAGTGTTCATCAGTACGCATGCTTTGAATAAAGTTGTTGTTGCTACTGTTGGTTATATGTAGTCATTTAGTATTTAGTTAGCATTGTCGTATTTATTTTGGTCGGGCGGTAAGGTCATGATCGGTGAGCACTAATTGGAAGATCCCTATGAGTGGGCGTTACCCATTACGGATGGGGGCGCTCGGGGGAGGTGGCCATTGGCCCCTCAACGGGGAGGCGGTCCCTTCTAAGGATGGGTCGCCGAAAGGAAAGGGAAGGCGGTCAAGGCCCCTTCATGGGTAGGAGGGGTTACAGCCCCCTCCTGGTGAATTTCCCGGGGCCAGGACGTCTGCGACGGCAGATGTGGTAAGTTGTGTGGGGTGTGGGGGGGGGTCTACGCTACCTTCTAGATACCTCACACGAGCCTCGTACGACCTTTAAGTGGCGTCGAGTTTTATTGGGGCCCCCGTCAAGTCAAGGGAAATTGGTAGTTGCACTTGAGGTATGCCTCCGTGCCGCCCCTCACAAGGGAGGGGGATATGTCTGGGTTAGGGATCTTGACACCGGTTACGACCTTGCCGTTGGCCCTTAAACGTTAGGATGTACAATTTCAAAATTTAAAGTAAATGTTTTGTAGGATGTTAGTTCGGCTAGGAGAACCTTTGTATTAGAGGATATGTTAAGGTTAGCCAAACATCGCAATGTGGTAATGAAATTGTACATAATATGAAACTGTTGATTTAATGTTTTCATTTTGTTTCATATTTTAATAAATACGGCCGGGAGGGTCACTCCCTCCCGTCTTCCAAAAACTTCAGAACTGTTTCCGGTTTCCCATCCTTGGGGATTGTGTTGAGAGGGGGTGGCGGGTATCTCAGCCATATTGCTTGGAGCACCTTGGCATTACAAAGATGGTATGTATGACCCCTGTATGTGGTAGAGTGTGCAATTTCGGATGCTAGGGAAAAATTCAGACCTTGTTGATTAAGGTTCAGCTTGTGTCTGGCCATGGACAGCCAATATTTGTCAGGTTGTTCCTTCTTCTCAGTGAAAAACATTGCTATTTTTGTCCCCAAGCCGATACTGACAGACTATCAGGCTGACTTAGCTCCGTGTACCATGCAGAGTATTCCCTTTTCATCAAGCAGTAGGCGCTAAGAGTGGGCTAAGATTTTTGGGATAAAATAATCATTATTTTCTGGCAATTTTCTCTCTACTATTTTGATGAAGCATTTAAATGTATGCATTGTTGATGCTATGGTGCTGTTAAATTTTGCAATTGTATTTTATGTGAAAATGGTATGTTCTGTTAGTAAGTTTATGCTTCTATGAAATAGTAACCATTTTTTCCCACAAGTCAGTACTCCATATTTGCTATTCTGCTGTCAAACAGCAACGCACATTGTTCTGAACTAACCATTGCACTTTCTTACAGGTTGGTATTATTTAATTTTACTGTCTTCGTCTACTGTTAAGTATTTTTATGTGATGCATAATTTTCCTTAATAGAGCTCATAACCAGTAGTTGCTGCTGGCACTACCCTGTGTACACAATTTCCCCTCGATCTGAGTAGAATTTGGAAATATTTAAAACTCAACAAAGTCAGAAGTTTACAAACTCTTTAAAAAGTTTCCTAATTCATCATGGAGTCACCGCTAGACCACATACAAACTAGATTCCCCACACAAACCAGGAAGTTAGCAGAACACTGCAATGAGTGGCACGCACATACCAAGGTGTATGCATTCCCCTGGCCTTAGTAGGGAACATTTAATACCAACACAGTGAGCACACATTCAGATCGGATATGTAGGTCAAGAGAAGGCTGTAAGAATGGCTCTGTGAAAACTATGGGCCCACTTCAGTGTGGCCCCAACTCGCAACCCACATAGTTCCAGGACTGGTGATGATAAGGAAGAAGGCTTTAGTTCTTCAGGATCTGACAGCGAGAGTGAACAGCAGGTCCCACAAACCAGGGGAAAAACAGGATACGCATGCCAGAGGCCACTAAGGTACCTAAAGACGCGCTCACCCCAGTGTCTGCTCCCGACTAACCCCAGGAGGGCCCTGTGGCTACAATATTAATAAGTGAGACACCATACCGCTTTTTGGTGAATACAGGGGCGGGAAGGTAATGCTTGCAAGAAGGAGCAGCCCTCATATCATAAACCATGTCCAAAACACAAGGAATCTTCAGTTCGGTGGCAGAGGTCCCACTCATAGAACCCTTCAAGATAGGGGGGGATAATATAAGGAAACAATTGTTGTGTTATTCTTCCTCCCTGCCCAATATACTAAGACGAGACATACTGTCAAAGTTAAGAATATCTATCCAGGTCATCAAGAATGGGACTACAGTCTGCTCTTCCCCTGGAACCGCCCTCCTAGAGCACAAACCAGCAAACCGCTCCCATGCCACATGGATGCCATCCAGAGTGATCCCAGTCCGTCAAGCCCCCTTGAAAGGATAGTCCTGGAATACACGGGAAGCCTCTTAGAGCTACGCAAATTAGTTCGGCAGTTGGCAGGTCGTGCACACAACCTCTTAGTAGAAACTGGCAATTGAGACATGTAAGGTGCACAAAGAACAGGAGGCTCAAGACGACGACATGCACATGCCTACTGAATCCTCAGAGACTAGGTGGGGAGTCGGCCCCAGGCACATAGGGACAATGGTGGTAGCAACAAAACAGCGCACACCTTGGAGGTTACCAAGTTTAGCAAACCCTGGCACCGCTACTAGTGAGGAAGTGGTGCAGACGAGGTGGCCCAAGCCATGTGGTGCGTTCCCTGCACCACAGGCCCCCTACCTATTATCAAAGAAGGTACCATGGCAAGTGCCCTCTGTAGGAAATCTGGCACGCCTGACTAAGGGAACAACACCACAAGTACGTGTCCCCCCACTGTCACACGGAAAAATCCAGTGGCCTAAAGTGGACAGGTCACCATTCATATCCCCCACACACTGGCCTCCTTAGAAAGACCAAGAAAAGGGTGAATCCATCCTCAAGAGGGATGCGGTGACCACAAGCATGCAGTTGTCACTTGGTTTGAAGAAGACTCAATCGCGGAACCCCAGAGGGTTCCAAGAGAGTGCTAGCACCAGAGGGCTGACCGACTGGCAGCTGCCAGATCTCAGAAAATGGCACTATTGTTACAGAAGAAACCACAGGACTGACTATTGTCACCTAAAATGTATCACAAGAAGAGAGGAATAATGCATGGACAGCCCCCACAGAATACCCATCCCCAAAACCAAGTCCTGAGCAACACAAATGCATTGTACAATCAGCCTCAGGGAAATCAGGCAGCAGCCACCCTGGTGCAGCATTCACAGCAGACGTGGAGCCCAGCCCAGCCCAGCCCAGCAAGGACGGGGGCCACATCCACACTGCAGGGAGGGGTGACAGTCTGGGAAGGCAATGCCCTTGCACAATTGCAGAATGCAAACATGCAGTCAGTCCAAAACCACCACCTGAACATGAAGTATCCTTTCATGCCCTTTCTATATACATTTTCTCAACCACTTTAGGGCTGCCGTACACTATGTTGATCAGGAATCCACACTAGAGAACACCATCCAGGTGCCCTCAGGGGCCTGGTCCTCTCTTTGCTGTTAATCTTTCTGGTGGTGTTGGATGACCATGCCCCTCGGGGGGGGGGGGAAGTCCGATGAGTGGGTCGGGCGGCCCCCAACTGGTGCACAAAAACATTCGGGCCACGGACGAGTTACGAGCAGGTTTGCAAGAAGGCTGTCGCCAAATTTGAAGATAGATTTGGCGTGAAGGTTACCCCCACCGTGAGCCCACAGAAGCGGGACATAATTTGTGTACAAGGTATTGGACGCTTGGAAATTCCAGGACTATCCACTAAAACCGTGAGTTTTATTCCAGCAACAAACACACACCCCCGAAGTTAGGATACGCCTTAGCATGTGCATACCGCCCGGGGTCATTCTTTGGTCCTGATGAAAGCTCGGCTGAACAAGCCACTCTGAGCAGAATCATGTTGACCTATTTTTCACACTAAGGACACTATTGGTTCAATTTTATGACCTCTTGGCGTCCGCCTCACCTGTTTTTAACGAACGCAAGCTGGTCTCTTAATAAAAAGTTGTTTTGGGACACAGACTGCTTTCTTTTAAACCTTCACTTTTCACTACCCAAAACACAAAAACCAGCTCTGCTGTAACAACAGGCATTGTAGCACACCGGGCAGACATTCGGTCTTCCCAGTGGGAACCCCATGATGAAGCATGTCACCGACCAGGTCAGTGAGTGAGGGTTCTTCATACTACAGAACTCCTTCTCCTGAATTTAGTAAATCTTGAGTAAAATACATCCCTAGGGGGACGTTTTCATTGGACACCAAGGGATTTGCAGTATTGTACGGGTTACCAAATTTACAACTAAAACAATCTGTTGGACCCACAAGTACTATAGAAACCTCATGTACACGGACAAAAGTTTATGTAAAATATCATTCATTTATTTTATAAAAGTTAAAAATTCCTAGTAACATTGAACATGTTATATGAAACAACAAGGAATACACTTTCAATTTTTGCAAAAATATACACTCAAATGTTAAAAAGAGTTATAAGGTTAAAAAATGCTATTATAGCACTGTCTACATCAACATATTAAAACATCACATTTATTGGTCAAACAATGATAAAGGAACAAACTGTTGACGCGGCGTTTCGGTGCCCTTTGTTTTATTCTTGCACCTTCTTCAGGACTCGTTCCCTGTATTGTCACATCTACAAAGATCACAGTACATTTCATTAGGTCCCATTCCATTATAACATCAAAAGCACTTAGTTTGCTACATCTATTCAATTTTGCCCTAGTATTTGGTAACCCTCACACATTACAATCCAAAGTTCATTTATATTGTTCTAATGCATCTCTAGTTTACTGCATATTCTCTTAAGAATTTATATTGAGGACATATATCATAGTTTTGCTCTCTAGATACATGTTGGATGTTTATTTAATTAACATCAAGGACTGTTTGCTTTATTAACTCTGCAGTCCCCCCCACACGTTGACTTACCCAGGTGATTTAATGTCCTGGATCTGATGTCTATGAGCCTGTTTCTATCCGCTCTTTACACTGTATCTTTGTTTGTGCTAGAACAAAAAAACTTTTCATATGATTAAGGTTCTAACTTATGTGGATATTCATAAGAAAACCTATGGTTCTGTTTTTTACCTTATATGTTGGTTATTTCGGGTTTTCACTCTGTTTATATGGAAGGGACCCACTTCAATCCTAATTGGGAAAAGATGTACTTGTATAATACTACACTTTTCCTTGCATCAGTCAGACATATTGCTATTCTCAGTTCTTACCGGTCCTCTTTTCATATCCCTTTGCGTGGTGGGAAGAACGCCTCTGGGAGCTACCTTTTCTTTGATGTTATAATGGAATGGGACCTAATGAAATGTACTGTGATCTTTGTATATGTGACAATACAGGGAACGAGCCCTGAAGAAGGTGCAAGAATAAAACAAAGGGCACCGAAACGCCGCGTCGACAGTTTGTTCCTTTATCATTGTTTGACCAATAAATGTGATGTTTTAATATGTTGATGTAGACAGTGCTATAATAGCATTTTTTAACCTTATAACTCTTTTTAACATTTGAGTGTATATTTTTGCAAAAATTGAAAGTGTATTCCTTGTTGTTTCATATAACATGTTCAATGTTACTATGAATTTTTAACTTTTATAAAATAAATGAATGATATTTTACATAAACTTTTGTCCGTGTACATGAGGTTTCAATAGTACTTGTGGGTCCAACAGATTGTTTTAGATGTAAATTTGGTAACCCGTACAATACTGCAAATCCCTTGGTGTCCAATGAAAACGTCCCCCTAGGGATGTATTTTACTCAAGATTTACTAAATCCAGGAGAAGGAGTTCTGTATTTTGTATGATTGTTGACCCAATCATTTTCCTGTTAGAAAGGGTAGCTCCCTACTCTAAACTTTCTGGTTCTTCATACTAAACAAGAACTTGTCCCCTCACTAACCCTTTCCTTACCCCATTTTTTCTTTGGTGAGTGTAACCTTTAATTTAACCTTGATTTACACCCATGATCACTCTTTTGTTGTTCAAGTATATTTGTAAGGGGATGAAGAGTGATTCTTTACCCTGTCTCTCTCTTTGTTGAAGCGCAAAAAAACCAGCACCCAGGTCCATTCATCCAAACCCAGCTTTGGACGAGCTATGTAGGTCTCAACAGCCCCAGGCTTTCCACCAAATTGAGGTCCCCTCACAGTTTCAAATGAGGTAGATGCTCCAGTGACGGGAGCCATGTTTCTGACACACCTAGGAAAAGGATGTCCTCAAAACTCCAAAGCAGGCAACCAAATGACACACAGTCATAGAGAAAATCCATCAAAGCCATTAGCATACCCACATCAGGCCGATCAAGACAAGTCCTGGCTGTGCACTGACTCTCGTTGAAAGCACAACAAATAAGCACAATCACAGTCACTCCCCTGCACAGCCACAGAGAGGCTATGAACAACTCCCTGACTACCTCAAGTATACTACGCTAGAAGCAGCATAGGCAAAAAGCATAAGTAAATGTCCGAAGGAACCCGCACAAAGAAGCCCAAAAGTAGCCCCAAAAACAAGAAGTTTCCAGAAAAAAGATGTTACCAAATCACTTAACTCCATTAGGGAGATCCTCAACACACGCCACATGCAGAGACCATAGATACATGCACATAACAACGTAACTTTGCCATTGCCCACAAAGCCCCTAAAACTCATGACGCATTCACTTCCCTTCGCAATGGACAAGGCATGTTCAGGTTAAAAGTAACCCTGGGCGAAGCACCACGCTCCGCTCGCGTAGTGTGAGGTGGCGTCCCCGCGGCCCCCCCAGGAGGGCTGTTCAACCCCACACCTACCTCGGTCTTTTCCACCACCGGGACTACAAAAGCGCACACCATATCATATGGTGAAGACAGAACTCGGCAATCCGGCCATAACCCACGAAGCTCCGCCCTTCTCTCTTCCCCAGGGACCAACCAGAACCACGAGCCCGGAGGAAGCATATCCCTCCGACCCCGGAAGTCCCGCCTTAGCGGCAGAGTCAGCACAGGATAAAAGCGGGATCCGAGTAGAACACCCCGTCGGAGTTTTGTGGCAGGAGATTCGGACTGGAGCTGGAGAAGGAGAGCAGACGTGTGACAGAGAGGTGTGGACCGAAGAGTGGTGGAGCCCACAGGAGGTGGCTGAAGAGCGGCCGTAACTCACTTGGAGAGTTACGGCGGACCGGGTGAGTGTCTTAAGCCTTCCTTACCCCTACTCATTAGGAGTTCTATTAACGCCCTGTAAATAAACCCTTCTCTTTAGCATCACGTCCCCTGCACTGTAGTATATTTGTATAGCACTCGCACTGTTTGAAGTGGCCCCCGTCTCCCCGTTCCCGCACATCCCTTCCCGACACCCTTTCTAAAAACCCCCCCTTGTGTTCCGGCCTCCCTGCGCCCTCCTTTCCTCACGATCTCTTTTCTCTTCCCGCCCCCTCACGGCCCGGGTGACGGTGTTCGGTATAGCATCGGATCATAAGGATAAGACTAACGGTCCTTTGTTTCTTTCTCTTACTGCCCTCCGTGGAACTCCCCTACATTGGAGCTGTCATTGGAGAATCCCAGACCCAGGACTACACCCAAGACCCGGAGCGGACTATGAACCCGGAACCCTCCTTGCATTCCTTTTGTTGTGACATTGATTCTGCCTCCTTGTATAATAAACCTACAGAATAGCACACTACATACGGCCTCCTCGCCTGCTTTTCCGGCCCGCAGATCGCCCAGCATTACACGTAGTTTGCGAGGTTTCTGCTTCTTTGCATTACGCAAATTGCATGTAGCACAGAGCAAACACGCATAGTGTAGTGCCGCAGTCCTTTTTTGCTTGCTCGCGGTCCTCAACGTCAAGATGGCAACCACAGGCAAGCAAAATAACATCCCGATGAGACGTTTTCCTCGTTCGCAATCAGCAACATCAAGTTGCTGATTGCGAGCGTGGAAAATAAACCTCCCGGTGAGATTCTCACACGGGGAGGTCAGGTTTCTCATTACGAGTGGCCGCGTATGCTTGCGACCGCCCGCGACAAGAAACTACCAGTCCGCATTAAGAAAGTTGCTGCTCTAGTAAAAATCTACTTGAGTGGCAGAAAACTACAGCTCGCACTGTGCAAGATGCCGTTTTCAATGATTGCACAGTGCCGGATGCTTGTCTGCACAGTGCAATCATTGAAAAGGGCATCTTGCACAGTGCAAACACGCTACTACACAGTACGCGTAGTGCTACACGTAGCTCAAGTAGTGAGAAGTGCACTTTGCGTAGCTTCGCGTACCGCTACTTCGGGAACTATGCCCAGCCCTAGTTATAAGGATACCCCGCACTGATAAAAACACACACATACATTTAAAGGAAGTAGCCCACAAAGTAAAGTACTCTCCTGTGCCATAGCGATAGGGGGGACCAAAGTACACAAAAAATAACCCTCACCTGACCCTTCCCTAAAAGTACTGCCACTTTATTTATTTTTTTAAGTGTTCTATAGAGCGCAAACTTGACCCGTTAGAGTATCAGAGCGCTTTACAGAGAAACGTAAGCATGTACAGAGTAGGCATATCATCATCCAGCTACGGATCGAGTGGAAGAGTGCAGGGTACGGGGTATATAAGGGAGATAGAGAACGTATTTACAGATTAAATATTCAAGTACTCAAGATGAGATAATAAAATTATAAATTGCGTTTATCAAAGTTTGTAAAGGTCCCAAGTTTCTGCAGGGGTGAGGTAGATAATCCAAAAGAAATCAGTAGCTGGCTGTAGATCAAGGCTGTAGTGGAGGCAAGTTTAAGCGAGAAATTTGCCCATAAGGAATGTTTTGGCTTCCTTTTTGAAGAGAGACAGAGAGGGGATTCTTCATTCTCTTTTTTTAAATAAATTTTTTATTAGCGACACAGGAAACAAAAAAAATAAACAAACAAATGGAAGCAAGCAGCATGAGGAAAGAGACAATAAATAAAAATAAAATAAAAAAAGGAATAGTTTCATCAAGGACAGAATTGACAATAAATAATTTGACATGTTCTGATGTATCCGGGCAAATGAAATACAAATGTTGTTGCTGGTAAACAACAAGGAAACAAAAAGCTGAAAGGAAAAATGTTCACCTAAAATAGGAAAGACCCCCAGATCTTATCAAATTTGGCTAGAGATTTAGTGCCACTGAGCCTGGCCAACACTAGTTCCATACTATGAATTTCATTGAGTAGTGACCACCATTCCATAATGTGTGGGGAGTTGGGAGAAATCCAAGTGCGTGCAATTATAAGTTTGGCACATGACACCGAGATGGTGACTAGAGATCTCTGTGAAGTACTCCTGCCATTACTATCTAACAAAACTAGAGCAGGATCTAAAGAAAATAAGACCCCTAGCTTCAATGACATTATGTTCTCAAATGATGCCCAAAATTCTGATATCTTGGGACAAGTGTATAGCATGTGCACAAGATCTGCTGAAACTAACGCACATTCAGGGCATTTAGTTTGTTCACTATACATCTTATTAGAAGCCCATTTATATATTCTTTCTGGAGTATGGTGAAGCATACAAGTTGTTTTAAATTGCAACAATCTTAAACTTGACGAAGAGACCACATTGTTAATATTGCGTAGAGATGAATTAAACAAAGCTGGAGTAATGTTACTCCCTAACATCCTACTCCACTTCTCTGCAAGAGTCCTGCAGTTTGTATTCTTGTAAGTATTGAAACATTTATAGCAGGCACTTGTGTTTCTGCGAATAAAAGCAATCCCATATATTAGAATCAGTAATATTCTTTAATTTCATCTTGCAAATAAAGAAGTCATATATCTGCAAGTACTTAAACCTCGTAGAGTCAGGGATATTATAGAGTTTCCTAAGTGTTTCAAAGCTCATGAAACATTGTGCGCCATACAGATCCCCATTTTATTCAATGCGTTAACCATATATTAATTAATCCATCATTAAATATACCCGGTAGACCAGGATTTCCCCATAGAATCAATTTAGGATGGAAAAAGGTCACCTTACAAAAAGCCTGAATATTACGCCAGATTTTAACTAGGTCTCTAGCTATCTTAAAACGCACCCTTTTGTAGTAATCATTCATCCTCCACAAAAACATATTCACATCAGACTTAAACATACAAGTGAGATAATAAGGTTGATTATCTACATCCTCAGAATTGATTAAATGTCGTAAACGCCCCACCAATGTTGCCCAAAAATATAACTTAAAGTCCGGGAAGTTCAGCCCTCCTGAGTCGGAGGCCCCTATCAAAAGAGTGATAGATCTACGAACTTTACCATACCCCCAAATAAAACTACTAAAGACCCCATCCAATTTTTTAAAGAAAGTATTACATAATGCCAAGGGGATAGTACAGAAAAGATAAACAAATTTAGTTAAAATTATCATACAAATCAAATTAATTCTACCAATGATATTTAAAGGGAATGTATGCCACTTTTTTAACAAAGTTATAGTGTTTTTGACTAATTCATCATAATTTATTTTAATTAAGTCCTTAATATTTGCAGATAGCTTTACCCCTAGATATGTTGCTGATTGACAGAATCCAACGAGGCCCCTTGGTTTATAATTCGCAATTATTTGTGTTTTATTTAGATTTAATTTGTAGCCAGAGAAGTCCCCGAATCTGCTAGCTTCTGCTGTAATGCCCTGCATCGCATTAACAATATCAGTTGAGAAAATGGCTATATTGTCAGCATATGCTGTAAACATCAGTAAATGAGGACCAGATATAAAAGGAGCAATGGCAGGTTGTAATTGTAGTGCATGCAGAAATGGTTCTATTGATAATGCAAATAAAAGAGGTGAGAGAGGGCACCCCTGGCGAGTTCCTCGGCCTATGGTAAAAGAGGTGGAAAGTAGACCAGCATAGCTGATTTTGGCCTCAGGGTTGTCATATAATGACTGTATCAATTTCAAAAAGTTTTCCTTAAATCCCAGGCCAATCATAACTCGCCACAAGAAATCCCACCCCACTCGGTCAAAAGCTTTTTCTGCATCAAGCATGATCATACCGAGTGGGGTGGATTCCTTTTCTGCAATGTCAAAGGCTATCACAGCAATATTAATATGTGCTGTGGTATCCCTACCTATTACGAACCCATGTTGATTTGGGCTAACTATTTTCGGTATAATAGGTGCTAAGCGGTTAGCTATCACTTTAGCGAATATTTTAGCATCCGCATTAATTAGCGAGATGGGGCGGTAAGAACCGCACTCATCAGGTGGTTTCCCCTTCTTCAAAAAAAAAAAACAATTTAACCTTGTTCCAAGACCTCGGGGCTTCCTTGCTTTCTCCAACGAATTTAATGATCTGATAAAGAAAAGGTGTAAGCTCATCAACACATAACTTATATATTTCTAACGGAATCGCATCTTCTCCCGATGCTTTCCCAGATGGCAAGAGGGAGATTGCCTCCTTAATTTCAGATATAGTAATAGAATCAGATAGTTGTTCCATCTCTTGGAGGTCAGACTTTTTAAGCAAATTGTCTAGATAGTTCTGAATAGTCGCTACTGTAGGATAATTTTCTGGGGTATATAATTTTTTATAAAATGTAACAAAGTGTTCTAAAATTTGAGTTGGTTGGTCAATTATAGTATTATTAGGGCCCCTTAAGTTTTTTATCAAAATATTAGCTCGATCATCAGCTATTTTATAAGCTAATAGTTTTCCAACTTTATCTCCACTCTCATACTGTGTCACTTGGAATTTATGTAATTTTATACTACTCTTATCCCAGAAAGTGGTTTTTAAGGCAGACTTCAGCCGTCCTAATTGTAATTCCAATTCTGTTGTATTCGTGGCTTGTCGACCCAAAGCCTCTGCCAGTAGTAATTCTGCTGAAAGTATATTATTAACCAAAGATTTGTTTTTTTTTACGGAGTTCAGAGTTTTGGTGATACAGAAATTGTTGGGTAAAGCCCCGAATACTAGCTTTACAAGAGTCCCATACCATAAGGCATGTCGTAGAATTAAGGTTAAGCTTGATGAAGTCTATAGTGTGTAACTTAAGTTGTGAAATAAATAATGTGTTGGTAAATAAATGCCTGGGGAAAGAGAAAATACGGGGAGTTATATAGTTCTTTTCGGTCTTAAAAGTTAATAATATGGGATTGTGATCAGAGTTGATTGTAGGGCAGAGTTCGATAGTACTAGTGCTCATTACCTTGTCAGATGCCCAAACCATATCAATACATGAACAGAGCCTATTAGGGGCAGAGTAATATGTGTAGCCAGGCGTAATGGGAAAAATGGATCTCCAAACATCTTTAATATTGTGAATACGCCCTAACTCAAGAATGGCTGCCCTGATTCTCTGCATTCGATAAAGGGCGTTTCTCCTCGTTGTGTCAATTTTATAGTCCATTATGCAATTGAAATCACCCATTATAATTAATTCGCCTACCCATTGCAACAGTTCTACATTCAACTCATCAAACATATAGGCATCATCAAAATTAGATCCATAAACTACACAAAAAACATATTTACTTTTTTCAATCAATAATTGAACGATGGCCTACCTCCCTTTCTTATCACATTTGCTCTTTCAACTTCAACTTTAAAACGTTTATCTTTTAGAATGGCAAGCCCCCTAATTGATGCATTAAATGTCAAGCAGATTATTACCTCATACCCCAAGTGAGCCAAAATGTTCCTATCTGTATAGGCAACATGTGTCTCGGATAAAAAAACAAAGTTGGGCATATACAAAGCTATTTCTCCCCTAACCAATCTTCTTTTCTTCTTACTATTCAAACCAGCAATGTTCCATGCTAGACATTTTATTCAAGGCATTTGAGATAGAAAAAATGGCATGTGTCCTGTCAATCCTATCAATCTGTAATATTATAATACCTAATGATTTTCTCTCCAGCTGCTCTAGTTTTTCATTTTCCTGTGAAGCTTTTTTCAGACAAACCCCCCTCCAACTACCCTCCCCACCCTTCATCCCCAGCCCTCCTGCCCCCTCCCTCCTCCGACGAGAGGGCACCCCCCCAAAAACGTCTTTCTGCCGCTGTAGTGGCAGCTACCCCAAGAAGCAGCCTGTGGCTTCACCCACTCCTTGCCAAACCAGAATAAAGAAACAAAGTTTTACTTCAAATAGTGTCTCTCTCAGTTACGAGAATGAGGCAAAAAAATCCTCAGCTTCCCTTACATCTGTAAAAAAAGAGTGTGGTCTCCCTTAATAACTTTTAGCCTAGCCGGTTCCTGCAGATATGCTTGTCCCCCTAGGGCCTTAAATGGATCAATTAACTTGCGTAATTGCAATCTTCTGTCCATTGTGGCCATACTAAGGTCCGACTTGACGAAAAAGGAAAGTTCTCCTACCGTGACTGGTAGATTAGGCCTTGCTTTTAAAGAAACGGCCTGCCTTAACAGATGATTCCCGAAGTGGATTAGGAATGGGCGAGGGAATTTATTTTGTTTATTTCTCTGGGTTATTGGTAACCTATGGACTCTCTGCAGCGGAGAGTCCCAATCCCAATCTGAAAGGTCTGTAAAGGCTTTCTGCAATAACCCTACCATAAATGCCCTCGGGTCCCCACCCTCAACCCCCTCGGGAATACCAAAAAGCCTAAGATTGGACCGTCTTTGGCGGTTTTCAAGATCCTCAACTTTTAACTGCAGTGCTAAAAGCTTGTCATCATGTTGGCTAACCAGAGTGCTCATTCCTGCCGCTCCTTCCTCTATCCTAACCACACGCTGTTGTAAATCCCCAATTTCCTGCGTCATCCCGCCCATCTTTATATCAATATCCTGTAGGGAGTTCTGCAATTTATTATTATCCTCCTTTAATTTTAAGAAATGTTCTTGCACCTCCTTCCGATTGCTAGCCAAAATCTGTAAAATAGTATCAAATGGCGAGTTTGTGTTTCCCACCTCTTCCTCCAAAGTTCCACTGATGCTAATGTTGCTAGTATTGCTAGTATTGTCCGCTCCTTCTAATAGGGTTACTGGGCTAGTACCAGCAGAAGAGGTGATGTCTTCTACGTCCTCCAACACTGTTGGGATATTAGGGAGAGTCTTCTTAGTAGTTAGTTCCAACAGGATGACTGCATTTTCTGGGGCATCTGAGGCTCTCGAAATGTCAGCCGAATAGTTGGATATTGTAGTCTTTTGTAATGCTGTGGTAATCAAATCCGATATGGGCTGCTTAGAAGTATCCTTTACTATAGAGAGATCCTCAATAGGTGATGCAGAGACAGGAGTAATCTCTTGTTCTGGTGAGCTTACCCCAGAGAGCCGAAGTGTCATGCTCTTTACCAACCCTTTGGCTTGGATCCATTTCCTAAGGGTTTTTTTTCAGGAAGAAGCGACTTCTTGACTGCCGGCAATAGGATTGGTACTGATGAATTCTGTAGACCCAGTACTTTCCCTTTTTTTTGGTCTTCGTTTTATTCTTTGATTTAGGTTTAGGTTTAGGTTTAACCTTGCCGGCAAAGTGATCAGTATTGCCTGATATAGGGGCAGTTTCACTCAGCTCCTCGTATTTCTCATTCAACGCTTCGTCCTCTATATCTCCATTCTCATCCACGTACGAGTTTACCTTGAGGGGGTTGGTTTCAGATAAATCTGGGGAGTTTACAATAATCTCTGCGGCAGGAGAAAGAACTTCCATTAGGCAAGTAGAAGGAGCCTTCCCCAGATCATCAGCCTCTTCTACGGATACTCCTTCGTCTACAATTTCTAATGGCGTGCCCCCCCTGAACAGACGAAGACACGACTATGACCCCATCACCCTTGTTAGCGCCATTCGCAGGCCCCAAGTTAACCGGGTTCTTGGTTACTTCTTCAGAGGAAATGCTAGCAGACCCAAACGCTGGTATAACCGCTGGTATAACCAGGACGGGGGGTCGAGGCACTTGTTTACCCAGAACCAGTGGAGTTACAGTGGTATTAAGTATTTCTTTAGTTGTGGTAGAGGCGACAGTAGAGGTAGAAGCAGCAGTTGTTTTAGCAGCTTTAGGCATTGGAGTCACAGCATTTGATTTAAGAGTAATATACTTCGGAGCCGTGTCTGTAACCACTGTCGCCTCACCTTCCTCTAAGGCATAATTCTTATTAGCCCTAATGTCCCTCCGATTAATTTTAGGGGCCATTTGTGAACACCTATTCGACGGTGGGTCCACGCTCACCTAAACTCCGTTAGACGGTGTCTCCAACCAACGTCTCGGATCTAGACCGGGCCAGCTGCCTGCAGAGCCTCCAGCGAGCCGCGGGATCAGGCGCCGTAAGACCAAAAGGTAAGTCTGAAGCAACCACTGCATGTGTCCAAGATAGCCCCTTTTCTTTATTTCGTTAGAAAGTCACAAGGCAAGACTCGCAAGAGTCACAAAAGTCCCAAGAACAGGAGCCAGGCAGCAGGAATTTATGCTGCAACCACTGCCAATGCCGGTAAAAAACCTCAGATTCTGACTCTGATTCCAGTCCCCTCCTTCAATCCATGTCTGGTTTTTCGGTCTCTCCAGTCTGTCCTCCCGATGTGCCCCGATGTATCAGCAAGCTCGCCGGGTAAGTTCTAAGGCTTCCGCGTTTTAACCCTCATGCATGCACAGCCGCCCAGCGCCCAACACACAGCACCCTCCGTGGGCGCGCAAACAACTCAGCCCCCGGACACCTCCAGCCAGCATCCAGCTCCTCTGCCTTGCCAGCCCTCCTCCAATCCGTCAATCCGTCCGTCCGACCACACAACGAGTCAGCGAGTCAGCAAACTCACCCTGGATGCCGGGCCAGCACGAAGCCTGGGTAAATGTTCTTCTGCAATTCTGTAGCCTCTTCAAACATGACATTCCAAAGCCATGACAAGCCTGGTTAGCAAGGAGTAGGGAGCTGCTCACAGCTGCAACTGCACGGCGGCGTCCTCAGTCCGCCATCTTCAGCAGGGATTCTTTATTCTCATGAGGGAGAGAGTTCCATATTCTAGGAGCAGCCCTGGAGAAAGCTCGGTTGTAAGTGTTTTTTTTTTTTCGAAAGCTTGCGAGTTGGAGCAGGAGGTCTCTGGCAGATTAGGAGTTTATGATTCCTCCAGAGATCACAAGATTATGCCTCAGATATGCAGGGGAGTTAGAGTATAAAGCTTTGTGCATGATGCATGCTACTTTGAGCTGTATTCTTGCCTCCAGAGGGAGCCAGTTGAGAGCTTTCAAGTGCAGGGAAGTATGGTTAATCTTCCTCATGCCGGTGACTAGTCTGGCGGCCGCATTGAGGCAGGCATTTAGAGGTGCCAGGGAGACCTTAGGTAGGCCCAAGAGGGTAGAACAGCCATACTCCAATCTAGATATGACAAGTGCTTGGACTGCCATTTTTAGGTCGGGAGCATAGAGGAAGGGTTTCAATTTCCTAAGGTAGCTCAGGTGGAAACTGACTGATTTGGCCATTGAGTTGATGTGGTCACACATGTTCAGGTTGTTGTCGAGAGTGACTCCCAGCGATTTGGCCAAGTCCACGATGGTCGTTGGGCAATTCAAGGCTGTGATAGCCTTAACTCATGATTTAATCTCAAGGTTGGTATTGGGCGGGGCGATCAGGAAAAATTCAGTTTTCTTTGCGTTAAGTTTGAGTTGATTGGATGCGAGCCGTTGGACGGTGTGTTCCAAGGCATCATTCAGGGAGAGGATCTCTTTGAGGGATGAGGTTTTGATGTAGAGCTGAGTGTCATCAGCGGGCACATGATAGGAGATATTAACAGTGCATAGGACTTTGGTATTCGGTTCAAGGTAAAGGTTGAAGAGGGCGGTGGACAGTATTAAACCTGGCAGGACTCCAACCATGACCGGGGAAGGTGCAGACAGGATGCCGTTGACGAGGAATCTCTGGGACTGGTTTTGGAGAAGGATCTGAACCATTCTAGAGCAGTGACATCCAAGCCCATAAAGAGTTTGAGGCGTTTGAGAAGTTTTACATGGTTGACCATGTCAAAGGCCGAGGATAGGTCCAGGAGTATGAGGAGCCAAGTTTTGCCTTGGTCGAGAGCTTGGAGAGCGTCATCCATGATGTGGAGCATTGTGGT
This sequence comes from Lissotriton vulgaris, assembly GCF_964263255.1. NCBI lineage: Eukaryota > Metazoa > Chordata > Amphibia > Caudata > Salamandridae > Lissotriton > Lissotriton vulgaris. Next base: position 869,892,237 of record NC_141695.1, on the reverse strand, counting down.
TTCAGTACTGTGCCCTGGTCTGAATCCGGATTGGAAGTCATCTAGTAGGTGGAAGTTGTTGATGTGTTAACTTAGCTGCTGCTGCACACATTTCTCCATCACTTTGGCTAAGAGGGGGGTGTTGGAGATGGGTCTAAAGTTGTCAGGGTAGGCTGGATCCAACGATGGCTTTTTCAGAATGGGAAGGACTTGACCAGCCTTTAGAGTGTCTGGCAACGTTGCATGCCGGAGAGAGGCAATAATTATTGTAGTCCAGCTACAAATAATGGATTGGGCGATGGCAGCTAGGCAGTTGGAAGGGAGTGGGTTATTAAAATGGTTATTGGGTTTTAGGGAAGATAGGATTTTTGACACTGAGTCGACGTCGTGGAGTTTGAAGTCAGTCCAGTGAGCATGGTTTTTGGGTGAAGCCTGTAGGGGCGACGTTGCTGGAGGAGGCAGGTCAAGAGGTATTTGAGGTTATGTGATGGATTTGAGTTTGTTTCCATGGGCTGAGATTTTATCAGCGAAGAAGGATGAGAATTCCTCTGAGGATATAAGAGACTTATGGGTTTCTTTTGAGGTGTTTGACCAGTTCGAAGAGCTTTCGGGGTCTGTTCTTGGCCTTCTCTAGTGCAGTTCTGAAGAACTCTTTTTTTGACTTGAGTATGTTCCTGTTGTAGGTATTTCTGACCTGGCGGAGGAGTTTTAGATGTGGGGTAGAGGGGTGTTGCATCCAGGATCTTTCAGCTTGTCAGAGGGTTCTCCTTTCGTTTTTAAGGGATCAAGGAACCAGGGCTTTCTGTCTTTGATTTGGGTTCTTTTCAGCTTTAGTGCGACAAGGTAGTCCAAGATATTTGAAATGGTTGCAGAATAGTGCTCGTTGAGGCCGCTGGCTGTCGTGATATGTGGGGGGTCTGATTTGCAGTGAGCCTCAAGTTCCTTGTGGTCCAGATTCAAAGTGTCTCTGATCCAGTGTTGCAGAATCACCGGTTGCGGGACCCAAGACTTGTGGGCGTCAGGTAGGAGGAAGGTGATGGCGTGGTGGTCAGAGCAGTCACATGGGTCTATAGAGATAATCTTGACTGTTGATATTTGGAGATAATCCAGTCCAGAGTGGCCCCTTTTGCATGAGTTGGTAGTGAGCAGGCTTGGGTAAGGGATTGATCGGCCAAGAGGTCCTTGGTGGCTTTGACATGTGAGTCCTTTGGATCATTCCAGTGCAGGTTAAAGTCACCAAGGAAAATATCATTGGTATTATTAGAACACCTAGCTGTGATGATTTCCATGAGGTGGTCAGTGAAGGGGTCGTTCATGCCTGGGGTGTGGTGAAAGATGTGCAGGTTGCACAGTGGGGGGAATTGCTGACAATAGCGGGGCGAGGTATTCGCAGGATTCGGTGGTGTCCCCCAGAAGTTCCATGACCAGAAGGTTAGAGTGGTAGATGCAGGTGATGTCTCCTCCTTTCTTGTTAGCTTGTCTGTCTAGTCTTGTGATGTTGTAGTTGGGAGGGACTAGGAGGTCCAGCTATGGAGAAGAGGATTCATTGAGCCATGATTCTGTGAGGATTGCTAAATCGAACTTTTTGAGAAGGATGAGATCAGCAATATCCGCTGCATGCTTAGCTGCCAAACAACAATTAATTAAAAGACTAGATAGAGGGGATTTGAAAGGAGGTTCAGGAGTCTTGGCGGACAGGCGAACGGGTGTTAGATTACTCTTGACCATAGTTCTAGGTAGCTGGTCTGTTGGTCTGTTGGGGTTGATAGTGACCATGCAGATGGCGTTCTCTGCCTTTGCGTCTAAATAATAAAGGATAGATGGGGTAGAGTTGTGGTCCCTGAGGATGGCAAGGATTTCCCTTTCGGTAACATCTAGTGAGCTTGGAGGGGCAGAGGAGGGGTTGTAGGAAAGAGCAAGGGCATGTGCTTCTTCCTCTGAGAGGTGGCATGGGTGCTTATGGGGGCGACCATGTCTCAAGGATAGCCGAAGAGGTTGTTCAGTAAGTTCTGGCAAATGCAGGGGGTGGCATTTGGTGGGGGCGTATGGTTGGCGAGGGAGAGTTCGGCGAGGTGGAGGAGGTTCATTAGCACTAGGATGGAAATATGTATACTCTGGGTTAGTTTGACAGCTTTGGTTTGTACCCCACTAAAGCATTTTGTGCATAGTGAAGCTACAGAATATACCCCTAAAAAGGAGGCACATGAATTTCCCAAAAACTGTATCATGATGTGTGTTTTTTCCAAGCTAACCTACAACCCAAAGCTCTTATCCAAACACACCTGCAATTGAGCTGCCTGTGCACAATCATTACAGCAGCCTGCCACCCCTTTAGCCAAAGCTCCCAAAAAAACTTTAATAAGGCCTAATTGCTCAAGAACACAGAGTGCAAGTTGCCCTACAGACACTTTTTTTACAAACAGAATCTTTGTTCCACTGCACCAAACCAAGACACCCCTGGGCAGCCAGATGACAGATATCTCCCCTGGAGACCACCCCAATACTACAAATGTTTTCAAAGATATGTATTTATGTATTGTTGTACACTCTCTGTCTTGCATGGGTGCTGTCGCGCCCCTCTTAAGCCAGAAATCTGCCTAGTTTCATGGATCCTACCTCAACATTCTTGCAGCGCTTGTGTAGGGACCTCACCTACCTCACTTACACTGAACCGAATGCTGGCATTCCTCACGCACTACACAGCACACTCCTATACAACACATAGTATCAGCACATGACCACCCAAACCATGAACAGCTCATGTTGCATATGTTCGCTGATACCCCATGCTATAGGTGCAGACAGGCTTCACTTATTCCAAGAGATGACCCCCGGAAAAGCAAAATGTCTAATCTACATGTACCTATTTATTATTAGGCCCAAGATACAACCCAAAAGAGAGGAACCTCATAAAGCAGTAGTAAACACAACACGGTATGAGACCAATCCCACAGCACTATACCTTTTTACTGAACTTAGCGACATTCAAACCGAGCTAGACAGCAAACACAGAAGGGGTACTTTAGGGAAGGACACTGTTTGGCCCTGAGACTTTGTAGAAAAGAGGTTCTTAGAGGAAGCAAAACCACTGCACCAGACACAAATATGTCTGCTCCCACCTCCATCTGTGGGCGGGTGGCCCTTAATATATTTGGGGCAGCCTTTGTTACTGACATATGGAACCCTGATATGAAATCCCAGTGTAGAGCCATTCACCTCTAAGATGCTAGGGGAAATAGGTCCCACAGGAGGGCGGGGGGTCAAGCACCAGCACAGATACCCCATGCCAGGAAATCTGGGATACTGAGATATACAGGCACACATAGTTGGAAGGGAAGGGGAAACCCCTAATTGTACGGAAACTTACACTGTATTCTTTGTGTTTCAAAGGCAAAGGAACAACACCTCATGGTACCAATGTACTGTAAAGCGATACTGAGCATACCAGACCTGTAATGGGGCACCTTCATGTTGACGGAACCACTGGCAATGAGAAGTTGCCTATGCACAGCTCGGCCCTAAATGGCGGGGTTGCTGCACCCTCAAGACCGTACACCCCCTGGTCATCGCTGAAGATCTGTCTTAGTTGTTCCAACATCCCCTACAGAATAAAACAACTCTGTTGCATCAGGCTCAAAAAAAGAAGAACTGCTGACTATTTTGGCTGGGCTCAGTAAAAGGCAATTCCAGAAGAATTCAGACTGTTATCTGACTCTCAGGTGAATGCAGAAGGGGCCATACCTTTCTTCACCAGGTGGGAACTACTGAGGATGATTAACAACACTGTGCTCGACCTAAATGCTATCAGAGAAGAAATAAGAGCCATCTGCCTCATGATGATGAAACATCGGTATGTGTTGGATTTGATGCCCACGATGGAGGGTGGGGTGTGTTCCAGATTGGTGCTTCCTGTTGCACGTTTATTCCTGAAAATGATGATCTCAAAAATGAAACTTTCTCTGTTGCCATGCGAGCACTTCATCATCTATAAGCTGACCTGAAGAAGGAGGGAGGTGCCCTGAGCAGGACTGGTTTCAGAGTATTTTTTCCTGGCTTGCCCTGTGGGTAACCAAATTTTGCACGTCATTGCTTCTGGTTATAATTTTTGTACTACTATTCAGTGGCATCCTACAAGTGGGGGTTTCCTGCTGAAAAAACACAGTCCTCAAATTAGGTAGAATGCAAATAGCTAGAGAAAAGACAGCAGACACAACAGAAACACACCCTGGCTCGAATAATGTGGTAGTCAGGACATATGAGAAAAATTATGTAGTTGAAATCAACCAGAGGGGAGAATCTTAATATCGGTGAATGTTATGTCAATGTATACTATTATATACATATACATAACATTGTAAATACCAGTAAATATGATGTCGATGCTGGCCATAATATATGTGCAAATAACAATGTCAATACTGGTAAATACAGTGTCGATGTTGATGAACGTCATGACAATTGTATGCAGAATCATGAGAGTGTATGTAAATGCAATATCAATGAACTTCATGTTGTATGTAGACATAATAACAAACTTGTATCTCTGTTGTCAAATCCACCCAAGTTGACCTTCCCATCAAACCCCAGTCAGAGATACGTGGTCAGATAGGCCCTGCAACCCAAACCCAAGCCTACAGATTGATAGGTCAGAGGTGGGGTTACATTTAGCCCAAAGACAAAGGCGCAAACATGGACAATTTAGATCGATCCCACAGATGGGCAGCTACACCACAAAAGGTCTGAGGAGATTGGCCCTAATAAAACACATTTGGCCCAAGGGGCGGGTGTTCCCAAATTACCAGAGTTGGATGCCACATGTAGTTAGTAACACTCAGTCAATCAGAACACAGCATGCACAATACATGCAGTGATCACGTGCTCCCATGCGGGACATATGGTTACATACACATTGGCCTACATTGGGTCTCCACAAAGTTGCGAGCCACCTGTGCCCCTTTAGCGGATGGTTGAATTTATGGTTCATGACTAGGCCCAGTTTTACGCGCTCTACAAGAATGTGTAATCGGTTTATTGTACTTCAAGAACTGTATATAATGCCTGCCAAAACCTCTGCACACTGAGACAGTCTTTAGGCACACCTTTGTTGCTGCTCTCCCAGCTGCTGCATTTAATTAAACCATCTTGTTTCTGTTTTGCCAAACGCCTCCTGTCTTTTCATTTTTTCAAGGTAAATTCATATCCGAGCAACAGCTCATATGTCCTGAGCTAAGAGGTTCACCCATCACTCACCTCACTTCAACCAATGAAACCCACATTTATGCCCAGGAGGCCATCAATGATGAGTTCAGCAAATTCCATGAGGTCCTTTATTGCTACCTGGACTCATTTCCGGAGAGCTGACAGTATGGGTTTCAGGACCCTTTGCACCTCACAGCATTGCCACAGGGTGCCCAGGAGACGATTGGGGGACTGATTACAGTACAGGAATGCCAAGCAGCCATCAATGATAAGGTCATTGGTAATACTCCAGGCCTTATAGACTACCAGCAGAATTTTACTCCACATTCATGGGATCCCTAGCCCCTAAACTGGAAACATTGAAGGCGGATGCCATGAAAGCGAGTCAACTACCGGACTGCACCTGGAGTGCAACTTTAATCCCCCTTCCCTAAACTAGTGGATCAGGCACTCCTCCGTCTGCATTTTGACCATTTCCATGTTAAACATGGATTTTAAAGTACTCAGTAAAATACTGGTAAGTAGATTACTCCCCTATATACCAGAACTGATCAACAGAGACCAAAATGGTTTCATACCAAATGATAGCATCTCCATTATCCTTCGAAGACTGGACTATATTCTGGAAGTACAGTCCATGCCACAAGTCTTAATTATGTGAGTAGACATGGAGAAGGCCTTTGATTCTATATGTTAGGATTTCCTATTGAAAGTAATGAACAAGATGGGACTGGGCAAAGGCTGGAATAAATGGACCACCCTCCTTTATAAAGAGTCGACAGCCATAGTAAAGACTAACTCCACAGTTTGCTCCACCAATAACGTGTTTAGAGGGACCAGACAGGACTGCCCATGATCTCTCCTGCTCTTCACCTTGGCTATTGAGCCTTTTGCGGCTTTGTTCCACAGTGTGGGTAGTGGTAATGGTATAACAACACTAGAAGGCAACTAACATATAATCTCCCTTTACGTGGATGATCTTCTTTTGTCTCTCTTGAATGGGTCTCTTGGAGCACATAGTACCTTCTAGGTGCTTGAGGAGTTCGGGACCTTATCGGCTTTGAGAGTTAATCAAACCAAAACATGTGTATTCCCGTGCACTTCCAGGACACCTCAACTCCGTGATCTCCCATTGGGCTTAATATTGTCACACACAACCTTCAGGTACTTAGGTATTATGATATACCACAGCCTCAATGACCTACAAGAGGGAAAACGTGGGTGAGCGATTTGCTCACTCAGAGTATGTGTCACGTTTTAGAGACCCTTGAGGCTCTTCTTGATGGCTCCAGTAGCGGTTTCCAAGATGGTGATGCTCCCTCGTTTGTTGTATTTAATTATGAATCTCCCAAATCGGATCTCTGTGGCATGGTTCAAACAATCAGATATCCTTTTGCGTAACTTGATTTGGGATGGAGGTCTCCACTGAGTATATCTGGAGGTCCTGAGGCATCCACTGGACGATTGTGGACTAGGGGCTCCAGACGTCGAACTGTAGTGTCTGTCACCACAACTACAGTGGATAGCTAGATGGCTTGATGACACCCATAGACATATATTAGACGTGCCGGGCCTGGCTATGCGCCAAGATAACTATTCCATCTCCCAGTGTCCTGCTATGGATGGCCCTGCTATGTTGGCAGCTGTTAGAAATGGGGGTCTCTATTTGGCAGAGGTAGGTAGCTTTGTCCAAATGAGGACCCATGCTTCTAGTCAGGGTACAGGGGATACACACTTTGGATAACCCCTGCTCACCCCCTGGGTAGCTTGGCACAAGCAGACAGACTTATTCCAAAGGCAATGTGTAAAGTATATGTACTAAAAGCACACAGTAATACAGTGCTAACACCACAAATGGATACCACATCAGTTTAGGAAAAATAAAGTATCTTTATCTAAACGCACCAAGACAAAAATCCAACATACATGTAATAAGAATATGACTTTAAAAAGATTTCAAACAACTTGGTCCATAGAAAACTATGGCTGTCTGATTTCTCACAAAGTACCTGTAGATGCATCGAAATTCCCAAGGCCAAACAGCCTCAGAGATGGTAAGCATTGAGAAACAGAGGTGTGTCAGTTCCTGAAATCATGGGGAGGCTATGCAATAGTTCTGTTGCACGCAGGAGAAGCGATGAGTTGAATCTGGTCTGTAGGGGAAAGTGATGCGTCAACTCCAAGAGGGGTCTGGTCCATTGGTGATGCATTGGGAAAACTTGACGCACAGGTATAATGTGTGGGAAATCGGGATTTGAGTGGCGTCGTTGAGTGGCGCTGCATCGGTTTCTTCAGCTGCGATCTCTCGATGTGTCGGTTCGGTAGCGGCACAGCGATGTGTGGAGATTCTTCTTGCATAGAGGTGCTGCATCCGAAAAACAGCCACAAGAAGAGTGATGCATCAATTTCTTCAACTCTTTAGGTTTCTTCCAGCTCCCAGCTGCAAGCACAACCTTCAGAGACCCAGAAATGAAACAGGCACCTCCTGGTAGGTCAGAACTCTCAGCAGCAGAGTTCAGGGAAACTGGCGGTGAAGTCTTTGTGTCCCTGACACTCCAGAGAGGAGGCAGCAAACACAGGCCCTTGGATATCTTCTTCAAGCAGGTTCAAAGCAAAGTTCCAGTCTTTGTCCTTTTCTTGGCAGAAAACAGCAACTGCAGGCCAACCCCACACAACACACAGCAATGGGGTAGTACTCCTCCTCCCAGCTCTTCAGCGATTCTCCTTCGCAAAGGTTCCTCTTGATTCCAGAAGTGATTTCAAGTTCTGTGGTTTTAGATCTAATACTTATATCCCAAAATGTATTTGTTCTCTTTGTGTAAGGGTCTCTGAGCCTAGTCCAAACCTGTTCTGTCCTCATTGGTGCAACATGACCACAGGAGGTGGAGACAGCATTGTGCAAGGGAGACAGCCCCTATTCAGGAGCAAATAAATCTCCTCTCACTACTCTAAATTGAGTCAGGGTCTATTCAGTCAAGCTCTGAGTCATCCAGGAAGGGCCAGGCACACTTCAACCCCCTCCTCCCCCCAGTGGCTGTCTACAGTGAATGCACATCCCCAGCCCCTGTCACTCCAAAACAAGGAAGTCAATACACAAATAGGCAGAGGCACACAGAATGCTTAAACAAGAAAATGCCTGCCTTCTAAAAGTTGTATTTTCAAGCACACAATTGTATTATTATTTTCTGATTTCAGATAGCATAAACTGTATTTCTATATCTTGTCCCAATGGGAAATGATCCTTGTAAGAGGGTACAAAGCATCTCCCATTCTATCCTTTGGGGCAAGATAGCCTTTCAATAGTGAAAAACAAACTTGGCAGTATTTCACTATCAGGATATGTTACACACAGCAGTACATGTCCTGCCTTTCACATACACTGCACCCTGCCCGTGGGAGTACCTTGGGCCTACTATAGGGGTGCCCTACATGTAACAAAAGGGCAGTATTTCACTATCAGGACATGTCACACACACCAGAAAATGTCCCACTTTTCACATACACTGCATCCTGCTCAAACGGGGTACCTTGGGCCTACCATAGGGGTGACTTACATGTAAGAAAAGGGAACGTTGGGGCCTGGCAAGTCGATATGGCAGTTAACAACTATGAATAGACACTGCAGTGGCAGGTATGAGATACCTTTTCAGGGCTACTCAGGTGGGTGACACAATCAGTGCAGCAGGCCCACTAGTATCATTTGATTCACAGGCCCTGGCACACTTCAGTGCACTTTACTAGGGACTTACCAGTAAATCAAATATGCCAATCAGTGAGAACCAATTGTAACAACAATTTACACAGGGAGCATTTACACTTTGACACTGATCAGCAGTGGCAAAGTGCCCAAAACATTAAAGCCAGCAAAAACGAAATCCAGCACAGCATCAAAAATACAGGAGGTATAGGCAAAAAGTCAGGGGAAACCACACCAAAGATGCCAAGTCTAACAGCACCGCTGTCTTGTGCAGACCCGGAGGGCTCCGCTGTATGCTCCAGATCTGCTGTTAGTGGTCCTTCAACGTAAGAGTCCTATTTATTGTGTCACTGCTGCCCAACTTCCTGGCTGGACCGAGGCTGGGCTGTTTTCAGAGGAGTTTGCTTCATTGAGGGCTTCCTCATACCACAGGAACAGTACTCCCTGCCCGAGATCATTACTTGAACTAGGAGACTCTCGTATGGTCTTTTGCATATTTATTGGATACGGGCCGTGACAAGCCCCCACCCCATACAGTACTTAGACTATTACTCTCCACGGGTTCTGCACAACATATACTGATGTGGCTCTACAGTGCATTGAATGTGATGGAGAGCAAACCATTACTGACCCTTAGCACTAGATGGGCCGAGATTCTGGGCCATGAAATCACAGATGAGGAATGGAATTGGATATTAGCGTACCATAAATAGAATTGCTGCAATACGAGGTTAAAATGCATCCAATTCAATCATCCACACATAACGTATCTCACCCTAAATATATTGCAGGTTATATACGGTGTGAAACCCCGGGAATGCCCATGTAGTAAGTTACCTGATGCAGACTTTTGCCATGTGACATGGAGATGCCACACACTATAGGCTTTCTGGACAACAGTTTTTCACCAACTCCAGGACACACAAGAGTGAACTCTTTCTTTCTTGTAACTTGCCTCTTAATGGGGGTTCTCCAGAACAAGGTAAGTAGATTAGGCCATAGATTTATAGATCTGGCACTAGCCTTAGCCAAATGTAGAATAGCACTGGCATGGAAAATGGGGAAGGGGCCGATGTTGGAGACCTGAATACGAGATGTTACAACCTGGGCTGAAGCAGAGAAAAGAGCCCTCAGTCAGGAGGATGCCGGTGGGTGGGGGCAAGGCACCTAATGGCCAAACCATGAGCAGAGGTCTTACAGAGCTGGTAGCTCCCAGTAGAAGACACACACTGAGAACAGGGTCAGCAAGATGGCTGTGAGGCGGGAGCCTAGGTATATGCCTCGGACAGTGAGATTAGGGAGGAGAATTATGGAGGTGAATAGACAACACTGTGGTCAGATTACTGCACAATACACTATTGCATTGGCAAGCCCCACACAGATAACGTGGGTTAAGCTCTGCTGCCCTCTATCTTCCCCTAGACACAATCCCTGCTGTTCAGACTAGTACATGATGCAAATATTACATTAACCCCTGCCAGACCACAATGCTCACACGATGTCCGTACAGACCAGAGTCCAGCACACCGGAAACGTAGTTGTTAGTTTTGATATTTAATTGTTTGCTTTATTTTGGTATAATTTCACCTCTTTTTCTCTTTCCCACTGGTGTTAACTCAGTCATCTGAGATCTAAGATATCAGGGGACACCGAGTACACTTCAGAGTCTGGAGACTCAGTTTCCTCCAATAACTATGTAAGCCAGGCTCTGCAAGTACCTAAGATTGATGGACTATAACCAACAAGGTTCTCATAAGCATTTGAATAAATTGTATTGAAGCCATGTGTGCGACCTTAAACGTGTTGTACTTATGTCTCTCTATGCCTGCAGTGTATTTGCAAACTTTTACAGATTTAAAATGTGTGGTAACCCTTTGATTTACTTCGGAAATGTCATCTATATGTGCCCTTTCCCTTAAATGCCAATAAACATATCTTTAAAAACAAAAACAAAAAATACAGGTATTATCCTGTGGTAAAATAGTAAGATTGAAAAATAAATCACATTTGTGTGGAAAAGTGTAAGACATATACATAACGTTTTGTGATTTTTAATACATAATAATAAACATTAAACATTTTTCTTTAGGAGGGAGTTCTTGTCTCTTGCAACACTTATCAATAAATCCAGTCTGTAATTTTTTTTATCCAAATACTGTATGAATGCCTTCTTTTCCTGTTTTGATAACATATACATTCTACCAAATGGAACAGTAGCATCAGGAATTAAATTGGAGTAACTCATAAACACTGTAGTGTAGTTCCCATATCCCTGATAGGCTCTGCGAATTGGAATAATAAACACTATAGTTTTGAAATAGGACTCAATCAATCAATCAGTGACATTTATAGAGCGCGCTACATACCCGTAGGGTCTCAAGGCACTGGGGGTGGGGGGGGTGCCGCTACTGCTCGAACAGCCAGGTCTTCAGCTTCTTCCTGAAGGAGAGGTGGTCTTGGGTCAGGCGCAGGTCGGTCGGGAGGGAGTTCCAGGTCTTGGCGGCAAGGTAGGAGAAGGACCTTCCTCCTGTAGTCGCTCTTCGGATGCGGGGGACGGTGGCGAGGGCGTGGTTGGCTGAACGGAGGTGGCGTTTGGGAGCGTAGAAGTTGACTCGGCTGTTGAGGTAGCTCGGGCCTGGGTCGTGTAGGGCTTTGTGTGCGTGGGTGAGGAGGCGGAAGGTGATTCTTTTGTTGACGGGGAGCCAGTGAAGGTCTCTCAGATGTCCGGAGATGTGGCTGGTTCGTGGGATGTCGAGGATGAGTCTGGCTGAGGCGTTCTGGATCCGCTGGAGTCTCTTCTGGAGCTTGGCGGTGGTACCGGCATTGAGGGCGTTGCCGTAGTCCAGTCGGCTGGTGACGAGGGCCTGGGTGACGGTCTTCCTGGTCTCGGTGGGGATCCACCAGAAGATCTTCCGTAGCATGCGTAGGATGTTGAAGCACGCCGAGGAGACGTTGTTGACTTGCCTGGTCATGGAGAGGGAGGAGTCCAGGATGAAGCCCAGGTTGCGTGCATGGTCTGTCGGTTTGGGTGCGGTGCCCAGGGCAGGAGGCCACCAGGAGTCGTCCCAGGCGGAGGGTGAGGAGCCCAGGATGAGGACCTCCGTCTTGTCCGAGTTCAGTTTCAGGCGGCTGGTCGTCATCCACTCGGCTACCTCTTTCATCCCTTCGTGCAGGTTGGCTCTGGCGGCGGTGGGGTCGTTGGTCAGGGAGAGGATCAGCTGGGTGTCGTCGGCGTAGGAGATTATGTTGAGGTTGTGCTGGCGTGCGATGGCCGCGAGGGGGCTCATGTAGATGTTGAAGAGGGTGGGGCTCAGAGAGGATCCTTGAGGGACGCCGCAGATGACTTCGGTGGCCTCTGACTTGTACGGTGGTAGGCGGACTCTCTGTGTTCTTCCGTCGAGGAAGGAGATGATCCATTCCAGCGCCTTGTCCTGGATTCCGACGTTGCTGAGGCGCTGTACTAGGGTGCGGTGGCAGACAGTGTCGAAAGCCGCGGAGAGGTCTAGGAGGATGAGGGCCGCTGTTTCTCCGTTGTCCATCAGGGCTCGGATGTCATCGGTGGCGGCGATGAGGGCGGTCTCGGTGCTGTGATTGGCTCGGAAGCCGGACTGTGAGGGGTCGAGGGATCCATTCGTCTCGAGGAAGGCGGCCATCTGCTTGTTGACGGTCTTCTCGATGACTTTGGCTGGAAACGGGAGGAGCGAGATGGGGCGGTAATTCTTGAGTTCGGTGGGGTCCGCTGTGGGTTTCTTGAGAAGAGCGCTGAGTTCGGCGTGCTTCCAGCTCTCAGGGAAGGTGGCGGTGTCGAAGGATGTGTTGATGATGTCTCGCAGGTGGGGTGCGATGACAGCGTCAGCCTTGTTGAAGACGTGGTGAGGGCAGGGGTCAGTCGGTGATCCGGAGTGGATGGAGTTCATCGTGCGGATGGTGTCTTCGGTGCTGATCGGGGTCCAGGCATGGAGGGTGGAGGTGGGGGGTGGTTGTTGGGTCTTGGTGTGCGTTGGTTGGTTGTTGAAGCTGTTGTGTATGTCCGCGATCTTGTTGTGGAAGTATGAAGCGAGGGAGTTGCAGAGGTCTTGCGATGGGGTGATGTCGTTGTTTCCTGCGCTGGGGTTGGATAGCTCTTTCACGATGTTGAAGAGTTCCTTGCAGTTGTGTGCGTTGTTGTCCAGCCGGTCCTTGAAAGCAGTTTTCTTGGTGGCGCGGATCAGCTGGTGGTGCTTCCGGGTGGCCAGCTTGAAGGTGGTCCTGTTGTCCGGTGTAGGTTCCCTTCTCCAGACTTTCTCGAGGGCTCGGCAGTTCTTCTTGGAGCTCTTGAGTTCGTCGGTGAACCACGGGGCTTTCTTGCTGCCGGATCTGCTGGGCGGGGTCCTCAGCGGGCGAGTTCGTCCGCGCAGTTGCTGATCCACTTTGTGAGGTTGTCGGCGGCCTGGCTGGGGTTCGCTGAGCTGGCGGGAGGGTGCTGGCTCAGGGAAGCGGCGAGCTGGTCTGCTGTGATCTTGTTCCAGCTTCTGCGGGCGGCCTGATGCTGGTGGTGGTGGGTCGTCGTTCTCTTGAAGGTGAAGTGGACGCAGCTGTGGTCCGTCCATTGAAGCTCTGTGGCGTGGCTGAAGTCAATGTCTGTGCTGGAGGAGAAGACTGCGTCGAGTGTGTGTCCGGCGAGGTGGGTGGGGGTGGACACCAGCTGCTTGAGTCCAAGATTGGCGAGGTTGTCGAGCAGGGTGCTGGTGTTGCGGTCGTTGTTGTTCTCCAGGTGAAAGTTGAGGTCCCCCAGGAGGATGTAGTCAGCGGAGGGGAGGGCATGCGGGCTGACGAAGTCGGCGATGTCCTCGCTGAATTGGGTGCGTGGTCCCGGAGGTCGGTAGATCAGGGTGCCTCTGAGGGTGGTGTTCGGGTCGGTGTGAATCTGGAAATGCAGGTGTTCGGCGGTGGTCAGGGTGTTGTCGGTGCTGAGGTCAGTATGTCTCTATTGAGTACATTAAACTTAATTACTTGTGTGTGGCAGCTAACTCAGAGGTCAATAGAAACTTCTCGAAAGAACAAGAAGAGATTAGTTTCTGACAACCGCATAAACATGACAACTTTGTTTCTCTTAGTGTCGGAACAATCTCAGAGTCGTAAAATAACAGGGTGATGAGGAGAGGCTATCAAAATAAAAGACAACAAAGAACAAGTGCCTATACTGGTAGTAATTTCAAGGGGTTTGACCACCAGAAAAGAGAATTCTTCAGAGCTGGGGTGTGCTTATAAATTGCTTTTTATTTTTAACGTCTAGGTCAAAGAAAGAGGGGGTATATTTGTATTACTCATATACAATCGAACAGAAACCATAATTTTTTTACACACCAGGAAAATTATTATGGACAAAAAAACAGTGAAAATGTTAAAATCCAACAAACATACCGAATTCATTCATATCACAATCATCCTTCACCATTCATACATCAAACATCTACAAATACTCAACACGGTTAAATACGAATATGTAATCGTGCTGAGTATTAGGTCTGCTGCAATATGTACAATTATATATACAATTTTTACAGTGATTGTACAAGTGTAAATCAAATAAATCAACAAAATCAAATATGTAATCAAAAACAATGTATCCAACAATTTATAACCAGTAATGTGGCAATATGTTCACACTACGGGAAGGACCAAAAGGGAGCAGACTGATTTGCATATGGCCATGTCTGAACTGGGGTGGTGTGGAGTGCAAAACAACAATGGAGTTAGGCCCAGATCTCTGTACTGGGGTGAATGTATGACATTGTTCTGCATTTTGTCCATCAACTGTTGTTTTTTGCATTTGTCACCCCGAGTGGGATGGGTATGCTCAGATGAGAGTCCCATGCTCTCCACACCACAGGAGTCAAGCTATCCTGGCTGATGACGGCTGGTTTTGACCAAAAATAATGTTGGGCTCTACAATCTACCATGATGGACATCTCGAGACTGGAAATGTCTAGACCAGGACAGGGTAGCCTGTTGCATTAGTAAGGAAGTATTGACTGGGAAAACATGACTAATGCTATTGATTATTGATGGTGGTATTGAATTACAAGTACCCATACTCACCCCCTTCCTATAGACGGGTATCAAAGTTCCCTGTCTGCTAGGGCACATTAGACAAGTGAGTACAACATGACCCTTCTGACAAAAATATAAACAGATACCCTGATCCGTACTTTGCTTTCATTTTTACTCAAACAAAGATCCTCAAATGCAACCTAACTGCATAAGTATTTTGGCACTTTTAGAGCTTACTTCGTGATGGTAGCAGCTGAAGGTATCAACGAGGTATCGGGGCATCTGAAAGGATGGAAGTTTAACTGAGGAAGATGTTGCAACGCTTCCTGAATTGCACTTGAGAATGCAGCTCAAGCAAGTGAAAGTCTTGAAAAATGCATTACTAGCTGATATCACGAGGTTTAGGATACTTGAAAAAATGCAGTGCTTTGGAGGCAGATATAATTAGAGCAAAACTAAAGCCTCTGTGAAAAACAATGTCAGTGTGGGTAAGGGGACTCTGAAACAAGTCCGTAAAATTAGAGTCAAATACATTTTTCATTGTCTGTCAAAATTGCAGAAAACTTCCACCTCACCCTGCTAGCCACGATGCCACATTAATACCAATTTCATGGAAAGAGGCTTGACACACAGCTAATGTGAAAAATTACCAAATTGTGCAAAGTTTTTGCTACTTAGGTTTACTTATGTAGGATGATTAGTGGAATATTTCAGATCTGAGTATATTTCCTTTAAAGTGCACGTTGGCACTGAAAATAGATGTGACACTTTCTTGTGAGTTAACTTTAAAAGTATTTTCCTTAGGTCTTTGTACCTTGCTGAATTACAGCACTCTGTTTTCTCCTGCAATGCCTTAAAGGAGTGACAAGGGTAGCAATCATACATACTGTTCTAAGAAATATGGAAAGTTTGTAAAAGAACTACATTTGTACATCACTATTGTAAACACGTCCAAGTAAATAGACATTTGAGTTATGAGAAATAACGCATGTGGCAAAGGACGCAAGCTGCACAGTGCTGAATTTTGTGATAGAAAGTATACGTCAAGGTGTAATGGGCGAAGGATGTACTAGCTGTTGGCAAACATATCACGGAGGAAACTGTCTGTGAAAGAGTACACGATGTTAAGAAAGCATCACGGGCTTTCATTCCAATATGTATCAATGCAGCGTTTTTTTTATTGTGCAGTTTTATATAGCACAAACTCGACCCAACGGTATTGGAGCACTTTACATACCCACCAGTTAAATAACACATGGTCATGTTATTTTTTTTTAAAGCACATGGCAATTAAGACCTAGATGTATGAAGGATCTGATTTTCATTTTCCTAATTAAATTTTTTATTCAAATCGCAATAAGGAAATCGTAAATCAGAATATACATAAAGATTAGTGATCGTAATTTGAGACTCGCCAGTAGTTGCATCTTAATTTTTGAAAGTGCAATTTGTGACCACCAAACTAGTGACCACTGTCACAAATTGCTAACGAGACCGCAAATACCAAAAATCACTTCCTTATTCTGGGTAATGACCTCATAAGCAGGAAGTGCTTCTCTGGAAAGCAGTCCGTTAGCAAGTTGTACACAGCTTCCTGCGCAAATAGCGATTTGGAGGAGCAAGCCACATAACTGCAATTGTCAACCAAGAAGCAGGAAAGGAATCTGGAGGCAGAAGAAGGAAACATAAAATTCTCTGGAAAAGAACTTGAGCTGTTTGTTAACTGATGAGTGCTGCAACATCAATGACCTCCAGTTCAGAACATTCTTCATGGCTGTCCCAAAGTCACATAAAAAAAAATATGGCAAGAACTGCAGCAAAAAAATAAATGCTGTCGGAGTAACGCAGTGCTCTATAAAAGGAATACGGCAGATTGGTATGACCTCAATAAAGAACTAGGGAGAAGTTTGTGACTCTGCAAAGTGAGTCCCGGGCAACAGGAGTTAAACAAAAAATGTCTTCTAGGTGCATTAATGAAGTAACATTATACGGGGTTTTAGTGAAACCGCCATCATAGTGTATTATGGAACATGCAGCCATTAATTTACTCACTGTCGTCAGTATTAGAAAGTTATTAAACAAATGGTAGCATATAATAAGAAGTGCTTTTTCACTCCTACCGAAATGAATTGTAAGTCCATTGTATAAACAGATCATCCTGAGGAATTCAATGATGGCACAAATGTGGATGGACAGGAAGACCCACAAATCGTAGTGGAAGAGCCCATTGAAATAGACAGTCAGTCAATCACACTTCACGGCCACTGTCGCAGTGCTTCATACTGCTCACTGCCACCATCATTGCATGAGGATGATGTCTAGCCAGTTGTGAGGCCACGACAGCAGCATGCCCTAGTACATGCTCACTCTCGGTGCCATGAGGCATCTCATGTCAAGCAAATATCGTTGCTACAAGTTGCAGCACAAAAGAACCATTTGTTTAGTGCATTGGAGAGTTCATTGTCTGCAACATGACCAGTTAAAAATTGTTAATAAAAAAACTGCAGCACATGCAGCAGTGTATTTCATTAGGATTCAATAATGTTGCCAATCAATTGCCTGAAAATCAAGAAAAGAGCGATACTAAATTGGACAGCCTCATCAATGCCTTTGAGAAGTTATACCTAAAAATGGCAGAGCACAATGTCAATCAAATGCATTGAGAAAGAAATTCTGCAGCACGAATGGATGGGTTAACCCATGCCATCGGGAGATTGGTATCTGCAACTTCAAACATAATAAGGCGTACAGTATATCTCTAAGTGGAAATGGGGCACTTTAGTTGTGATATCTCAAGAGGCTTAGGGCACATTACCGCTGAAGTTGAAGCACTACAAACTGCCCATATTGCTAGTGGGTTAGCTGTTGAACCTCAAAATAGTAAGGAAACCCTGAGTGTCAGCAGCCTCTCTTCAAAAGATGCATGTAAACTACGAAGCAGCAGCAACCATACTCCCACTGCACAGCATGTGGGCACAAGCCATTAGGATGCAACAGCAAGAAGCAGTTAAGGTTGTGGTGTTGGGGCCCTAGGCCCACATGCTGGAGTAAAGGACGACACAGGACACCAGTTATATGGTACAACTATGGCCACGAGCACGTGCGCTCGGACCCTTTTATTGGCAGCGTCACCTGACCGAGTGAAGTCTGTGGTGGGTGGGTGATCAGTGTAATGCAGGGCTGCAACAACTAGACTGTGTCTTTGCAGAACACTACATCCCTCCCAAAGTTCAGGGAAAAGAAAACAAAATGTCCAACCTGCAAGAAAATAGAATAATACCAAATTACATCCCCAACAGGTTTTCTTCAGACTATCGGCTGGGAGAATGTTGAAAGACAGTTCCTGGATTACAAAGTCAGTCAGATGAGCTTCACCTCAGCGGTGTACTTCAGATCATCCTTGTCTTGCTGCGCTTATGTACATTGTTCAACACTTGGGGTTGTCTGGAGCAGAATAGGATTTGACCCTTGAGGGGTCTTGCCGGTGTTCCGAGTCTAGTGAATGACAACGCTTGTTGGTTGATGGAGATGACTGCGGCACGAGAGGTCTTTCTTTGGATGTGCTGATCTTGATGCTTTCACACCTCCTACCGGCCAAGTAACTTCCGACTTGCCTGTCTAGCCGGACTCCTCTCTCACTGGAGCCTTGAAGATTGGCCTCTCCTGCTTGGACTCTTCTCTCACTAGAGACGCTGGGAGGACCCTCTTGCCGGACACGATGGGACCCGGTGGACCGTGCGGGGCTTCGCATGAGCCGCGCAAAGGCGTCGCTAAGGAACTGCCAACGGACTCACCGCCAAGTCTTTCATGATGTCCTCGGGGGTGTTGATGTCATCCGCCAGGATGTTCTTGCCGTTAGGACATGGGTTCAGTGTCTTCACCAGACCGTTTCTCGGTGCCAGGTGTTCACCTGGGGCCTTCGTGCTTCCTGTTGCCTGCCGTGGAGCTGCCACTGCTGCACCTCTCCCTTCCGGATTCCTCTCTCACAGCACATGCGGCAGAGGCCCTTGTCCCCTGGACTGCCACTAGATCGCGTGGGCTGTGCGGGTCGCTACGGAACTTCGGACATGGCCACAGTCAAGTCTTGTGTAGTCCACAAGGGTTGATTGTCTAGTGCTCGGGTATGCTCTGCTTCGGCAAGCTTCAGGTTCACGGGGCACCCATGCGGTTCTTCGGTGGTTGGTCTCCTCAGGTGCGAGTTGTCGGGATTACTGGGATCCACACGGATGTTGCGATGTTCCTTGGACAGCACCGATGTTCCTGTGTGCTGACTGTTGCAATGCTCCTTGGACAGCACCGATGTTCCTGTGTGCTGACTGTTGTTCTCTCTCTTCTTCTGTGGAGTGATGTTGTGTTACTCCATTCTTCCTCTTCGTTCTCTTCCTCGACGCGGTCAAGTCTTCTTTCTTGCTTGCTCGTGCTAACCAGGCTTTTCCATCTAGCGGGCCCTCTACATGTCGTCCCCTTGGTCTTGTCCATGTGGTAGGACACTGTCTTCCCCTTACTTGTTGACTAGACCAGTCGTCGTATCTTCCTGGTACTTGATCACTTTTGTTGTCTTCAATCAGGATACCCTTCTTTGGTCAATTCCATCATGACCCTCCTGTCTCGTCGGGTTCCTTTGGCTCTACTGTTCTTTCTTTTTCTTTCTGGCGTCGCGCCCTTCCTTTCCATGTTCCTTCTTGCGACGTGGTCTGGTCCTCTTGCTGTTGTTGGCCTTCCCGACCAGTCTTCCCCAGGCGGCGTGCACTCCACCTGTTTCATTCTGGTCTGGGCATAGCTCTCCAGCATGGTGTTCTTCTCTTCTCTGACTGGACCGTTTGTCGAGATCTTCTCTGTTGTTGCTTTTCTTTCCTTGGCGACCAGACTGGGTGGTCGGCTTCCATCTTGGGCATGAGTTGTCATGCTGTGCTATTTGCTTGGTGGTCGCTGTTCACCGTCACGGTGATTTGGCGTTTGCGCGCTTTGTCTGCGCGGAGGAGGGTTGCGTCACCGCTCCTGGTGCATCTCTGGTGCATGCCGCCATGCGTGCTGACGATGGCGTTATGGTTGCTGCGAGATGTCGCTGTCTTTCTTGGGGACCTTTGTGCGCTGTCCCGTGGCATTGGCGTGTCGCCATGTGGCACGTTTCTGCGCACTTACTGTTCAGGGTTCTTGGACGCCTGTTGCGAGTCGTTGGGTACTTGCTGCTTTGGCTGTCGTCAGGCACTTGCTGCTTTGATTGTCGTCAGGTACTTGCTGCTTTGGCTGTCGTCAGGCACTTGCTGCTTTGGCTGTCGTCAGGCACTTGCTGCTTTGGCTGTCGTCAGGTACTTGCAGCTTTGGATGTCGTCAGGCACTTGCTGCTTTGGCTGTTGTCAGGTACTTGCTGCTTTGGACCGTTGGCGGGAGTAGTTGATGCTGCGGTGAACACCTGTGGCCACAAGGCGTCGCTGCTCTCTCCGTCGTCTGATCTCGGCAGTCGTTTCCCTGGACATTCTTCCAGTGCTTGGATGCTTAGTGAGGCGTTCGTGCCTCTTCCCACGTCGCGCTGGACGTGGCAGCGGCTGACTCCTTGCTGGTGTGTGTGGGTGTCACCTGCGCTGTTGCGCACTTACTTGCTGCTTGTAAGTAGATTCTCCCTGGGGGCGCTATTCAGTCTGTTGCCCCTTGCTGCTGTTGACCCATCGTGCAATGCTTGTTTTAATTCTCCTGGTGGCAGGTGCGCTTTTCCTTTTGGCCACTGGGTGGCAGTAATGCTGGATCCCTCTTTAGCCTGCCTTGCTTACTACTTTTCTCCCAGGCTGTGCACTCTCTTGTCTCTGCAACTCCCGGGGTTTACTCTGGGCTGGAGCTGCTGCTGACTGCAGGGATCAAGGCTCCACCTCTCCTCACGGTGAGTGCAAATGCACATGTTCCTTTCGTGTTTGCGCAGGGAGGGGGGGAGGGGTTGCGAAGCGTTCCGTGTCCTGCCGGGTTTACCGGTATCTGCACTTGTCTGTCTCTGTGTATACCCTCACAGCCAGCCTATCGCGCACCCTTGGAAGTTTATTTAGGCGGGGATGGCTGCTTACCGGCGCACCGTCCTGCTCTTGGGGAGCCCAGGAGGTACGGGCATACTCTCGTTGCCGGCGGCCCTATTGTCATCACTGATCTCTGTCCTCCCTGCTTGCGGCAGTCTTCGGCAGTCCTCGCGCGGGCAGGGGGGCGTGCTGGGCGATGTGTGGTCGTGTGGGGTTGGCACCCGCCGGCTATTCACGGTTCCGGTTTTACGGAGGGCAGGTCGTGTGCTGAGCGGGTGGGCTCCACTTCAGCAATTTCTTGTCAGGTGCTTGTGGTGCTCGACTCGGGACACAGGCAGCAGCAGTTTCTGTTCGGTCCGCTGAGTCATGGCGCCATTACTTCGCGGGTGGGCTCCGCTTCTGACTGCGCTTCACTTTTGTTGCGGGGTCACTTCCTGCATGCGCGGCCGCGGGTGGGCTCCGCGAATCGTGCTTCACTTATCCATGCCCAGCAGGGCATCGCTGGACTTTGCGGGTGGGGTCCGCTTTCATGAGAGACTTTACTCTCGTTGCGAGGGGGGGATCGGGAGGCGGTTAGCTACTCCGCTCCCTCCCCCTCATTGTCAGTGAGAGTCGCGGAGGCGTGGCGGACTCCCGCGGACCTCCGGCCAGACCCTGATTCCCATTTGTGCATTTGCAGGACAGGCGCCTTGCAGTGCCTGCCATGTCATCCGTGCAAATGCAGAGGGGTACCTTAGGTATCCTCATGTGGCCCCCCACTACCCCCAACATACTGTGGGCACGCAACGGGCCCCCAACTCAGGAATCTGCATGCCGTGGAGGAAACGCCACCACGGAAAGGCTGATTCCAGCTGGCATCGTAATATGTCAGGCGGTGTCTAGCAGACACCGTCACCATTTGCAACCCTTTTCCACCCAGTTGACCCGTCGACCGTGTGGAAAAGCGGCGGACGGTCTTCACGTCTGCCGCAGGCCCCCCCGCCATCATAATATAGCGGGGGTAAATGGGAGGTGGGCGAGGGATGATGTAGGGTGTGTTGCCACCGCCATGTGGGCGGTGGCGATCCGCCCTACATCATAATAGACCCCTTAGATTTGGGTTGTGCGGGATAGGTATGGAGTCAAAATCCATATAAGTAGTGCTTAGGCACTATCACCTAAAATACAAAACGCAGTGTGAGTTTTATTTAATATGCATATGATAAGCTCAAACATATGTTTCATATTAATTAATATGTTTACCTAACATCTATCTACTAACTATCAACTCCACTCTTTCCAAGGAGTCATGGGTGCTTCCTGAGTATTGTAACAAACTTTCAATTATTAAATGGTTTTCATCACACACCACTTGAATGTTTAGGAAATGTGTGTTTTTCCTGTTCCTCAACAAATATTCAAGTTGCGAGGGAGGATAAATAGGAACGTGTTCCATCTATACACCTTATGACATGGAAAGAATGCAACCCTGTAAAAGTTTAATTTAGTGGATTAAATGTTCTGTGCATTTCTGGGTAGATATATGTAATGGTTGATATAGAGAAACATGCCATTTAAAAATCTGCGGGGAAAAAAAGATGAAACAGCACTTTTAGAAACACCAACAGCAATCACACCATGGTAACTCACTGAGGCCAAAAGATGTAAAGAGCACAACACTTGAACATAGGTGGGGATAGAATTGCTGAACTGAGTATTGCTTTCTATGTGTGGATTTAAAAGTGCAATTATCTCTAATATTGCAGCACTACTTAGCCTGTATTAGTCAAAAATCTCATCCTTGGTGTGTTGGAAAATGGTCAGTTGGACTCTGAAAATCCTCTCTTGTCTCCTCCGCCTCCTCTACTGAGCACCAGTATTCCAAACCTTCGCGCAATCACATACAATGCTGTTGTTGTGGAAACCCCTGGTACATTCTTTATTTTTTTTAGATAAGTAATTTTTATTGAAAATAAAGAACACAGGGATAAAAAAGTACAGTCATCAACTTTGGTATAGAGAGATGTATACAATTATGGGAAGGAACAATTTTAAAATTAGACAGCATCTAATTTAAGGGAGGTACAATACTTTATAACTCTTATAATAAATTCCTTTAACAGTACCCATGAAATAACAGGAATACTTAAGAAGAATATATACAACATAGTTTGCTTATAGAAGAGATATAACCTGTGTAAATATTTGTGTGAAGAAAATTTTAAGATAAAAGAATGGTAGTTTTTAAAGAAGAGGAAGAGAAAAAAGAACACGAAGAAAGAAAAATAGAGGGAGAAAGAAGAGAAGAAAAGAAGGAAGAAAAAGAAAGAGAATGAAGAAATATGAGATTAAATATAGAAAACAGTAAGGATTAGGATGACGATGATAGAAAAGTAGTGAAAGGTAACCACAATAAATCAGATTTAATCTGTCATCACAAATTAAATTCCACCAAAGTAAGAAAGATAATTTAGAGCTGTCTTTCCAACAAGTTAATATTACTTTAAACGCAACAGCAAGAAATAGAGCAAATAAAAGAGATTTAGAAGTAATTTTATCAAAATCTGGTGATATAGTACCTAGAATAATATTGTGTACATTAAATGGAACCTTTTCGGGCTGGACTGTTCCCATGAGGCACAGGGTCAGACTGATTTGCATATGGCCATGTCTGAACTGGGGTGGCAGAGTGAGCTAAAGAACGGTCATGGATTAAACCCAGATCAGTGGACTGGGGTTGAGTGTTTGTATTGTCAACGCTCCCTCCATCATCACCTTTGTTTTTTCTTTGTTCGCCCTAAGTTGGCAGGGTATGCTCAGACGTGAGTCCCTTGCTCACTTTGCCACTGGAGTCAAGCAAGCCCGGCTGAAAACGGCTGTAATGCCAGAAACCGGTCCTGGGAAGCTTGATTCCGGTCCAGGGAAGACATGGCTTGGCAGTTCGGGCTGGACTGTTCCTATGAGGGACAGGTCAGACTGATTTGCATATGGCCATGTCTGAACTGGGGTGGCGGAGTGAGCTAAAGAACGGTGAAGGATTAAACCCAGATCAGTTGACTTGGTGTGAGTGTTTGTATTGTCAACGCTCCGTCCATCATCACCTTTGGTTTTTCTTTGTTCGCCCTAAGTTGGCAGGGTATGCTCCGACATGAGTCCCTTACTCACTTTGCCACTGGAGTCAAGCAAGCCCAGCTGAAGATGGCTGTAATGCTAGAAACCGGTCCTGGGAAGCTTGCTTCCGGTCCAGGGAAGACATGGCTTGGCATTTCGGGCTGGACTGTTCCTATGGGGCACAGGGTCAGACTGATTTGCATATGGCCATGTCTGAACTGGGGTGGCGGAGTGAGCTAAAGAACGGTGATGGATTAAACCCAGATCAGTTGACTGGGGGTGAGTGTTTATATTGTCAACACTCCGTCCATCATCACCTTTGGTTTTTCTTTGTTCGCCCTAAGTTGGCAGGGTATGCTCAGACGTGAGTCCCTTTCTCACTATGCCACTGGAGTCAAGCAAGCCCGGCTGAAGACGGCTGTAATGCCAGAAACTGGCCCTGGGAAGCTTGATTCCCGTCCAGGGAAGACATGGCTTGGCAGTTTGGGCTGGACGGTTCCCATGAGGCACAGGGTCAGACTGATTTGCATATGACCATGTCTGAACTGGGGTGGCGGAGTGAGCTAAAGAACGGTGATGGATTAAACCCAGATCAGTTGACTGGGGGTGAGTGTTTGTATTGTCAACGCTCCGTCCATCATCACCTTTGGTTTTTTCATTAAATGGAACCCGGCATGAAAAAATCAAGATACAGTTTGACCATATAGCTTTCCAAAAAGCATGGACCTTAGGACAATAAAACAATAAGTGCAGTAAAGAGCCTTCATCTTTAAGACATGACCAACACGATGGTGGGACAGAATGATTGAATGTATGTAATAGAATAGGAGTAATAAGATCACTATTATAAATAAAATATAAAGATTGTGTGATATTTGCATCTTTAGATGTCTTGAAAAGTTTTTGCCGATCCCTAAAACAAACTTGGATAATGTTTCTAAGGAGGTGGAGCTTTTAATGAAGAGATGGCAGATTCTACCATTATATCATTATGGGAGAGTAAACCTGATCAAATTGTGTGTGCTCCCCAAATGTGCCTATCTTTTCAATAATATTCCTTTGGAATTTGATAAAACCACTCTTTTGATAATACGGGGTAAGATCTCCTTGTTTGTATGGGCAAGTAAAGGGATTAGGTTATCCTGGAAGAAGCTTAGGCGAAAGATGGTTAAGGGAGGCTTGGGTCTGCCAGGCCTTCTATTGTACTGTGGGACATATCTATTAAAAAATTGCAGGATGCTACTATTAAAACCACATAGCTCCTTGATTGGTAGTATGTTTGAAGCCATGCTCGCTGATGTGGATAAGTTGGGTTTTATGTATAAATTTGGAGCCCCTAAATACTTTAAAAAGATTAGGCTTAAGACTTTATATATGGCGACTAAATTATGGACTGAGTGTTGAGCTCTTTTAGGCTTGCCGTATTACAGTGATTGGGCTCCAGTGTCGGACTCCCCAGGAACGCTGGAATGTCTTATAGACGCACTATCGCTCCCATTAAAAGAGGCTGGAGTCCTATGCCGGAAGGACATATTGGTTGGGAACATCTGTTATCCTTGGGAAGTATGGTGGAATATTACCAGCAGAGCCCTTTCCAGATTTAAATGTTACCAAACAGAATCCTGGTGTAGAAGTTTCAACAGGTTAATGCCCGAGGACACCGCCATGGAAGATGAGCTGCAAGATCCAAAGGTTAGAAAAAAGGAAGTTGGTTGTTGGTACCAGCATCTTCTTGAGGCAGCAAATAAGAAAATGGAACGCCGATATCCGGTCTGGGAGCAGTGCTTGCCGAGTGAAGATCTGGAAAAGTTATGGCAAGTATCTTTGGAAATTTTATATTGGCTAATTAAATCTGCTGCACTCAGGAAAAACCATTTCTTCACACTGCATAGGATATACTTGATGCCCCTCAAGCTTGCGAAAATAAGGGGAGGTGGAGAGGCTAATTGTACGAGATGTGGAGCCCCGAACGCAGATGATGTCCACAAAGCTGTGCTGCTTGCCCTCGGATCCAAGAGTTTTGGGGCAGCGTGGGTAAGACCTTGTCTGATCTGTTGGGCATGGAGGTCAAGGTTAGCCCCTCTCTTATTATTTTTGGTATTATACTGAAGCCTGATGGCTTGTTGGGCTTCTTGGGCCTCGAGAGCAAATTGGTATTTTACCTCGTCCTGTTGGAAAGAAGGGAGATCTGTAAGCTTTGACGCCAATTATGAGAGGATTATTTCTAATACGCTGTAAAAAAGGTTCTAAGCATAACAAAAAAGTAAAGGGGAAATAGGACAACGCTGATGAGTACCTCTTTGTAGGTTAAAATATGGGGAAAAAAGACCATTAACAAAAACACAAGCTTTTGGATTTGCATATAACAATTTAACATATGAAATAAACTTTGGGCTGAAACCAAACCAATTTAATGTGTGAATCATAAAATCCCAGTTAACACAATTGAAGGCTTTCTCTGCATCTAAAGATAATGCAGCTAGCAGAAAGGGATATTTTTTACTTAGAGCCACAATATTGGAAAACATTCTAGCATTATCAGAAGCCAGGCGCCCTTTAACAAAACCAGCTTGATCTGGATTAATAATCGTGGGAATAATTTTCTCCAGACGAGATGCTAAGATTTTTGCAAAAATTTTACAATCATAATTGATTAGTGAGATAGGATGAAATGTTTTGCAAAAAGAGGGATCTTTGTCTGGTTTTGGGAATACAATAATAAGGGCTTCCAAAAAAGAGCCACAGGCCTTAGAATTGTATATGAAAGAGTTAAAAACTTCTAATAATTTAGGGGCAAAAAAGGAGGAAAAAGCTAGAAATAATTCAACTGAAAATCCATCAGGGCCAGGAGCCTTTGGTTTTCGTAAGGATTTAAGAGCATTAGACAATTCTTGAAGAGAACTATCCTCTTCAAGCTGATTAAAAAGATCTGTAGAGGTTTTAGGTTTGGGAACATCTCAGAAAAAAGAGGTAAAATCTTCCTGAGATGGTTTAGTAGTTTCCTTATATAAAAGATTGTAATATGATTCCAATGTATTAATAATCTCAGAATCCGATGAGAGGAGTGCATTGGTTGATTGTGAGTGAATAGGGCTGATAACTTTATGTTCTGATTTGATTTTTAAAATATTTGCTAACATTTTCCCTGCCTTGTTTTGGCCTCCATGATATTGCGATTTAATCTTGAGGAGAATGATAAAAGCGTCTGTAGTGACTATTTTATTCAGGGTGGATTTAACTTTAATCAGTTCTTGCAAAGACAACAGGGATTTAGAAGAGTAGTAAGTATGTTCTAATGTCTTGAGATGATTTAATGTTCCTTTATATTCATCATTTATTAGTTTTTTTTCTTTGCAGAGTAAGCAATAGTAAAAGCTCTAAAGGAAACTTTAAAAGCATCCCAATTATTGTGTACTGATGTATCTATAGATTTATTAAGGACAAAAAATTCCTTAAGAAAGGCAGTGGCTTCTGACAGAAATGTACGATCTGTTAAGAGAGAATTATTGAAGCGCCACCAACCTTGTTTACATGTGGTGATGGATAAATCAATAGAGGTTGACACAGGAGCATGGTCAGAAATAAAGATAGACCCATATTTCAGATATTAGAAGACAAGGTAACAGTTATTTGGAAATTAAAATATAATCAATACGAGATCTAGTATGATGTACGGGAGAATAGAAAGTAAATTCTGTGGTATCTGGATTTCATGTCTTCCACGTATCAAACAGAGGACGAGAGGCAATGGTCGATTGAAATGATTTGTGGGTTTTATCTGGTTTAAATTTACATTTAGAGTATCTGTCTGAGAACGGGTACAACCAGTTATTAAAATCACCACCAACTACAATGTTTGAATTAGAAATGGATAACAGTTTCAATTTCATAGATTGCTAAAATGCTGGATCAGGTCTTACAGGGCCATAAATATTAAAGAAGGTGATTTGTTTTTTTATTAATATTAACATCAACCATTACCCAACGATCTGAGGTATCACAATCTGATGACAAAATCTGTGCATTAGTAGACTTATGAAATAATATAGCAACACCACCATGACGATCAATAGCAGGAGAGAAAACAATGTGATTAACCCAATGGCGTTTGAGTTGAAGAAACTCTTTGTCGTTACAATGGGTTTCCAGCAAGAATGCAACCTGGGCATTAAGTTTAGCTAAATGAGACAGTACCTTTTGACACTTGACAGGATGACCACGAACATTCCACAAGACCACATTAACCATGACTGAAATAGGGACACAAAACTGTAAAATGAACAAAAGAGAAAACGAAAAGACATTGTTCAATATGAGAGAGGAAAGACACATTAGTAAAAGTACAGCACTTATTAAAAAACCAGGAAAAGGAGTGAGATATACTGTGATGCAGTACTAAAAGAACAGCAAGTATCAAAGAACAAAATTTAAATCAGGAAACAACAAGAAAAGTAGAGAAAAAGAGGAAAGAAGGAAAAGAAAAGTAACAGAAGGAAGAAACAAGCAAACAGATCAAGGCATAACAACCAGATCTGTAAGAAGAAAAGAAATCAAGGGAAGAGGAGCATAGTGACGCAAGATGGTACGGACCTCAAAAACAAGAATAAAGGAGATGAGAGAAAGAGAACCTCATGAATATAAGAAAAAGAAAATTCATAATCTGAGAACGTTGCATAATCATGAAAAATGAATTTAAAATGGCAATCCTAAAAAACTAGAAAAGTCAGGTATTGGTTTCCATTCCATTGGAAGAGAGGTTGTGAGAATAAAGTTTAAGTTTTCATCAAAAGAGCGTGAATGACCATCATGAGTAATCTTGCAGAGACATGGATGGAGGATTCCATATTGAATATTAAGATGTCTCATCTGAGGATGCAAAGCGAGGAATTCTTTGCGACGTGCGTTAGTTGCATTGGAGATATCCTGAGAAATGAAGATATTATGTCCAGACCAAATAAGACGACGTTTAAGTCTTACAGCCTTCAAAATATGCATTAGCTCAGTAAACTCCCAAAAAATCATTATGATGCCACATGGTTTTGTAGCATTAGCGCTTAAACACCCCAAACGATGTGCTCTTTGTATGTTGAGGGGAGTAGTTGAAGGTTGAAGATCCAGGAGCTCTGGAAGGCATTTCTGTAAAAACAATACCATATTTGAATCTTTAATATTTTCCAGAAGACCATACAGGCATAAGTTGTTTCTACAATTACGATTTTCAAGTTCTTCTGTTTGAATTTACAGTTTATGAATTTCCTGTTCTAGTAGTGGAATCTTGGTAGATACATTCCTTCTCATGAATACACAATAAATCACGTAGCAAGAGCAATTTCGATATCTTGTGGCGAATTCTGACAATATCCTGCAGTTTGTTCACGAAATCCAAAATTCTATTTGAGGTCAGAGTCCTCCCCCTTAGTGTCAAATGCAATCTGTCAAACCAATCACTCCAGTGCCCCACAATGGTTTGGCTCTTGCAGCGTTTCCTCTTGTGTAACGTGGGCGCTTATCCTATTTGGATCGACCACCAAGTTCGCAGTCAAACAGAGCATCCTGTAGGTCGCTAACACGTTGTTCCAGTTCTAACACCTTGCCTTCCATAACAATCCATCTCTCCTCAATTTGTTTTAGCTTTTCATTTGTCGCAGACATTAAAGGTTGAAGACCATGTACTTCATCTAAAATAGAGTCCAAAATCGGATTCTGAGATGAATGAGTAGGAGAAGGTGGGTCATTTTTATGTCTCTTTGGTATTGTACCAGATACGGAGGACCTAGCAGAGTGGATATCATTAGCCATTGTAGCGTGCAAAGAACTCGCCAAATGATTGGAGAAAAATTGAGGTATTCACAATAAGTCACGTGGAAAAACCAGAAAAATAGTAGGGTTCCAATGACAATGAAACTGGATGTGAAGACAAAAGTAAAGGAAACCTTAAAAATGCACAAATATTAAGTACATTCTTTAGTAGATTTCCTCAGAAAAACACTGTTAGCAAAAAAGGGTGCTTCATTTCCACATTATATTGACAAGTGTATGAGGAAAATTGTGCACAAGATAAAATAGATTAACATTTGTGAAAGAGTCAATTGGTTACTTGAAGCACAAAGCTGAGTCCTTCATCTCATCCAAAAAACTGCAGAAAATATACAAAGTAATTGTAGACATTGTGACATTGTTCCAGCAGAAGCGGCATATCGGAATGAAGAGACACGAGCTCAACGACCAAAAATGGCGGCTGCCAACATCTCCAATATGTAAAATATTGCTGCAAACTGAAAGAGGCTTGAAGAGGGTTCAAAATCAGGCACAATGCGGACTCCAACCACACAACATGACCTGCAAGGCGGTTTTACCACTCCATAGATTGTGTATGACAGAAGAGGTCATACATACGCAAATGAGTGCCTCTCTGGTGAAGTATGACTTTCTGTCAGAGCATGTGGAAACACACGGTATAATAGCTACATTCCTGAGTAATGGGCTTTCCCAAGACGATTATGCCAAAGGATTAACTCCAAGCAGGATTGCTATATTGTTAGGAAAGTTCTTGATAAAGGTGGCGAAAGTCACAGGCTGAGAGAGAGACGTGGGAGCAGCGACCTAAAATGGCAACCGCCCGCGTCTCTGATGAGAGAAAAATGACCACGATCTGCAGTGTTTAATTAGAGGCACGAAGGAAGTCCAAATGTGGTCTACAGACTCCCCGCATGCTCAACAAGTGATGCCCGTCACTTCGGTCGTGAAGTGACGGAAAAAGAGGCTCTGAAGACGCTTCTGAGTCCCGCTGTGGGGCGGAGCTCACGCTTCGTCTGCCATTCCACCTCGGCGTGCATTCTGGGCAAGCTTTTATATTTGCACACAGTCACTAACTGAAATGTATTGATCAGTGGCGTAACACACGCCCCCCGCAGCTCCCGCGTTGCGGGGGAGCCCCCAAGCTACGAAGGGCCCCCTCTGCAAAGTACTCTGGTTGGAGCTCTCCCGATCGTGTCTGGAGGGGGCCCCTTCGCATGTCTTGCAGTGGGGCCCCCTCAAGGTTTGTTACGCCAGTGACATTGATAGTAAATTGCATGTGCATACAGGCCTTTTTGAAGCTAGTTGTTAATTGTGACAGCCTTCAACACACGGTAGGTGGGTCGCAGCTAAAAATTATATAATTGTGAATTGCAAAATTCAGCCACATCACTAAAAACATATTGCAACTCACTTTCATACATTGCAAAACGTACCTTTTTGAGTTGCAAATTCACTTGCGAACGATTTGCGATTCACAAATGCTTCATACATCGAGCTCCAAACGATTTGCCAAGAAACACAGGATGAAGAGCTGACCACGTGACTCAAATGTGGTTCACCAGTGCCTAAATCGGCAGATCTGGTAAGAACACCGCATCCTCGGCTTCGGGGACACTGTATAGGATAATTTGCAGTTTCCTATCTGATGTTAGTATTGGGTAAAGAGAATCCGATAGAGGGAGAGGAAAACTGAGCAGATACCTAACCCTAATTGATGTAACAATGTAAACATTTTTGATGGTCTGTCCTCATGTAAAGCGCTCTGATACCTTCGGGTCTAGCCAACGCTATATAAAACTGTTCAAATAAATAAATAAATAAAATAAAATACCTCAGACAGTCTATGGAGTTACTGTCATTGTACATTTCAGTGGTTAAACACAGAGAGAGGCTTATTGAACGGAGGGAGCTTTTTTTTGTTTTCTTTTTTATAAATTAGTAATGTACTTTTTTCTAAAATTGTTGAAGCTGTGTTCATATTAGTAGTGGGTAATGCAGCAAATTTCATCTAAATAAATGATTGTATGTGAATTATGTAGTAGGAATCAGGGCCTAGGATGTAGATGTGAGGTTGAAAAGCAAAACTGGCTTCGAGAGGTAGTAGAGGCTTTTACTCAGGAGACTATGTACATGAAGCCATCAGTCGCAGCAGCTAAGTAAACATGACTCGTGCAGAGCAGGGACCACATCGTAAGCTCCAAGTGTTTCAGAGGAGCGGTGCCCTAATAGGTCGATACTTGCCAATAAAGCCATTTTATCCATCCCTATGTGTCTTCTGATTTTCTACTTCTATATTGCTTCACTTCAATAGTTTACAGTGATTTTTAGAAAAGGGGCAGAACATCAGATCAAGTGGCTCCTAAAACAATAGCTAAGTAAAAGACCAGTGGCAGTGATTATCTATCAAATATTTAAATCTCAATTGCTGTGTTTGGAATTATCTGACCCGATCGTGACCTGGTGTACTTTGACATGAAAATGCACGTGCACCATTGAATAAGCAGGTATAAAGTAACTTGTGTATTTGTATTGAATGTATGAGTTTCACTGTGTAAAGCCATTGTCGAGGTCAAGACCGTTTTTTCCATACTAGACATGGAAGACAGACGTTTTTTCCCTCTGGAGCCTATGGTTGGCGCCTCTCTTATCACTGAAAACCAAGCTGTGCCATGACTCGGTGTGAAATTGAAGGATGCAGCCCTTTTTAGAGAAGAAAGGTGTGTTAACTAATGTCTAGACAAGTGAAATTTATGGGGATACGAGTGTTGTAGAGCACATATAAAAAAATGCAGGACATCCTCACCACTGCAGTATTGAAAGTTGGGCAATCTGAGCGCATGGTGAGGAAATGGCTACTATTGGTTGGGAAATGGTAATTGTTAAGATGTTGAATAGGATTTGAGCCTTAAGATATACTTGATGTTTATGGATGTAAATTAAGTGCTGATGGTTGACGCATGACGTCTGCCGAATCAGTGTGTGGATGTTTCTCATGTACATAATGCCTGTGTGATAGACAGTGTTTGCTAGGGAAAAGTGAACTCTTCGGTTCTCCAGCACCACGGGCCGTCTGTGTAATGGCCGGATCCACACCCGACCAGGCCTCAGAGTTTCGGACACAAAAGTGTGAGTGTTTGAGACCCTCCTGAGGCGGAAGCCGGGAGGCTGTGTTATTTAGTGTTGCTCTGATTTTACTTGCTCTTAAACTGAAAAAACTGCAAAATTGGCGTTTTATTTACTCAATTGCAACTCTACCTAAAATAGCTTGATTTAAAAAGCTTTAATCGCTTACTCCGTTCCCCCTCTTTCCCGCTGCCCTGGGCCACTCCCAGCCGAGCATTGACGCTGTGGAGCCGGTCCCGGGCATAGAATAGCGGCGGCCATCTTGTGTGTGGGTGGGATTCACAGCGCTCTAGTTGCACATAAAAGGGGTCCCGGTTAGCTCAGCGCTCGATTGTGTGAGTGCTTGAGACCCTCCTGAGGCGGAAGCCGGGAGGCTGGGTTATTTAGTGTTGCTCTGATTTTCCTTGCTCTTAAACTGAAAAAACTGCAAAATCAGCGTTTTATTTACTCAATTGCAACTCTACCTAAAATAGCTTGATTTAAAAAGCTTTAATCGATCACTCCGTTCCCCCTCTTTCCCGCTGCCCTGGGCCACTCCCAGCCAAGCATTGACGCTGTGGAGCCGGTCCCGGGCATAGAATAGCGGCGGCCATCTTGTGTGTGGGTGGGATTCACAGCGCTCTAGTTGCGCATAAAAGGGGTCCCGGTTAGCCCAGCGCTCGATTGTGTGAGTGCTTGAGACCCTCCTGAGGCGGAAGCCGGGAGGCTGTGTTATTTAGTGTTGCTCTGATTTTCCTTGCTCTTAAACTGAAAAAACTGCAAAATCAGCGTTTTATTTACTCAATTGCAACTCTACCTAAAATAGCTTGATTTAAAAAGCTTTAATCGCTCGCTCCGTTCCCCCTCTTTCCCGCTGCCCTGGGCCACTCCCAGCCGAGCATTGACGCTGTGGAGCCGGTCCTGGGCATAGAATAGCGGCGGCCATCTTGTGTGTGGGTGGGATTCACAGCGCTCTAGTTGCGTATAAAAGGGGATGTCCAGGCCTCCGCGCAGCGGACGCGCATGGCGGATGTGCCGAAACCGCGCCGGAGTAGTGCCAGAGTCCTGCCCATCTGCTCCCGTCCGCGACCAGGACGCGGCCACGACAAGCCAGTTCTCTGTTCCACCTTTCCCCTCTACTACCATCTCCTAGGGTAGGGAAGCCTTACTTCATCTCGACTTAAAAATCTGTTTGTATGCGCATACTTCCTCTTCCGATCCCTCGTCACTACCCTATAAACCCTGTGGTGTACAAAACAGAGACAACAACACTCTGCCACCATGTAATTTCCCACAGTCTTTCCCCGACACTCCCTGGCCCCCAAGAAAATTTATATTAAAGCTGGACTGATTAATTGTTGCTCACTTGTGAAACATTCTCTAGATGTAGCTCAATCGTTAGAGGACAACCAGTGGGACCTTCTTTTTCTCACCGAAACCTGGCTAGGGGAAGAATCCAATCCTGCTCTCTGCCTTGCTATTCCGCCAGAATGCAAGATCTTGTGCGCCAACAGACAGAACACCCACCCCGGTGGAGGTGTGGCCATTATCTAAAGAACAATCTGGTCCATCTCTTCCTTCTCCTATTCCCAAATACAGTGTATCGAGGCACTACCTTTCTGTATCAAATTAGCTGCTAACTGTACATACTCAGGTTTATCAGTATACCGCCCCCCAAATCTAAAATTACCCATCTTCCGGCTCTTCTTGATTATGCCTTACAAGCCTCCTTCCGTTATGCCAATTTCACCCTCATTGGGGACTTCAACCTTCACGTCGACAATGCAGATGACCCCACCATCGTTAATTTTCTGTCCACCTTATCAGATGGTGGGCTAAACCAAATAATCTCCGGTCCCATGCATAAAGCAGGACACACCTTGGACCTTATTTGCACTAACTTAACAGATATCTCATCAAGTGACCCCATCCCTGTAACCTGGTCTGATCACTAAGTGATCCCTTTTATCATCTCCTTCTGCCATCAGGATCGATCGATCGAGACCCCCGTCCAATCCAGTGGGCCGCAATTGGAGGATGATTTCCCCTGATAATTTAGCCACTCATCTCTCCTCGTCTGCCCCCGAGGAGGCTACAGACCTAGACATTAGATTGTCTAACTTCAACCATTGGATCACCTCCGCTATTGACCTCCTAGCCCCTGTCAGACCTATGAAATCCTCACGAGCCACCCCCTCCGTACTCGGACGAACTCCGCAAATGTAAATCGGCCTGTAAACAGCTTGAGAGAAGCTGGAGACAATCTTACTTTCCAAACAGTAAACTCAAATATAAATCCGCCCTTAAGGAGTACAGGAAGAAAATCATTGATCACAAAAGAACCCATCTAGAGGAGAAAATCTCCCGGGCACAAGGGTCTTCAAGAGAGAATTTCAATACCGTCAGAACTTTCACTGACCCACTTGCCCTCAAACGTCAAACCCCGGTGTCCCAGACCCTTTGCGACCGTCTATCTAACTGTTTTGAAGACAAAATTGCCACTATTCAAATTCCTTTCCCAGCAAGATTAATTCTGACAATCACAAACCATGTACAGTCAGCTCTAACCCCATTCATGTCTTCTCTAACTTTGAGGTGATCACCCCGCAACACTCGCTGGCAGAATTTCTAAAATGCAAATCTGGTTCCCCCTTGGACCCCTGGCCGGCAAAACAGTATAAATCCTTAGCCCCCCTGCTCAATCCCATCTTAAATGATATATGGAACGACTCCCTCCAGACAGGAATCTACCCCGACTCCTGGAAGCACGCCAGACTGGTTCCCATACTCAAAAAGGTGAACGCAGACCCTACCGAACCAGCTAACTACCGACCCATCTCCCTGCTCCCAGCACCAGCTAAAGTGCTTGAGAAACTTGTACAACGGCAACTGGCTAGCTTCTTGGAAACCAACGGTGCCTTCCATAACTCACAGCACGGATTTAGGCCCGGATATAGCACCGAGTCCGCCCTCATTGAGATGGCTGATGCCATCTGATGGAAGTTGGACGAGGGATCTAGAGCGGTGTTGGTGTTGCTCGACACCGTCTCCCACCCCGTCCTCCTTGACCGTCTGCAGGCAAAAGGCATATAAGGCAAGGCCTTGGAATGGTTTACCTCCTTTCTGTCCAATCGGACACAGGCAGTATTCACACCCCCATTTACCTCGGACAGTCGCCCTCTCCGGTGGGGAGTCCCTCAGGGCTCCTCACTGAGCCTCCTCCTGTTCAATGTCTATTTCTCCCCCCTGGCCGAGATCATCGCTCAATCCGGAATCGGGTCCACCTCTTACGCTGATGATATACAGCTACTGTTTTCATATGACTCCCCATCCCAAACTACCTTCGACCCGTTGAAACACTGCCTTCGCAACATCGCAAGCTGGATGGATAACAACTCCCTCAGGCTTAACGCCGGCAAAACCGAGGTTATATTTTTCCACCAGCCCGCGCCTCTGTACTCCAACTTGTGGTGGCCCCTTGAATTGAGCACACCCCCTTCACCTAAAGACTCAGTTAAAAATCTCGGGGTAATTTGGGATACCAACCTCTCTTTCCAAAAACAAATCCAGACAGTATCTGCGGCCTGTTTTTCTAAGATGAGGATGATGAAAAAGTTCATCAATTTCCTCCCCAGTCAGACTAGGAAAACTTTTGTGCAGGCTCTGATCACCTCCCATCTGGACTACGCCAATGGATTGTACCTTGGTCTCTCCTTGGGCCTCCAACGGCGTCTCCAGACAGTCCAGAATGCTGCTGTTCGTCTGGTCTGTGGCCTCCCCCTTCGTGAACGTATCACTCCCCACCGGCATAAGCTGCACTGGCTCCCCGTTCACAAAAGGGCGGAATTCAAGGCACTTACCTTAGCTCACCGGGCAGTCAAGGGAAAGGGCTCTGCATACTTATCCTCCTCCCTCCGTCCATACAGCAACACCAGACTTCTCCGTTCTAGCTCTAAACATCTTCTTTCCACCCCCAGATTAAAAAAAGTTAATTCTGGGGGAAAAACATTCCAAGTCTGTGCCTCTTCCCACTGGAACCAGCTACCTATGTCCATCCGGACCATCCAGGAGGAACTCCCCTTCCGGAGAGCTCTAAAAACCTTTCTCTTCTGTTAGTACCATCTGAGTCAGGCACAGAATCAGTTCTCACAGAAGCACCGGGACACCCCGTTGGGGTAGCTGTGCGCTATACAAAATTTCCTAAATAAATAAATAAAAAGAAGACACCTTTTCCAAGAATAGCTTTTTAGGCGGGAAGACCACGAGCGATCTCCCGCGGGTTTATTTATACCCTCGGGCGAGACCACCCCGAGGGATGTAGGGATTCATGGGTGCGTTACATTCTAAGAGAGAGCCCGGATGGCTCTCTACATCCCTCCTTCATTTTAGTCTGACATCAGAACATTTTATATGCCTTCACGGGGATGCACAGGCATAGTCTCGGAGTCTTTGGCTAGGACCCGGGTTGGGTCGAAGGTTGTAGCGTTGGTTTTGGCCACTGGGTGATGTCACACATTGTCTACAGTCTGCACACATTTGGCCGAGGTTTCCTAACAAGACACACATACTTGGGTGGGGAATGATTTATTGTGCCAACTACCCAAGACAGGGGCACGCCTATCAATAGCACAACAGATGCAGTGCCATTAGGGCCTAAAGCTGCTGGAGCCCAATGCCCTCAACCTATGGCTATATCTTACTGCTCAACCAATGGAAGGGTGTCGGGGTGGGGGGCACTTTACTTTGCTTGTTTCAGAGTCCGTGGCATCATTTCTATACCACTTCCCCACGACTAGTGAATACACATTGGCTGGAGAATGTCTTTCATTCAAAATAAATCAACTGATGGCTATTTGTAGGGATTCCCAAATGATTTCTCCAAAGGAAGAATATTTGCTCAGCTCTTAATTTAGGTGCTATCACACCAAAGCCCAGTCACACAAGAACTGCATATGCACACAGCATCAGGAGAGAAAACATTGTGCAATAATTTTGAGATGGAGACTCAAGTAACGTGAGATACTGTTCCTTAATTTTAACATCCCTGCCAGACCCAAGAATAAAGGGAAACTGGGGTCTGTCAGTGGATTTTCAATCTTTATCCCCCTGGCGAGATTTATTATCTAAGTGCTCCCTGAAATATTGGTCAAGCCCACCACGACTTATGATGTAGCATGACACCACTAGGGTGTGTGAGGGAAAATAAAACAAAAAGAGTTTTTTTCCTCTACCACTTTGTGAGTGTTTGCTTCGCATAAGGAAATTTCACCTGTTTTTTTTAACCAATACTTACGGTAAGATCTTTAACATGGATTTAAGCCATTTTAGTTAGCCATGTGCTTCTCCTGTCTTCACTGTTGCTTGCCCTTGTATTCTGCTTGAGCCATCAGTTACAGTTAACTCCTTCAGCACTGAGCCAGAGCAATCTATGATCAGAAAGGCCTGTAGCTGCTAGAATGCACCTGTTACAGACTTAACTGTCAGGCTATTCCAACTGATGTAAGGGTTTTTGTTACTCCTCAAACTATGTTGACTAAGTACTTTCCAGTTGTCCATATATGTGAAATAGCTATTCATGTCTATACTTGTACCGCCTCTTTTTGAATCTTTATGCTTACTCAGCTATAAACTGGCCATAAAAGGCCCATGGTTTCTGTACTTCTTGGACTACCTCATACAGTGGCCTGAGTGTACCGTTTTGATGTAGTCTCCCTCATGAGAGGTTAATTAATGTATTCCCTTTAATATTGCAGCTTCCGTGCCAATTTCTTCTTTGTTGGTTTAAGGACCAGTGCATCAGTGAGCCCCTAAAAGGCTTTTTATTCCACACTACAATCGCTGCATGTCAGAAAAGATGACTCAACGTGTATTGATTTGATGCTAATGTGTTGATCAGATAAAATATGTCTCACGTCTCATCTATCTGATTGCTACGGACCTAAAAACATATAATTCTCCCAAAAAGCACTGGTAAGGTACTTTAGCCCATAAGTGTAGTTTCTACAGGATGATTCTCCCCCAGAGGCAAATGTGTTGCAAAGGTTTTCACCAACAGGAATCCTCCAGTGGAAGATTTCCCACTGCCCCCAGAAATCAGACGAGTTTTAATTGCGA
Organism: Lissotriton vulgaris; assembly: GCF_964263255.1. Lineage (NCBI taxonomy): Eukaryota > Metazoa > Chordata > Amphibia > Caudata > Salamandridae > Lissotriton > Lissotriton vulgaris. Next base: position 869,853,222 of record NC_141695.1, on the reverse strand, counting down.
GATTCACATTAGGCCTTTCGTCTCTTTTTCTTATCCTTCACTCGTTCCATCTCTCGTTTCTGTTTTCATCTTTCTGTTACTCCTTATAACACCTCTTCAACCTAACCTTGGCCTAAGTCTCATGTTTATGTGCCTCATTCATTTTGTTCCTTCTTGCTCTTTATATGTCTAAATATTAAGGGGCATATTCAGGAGTTATCGCAGCATTAGCAGCACCTTTCTGCCGCTAATGCGGTGATAATTTTATCACCCTATTACCAAGCTGTCGCTAACAGCCGCTGCAACATTTTTTACGCGAAAACATCAGTTGTAAAGATCGCTACTTCTGTTAGCGATAATTATATGCAAGAGAGGCGTTCCCGTGCCAAAACAGCCGCAAACCCCACTACTCCATTTTCACAAGGGGATCCTTGAAGTTCTGAAGACCAAAAAAACTGTCTCTAACTGCAGTTAGAGGCAGTTACTTAAGACCAGAAAATAGTTGGTCTTAAAAATGGGGATAATACCTGGGGCCTCATCTCAACAGATGGTGGTGCTGGACAGCACTGCAAGCAATGTTTCAGCGCTGCCCTGCGACAAAAATACAGGGTAGGAATGCACACCATCAATAAGTGCGCATTCCTGGGTCCCAGTCTTGATAAGTGCAGCAGCGCTGCAACAAGACAGCATTGCAACACTACTCACTATGCCTTTCTTGCAACAGCATAGATGCACTGTATTCACTGGACAGCGCTCCATGACCCAAGAAATGACAGATAAATCAGGAATACTGACTTATCTGTCTACCCTACAGTAAAGCATTACTACAGATCCTGGCACATACCCACACATGCAATGTTAGATCCTGTATTCAAGTCAGAACTAGAATAGGAGATAGAGGACTTCTTCCCCTGCAACATGCAGTCAGTGCCGCAGCACGCTACGGTATGGGAGGCATTTAAAGTCACTATCCATGGGGTTTGCCTCGCTAAGTGTGGGGGGATATTAAAAGATAGCCGCATCACTCTTAACAATTTGAAAAAGGATCTTGTTAGACTTGGCCCTTTTTCAGGGTCAACCCTGAACTTTTTGCCTTCCTCCTGTATTTTGTCTGACCTGTTGTTGGTGGTTTTATGACTCTGGGCACTTTACCACTGCTGATCAGTTATAAAGAGCATATGCTCTGCATTGTAAATTGATGTATTGGATTATTGACTCCAAGATTGGCTATTTGATTTACTTGTCACACCCTAGTACAGTGCACCATGTGTGCCCAGGGCCTGTAAATAAAATGCTGCTGGTGGCTTGCTGCACTGGTTGTGCCAACCACTGAAGCTGCTTGTGAAATGTTATGTTATGTTATGTTAATAACTTTTATTCAGCGCACAGCTGCCCCAGCGAAGGGGCGTCCTGGCGCCTGATCAAGTACCACAACACAACAAATCGCCGCTGAAAAGAGAGGAGATCAGTTAACAGAGGTGAACAAATGAGTTTTTATCGCACGTCTGAAGAGAGTCAGGCTGTTAAGCGCACGGATATGGACAGGAAGAGAATTCCATAATCCAGCCGCCATAACTCGAAATGAACGACCTCCTATCCTACTCAGTCTAAACCTAGGCGTACTCGCTAGATGAAGAGATTCCGACCTGAGAGACCGCCTGGGGACATACGGGGAAACAAGACCCGTCAGGGCAGGAGGTGACGAGAATTTCAGGATCTTGAATGTCAGACAGAGAGCCTTGAATTTGATTCTCTGTCTGACCGGCAGCCAGTGAAGGGAGGTCAGAACTGCAGAGACAGAGCACCGTCTCGGGAGGCCCACAATGGCCCGCGCAGCGGCATTCTGCACCCTCTGCAGTCTGGTGGCCTCGGCCTGATTGACACCAAGCAGCAGAGCACTCCCATAGTCCAGCCAAGAAAGGATAGAGGCTTGGACCACCAGTTGCCGAGTAGGGGGGTCGAAGAATTGAGGACTGGTCTCAGTCCTCGCAGAATACCATAGCAGGTAGCTGCAATCTTCTTTGTATGGCTGGTAAAAGAGAGGTTAGAATCCAGCCAGACCCCCAAGTTCTTCACTTCGGCCGCTGGGATGGGAGTCACCCCCAATTCAGGAGGCCACCATTGATCTCCCCACAATTCCGCTTGCTTTCCTAAGATCAGGACTTCGGTTTTCCTGGCGTTTAACTGTAAGCAGTTAATACGCATCCAATTCGCCACGGCTAAAAGCCCTGCGCGAAACCTGGGGGCAGTCACCTCAGGGTCCCCACTGAGTGTCACCGCCAGCTGCGTGTCATCGGCGTACGATGTCATGGTTAAGCCACTTTGTCTGACGACAGCAGCCAGCGGTTTCACATACAAGTTGAACAAAGTGGGGCTCAACGCAGAGCCCTGAGGGACTCCTAGACCCAGAGGATGGAAAGAGGACTGACCAGGTGGAATGGCCACTTTAAAAAACCGGTCCAAGAGGAAAGAGCGGAACCATTGAAGAGCTTTCCACTCAATTACCACTTCCTCAAAATGTCATGAGACACCGTGTCGAATGCGGCGCTCAGGTCTAACAAGAGGAGCGCCGCTGTCTGCCCCGCATCCAGCACCGAACGAAGATGTTCGCTCATAAAGAGCAGAGCTGTTTCGGTGCTGTGTTGTGCGCGAAAACCATTCTGGCTCTCGTCAAGAATATTATTGCGAGAGAGATGGGCAGACAAGATGGAGTTCACGTGTGCCTCAGTGACCTTGGCGGTCCAGGTCAGGAGGGAGATGGGGCGGTAGTTCTCGGGTAGCAGAGGGTCGAGATTAGGCTTCTTCAAAATGGGGCTGACCACTGCTTGCTTCCAGGAGGCAGGAACCACGCCCTCAGCGAGTGAGAGATTGATCAAGTCCAGTATAGGCTCATGGCATAGGGGCGGGAGAAGAGTAATAAGCTCTGGCTTCAAAGGGTCTAGAGGAGAACCAGATTTAATTTTAAGGCTCAGAGTATCAAAAGCCTCAACCGACAAAGCAGGTAGGGAGGACAGCGGTTCGCAGTCCAGAGCCCTTTCAGCCCTGGGCTCATCACTGGGCACAGATGGCATGAACCCTCGGTAGATTACCTGCACCTTCTCCACGAAAAAGGATGCCAAGCTTTCACAGTGAGAGTCCGTGCAGATTTCTAGCGAGGTGGCCCGTTTTCCCATCAGATCTTTGAGCACCTTAAATATTAATTTAGATGGGTTAGGGCTGTTTGAGAACTCAGAGGCATAATATGCCGCCCTGGCTTGACAGATAGCTCTGTGATAGATCTTGAGCTGGGTGAAGTACAGTGATTTTAATGTAGGGTCGAAGGATTTCCTCCACGCCCTCTCAGCTTGCCGGCATGTTCTCTTGAACTCGGCAAGGGTCTCATTATACCATGGCTGCGCGTTTTAGCATGACATTTCGACCAGCGCATTGGTATAAGAGAATCAAGAGCAGTAAGGACCCAGTTACAGAACTGTTCATATCCCTGTTCCACATTCGACAGGTTGCCCAAGGGCTGTGCCTCTAAGATTTTAACGAACTCCTCCATTTTGAGCTTACGCCAGTTTCTTTTAAGGGTCAGTCTGTCCACAGGTTTAAATTGAGGGTCATCCAAGGGACATGACACTTTAACCAACAGATGATCAGTCCAGCCCACCGCCATCGGGTCAGATGCCCTAGCCCGAGCCAAGGTGGTAAAGAAGGGGTCAAGGATATGACCTCCTATGTGGGTGTGGGCGGTGACTAGTTGGTTCAGTTGCATGGCTTCAAGGTCCGCTATCAAAGAACTGATGGGTAGGGAGGACGTCTGATCGAGATGTATATTCAGATCACCTACGATGTTAAAGTTAGCACATCTAGGAGCTAACGAATTGACCATGTCAACGAGAGCGGCCTTGAAGACCGTGTCATTCCCTGGAGGGCGATAAATAAGCAGGCCACTAAGGGTGAACTGATGGCTGACAGTAACCTTGAAAGAGGCGCTCTCGCACATCGGCAGATCAAGAGCTTTCCAATCCGCCGGAAAGCAAGATTTTGTCGCCATGGCTATGCCTCCTCCCCTAGAAGTGCGGTTCAGAGTAAATACCGTATAGGTGGAAGGAAAAGCCAGATTTATTATGGCAGAGTCGGCGTCCTATAACCATGTCTCAGTAAGAAAAATGAGGTCAGGTGAGTCCTTGTCAATCATGTCACGAAGGGACTGATGGTGTTTGACCAATGATCTTACATTAAGGCTCCATATACTAAGTGCTCGCTCAGTGTTGTCAATACGAGTACCTAGGGTAGGTTTTTCTATAGAGCGCACCCAGATGGGGGAATCTAGAGAGAAACTGCCACAAGGACAATATGACTCAGACCTGCCATTCCAGAGCGTGTGTGTAGCCTGGGGCTGCCATGTTGACTTGGCAAGTGCACACACTTGCTAGTCCCTAAGCCTTCCCTTTTCTACATTTTAGTTACCCGTAAAGTAGGCTCAAGGGCAGGGTGCATTGTATGTAATAGGTAGGACATGCCCTGATGTGTGTAGCATTTCCTGATAGTGAATTACAGCTAATTTTGTTTTTTAATATTCCAAGGCTACCTGTTCCTATAGGCCAGAATGGGAGTTTGATTATAACATCTTATAATCCTAACTGACCCAGGGAACATGGTAGAAAAACAAATTTAGTATGCCTGTTCTCAGAATGATTAAAAAAAACATCCTTTAGTAAAGATGTTTTTTACATACTGTGTTTGAAAATACCACTTTCTGAAAGTAGGTATTTTCTTGCCTAACCCTCCAGCCTGACCCTGCTAGGTTGTGTATTCCATGTCTGGTTTGTGAGTGACAGGGGGTGGGGTGGGTCCAGGAGGCAGAGTGCATCAGCCCTAGACTGAAGAGACCTATTTGCATTGGGAGTGGTGGGAGAAATAGCACCTGGGCCTGAATAGGGCTGCGTCTGCCTTCCACTATGCTGGCTCCACCGCCTGTAGTGCGTCTGATGACCCTGGCCCACACTGACAAAGGAAGAAGTTGTGCACTGGCAGAATGCACCAAGAACTGGTTTGGACTAGGTACAGACACACTCTGCCTTCAGAGACAAAGGATTTGTGTGTATAAAAAGGGGACCTAGATCCCAGAACTTTAGATCACTTCTGGGATTCAAAATGACCCTTTGCCAAGGAGAAGAACGAAGGAAGCTGAAGAAGGAGACTGCTCCTGTGCTGCGCTGTTGGGGATGGCCGGCAGTGGTTACTTTTTTGCCAAGGAAAGGAGAAAATGAACTTTGTGTGTACTTTTGCAATCTTTATGAAGAATCTCCAAGGGCTTGAATTGTGCTTGCCTCCTGCCTGAAGTCTCAGGGATACAAGACTTCACCACCAGCTCCCCTTAATTCCCTTGCTGAGGAATTCTGCCTGCAGAGAGGGGCCTACTGTTGTTTGGTTCCTCTGAGAAGACTGCGAGTTGCTGGGAGCTGGAAGTGCGATGCAACGAAGAGAAGTATGTTGCTGCCGCGGCAGTAGCTGTTGGATCGCGGAAGAAGCGTGCCGCAGCTGTTCACCATCGCATCATCGACGAAGCGCGTCGTATCCCCGGAGAAGCGTGTCACTGCTTCAGAGGTCACTGGCGCGTCACTGGAGAAGTGTGTCACAGGGCCGGTCACAGCTCAGAAGTTACTGTCAATCAGTCAGTCAAAGAAACTTTATTCGGTTAATTAAAACCATAAAAGCCGAACATCGTACATGATACCAAGTTAAAATACAATTAAGCATGTATGAAAAAAGGATTGCAACTCCATCATAAGAACACAGTAAAGACTTTTTGTTAAAAATTTACCAAGTTTAAAACAGAAAGATAGATATGGTAGGTGTCCGTTTCAGCATGTTTAGGTAGATTCCAACAAAATTTGCAAATATCAAATTTGGTGGTTCATAGTAGCAGCAGATCTTAATTTATTTTGTCTGGCAGATGCTACCAGAAAACAGGCAACCCCATATGTGACCTGTACCAAGCTCAGCATCTGTAAGTATAATAATGCTGGCCGAACCTGGACAAAGTTCAGATCTTTCAAGATAGGGACCAGGAATTTTTTCCGAGCCACCAGGTAATGTTCACAGAGCATGACTAAATGAAGGGTGTCCTGTATAGAAAAACAGTCACATGTACAGGGGGGTAAATTTTCTGGTGAACCCCACTTCGACTGCGAGCCAAGCACGAGGTGTATTAAGTTGAACCTGAACCTTATAAGTAAAAAGCGATGATAGGGCTTGGTGACATATTTCAGATAAGGTTCCATGGCTGTGGTTGTGGAAAGTTGGAAGAGTGAACGTACCATTGGTTTTCCAAGTTCAACCATTTCCCTTTCACCCTCCAACAAATTTTGGAAATGCAGTTTGACCCATCTTACATCCTCTTTTTTTAAATTATGTGGCAGAGAGTACATTCTGGACGTCCCAGCCTTGCGCATGCCGCTCTAACATACGCCAGCCACGGGATTTTATCGGCTTTGTCCAGAGACATACAGTCTTTAAGAATACAATGATTTAGGCTGATTTCATCATTTGTCCAGGTTTTAACCCAACATAACACTGGGGACATTTTTAGGAGGTCAGTCACGTGGCCCAGGCCTATTTCATTATGAATTGTATGTATAAGGGATGAATTTGGGAGTGATAACAAGGCTCGTATGAAGTTGTTTTCTGCGATTTGAATACCTGGGCTTGCAACATAGCCCCATATAGCAGCTCCATAGGAAGCAATTGCCAGACATTTAGCTTTGTAAATACGAGTCATGGCTTCCATGGGTCTTGAGCCCAGTCTTTTGGCGAAATGCAGAAGGGCTGTGGTGGATCTGGTAACTCCATTCTGTTTTAGCTTCATTTGTGCGCCCCACGTTCCTTTCTCATCAAATGTGACGCCCAAGTAGCAAAAGAAAGGGACCCTAGAGATTGGTGAGCTATTACAGCTGAAGGACCTGATCTTCGTGTGTTTCTTTCGCGAACCAGTAACCATGACATGGGATTTGGCAGAGTTGATCTTAAGGTCCAGAGCTTCCATAAAAAGGCCAAAATGATCTAGAAGTTTTTGGAGGCCTGTGCCAGTCCGAGCTAAGAGGACGGCGTCATCCGCGTAAAGGAGGACCGGAATAGGTACCCCCCCATACGTGGAATATCCGGGGTGACTGAGTTCAATGTTTTCCCCAGGGAGTTGATGTACAGTGTGAAAAGGAGACGTGCCAGAATGCAACCTTGTCTAACACCTCTCCCGGACTTAAACTTCGCTGTGCACCTCCTATCCCTGTTCACCCTAGCAGAAGCAAACAAATTTAAATGAAGATCGTGCAGAAAATTGACCAGAGTTGTGTCCAAACCCATATTACGCAAAATAATCCACAGTTTTGAATGGTTGACCAAATCAAAGGCGGATGATAGATCCATAAAACCTAAATAAAGAAGCCTCCCCTTCACCACAGTGTACTTACTGATAATAAGGTGAAGGTTAAGACACTGGTCTATGGTCCCTCTGTGTGCCCCGAAGCCATATTGTAGGTCCGACAGGATCCCGCTCTCCTCGAGCCAATCCCCGAGCCTTTGCAGGATGACTCTGCCCAGGATCTTAACGGCAGAGTCCAGCAAGGAGATTGGCCTGTAGCAGGCCGGGTCCCCCTGTTCCCCTTCTTAAATATAGGCACGATGATGGAGGTGGACCAAGAGGAAGGGAAGCCAGCTGTGGGTATAGCGTTAAAAACATTTGTTAATATCTTTGACCAAAATTGAGGGTATTGGATGTAGAGATCTGCAGGGACCCCATCAGGGCCCGGGGCCTTGTGTTTACTTGTGTCTTTAATCGCCCTTTCGACCTCCAAGGTGCTGAATTCCATTACCAAGTTGGGAGAGTCATGGGCACTAACAGGTGAACCAGGTGCTGTGGATTCGTAGATATTTTCAAAGTGGCCTAACCATCTGCCATCTTCTATCACGCAATCCATGTCAGTTTTCCCATCTTCGGAAAAAAAGGGCTGGTTAACAGTGGCCCAGAACTTTTTACTATCTCTCAAAACATCCAAAGATAATAGATTTTCCCACGCTTCCTCCTTAATTTGAGATTTGCGATTAAGAACTGCGATTTTATAATCCTTCCTTAGATTGGCCACTAAAAGCCTGTCCCTAGGTTTTTGTTTTAGGGCTTTCAGCAGGGCAGTGTGTTTCTGCGAGCATTCCTTATTAAACCATTTATACGTTTTCTTGTTCCTTTGCCCAGCAGACTTTAACTCCAAATTCTTGGAGATCCTTGCGCATATCTCCTCATAGGCAACCACAACCTCAGATCCCCGGGCAGTTGGATCCAGGCACACTGCCATATTGGCTTCGGACTCTTGGGTGAGTAACTGGAAGAATTGTTCGGGAACTACCTGCTCCCATTTTAGTCGCCTTCCCTGGTCTTTAGTCTTCAAGTCCTTTGGGGCAACCACATCTGTCGATATACGGTCCGAAAACAATCTAAATCCAGCAACAAGAGAACAGGATTGTGATCACTGAAGCTAGCAGTGACCACCGTGTACTCGCATGCCTTTGCCAAGACCCCAGATGATACGAAAATAAAATCCATGATGGTATTGGCATCTTTGCCCACAAAAGTTGGGGCTCTGGGATCCTTTTTACTTTGATCAAGTTCAAATAAATTTAGATTCGCTAAGAGAGACTCAAGACACTCACCCTCCATTGTATGCACAAAGTGTGGAATGGCTTCTGTTGGTAGGCCTCCATATCTATTGTTGAGACAATTTCCCTCACAGGGGTGAATATTAAAATCACCCAGGATTATCATCTCTGGGGCAGGGTTGCAATCATATCTATAGGCTGACAAGAAATTTAATAAGGAAGTCAAATGTTCATTCACGTAGGAGGACTCCTTTGAGTTGTAAAAGTTAACCAATAAAAAAATGTGGGAATCAGGTAGGGTCCACTCCACGACTAGCATGTTCGCGGATACGGTTTCTATTTGTTTAAATACTCCTACCAGATCCAAGGAACACAGTGTTAATAGACCGCCTTTTGCTCTTCCTCTTGCACCAGAGACTGCGGGAGTGGAAAAACTGCAAAAGCCATCCAGTTACCGAGTTCGCTGCATGGCCGTCAAGCGTGCATGCATCACATCCAATGTTGTCGCATCGCATCAAGACATCATTTTTTTTTTTCCTCATCTCCACCATGGTACTAATCTGTCAAAATTTCGGACAGGGTAGTCTGGCTCATAGTATGACTGACAAGCTGCCTCAGCCAAAGGCAGGTAGAGCTATATTCGATATACGATTCTACCAACACCCCTCAGCTATGTCATTCAACCATTCCACCTCGAAACCCCAAAATGTTTTAGACAGATATTTACCAGTAGCCAGTTACCACCATTGCTTATGACACCAATTCGCTGTGCAAGAAGCGAGGATGTTTTAGCAGAAGACGTGTATCATGGCTTTGTAATCATTGGAACTGGGGGAAAAAAAAACCCAGCTCAAACTTATGGAACTAAACAAGTATCTGCCAAAATGCCCTTTTATTTGATGTTCCAGTCCTGGACATGTCCATTTTTGATGTTTGTAACATTGAGGAACATCAGTCGTAGTAAATCGGGGGAGAAACCTCTTTCCATCGCTTGCAAATTTCTCGTCGGGCCAACAACATGGAGTAGAACAATAGGTTGGTATTTGAACTCTGCTTCTGATCCACTACTCGAAATATTACTAACCAGAGATCTATTACCACAGAGGAGCCTATTAAAGATGTTAGTTTATTACCTATTGATTGCCAGTATGGTGTTAACTGTGGACATTCATAGAACATGTGTGTATCCGAAGCCTCCACAAGGCCGCACCAGGCACACGCCACAGGCTCCGCTCTTGAAAATTTAGACAATCTTTGAGGGGAGTAGTATGCCCTGTGAAGAGTATAAAGATGACTTCTGCGAAGCCAAGCCGGTTTCACTATATCCCAGAGAACGTTACAGGAGGTTAACCATAATTCATGTAGATTAACAGATGGCAACAGGGAACCCCAAAGTTGATCTGAAAGATGGAAATCCCCTTCTATGTCCTCCAAGATTAAGTTGTAGAAGAAAGAAACCTCCTTTGGTCCTGGTGATTTATCAAGTAGGGAAGTTTCCAATTGACTGCTACCACCTATGTGCATATGGGCGCTGCTAGACGCCCCCAAAGATAGCGTTTGTGCCCAGCTTCAGATTTGTAAATACTTCAATCTGGAAAGATTGGGGCCCACCTTACTTACTAGATGTTCCCAGGAAAGCATAACCCCTTCTTCAAACAGGTCACCCCAGGTTAAGATGTTAGCATCTTTTAATGGGTATATCAATACATCGTTAGCCCAACCAGGAGAAACAGGGAGGTCCCATATGGGAGATCTATTTGAATAGTATACTATTTTAGTGGTGACTCTGAGATTATACCAAGTCTTTGCTAGGCCTGACAAAGTCTTCAGTTTGATTTTTTGAAAAATTTGGGGTCTCCAAACTTAAAAAGAAACCCCTTCTGCCCTAACCCTTCGCACTGCAATAGTGTTGTGAACATCGACCCGATGTTGTGATCTGATGGAGTATTTAAGAGCATTCGAGCATGCGACATCTGAAAAGCCCAGGCGTAAATCTGAAGGTCCGGGCCGGCCAAACCACCCTTCTCCCTGCATCGCCTTAATTTCTTCCAAGCTATTCTTACACTTTTCTTCTTCCAAACAAATGAAGAAATATCACTCTGCATCTTCGCTATTAATGTGGTATCAAAAAAATAGAGGGATACTATTGAAAATAAAAGTTAATTTGGGTAAAATAGTCATTTTCAATATATTAGAGCGACCCAAAAGTGTCAAAGGGAGATGACTCCAAGAGCCTATTAGCTTCCTACATTCATTAGCAACTAAGGTAAAGTTTGTAGAAGCGATCAGGTTTATATCTTTGACGATTCTTATGCCCAAGTATCTCATGATACCCCAAAGTTGCACAGGAAGCCCAGTTGTTACACTATTCCACTCCATAACCTTGGTCTTGGAGGCGTTTACTTCGTAGCCGGAGATGTTACCAAATTCCAGTGCTAACTTTATAGCTGATGGAAATGCAGAGCTGATGTCTGAAGTCATTATTATAATGTCGTCAGCATATAGGGACACCTTCTTTTCCCAGTCTCTATATTTAAAAGGTATAATGTTGCTCTCATCACGATTTCTTTGAGCAAACGGCTCAATATAGAGATCAAATAGCAGGGGCGATAGAGGGCAACCCTGTCTAGTTCCCCTTGTTATTTTAAAAGGTTCTGACAAACCGCCATTGACCAAAACAGAAGCAGATGGATTGTGATACAAGAGGTCTACTACTCTGCGGAAGGCCCTACCCACACCAAACTTTCCCAAGGCCTTCGACAGTTGACCCTGTCGAAGGCCTTGGTCGCGTCCAACGTGAGAACTGCCAGGGGCAATGAGGAGCTAGTAGCTATGTCAATTGCTCCTATCAAGTCATACGTCAGCTCGAAGAGCTGGCGACCCTTGACAAAGCTAAGCATGGGCGGAAAATCCGTTCCGCTCGCGGATTTTGTGGATTTTTGGTAAATTCGCAATCCGCGAACGCTCGCAAATTTACGGAAAATCTGCAAATTCGCACGCAGCGGATTTTTTTTTTCTTGGTGATACAATTTTGCGGCGTGCGGCGTTCACTTACCGTCATTCAGTGTTTGCCGAGTTGTTTTTCTCGATATTTTGCGAGTGCTGCGCCATTTTGGATCTTGCTGCGGGATCCCGCGGGAGTTTGGCGACGCATTGCGAGAGTTCACAATTGCGAACATGTAGGTGCGGCGGGCAACAACAATCTCGCACTCGCGAAATTACAAAATTTGCAATTCTGCACAAGAAATCCACTAGCAAGCAGCATAGACCTTCTGAAAATGATGATTTTTATCGGAATAACTCCTCAGGTTGATATTTGCCTGCACTTTTTGGGATTTGAGGCCTTTTGACTTTCTTTGGATCACTTTTGGATTAGAAATCAACTTTCACAAGTAAGTTTGTTTGGGGCATTACAGTTGCTGTTCTGCAGAAAAACGAGTTTTGCAAAACTGAAAGCACTCAGCAGGTGCAAAAGTTCACTCATCATTAGTAACAATTCCCTGAAGTACTTCCTGCGGGGCCCCTCTAGAGTTCAGTTGCCTATGTTTGTTTGGGGCATTACAGTTGGTCTTCTGCAGAAAAATGAGTTTTTCAAAACTGAAAGCACTCAGCAGGTGCAAAAGTTCAAACTCATCATTAGTAATAGTAACCATTCCCTGTAGTGTTTCCTGACTGGGGCCCCTCCAGAGTTCAGTTGCTAGTTGCAATAATTCTATGACCCTGCTCTGACCCTCACAGCAGGCTCATAGAATAGCTACAAGTAGGCCACAAAGGTCCTGGAAAAAAAATTGCACTGCAACAGAAAGCAAATTACAGATAAGGAAGCAGGTGCCAGACTGGAATTTTAAAACAATGACACATTAATAAATCAACCCCAAATTAATTCATGTCAGTTGAAGCAGGGCAGGTGTGCTTGCTTTTCCCCCCCATAATCTACAGTGATGATGAACCAGAGGGTGGCATTGATGTACCAGAGGGTGGCATGGGTGAAACAGAGGGTGGCAGTGGTGAAACAGAGGTTGCTGGGAACCTGTGATGATGAACCAGACGTAGAAACAACATAGTCGCGACCGTTGCGAGCAGACGAGTAAATTTGCAATTGCGAACTGGTACAAAACCTTCGCGAACTGGCAGAAACCCTTGCGAACACAAAAAAAATCCACAAATTCACAAGAATTCGCGAATTTTGAGGACTGCGAGTTCGCAAATACACAAATTTGCGAACGCCAGATTCGCAAAATTCGCCCATGCTTAGACAAAGCCCTTTTGATTTTAATGCAGGACTGAAGGAGCAACCTGACCCAACCTCTTAGCCAGGAGTGACGTGAAAATCTTGTAATCGGTGTTAAGTATTAAAATAGGGCGATAAGAGCCACAGTCAGAAGAGGCCTTGCCTGGTTTCAAGATAAGTGTGATCGTCGCATTGTTCCAAGATATAGGTGGTAAATCTCCTTCCGACAGAATTTGATTAAATAATATAGTTAGAAAAGGAGCAATATCTTCCGCAAGGTGTTTATATATCTCTGTGGGCAAGCCATCTGGCCCGGCTGCCTTGCCATTTTTGCTGTTATGTATAGCAATCACTACTTCTTCTTCCGTTATAGTCTGATCTAAAAAGGCCTTTTCTCTGGGGAAAGAGATGGCAAGGAGATGTTACTCAGCCACTCCTTCATACTATCAGTTGAGATATTATTATCCTCCTGATATATGTTTTGAAAAAAGTTTTAAAAAGGCAGATCTTATTTCTACGTCCGAAGTTTCGATACCCAAACTAGTTTTTATAGCCCCTATATTATTTCGGGTTCGGTCGGTTCTGGATTTCCAAGCTAGCAGTTTACTTGCCCCTTCTCCAAATTCGAAGTGGGCTAGTTTACTTGCTTCCCACCTTTGAAGTACACATTGGTTAAGCACTGAGGCTAGTTGCCCTTTAAGTTTCAACACTTCCTCTTGTTTAACTGATGTTGCAGAATCAGAAGCATCTAGTTCATTCTGGGCCAGTAATTAGTAATAGGTTAGCCTCAATAGATGCTACTTCCTGGGTGTACTGCCTCCTTCGGAATGTTATTTTGTTTTTGATAATCCCTCTTAAGAAACATTTTAAGGCGTCCCATACAGTACTTGAGCTAGCAGAACCAATATTGCTTAGAAAAAATTATTTTGATTCTGCTCTAATGTACTCTAAATCTTCAAGTGATGTAAGGAAGGACTTATCAATAGACCATGACCTAATTGGAGGTTGAATGAGTACTTCGAGATCTAAAAGTACCGCCGAGTGGCCTGACAGATGGAATGGCAGATAACTAACATTCTTTGTTAAGTTGAGTAACACTCTCCTTACAAGAAAAAAATCTATCCTAGATCTATGGCGATATTTATAATTTCGAAAAGAGAAACCGATTTTCTGTCCAGACCTTGCCCTCCATATGTCTATAATTCCGTATTGTGACATTGTTTTGAGTAAAAAGTCTCTGGATTTAGACAAGGTATATTGTCGACTAGAACTAGTCTTGTCTAATGAAGGATCGAGTACAATATTGAAGTCTCCTGCTATTATAACAGGTTCTGAAAAGTGCAGGAGTTCGGAGAATAATGATACTAAGGCAGAGGGATCATCCCAATTAGGCCCATAATATCCCACTATCGTAAGGTGTGAGCCACCTATCACGACTGTTGCAATGGCCCACCTGCCTGCGGGATCTGTTTTCTGCTCCAAAAGTCTAGTATTAATTGTTTTTTTTTAAAGTATGGTAACCCCTCTAATATTAAGTGCTTGCGATGTAGTAACAGCTAAATCTATCCAGATGTTTTTCTTTACCAAGTCATGTACCTCAGCCTCAACCAAATCAATCAATCAATCAATCAATCAAAGCATTTATATAGCGCGCTACTCACCCGGAGGGTCTCAAGGCGCTAGGGGAGGGGGGTCCGCTACTGCTCGAACATCCAGGTCTTGAGCTGCTTCCTGAAGGCGAGGTGGTCCTGGGTCAGGCGGAGATGGGTCGGGAGGGAGTTCCAAGTCTTTGCGGCGAGGTAGGAGAAGGACCTTCCCCCTTTGGTGGCTCTTCGGATGCGGGGGTCGGTGGCGAGGGCGTGTCCGGTCGATCGGAGCTGGCGTTTGGGAGCGTAGAAGTTGAGGCCGCTGTTGAGGTATCCTGGGCCTTGGTTGTGTAGGGCTTTTTGTGCGTGGGTGAGGAGACGGAAGGTGATTCTCTTTTTGACCGGGAGCCAGTGCAGGTCTCTCAGGTGTCCGGAGATGTGGTTGCGGCGGGGGATGTCCAGGATGAGTCGTGCTGAGGCGTTCTGGATCCGCTGGAGTCGCTTCTGGAATTTGGCGGTGGTTCCAGCGTAGAGGGAGTTGCCGTAGTCCAGGCGGCTGGTGACGAGGGCCTGGGTGACCGTCTTCCTGGTCTCGGTGGGGATCCACCGGAAGATCTTCCGTAGCATGCGCAGGATGTTGAAGCACGACGAGGAGACGGAGTTGACTTGTCTGGTCATGGAGAGGGAGGAGGGACCCAAATGGGTCTCCTGTAGTATAATGGGACCCAATTGGGTCTCCTGTAGTATAATGACCTGCACATCAAAGTCACGTAGATATTGTATTATTGTATTAGATATAGGTTTGGTGCGCAGGCCATTAACGTTCCAGGAGAGTATCTTAATTACACTCATAGTTGATGTATCTATTGAGGCGAAATCTATCTAACTCATAGCCCATGATATAGACCCGAACTTTGTATTCTGTCCATTTTTTAACAGTAATGAAGATGATTACCAATTCAGAGATGAGAAACATTTTATATTTTTTTACCCTACCCCTCACCCCCGTGAACCCCACCCACCCTCCCTTGAGGAACCCTTGATTGTCCACCGGAACACATCCGGTTTGGTACCCCTAACCCATTCCAAGCCCCACGGAGCGCTATTAATTCTAGTATTCGAGGACTCACCAGATCTATCTAGGTATTGGTTCATAAGGCTACTCCGGTATACTGGATTAAGTTCCTCAGAAGTGAGGTGGTTAAATTTAGCGTTTATTGTGATTTAATATTATTATTATTTTTTTAGGTAGTTGTTATTAGGATTCTTATTATGTTATGTTATGGTTTCACTAAGAATTTCCTTCTCTTTTTTCTTGGTTTTTTTTTTCCTACTTTTTCCTTCTCTCTTTTTTTTTCTCTCTTATTTCTTTAGATCCTTTTTTCATCCGAATTGAATAATATATATATATTTTTTTATTTAGACACAGTGCTCAATTCGCAAACTTGCGGGCTTATAAGCAGTGAGAGTAGTCATTTCTCGATCTTCATCTCCTACTTAACCTTGCCGGCTTCATCTTTTAGGAGTGTCTATGCTCATAAACATATCATCTGCGGCCTGAACTGTACAGATATGATGCATTTTATTATTAAACATGATCTTCAAGGCTCAACTGAACTGTTGCACCCAAGTTTTTGAAGGCCTCCATTCTCCTACCCAGTTGAAAAGTAAAGTCACCACCAGACAGGGATTTTTGTTTGAGGGCTAAATTGAGAATATGATCCTTCAGTACGAAGGTGTGAAAGTTAACTAATATCTTCCGGGGCTTCGTGCGCTGAGGATTTCGCCTATAAGGGTCTCTGTGGACACGTTGGATGTCTACTTTCAATTCCTCCTCAGTATGGGATAAATTAAGAGACCTTTTGATGAGTTGAATGATATAGGACTTAATGTCTGATCCCTCGACTCCTTCGGGTACATGTAATATGCGAATATTACAACGCCGTGCATTATTCTCAAGGACCTCCATTCTGTCTGATAGTACGATGTCCTCTCTTTTTAGTTTGACTATATCCTCCTTAACGTTTTCCAAATCCACTGACATTACAGCTGTTGTTTCTTCCAACACCCCAGTTCTAACAAAAAGCCTGTCTATTTTGGTGTCAAGCGACTCACAGTAAGACCTGATCTCTCTCTGAATTTTTGAAGATTCCTCGAACCCACGTTTATTATCAGCCGATAAATTTGAAAACATGGATGCTATTGAAGAGAGTGAGAGATCTGGGGGTATATTAGTGTATAAGGTAGGTAAACCAATGGAGGTATCTGAGCATAAAGGTAGATTGCATATAGGTTGTGGCTGGACGTTTTGATTTGTATTTAGAAGACATTGGGGGTGTTGATTACCAGTCCCTTCAACCCCTTCTGTCTCTTCTGCAATTACTGTCTCCTCTGTTTCTTCTGACTCAGAAATTATGGCAGTTTTCTGATGCATAAATTCGACCGGAAGGATACTGACTTCAGTTCCTGCCAACCCCGTTGATGTTGTGGGAGTAGCAATATTCTTGCTAATAACTGAGGAATCATTGTGGCTGTTGTCATTTTCTACCCCAGGCTCTATCAATGTATCTATCGGAGGGGGAATTGAGTTAAGATCTGCCAAAGTAACATCAGTGGTTACGCAGCCTGTCCCAGAGAGGTGAACTCCATTGTGAACCTCCGTTACCACCTCAATACTTGGTGGATTACACCCCAAAGAGGACTGATTCCCTAGTCTGACTATGTATGGAGCTATAACCTGGGGTGGATAGATTTCCGAGGGATTACTCTGCGCTAGGTTCAAAACCTGAGGAATGACCTTAAAGTAAGATCTCAATGAAGGCGTTATCTTCGTGCACGGATCTAGAATTGCCTTAGTCTTTTTTTATTTCTTTGCCCGTTTGGGTTTAGCCTCTGAAGAGAGATAGGAAGAGGTTTTTAATGATATATTGCTGATGCTGTTACCAGTCTTGGCGCTGCTATTTTCTCAGATGCCATTCGAACCTAACCATTCGGATCCCACTACAGCTTGGGCTTCCCCCCCTGACTCCAGCCTATCCACCTGAGCCAGAGATCCACACACTCCCTCTTTTTTGCAATTAGCCCAGTTCGTTTTTTTCACTTTCCTTATAGAGGGCTTTTGACCTTTGACTGTTCTCCCTCTCTGACCCTTAGTACCAACATATGCTTGCAAATTACTGTTTATGCTTGGGTCGTCTCCTTCTCCCCCTCCCTCTTCCAATGCCTCCTTGAGTGCTCTAGAGCTTTTACTATCCGCTTTCCTCCCCTCTCCTTGCTCCCCCTTCACCTTCCTTGTAGCCGCTGACTCCAATGGGTTTGAGGATCCGGTTTGCGCCACAGCCGCTGTAGCCGTTTCAGCCGTTTCAGCCGGTTCAGCCTTTGCTGTTGCGTTTACCACTACAGTCGCCGCCACCGTATCTCTTCGCGCTGGTTTAACGCCTTTCGCGGCTCCCTCTGTGGCTGCTAGCGCTGCTGGGCTGAGGTCTCTACGCAGGGACCGTAGCCGTCTGCCTCGACGGAGCTCCAGGGCGGCTCGGCACCACTTCCAAGAACCGCTGCAATAGCCGGGCAGCCTCAGAGCTCGGCGAAAGAGCTCCGGTGATAGCTGTTTCAACACAGGACACGCCCTTCTGAAAGCACATGGAACCGAAGATGGAAAGAAATGGCTCGCACACGCAAAGAAAAACGGTTTTTCTACCTTTTGCGCTTTTCCCTTTAAAAGTTGAAAATGTAGCCCAATGCAAAGATGGATTTAAGTTAGAAAATTGCACAAAACCTTTAAAGGAACCTCATTTCAGCTATGAAAACCAGACGCCCCGCAGGAGCTTTGGACGGAGTACCACGGCAGCTCAGCCTACTCCCGCCATGTTCCTCCATCAAGACATAATTTTGTCACATTACACCAGATCGTCGCATTGCATCGAGGCGCCATCTTGTCGCATTGCACAGGATCACAGTAAGAAACTGATGCATCACCTCCTCTCCGGTAAGGAACTGACGCATCACCTCCTCTGCCCTGCAGTAAGGAACCAACGCATCACCTCCCCCAAAGCAAGGAACCATCGCATCACCTTCCCTGCGACCCTTTTGTTTGTATTGTGTGACGCATCCAAGGGACTTTGAGAGTAAAGTGTTGCATTTACCATCTACATTGAACTAAGCTATTTCTACCATTTTAAAGTCTATTTTTGATTACAGTATTGTGGATTTTTGTTGCTTGGTCTGGTGTTAAGTCTAGTAAATATTACTTAGTTTTCTAAACTGGTGTGGTGTCCATTTGTAGTGTTTTCACTGTATTACTGTATGTGTTCACAAATGCTTTACACACTGCCTGCTCGTGCCAAGCTACCAAGTGGGTGAGCAGGGGTTATTTAGGAGTGTAGCTCCCTTACTCTGACTAGAAGTAAGGGTCCCTATTTGAACAAAGGTACCTACCTCTGCCAAATAGAGACCCCAGTTCTAACAGATGTCAAACGCTTAGATGCTCAAACATGCAGGCAAAAATAAGAGAGACAATTTCTGGGTATCAAGAGATGTTGGAAAAAGAATGCAAATTTAGGGGTCAACATAATCAGGTCTGACAATATGGGGAGGGAGAAAGACCGGGGAAAGCGCTTGCAGCAATAATTCAACTGCCTTGGTATTCCAACACAATACTTGAAATACTTGATGATGAGGGCACACACACAGAGACACCCCAGACATCTTAGCAGTATTTCATAGTTTCTAAAGCACATTATGCAAATCCAACAGGTCATAACCAGTCGATTGTACCTCCTTTTTTGAGGACACCACAATTGGATGGCTTGGTGATGCCTAGCGCGAGTTTCTTTTAGCCGGCTTTGAGGACAAAGAGATAAGTTACAATCAGGCCAAGCCCCCGGCCCTGAAGGTTTCACGGCAGCATTTTACAAAACATGCAGTTCTGCCCTCATTCCAGTCCTCCGACAGGTCTACGAAGAAGCCAGGGATCCCCCAGACAATGAGCAAAGCACTCATTATCTCTCTCCAAAAGACTGGCAAATGTGCAGACCAGTGTAACTTGTACAGGCTGCTGTCTCTCATCAATGTTGAGGCAAAAATCCTGGTCAATATAATCGCAAACTGCATCAGCCCCCTCATGACTGCCCTTGTGCTGCCAGATCAGTCAGGCTTTTTCCCTGGCAGGGCAACATCACACAATCTCCAAACTTATTTGCAGTCCTACAAGACATTGACCCGGACGCAAACACGGTGGTTGTCTTCCTGGACGCAGCCAAAGCCTTTGATTCCCTGGAATGGGATTACCTCACCTTTGTATTAAGACAGATGGGATGCCCCGTACCCTTCCTGACTTGGATCCAACTACTATATACTAATATACTGGCCAGCATACTGATAAATGGCATCTGCTCACCAGCTTTCGGCATTGCTGGGGGAATGAGACAGGGGTGCCCCTTTTTGCCACTCCTATTTGCCCTTGCAAAAGAGCCACTAGCATCTAAATTATGTCAGCATTATAGAGAATATGCCCTCATTTATCTTGAGCGGCAACTTTTGATCTCATTATATGCAGATGACCTCACCCTCTACCTCTCCAACCTGGAAGATAACCTAAACCTGATACTACGGGCACTGTTCCCTCTAATTTTTCTTTTTTTTGCTGTGCGACAATGCAGAGCTTGTGTGCACACTTATCTGCGCTGTGTGCGCAACTGATTCATTACAGGGCTGTGTGAGTGAGCGAGTATGCTACCTCTAAAACAGGTGAAGGCAAAATCGCTCTAATTTTTGGTCAAAATGGGAGGAAGGGTACATGAATGAAAGTTTTTTAAAGTAAGTACTATGACACAGCCAGCGCTGGCAGCATCATATCTATTTTTTATCTGTTGTGGGTGGTGGAGAGAGCAACATGGACAGCGAGAGGAGAGAGAGGGAGCCAGCAAGAACACAGACAGCGGTTGGAGGCAAACAAGAACTTGGACAGTAGTTGGGGGCAAGCAACAACACAGACATCTAGAAGAGGGTGGGATGGGGCAAGTAACAGTACAGAGAGTAGAAGAGAGCAAGAAACAAAACAGATTTTAAGAGAATGGTGGGAGAGGCAAGCTACAACACAGACAACAGGGAGGAGGGGGCAAGCAACAACAAAGACAGCAGGAGGGGGAGAAGCAAATGAGGGAGCCAGATGGTAGAGTGCTTAAACCTAAAGAAAAAAGTAGCACCTAATAAAATGAGCAGTGGAAGGACACAAGTAATGCATCAGTACTCGAGGGGACGGACAAACCCATGAAGAGGAAGGAAATCTACAGTAGCTGAACTGTAAGATGCAAGCAAATGAGAGTGACAATGAAGACAGACAATAGTAAGTAATAGGTGTCCCCCAAGGCCACTGTCTTAAGCAAGACCTAAAAAAGGGTAACAGTTTCTGGTGCTCATATAAAGTGTGCCAAGGCTCTTGGACAGGTTTGCGCTATATAAAATTGCTGAAAGGAAATTGTTTCTAGGTGTGTTAGCTCAAATGGATCAAGCAACCTATGTAACTAAGACCAGAAATTCTAGACTGCACAGGGCTTCTAAATGAAAATCCAGCTTTCAGCGTATTAATGTGATCTATTAGTTAGTAACAAACCTGGTGAGGGAGGCCAAATCAGGATCACTTCTGGACCAGTCTCCGCCTTCTAGCCTTAAGTAGTTTTCGGAGCTAATTGGGCCAGTTCTGGCCAACATGTTTAACTCTATGTTTACAGCTGGTGTCTATCCTTCTCAACGGAAAAAAGCTTCAATTTTGGCCCTATTAAAAAAGTCAAACATCGACCCGGAAGACACTAACAAATATCGGCCCATCTTGTGTCTGCCCCTGCCCACCAAATTAGCAGAAAAGATCATAAATGACCAATTGAACCAATACATTCAGGACCACAATTTGTTGGCTGAAACACAATTTGGCTTTAGGAAAGCCATAGTACAGAAAGAGTGCTCATTAAAGCCACAGAGGAAATAAGGTTTGTGTTGCATTAGGGTGGTGCAGTGGCTTTGGTCCTCCTGGACCTATCTGCAGCCTTTTATACGGTTGATCATAGTCTCCTGGTCAACCGTATCTCCTCCCTAGGCATTAGGGACAAGGCCAAAGCTGTGTTAGCATCCATCTTAGTCTACTTAGCCAACAGAACCCAATCAGTTAAGTTGGGTGATGTTGAATCCCCTCCTTTACCTCTTCTATGTGGAGTCCCACATGGCTCCTCCATCAGCCCTATGCTTTTTAATATCTATGTGACTGACTTAGCTCAAGTGATTAAATCTTCTGGCTTTATCATTACATCAAATGCAGACCAAACTCAAATCATTTTCCCCTTACCTTATTAGTATTGTTGATGTAGGTCAAATTATTACCCACCAAGATTTTGTACTTTGCAAACCCACCTATTAGTACATAAGTCGGTTCACAAAATACCACACTGCTTGCAAACATATTGGTCACAAAGTGCGACCCGTATTTTGCGATCCAAGCTTCAAACATCTGGACCAAGATCTCTAGTAGAAGTACTTTTTGGGTGTCATTTTAATGCCATCCCTTGTGCCTACAGCAGTGCATCCCAAACGTTTTAGAACCCACTTTTTAGTGCAAACAACTATTTTGGCCCACCTTGTTTTAATGAAAACAAGGCGGTCGATTTTTTTAAGTGTACCTAGTGCATTGTGTGTTAGCACATTGTCATTTACAGAGAGCACGTTTCCATTGAAATGGTCACTAAATTTCACAGACATACAGTTTTAAACTATATTGCACACAAATAATCGAGTGTGGAAATCAGGTTTCAGTCGATATTTATTATTTGTGCAACACAGAGTAAAGGGTCTTGATTTGTTCTGATCCTATTAAAATCTTTGTTTCAATCACACTTCAGAATTATACAGAAAAGTGTGTTATTTCTGCTTTTCTAACTGCAGAATGTATACTGTTTATTTACAGGTATTTACATTTTGTTGTATACTATGAATATCCTACATCCTTTCCTTTTTTCACACTTTATGCACCCCAGCAAGATTGGCCCATAATTAACTTTACTTTTATTTCTTCAACTGAAAACGGAGAAGAGTTTATAAACACCAGTTGTGTTAAAAAACACAAACAGCAGGAGACATAGCCTGACTTTTGACATGTGTGTTAGAAGCGCAGCAAATGTGACAAGATAAATACAGAATTTAAAGGAATCTTTATTTATACCTTGGACATACCACCGTAAATCAAATGTTTTGGAAACATCGGTCTACAGTTAAAATTAAATGAATGTCTGTAAACTGTAAAATTTACAAAGGTAGAAACCGAATATACTTTATGCTGAAAAAGAAAAAAATGCCACTCTTTGTAATGCGTGTATACTTTTAAGTTTGAACCCAGCCATATGCAAATCAGTCTGGACCCTGTGCCCCATGGGAACAGTCCAGTCTGAACTGCCAAGCCAGGTCCTCCCTGGACTGGAAACAAGCATCCTAGAACTGGATTCGGGCTTTCAGACTGGAATGGCATGGTGAGCAAAAAAACGATAGATTAAGGCCCAGATCTCTATACTGGGGTGAATGTATGATATTGTTCTGAATTCTGTCCATCAACAGTTGTTTTTGCAGCAATCACATATTTAGGCATTGTAGTAATAAGGGACAGGGAGGAATTAATGAGAGCCAACTACGGGAGAGCACTAGACCTCCTGACTGATAAGATCACCAGATGGATTGCAACGTCAATCTCCCTGGCAGGAAGGACATTGGTAATAAAAATGGTAATCCTCCTCAAGCTACTATATTTATTTATTAACATTCCATACTCTCCCAGTAGACACTTCTTCAAAACCTTGAAATCCCAACTCATCCGGCTCACCTGGGGAGGGAAACAACCAAGATTAAAATGGGGCACCCTCACTCATCCATTCGCTGTCGGAGGATTTCAACTGTGCTCAGGCCCACTAGGCAGCGTTCTGGATGAACCCCCCATCCTACATTCCCCACCTAGCGGTGGAACATGGGTATTTGGCCCCAACCACTTACTCGGCCTATCTTAGCTCACCTCCACTAATAAGCGCACTGCCCTGACCACAGATGAGTGCACAAACCACGCTTGGGGAGAATTGGCCCGCCGTCTCAAAATTGACTTATTGTATTCCCCCATGCTGCCTCTTCAGGGCAGACTAGACCTTCCAGTTACACAGGAGGGAGGTTGCCAACGAATGCTCCAGAAGCTCTCGGTTCTAACCTCGGGAGACATGTATAAAGGCGGGCAATTCCGCACCCGTGAGGACTTTTCGGAAATAGTCAACCCACAGTTCTTGAACTCTTTCTGTATGTCAGATTGCGCAGGATGTCAAGTCCACTACCCCAGTCTTTCCACATGAACCTCACACCATGAGCCCCTTACACAAACTCCTTCAGAAAGCCGCCCCTACACATGTGGTATCCATGTTATACCGGACCACTCAAATAGACAGCCCACACAACCCCTGCCGCGCATGCGCACTGGGAGGACGAATTACACCTCCCTTAACTGACGAACAATGGACTTATTGCTGTCAACAGACTGGATAAGTGTCAGCCAACAGCAGACTGCGAATGATCCACTAAATATTTGTGCCATCTATATTATACGCCTGCAAAATGTATGCATTTCCATTTAAGGGATACTGACTGCTGCAATAGATGCAGCAGGGAGGGAGATGACTTTTGCCATCTAGCCTGGGAATGCTCCTCTGTCTGACGATATTGGGAGGTGGTACTCGCGGCACTCGATCAGATGACTGGGATTCACATACCTGATACCCCACTCACTACACTGCTAGGTTATACTAAAGACCTTGATGTCCGATTCAGAAGGTTCATATCACTGGCTCTTTTAATGGCCAAACGCAGAGTGGCGTGTAGATGCGGCAGAGGGAGAGCACCCAAATTTAAAGAATGGTTAAATTACCTGATATTTTGTCAAGAACAACTACATACCTATGCAGAATTGTTACCACTCACGTCCCGCCCACGAGACATTTGGGACACCTTTAAATTGCATCTACTTGCGCAATCAAACACTGATGACACTGGATGGGGCGAGATGGGAAATGATTGATCACTGAATCTTGTGAGGAGTGCATGGAGGCCTGATGATTTCCGGGGTTACTAGCAGCACAACTTTATAGCAGCTTGCTGGGACTGGGTACCACAAAATGTAAGCACAAATACCATATGATTAACAATGAAGTCATCTGTAAACTTGGTAATGGAATAATTTGAAATGTTGCAGGATTGGAGATCACATAATTTGTATTTCTAATGTACAAGCAAACTCAATAAAAAAGGTTAAAAAAAGTCACACATTGCTGCAGTTGTGTCACAACTATGATGCAACTCCATCAATGCACGGGGCCATCCTATCCCAGTGGCACTAGGTCCCCCTCACACCTGCCATCAGGCAGGCGGAAGGTACTGACGCAGTGCCGTTCATCAAGGGTGCCCGAATGTCAGCACTGTTGAAGATCCATCAGTGGTGGTTGCGCACTGTGGTGTCATCGTCTGTAAGCGTTGGTGGAGTGTTGGTGCAGAGGGAGTTGACAAGACATTCTTTGGTGGCCTTGATCCAGCTGCAAGGGAGTGCGATGATGGCGGTGGGAAAGTTGAAGACGTGATGTTACTAATGATGGTAGGTCCAGGAGAGTCCGATGTTGTGGCTGTAGTTGAAGATTCCGCTGGCGAAGGTGACGTGCTCAACCGTGGGTCCTGCTGTGTAGCTTGTTGAACTGACTTCCTGCTTGCGTCTGATGTAGGAGATCTTCCTCAGGAGGGGTGGTGTCTTGGTCACTGGCGTTGTCCAGGTAGAACTTGAGTTCACTGAGTAGGATGTTGTCAGGAGATGAGAGACCCTGGGGTGCAATGAGGTCTACAATGGTATTGGAGGACATGACCCGGGCGGCCTGCACATGAGGGTGCTCCAGAGGATGTGCTTGGGCTTGGTCTGGATCTGGGAGTTGAGGTGGTCCATGGTGACCATTGGGTCATTAGAGTGCGTGGTCAGTCGAGTGTACTTCTGTCGTTTATGGCAATGCCTCCTCTTTGGTGGTCGGGGTGCTCCTTGCAGGTGATACTGCAGCCATCAGTGATGGCAATGTCCGGTCCGGAGCAGGGATTCGTCCTGGCAGGTGAGGTGGCGTCCAGGGTAGATGGCGAGGAGGGTGCTGGTGTCGTAGTGGTGAAGTGTCCAAGAGGAAGACATCTTTGGTGCTTAGCGCGGTCCAGGGGCAGACGGACGCAAACGGCGTAGCCTATGGGTTGCCTTTGGTACAGGAGACGACCATTCAATGTAGGCTGTACATCGTTAATAACGCAACTCCAACAACGCAGGTGCCTTTACATCGCATTTGGTTACAACGCATTGTGAGGTCAGTAATGGGGTGTTCTAAACTTTTTCAGGTGGGTGTGGGTTTTGGATGTAAAATATGAAAATTATGGTGTATTCTGGGGGAAAATATAGAAATTGGGGTGCGTTTTGGGATAAAATATGAAAATTAGGGTGTGTTTTGGGGTAAAATATGGAAAATAGGGAGTGCATTTGGGTCAAATTTGATTTTTAGGTGTGTTATGGGGGGTCAAAAGGAAATTCCAGGGTTCCCGGTTAGGTTTGGGGTGCAAAGGTTAGTTTTGGGTTGCACTCACTGAAGTGGGACTAGTGATATAAATGTCTCCGCTATGCAACACCTACTTCACTGTTGCAATGTGCCTAGTATTAGTATGCATTGGAATGAAATGCGATGTTATGGCATGAGTCACAACCACGTATGTGTCTTTGGCACACAAGTGAATTAGGCAGCCAGGCTCACTCCCCTGAGCCAATCACAATGCTGCGATGCAGCGGTAGGATTGGTAATTTGCAACGGGACAAGGCATGCAGCCGGGGGCTTGAGGGGTGGCCATTTTTTCCATGCAGGCTGTAAAGCAACCTGCATTACAAACTGGAAAGTGCACATGACTGCTTTGGGCGGCCTGAGTGGGCCGACCAAACAGTCATTGCGCACTTGAGTAGGCATGCCAATCCGCCCATGTCTTGTCACATGCTTGGAGTAGTCCTAACCACCCACCGACCCGCAAAGGAAACATAGCACGGTTACATTAGTAAGTTATCATCATGTGATGATTGTTCATCTTCTGCACTGCTTGAAAGCAGTGAGGCGACGCTCTTCCACCATAGCGGATGAGCCGCCACTGGGGGTGCATAATCTATGCGTGCTAGGCCTGGGCGACTCTACCCCCAGGCGTCCTGCACTACGCATCCCACCTTCTCCTTACCTGTACATTGACACCGTGGTGCAATCCGCTGCACTCTCTCCAAATCTGTGGCTCAGCCAGCAGGAGCCTCCGCCAGGTGGGAGTTCACTAGTTTGGGCACAGCAGTCGCCACCAAGTCTGCTGGTGAACCTCCCGATGTAGTTGATGCAGCAGGGCCTCCTTAGGTGTGAAGTTGCAGTGCTACAGCCACAAAAGTTTGGCGCAGCTCAGGGCCACACCCTCCACAACGTCCGGCCAGTCCAACATTATCCAGCCTGTGATGCAGAGATGTGTATACAAAACAATATCCCAAAGGGTATAATTGAACAGATTAATAAACAGTAGCTAATAAAGATATCTATACAGTATTATCCTAAAAAGATCAAGGAGTCAATTATTTCGTTCATGGTAGTGCTAAAAAAGCATCATTTTATATTCAAAGAATCAAGGAAAAGGGAGGGGGACAGATAAATATAATTGGTTACAGCACTGTGTGAACAACTAAACAAGTAACAAGTTCAGTCGCTAAGCTTAGCGACTGAGCGCTGCCACTCAATTCAATTTACTTCTTGGATTGAAGACGATTCACCCCTTTGCCGTGTGATTGACATAACAGCTTGAAGATAATTGATCTCCCCGCAGTAGAAGTGGACGCTCCCACGCCACCTAACGGCTCTTGCTCTGCCTGGACCTCTTGCCATCCCAGGATTTTGCTGTTCTCCACGTGCTGCCCGGATCAGGACCACTTTTGGCTTGACTCCAATTGATTCCTTTCTAACTGATCAGATATTCACTGTTCGACGCACTGTACCCAGCCCACCATGTCCTGAAGATGATCCTCATTTAAACGGATTGAAACGCCGTCGACTAAACAGCCAGACCATAGGCGCCCCTTCACAGTGGCTCTCCTTAGAAACAATGAATTAAGACATCATAATTGAATTGGAAACCATTGTGTACCTTCACTGTATATATTTGCATCTTGCACCTTGCGCCGTTCACGCTGTATTCTTTGTCACTTGCGCTGCCATAGTGTCACAATCCACTGCACTCGTGCACCTTGTACAACCCTTAGGGCTGATACTTGTTACTTGTTTAGTTGTTCACACAGTGTATTTATCTGTCCCCCCTCCCTTTTCCTTGATTCTTTGAATATAAAATGATGCTTTTTTAGCACTACCATGAACGAAATAATTGACTCCTTGATCTTTTTAGGATAATACTGTATAGATATCCTTACTAGCTACTGTTTATTAATCTGTTCAATTATACCCTTTGGGATATTGTTTTGTATACACTTCTTTAGACCCCAATCCCAACCGGTTGATGGGTTCATACTCCTGTCTCTTTATATATGTGATGCAGAGAGGCGGCACCCACCGTTGGTAATCCCCTCCATGCACCCCGGTGTAGTGGTGGATGGTAGTATGCAATGCAGACCTCCCTATGTTGGGGCACAGGAGTGCCTCTACTATTAACAGCTCCAATGTGCGCAATGCGGTCTTCTCACACAGGTCAGCAATGTGTCTTTATGCGACATGCCAGACTTCATCACCAGGTACCGGCGATTGTCGCCCCTCAATGTCTATCTGCCATATCTCATCGACGCCACAGCTCCTCCACATCCCACTCCAAGGTCCAGACGCACGTCCAGTGAGTCATCCAGGCTCCAGAAGCAGGTCCAGTGAGGCATCCAGACTCCAGACGCAGGTCCAGAAAGGCATCAAGGCTCCAGACTCAAGTCCAGCGAGGGATTCAGGCTCCAAACGCAGGTCAAGCGAGGCATCCTGACTCTCATCCTGGTCATCCTGGATGTTAGGTGGCTTGCAGGGGTTGTCAATGTGTGCTGCACTTGGCCCAGGCAGCTCCATTATGCATTTGTTTTGCTTTTATGCCTATTTTCTATTGGATGTTGACTGATAGGATATTTCTTGCATTAGAGGCAAAAAAACTCACGTTGGGCTAGCTAACGTGAGTTTTGTTGCTGCTAATGGGCCTATTGGTAGTGTTCGCCCTCTAACGCCAGATTTCCTATTGCCTTCGTGCTGAGGTTAGCAGCAGTTTTCACCGCCGTTCACTGATGCTATCGCCATGTATCGACAGCTTGTTAATACGCCGCTAACATGGCGATAGTTTTCAGGGTTGGTGGCGATAAAATAACTTCTGCTAACTGGCATTTGCAATAGGTATCTCCGGCCCTTGTGAATATCCCCCTAAGAGTTATGTTTTCTATTTGAGCAGAGCGTGCTTCTCTCCAGAGTTTCAGGTCATTGCACCCTGTTTTTGATGGAAAATACCTCGGCCACGTTAAGACAAGAAAAGTTTCACAAATCAAATACAAGAGAAGTTTATGGTGCCAATTCACAAACTCTTTCGCAGCGTAATGGTTTGATACATTTGTCATATTTGCTTTCGTCAATCAACCATGAGCCACAAAATAAGAAATGTCTGAGCTATATATGAGCCTGTGAATCTACACGTGTTGGGTATGAATAATTTATGTATACACTAAATTCCCGTTATCTAATTGGGTAGAAGCAACCCTTCTCAGGATAGAGGCAGTAGAAAGGTCACAGTAGTGCCTTGTGAATGAGACGCGTGCTCCCACATTCTCAAATATTTTGAAAAGTATATTCTAGACTTTTATGCATATCTACCAGACTTGGGAAAAGTTATGCAGAAAGAGTGGGACAGTGCACCAGCGCTACCCGATGTCCCAGTGCTTGTGCAAAGAAAGACACTGGCCCATATGCATCAAGCATTTTTGGAATCGCAAACGGTGCGATTCCTTAAAATCGGCCGTTTGCGATTCCAAAAATGCTTTTTGGAATGCATCAAGCATTTTTTGAAATCGCAACATTTTTGCGATTTCCAAAAATGCGATTGCTTTTAGGAAATCGCAAATTTGCGATTTCCTAAAAGCAATGCATGAATACTTTTGAAATTGCGAA